>NC_134696.1:91758711-92363711 GCF_050947455.1 Rhinoderma darwinii
TTTTATTATAGGAAAAAATGAAAAACATTAAAAAAAAGTACACAGACCCGCGTCCGTAACGACCTGAACTATAAAAATATCACGCTATTTTACCCGCACGTTGAACACCGTAAAAAAAAAAAATCTAAAAAATATTCCGGAATCATTGTTTGTTAGTCACTACCCCTCGCAAAACAGAATAAAAAGAGGGATCTAAAAGTTGCATGTACCCCAAAATTATACCATTAAAAACACAGACCTCCCACAGCTTTTTTGAAGGAAAAAGAAAAAAGATATGACTCTCAGAATATGGTGACACAAAAAATAAATTATTTGAAACAAAAGTGATTTTATTGTGCAGACACTGCAAAACATAAGAAAAACTATATACATCTGGTATCACCGTAATCGTACCGACCTGCAGAATAAAGTAAAATTGTCATTCATAGCGCATGGCAAACGCCATAAAAAATAAAAACATCAGAATTGCTGCTTTTTGGTCACCTTGCTTGCCAAAAAAAATGTAATAAAAAGTGATCAAAAAATTGCATGTACCCCAAAATGGTACCAATGAAATCTACAGATTGTACCGCAACAAATAAGCCCTCACACAGCTCCAGTGGAGAAAAGAATAGAGAAGTTCTGGCTCTCAGAACATGGCGAATATTATCTGAAGAGTATCCTAAACTGGATAACATCTGGCACCATTTATCAATGCGACACTGGCCACAGATCTATGAAATATTATTTATTTACCCCATTATTATACCTTCTTATTATGCCCTGATGTACCCGCACAGATTACATATCCCCCCACATTATAAACCGAAATACCAGCAAAACCCCAAACAAAACTACCACTAAGCAAAATCTGCGCTCCAAAAGCATACCGTCCAACTTTCAAGTATCACAAAGAGGGACAATTTTTTCTTTTAAGCCATGCCTCTAATCCCACCCAATCCCTGCCCATACACACCCGATTCAGCTCACACAGTATCATGCTCCCATAGTGCCTCCCACACAGTATAATACCAAATAGCTGCCCCCACACAGTATAATGCCCTCTAGCTGCCACCATACAGTATAATGCCCCCATAGCTGCCACCATACAGTATAATGCCCACACATATTCTCCCATGCAGTATAATGCCCATACAAATGCCCCCATGCAGTATAATGCCCAAACAAATTTCCCCATACAGAATAACGCCCCCATAGTTACCCCCATACAGCATAATGCCTGCATAGCTGCCTCATACAGTATAATGCCCCCTTAGCTGCCCCTAGTTCCAGTGCCCTTGTAGATAGTGACACAGTGCCCATGTAGGTAGTGCCACAGTATATTGCCCTCTTGCTGCCACCATACAGTATAATGCCCTCATACAGGAAAAGGCCAACACAAATGCCCCCATACAGTATAATGCCCACATAGATTCTCCCATGCTGTATAATGCCCACACAGATGCCCCCATGCAGTATAATGCCCAAACAAATTCCCCCATACAGCATAATGCCCCATAGCTGCCCCATACAGTAAAATGCCCATACAGATGCCCCCATACAGTATAATGCCCCATAGCTGCCCCATACAGTATAATGACCCATAACTGCCCCTTACAGTGTAAAGCTCCATAGCTGCCCCATACAGCTTAAAGCCCCCCTACAGTATAATGCCCCAATAGCCTCCTCATACATTAAATGCCCCATAGCTGTTCCATGCAGTATAATGCCCCCTAGCTGCCCTTATACAGTATAATACCCCCAAAACTGCCCCTAGTGCCAGTGCCCATATATAAAGTGCCAGTGCCTTCTCGATAGGGCCACAGTGCCCATGTAGATAGCGCCCCTATATAGTGCCACAGTTTCCATTTTGATAGTGCCACCCTCTGTAGACAGCGCCATTGAGACTCCCTCTAGAAATGGAATCCCCAGTCAGAGCATAGGCCGGGGATTCCGGTCCTAGAGGGAAGCCCTGATGTTACTGTCAATATATGGACAGTGACGTCAGTGGACACTCCTTGAGCGAATCCCTGTTGCCGACTCTGGCCGGGGATTCCGCTCCAGGAGGAGCCACTGACGTCAATGTCAATATATGGACAGTGACCTCAGGGGTTTCGTCTAGCAGCGGAATCCCCGGCAAGATCATCGGCAATGGGGATTCTGCTCATGGAGTAGCCACTAATTCTAAATCAGCTCCCTGCTTCAGAATTAGTTCACAGCGGAGAGAGCTCCTCCGCTCGCGAAGACTCCCCAGCATCGTTGCCAACCTCCACTTCAGAAATGTCTGGACAACTGAGCTAAAAATCACGGACAGACCAAAAGTTTTCGGGACACATTACAAAATCAAGAGTAAGGCCCCAAGCACACGACCGTAGATTTAGTCTATAATTGCGGACCCATTAATTTCTATGGCCGTATAAATCTTCCGTAAAAAATAGGACATGTCCTACACTATCGTTCAAAAGTTTGGGGTCACCCAGACAATTTTGTGTTTTCCATGAAAACTCACACTTATATTTATCAAATGAGTTGCAAAATGACTAGAAAATATAGTCAAGACATTGACAAGGTTAGAAATAAGGACTTTTATTTCAAATAATAATTTTCTCCTTCAAACTTTGCTTTCGTCAAAGAATTCTCCATTTGCAGCAATTACAGCATTGCTGACCTTTGGCATTCTAGCTGTTAATTTGCTGAGGTAATCGGGAGAAATTTCACCTCATGCTTCCAGAAGCCCCTCCCACAAGTTGGATTGGCTTGATGGGCACTTCTTGCGTACCATACGGTCAAGCTGCTCCCACAACAGCTCTATGGGGTTGAGATCTGGTGACTGCGCTGGCCACTCCATTACAGATAGAATACCTGCAAATTATGCAAGAAGAACTGCTTCTTCCCTAAATAGTTCTTCTTGCATAATTTGGAGGTGTGCTTTGGGTCATTGTCCTGTTGTAGGATGAAATGGACTCCAATCAAGCGCTGTCCACTTGGTATGGCATGGCGTTGCAAAATGGAGTGATAGCCTTCCTTATTCAAAATCACTTTCACCTTGTACAAATCTCCCACTTTACCAGCACCAATCAACCCCAGACCATCACATTACCTCCACCATGTTTGACAGATGGCGTCAGGCACTCTTCCAGCATCTTTTCAGTGGTTCTGGTCTCACAAATGTTCTTCTGTGTGATCCAAACACCTCAAACTTCGATTCGTCTGTCCATAACACTTTTTTCCAATCTTCCTCTGTCCAATGTCTGTGTGCTTTTGCCCATATTAATCTTTTCCTTTTATTAGCCAGTCTCAGATATGGCTTTTTCTTTGCCACTCTGCCCTGAAGGCCAGCATCCCGGAGTCGCCTCTTCACTGTAGACGTTGACACTGGCGTTTTGCGGGTACTATTTAATGAAGCTGCCAGTTGAGGACCTGTGAGGCGTCTATTTCTCAAACTAGAGACTCTAATGTACTTGTCTTGTTGCTCAGTTGTGCAGCGGGGCCTCCCACTTCTCTTTCTACTCTGGTTAGAGCCTTTTTGTGCTGTCCTCTGAAGGGAGTAGTACACACCCTTGTAGGAAATCTTCAGTTTCTTGGCAATTTCTCGCATGGAATAGCCTTCATTTCTAAGTACAAGAATAGACTGTCGAGTTTCACATGAAAGCTCTCTTTTTCTAGCCATTTTGAGAGTTTAATCGAACCCACAAATGTAATGCTCCAGATTCTCAACTAGCTCAAACGAAGGTCAGTTTTATAGCTCCTCTAAACAGCAAAACTGTTTACAGCGGTGCTAACATAATTGCACAAGGGTTTTCAAGTGTTGTCTAATCATCCATTTGTTAACTGTGTTAGAAGGCTAACACAATGTACCATTAGAACACTGGAGCGATGGTTTCTGGAAATGGGGCTCTATACACCTATGTAGATATTGCATTAAAAACCAGACGTTTGCAGCTAGAATAGTCATTTAGCACATTAACAATGTATAGAGTGTATTTCTGATTAATTTAATGTTATCTTCATTGAAAAAAAACTGTGCTTTTCTTTCAATAATAAGAAAATTTCTAAGTGACCCTAAACTTTTGAACGGTAGTGTATGTTTTTTATTTTATGGGCCATGGTCCTATACTTTATAATGGGAACACAGTCCGCAAATGCGGATGACTGTACGCAGCCATCCGTGGCCGGCCGTGCCTGTATTCACAGATTGTGATTACGGGCACGGTCGTGTGCTTGGGACCTCCCTCAGTGATAATAAAGAGCATAACTAACACCTTTTATAAGTGATCACACGAGTGGGATAGTGAAAAGAAGAGTACAGGCACAACTGAAGTTGAATTAAAAAACGATTAAAGTAAGGCTTCTGTCACACTAGCGTTTCTATACGTTTACCTCTCTTCCATCAGAGGAAGAGAGGATCGATACAGTAACCGGAAAGCAACGGTTCCTTTAGATTTACTATTGATTTCAAAGGTAATTCTTTTGTATCAGTTGCTTTCCGCTTGTCTCCGTTCGCTAGGTTTTTCCGTTTTTTTAAAGGAAACAAAAGTGAAGTCTGCAGAACTTTTATTTCCATTCAAAAGAATGAAAACCTAGCGAACGGAGACAAACGGAAAGCAAATGGATTACCAGTAGTAGTTGAGGGTTAATTCAATAACAGCAGGCACTGTCCCAATCTTTCCAGCCGGCACCATTTGTCTGCTGCGTCGGGGTGGTAACTGGTCAGAGACTCAGAGTCAGACTGGCTGCCGCTGCTGTTGCATGCACTGGAAGTGACTGTGAGACTCACCAGCGGAAGAGCTCCCTTCATGAACTAACTCTGAAGCAAGGAGCTGATGGTTCCCTGCTTCAGAATTAGTTTGACAGCGGGACATACCCCCGGCCGCCCGGGACAGCAGGGAACCGCCCGGAATCCGGGACTGTCCCGCTGAATCCGGGACGGTTGGGAGGTATGCAAAAGCCAAATGGCGCTCCCTCCCTTCTGAGCCTTGCAGCGTGCCCAAACAGCAGTTTACGTCCACATATATGGCATCGCCCAACCCAGGGAGAACCCGCTTAACAGTTTGAGGTATTTGTCTTCAGTGGCACAAACTGGGTACAACATATTGTGCACTAAAATGGCACATACCTGTGGAAATTTGCAATTTTCACTTTGCACCATCCACTGAGCATTCATTTCTAATAGAAAAACAAAACCTGTGTGGTCAAAATGCTCACTACACCCCTTAATAAAATGCCTTCAGGGGTGCAGTTTCAAAAATGGGGGTCACTACTTGGGGGTTTGTTTTACTATTTGACCCCAGAGCCCTGCCATTGTAGGCTAATGCTGTGAAAATCACCAAAATAGGCCTCAAATGCGCCTTTCACTCCTAAGCCCTGTCATATGTCCAGGCAGGGCCGCCCTAGGATAGATGGCGCCCTGTGCGAAATTGGCCCCCCACCCCATCATTAAAAAAAATGCCCCATGAAAAAATTATAATGCCCCTTTAGTATACATACAGTATAATAATATTTAATAATATATTACAACCCCTTCAAGGACACAGTATTTTGTCCTCTAATTCTGCCCACAGTATTATGCCACCTGTAGTACCCCTACACCGTATAATGTCTGCTTAGTGGCCCTCACACACAGTATAGTGCCCCCTGTAGATTTTGCCATATAGCCTCCCTGTAGACGTGCCATAATCCCTCACCTCCTTTTTGTAGATCGTGCCATACAGCCAACCACCTCCCCCTTGTAGACAGTGCCATACAGTCCTCCACCTCCCCCTTGTAGACAGTGCCATACAGTCCCCCACCTCCCCCTTATAGACAGTGCCATACAGTCTCCCACCTCCCCCTTGTAGACAGTGCCCCCAAACAAAAACAAAAATTGTACTCACCTAGGCCCCGTTCCCATGACAAACTGAGCTGCTCCATGACGGGATCCTGTAGCCTAGTACAGAGTTTCTCAACCTTTTCAGATTCGAGGCAGCACTGGAAAAATAAAATTTGCTCAGGCCCCCCTACCAAAAATAGTTTAGAGAAAGACAGAAAACGGCTAAGAATAAGCACTACACTCGTAGAGTATGGTCACACACGCTTTTTGTATAGCAAAAAAAATCTGCCTCAGGCCTCATGCACACGAACGTAAAAACGCCCGTAATTACGGGTCGTAATTACGGCACGTTTTTACGGGCCCATGGACTTCTATTGGCCACGGGTACCTCCCCGTATGCTTACGGGAAGGTGCCCGTGCCGTTGAAAAATATAGAACATGTCCTATCTCAGGCCCAAATTACGGCACGGGCAGGCCCATAGAAGTCTATAGGGCTCCCGTAATTACGGGTGACTACGCATGTGCACCCGTAATTTCGGGAGCGTTGCTCAGCGACGTCAGTAAATAGTCACTATCCAGGGTGCTGAAAGAGTTAAACGATCGTCAGTAACTCTTTCAGCACCCTGGACAGTGACTACCGATCACAATATAGATCAACCTGTAAAAAAAGAAAGACGTTCATACTTACCGAGAACTCCCTGCTTCTTCCTCCAGTCCGGCCTCCCGGGATGACGTTTCAGCCCATGTGACCGCTGCAGCCAATCACAGTCTGCAGCTGTCACAGGGACTGCCGCGTCATCCAGGGAGGTCGGACTGGATGTCAAGAGAGGGACGCGTCACCAAGACAACGGCCGGGTAAGTATGAATTTCTTTAACTTTTTCTGCGGAAAGGGCTGTTCCTTCTCTCTATCCTGCACTGATAGAGAGAAGGGGCTGCCGATTAGTGCAGTGCAATTTTGCAGCGAAAACGTGCCAGTAAATACGTCTGGAATACTGGTGATGCCGGACAGGTATTTACGGGCACGGGTCCGTAAATACTGGTGCAATACGGGTCGAATACGTGTGACCAAGGACCCGTATTTACGCCAGTATTTACGGGAGGACTAAAATACGTTTGTGCGCATGAGGCCTCAAAATTCCTTCAGGAACTGACAGCGTTGTGTGACCTTTTTTTTGTGTTTTTTCTTAAGCTGTTGAAGCGAATGCAAAAGACGCAGGAAAAAAAGCTCCAAACGAGCGCCGCAGGTATTTTCTGCCTCCTATTAATTTCAATTGGAGGTCAGAGGCGGGAACCACTTGAAGGCCATTAGCCCCTCACTCACAGTAAAATGACCATCAACCCCCCACTTACAGTAAAATGACCATCAGCCCGCCACTCACAGTAAAATGACCATCAGCCCGCCACTCACAATAAAATGACCATCAGCACCCAACTCACAGTAAAATGACCATCAGCCCCCCACTCACAGATTCCCCCCTGTAGGTAGCGCCACACAGCCCCTTGTTGGTAGCGACACACAGCCCCTTGTGGGTAGCGCCACAGAGCCGCCTTGTGGGTAGCACCACACAGCCCCCTTGTAGGTAGCGCCAGACAGCCCCCTTGTAGGTAGCACCACACAGCCCCCTTGTAGATAGCGCCACACAGCCCTCTTGTAGAGAGCGCCACACAGCCCCCTGTAAAGAGTGCCACACAGCCCCCTGCTATGGAGTGCCACACAGCCCCCTGTAGGGAGTGCCACACAGCCCCCTGGTAGGGAGTGCCGCACAGACCCCTGGTAGAGAGTGCCACATAGCCCACAGCCCCCTGGTAGGGAGTGCCACACAGCCCCCTGGTTGGTAGTGCCCCACAGCCCCTGCTTGGTAGTGCCCCACAGCCCCCTGGTTGGTAGTGCCACACAGCCCACAGCCCCCTGGTTGGTAGTGCCACACAGCCCCCTGGTTGATAGTGCCACACAGCCCGCAGCCCCTGGTAGGTAGTGCCACACTGCCCACAGTCCCCTAGTTGGTAGTGCCACACAGCCCCCTGGTTGGTAGTGCCCCATAGCCCGCTCGTTGGTAGTGCCACACAGCCCCCTGGTTGGTAGTGCCACACAGCCCACAGCCCCCTGGTTGGTAGTGCCACACAGCCCCCTGGTTGGTAGTGCCACACAGCCCCCTGGTTGGTAGTGCCACACAGCCCACAGCCCCCTGGTTGGTAGTGCCACACAGCCCCCTGGTTGATAGTGCCACACAGCCCGCAGCCCCTGGTAGGTAGTGCCACACTGCCCACAGTCCCCTAGTTGGTAGTGCCACACAGCCCCCTGGTTGGTAGTGCCCCATAGCCCCCTGGTTGGTAGTGCCACACAGCCCCCTGGTTGGTAGTGCCACACAGCCCACAGCCCCCTGGTTGGTAGTGCCGCACAGCCCCCTGGTTGGTAGTGCCACACAGCCCCCTGGTTGGTAGTGCCACACAGCCCACAGCCCCCTGGTTGGTAGTGCCACACAGCCCACAGCCCCCTGGTTGGTAGTGCCACTCTGCCTACAGCCCCCTTGTAGTGCAAGGACTATGAAATGACCCTGATAGCTGGCGGGCAATAGACATTCAAAAAAGGACAACTGTGCAGGAGCACACAAAATACCCAGCTTTCCCAGCTATCAAATAAATGTGTGGAACTAAACTAAGATATAACCTTTATTTAGTCTAGCTAATGTTTCCATCACTATTGATGTCAATGGTGACGGAAATGTAAGCTGTGGTTTCAGTTTCACTTTTCGTTGCAGGGTTCACCTGACAGAAACCTCCAACGGAACCCCAGAACGGAAAGCGAATGGTGATGTGAATAGGCCCTAATTCTTTTGTATCAGTTGCTTTCCATTTGTCTACGTTCGCTAGGTTTCCGTTCTTTTGAACGGAAATAAAAGTTCTGCGGATTGCAGTTTTGTTTCCTTTAAAAATAAAAGGAAACTTAGCGAACGGAGACAAACGGAAAGCAACGTATACAAAAGAATTACCATTGAAAGCAATGGTAATTCTAATGGAACCGTTGCTTTCCGTTTAACGTATTGATCCTCTCTTCCTCTATCAGAAGACAGGTAAATGTATAGAAACGCTCGTGTGAAAGAAGCCTTAGGGCCTGTTCACATCAGCGTTGGCTTTCCGTTCCGGGGTTCCGTCTGAGGTTTCCGTCCGGTGAACCCCGCAACGGAAAGTCAATCTGAAACCACAGTTTCCGTTTCAGTCACCATTGATATCAATGGTGACGGAAACATTGCTAATGGTTTCCGTTCATCACCATACTGTAAGGGTGCATCTATGGGGCATTATACTGTATGGTGGCAGCTAGAAGGCATTATACTGTGTAGGGGCAGCTATCTGGTATTATACTGTGTGGGAGGCACTATGGGAGCATGATACTGTGTGAGCTGAATCGGGTGTGTATGGGCGGGGATTGGGTGGGATTAGAGCCGTGGCTTAAAAGAAAAAAAATTGTCCCTCTTTGTGATACTTAAAAGTTGGGAGGTATGTGTTTCTCCCTGTTTCCCTGCACGTTGGTTTTTCCGCAGCTTAGGGGTAATTTAGTGGTATCCTACTCATGTTCTTGAACATCAAAATCCTTTAAGAGTTTGTCACATTCCCTGGTGTTAAGGGTAATTTCCAGGTGGGTTCCCATTGTGCCCCTTGTAAGGCTCTTGGTTGACTCCAGAAGGTTGGTTTGCCGACTATGTGGCCTGATAATACTCTGAAGGGAAGATGTTACCTGGTGTTTTTGTACTTATATCTCAACCCACACTAAGGGCAGTACACCACAGGACCCCAACCAATAATGTGAGCAGCAGAAAGCAGACACCTGTGTAGATGATATAGCAGATGTTGCTGTAGAGAAAAATGAGGATGTGTTCAGTCTTAGTCATAGTTTTGATTCCAGAGCCTGGTAGAATATGGGCATGGGGAAAGAAGTTTACTGATATGACAATCCACTTACAAGCAAATCCTACGAAATACATTTACTTCTATATGGAAAGTATTTTATTTGTATATTGCAAGCAAAAAAAAGCCAATAGCAGCAAAAGTATTTAACCCCTTCCCGACATTTGATGTATCCATACGCCAAAGTAGGATAGGGGAAGTATGGAACGGGCTCACGGAGTGAACCTGCTCCATACGATACCGGTGTCGGCTGTATGTTACAGCCGACACTTCAGAGTAACAAGCGGCATTGCGCTCGAGCGCGATCCCGCTCGTTTAACCCGTTAAATGCTGCAGTCAATACCGACCGCAGCATTTAAATCATTAGAAAGATGGGGCGACCCACTCTAACAGCTCATCGTGCCCCCCCCCGCAACGCAATCGCGCGGGAGGGGGGGCGATGGTTGCTATGGCTGCCATCTTTGTGCTCCTATTAAGCCTGCCAGAATCACGATATACTGCAAAACATTAGTATTGCAGTATATCGTGCAAGCGATCTAACGATCGCTGGTTGAAGTCCCCTAGGGGGACTAATAAAAAAACAAAAAATTAGACAAATAAAGTTAAAAAAACTCCCCTTTTCCCATTTTCCCCCTAGAGCATAATATTTTTTTTTAAAAATAAACATAATTGGTATTGCCGCGTCCGTAAAAGTCAGAATTATTACAATATCTCATTATTTAACCCGCACAGTGAACGCCGTAAAAAAAAATTGTAAACGGCAGAATCGCTATTTTTTGGTCACCTCATCTCCTACAAAAAAATGAAATAAAAAGTGATCAAAACCGTCGCATGTACCCCAAAATGGTATTATTAAAAACTACAGCTTATCCCGCAAAAAAATAAGCCCTCATATTACTTAATCGACGGAAAAATAAAATAGTTATGGCTCTCGGAATTTGGCGACACAAAATACATTTTATTTTTACACTTAGTTATCACCGTAATCGTATTGACCCACAGAATAAAGTTAACATGTTGTTTTAATTGCACAGTAAGTTCCGTAAAAACGACGCGTAAAAAAACAATGGAGGAATCGCTATTTTTTTTCATTTTCTACCCCACAAATATTTTTTTTCCCGTTTCCTAGTACATTATATGGCACAATAAATGGTGCTACGAAAAACTACAACTCGTCCCGCAAAAATCAATCCCTCAAAGGACTATATCGACGGAAAAATAAAGAAGTTATGGCTTTTGGAAGGTGGGGAGGAAAAAACGAAAATTAAAATCCGAAAGTTGTTTACGACGGGAAGGGGTTAAAGAGGTGTTTCGTTATATATTACAATGAAGACTAACCTTACGACTTCTTAGTATAAGCCATCCATGTTTGATTAAGGGGGTTCCACCTCCGATCCGTCATTCAGTAGAATATAGGGGCATCGGTTGTGCCTGGTCCTGCAGCTCGATCCGTTCAAGTAAACAGGGCAGCACCAGGTAGAGCCACACCGGACATTGCAGAGACTTTAGTGAAGGGCAATGGTCCTGCAGCGAATGCCACAGCCCTTTCATATCTGCTGATTGAAGGGTCCCCGGGATGGGACCACCCCTGTCCTTACATTAAGGCCCCCAGTGTAAAAAAAAATAAACCCTATAAGTCTTATCGATTTATACCGATGCCACTACACTTTTTCAGGTAGACCATTTAAGACGTTAAAACCAAATGACATTTCTTCATTGCTTAACTGGACTTACACAAGAGAGTGCTGCGGCTTCCTGATTCTATGATAGATCTACAGGAGAGTCACACAACAGTCAGTCATCGGCAATGAGGGGATTTGAAATAACAGGTAAGATCCATATACACACAATGCTACACCTATAAATCAATGATAATTAGCAAGTGACTGTTCTGCCATCAGCTCATTATCCTTATTATTAACAATTATACCTCTACAAGACACTGCAGATAATGTAACAATAGAGCTCTCTGCCCAGCGGGTACAATGTATTACTGACACAACATAAACATGGAATTGTCTGTATCCTGTATTTTACTTTATATAATTTCACTAATATTTAAGATGAACTGAACAAGTTAAGATCTCGGTGGGTACTAGGGACTCGGTGGTCCCGGGCTGGGCTGTAGTTGTTGGCACTCAGGTACACAGCCGTCTGTACCGAAGAGCTACATATTAACCTCCATGTATACAACACATTCATAGGGGCTAGTGTGTGTGTGTGTGTGTGTGCGCGTGCGTGCGTGTGTGTGTGTGTGTGTGTGTGTATATTACAAAGAGAAACTATGTTTTCTACCAGTTTTGTAGAAACACTAAACGTTTGGTGATGATAACAATAACAATCAGGAATCACTGACAGAAATATATCTCAATGTAACATGTGTTAGAAGATATATAATTTTTTAATGACGGAGCTGTATGAGGGCTTGTTTTTTGCGGGACGCGCTATCGTTTTTATAAGTACCATTTTTGGATACCGAAAAAGTGATTTGTTCAAATCTCATCCACTTTACTGCTACTGTATTATGCTGCGGATTTTCTTAAATTAAATCCGTTGCAGAAAATCTGCAGTATGTACGCTAAGGCTGGGTTCACACGTGGCGGAATTTCACTTGAATTCCGCTGCGGACACTCCGCAGCGTTAATCCGCAGCGGAGCCGTTTCTCCATTGACTTCCACTTAAATTTAGAAGTGTTAGTTTAGACGATGCGTAAAAAATTCCGCTGCGGAGCATAGGCTGCGGAGCGGAATTTGGTGTGCGCAGCATGCTCTGTCTGTTGCGGAGCAGTGGCGGACTCATGGCGGAATTTCTCCATTGACTTCAATGGAGATTCTAAATTCCGCAATGAAGTCCGCAGCTGTCATGCACATGTTATGTGTGCTGCGGATGCGTCTTGCTTTTTTGACATGACATTTCTTCATTCTGGCTGGACCTATGTATTTCTAGGTCTACAGCCAGACTGAGGAAGCCAATGGGGCTCCCGAAATTACGGGAGCGTTGCTAGGAGACGTCAGTAAATAGTCACTGTCCAGGGTGCTGAAAGAGTTAAGCGATCGGCAAGGGGCAATACATGACAAAAAAAGGGCATTTAAAAAATACAAATCTGAGGGTACAGCTGTAGCCTTTGTAAAATATAAAGAGCTTAATAAAATCTGTAAAAATGTAATAAAATTAGCAAAAATACAAAATGAAAGGCAGGTGGCCAAGGATAGTAAAACAAATCCTAAAAAATTCTTCAAGCATATAAATGCAAAAAAGCCAAGGTCTGAACATGTAGGACCCCTAGATAATGGTAATGGGGAGTTGATCACAGGGGATCAAGAGAAGGCAGAGTTACTAAATGGGTTCTTTAGCTCTGTATATACAACAGAAGAAAGAGCAGCTGATGTAGCCGGTGCCAGTTCTGTTAATATATCAGTTGATATACTGAATTGGATGAATGTAGAGATGGTCCAAGCTAAATTAAATAAAATAAATGTGCACAAGGCTCCGGGACCAGATGGGTTACACCCTAGAATTCTTAAAGAGCTTAGTTCAGTTATTTCTGTCCCCCTTTTCATAATATTCAGAGAATCTCTAGTGACTGGTATAGTGCCAAGGGACTGGCGCAGGGCAAATGTGGTGCCTATTTTCAAAAAGGGCTCTAGGTCTTCCCCGGGTAATTATAGACCAGTAAGCTTAACATCCATCGTGGGGAAAATGTTTGAGGGGCTATTGAGGGACTATATACAGGATTATGTGACAATAAATAGCATTATAAGTGACAGCCAGCACGGTTTTACTAAGGACAGAAGTTGTCAAACTAACCTAATCTGTTTTTATGAAGAGGTGAGCAGAAGTCTAGACAGAGGGGCCGCTGTGGATTTAGTGTTTTTGGACTTTGCAAAGGCATTTGACACTGTCCCCCATAGACGCCTAATGGGTAAATTAAGGACTATAGGTTTAGAAAATATAGTTTGTAATTGGATTGAGAATTGGCTCAAGGACCGTATCCAGAGAGTTGTGGTCAATGATTCCTACTCTGAATGGTCACCGGTTATAAGTGGTGTACCCCAGGGTTCAGTGCTGGGACCACTATTATTCAACTTATTTATTAATGATATAGAGGAAGGGATTAATAGCACTATTTCTATTTTTGCAGATGACACCAAGCTATGTAATATAGTTCAGACTATGGAAGATGTTCATGAATTACAGGCAGATTTAAACAAACTAAGTGTTTGGGCGTCCACTTGGCAAATGAAGTTTAATGTAGATAAATGTAAAGTTATGCATCTTGGTACCAACAACCTGCATGCATCATATGTCCTAGGGGGCGCTACACTGGCGGATTCACTTGTTGAGAAGGATCTGGGTGTACTTGTAAATCATAAACTCAATAACAGCATGCAGTGTCAATCAGCTGCTTCAAAGGCCAGCAGGATATTGTCGTGTATTAAAAGAGGCATGGACTCGCGGGACAGGGATGTAATAATGCCACTTTACAAAGCATTAGTGAGGCCTCATCTAGAATATGCAGTTCAGTTCTGGGCTCCAGTTCATAGAAAGGATGCCCTGGAGTTGGAAAAAATACAAAGAAGAGCAACGAAGCTAATAAGGGGCATGGAGAATTTAAGTTATGAGGAAAGATTGAAAGAATTAAACCTATTTAGCCTTGAAAAAAGACGACTAAGGGGGGACATGATTAACTTATATAAATATATTAATGGCACATACAAAAAATATGGTGAAATCCTGTTCCTTGTAAAACCCCCTCAAAAAACAAGGGGGCACTCCCTCCGTCTGGAGAAAAAAAGGTTCAAGCTGCAGAGGCGACAAGGCTTCTTTACAGTGAGAACTGTGAATTTATGGAATAGCCTACCGCAGGAGCTGGTCACAGCAGGGACAGTAGATGGCTTTAAAAAAGGGTTAGATAATTTCCTAGAACAAAAAAATATTTGCTCCTATGTGTAGAAATTTTTCCGTTCCCTTTTCCCTTCCCTTGGTTGAACTTGATGGACATGTGCCTTTTTTCAGCCGTACTAACTATGTAACTATGTAACTATGTAACTGTTTCTGCACCCTGGACAGTGACTACCGATCCCAATATACAACAACCTGTAAAAAAATAGTTCATACTTACCGAGAACTCCCTGCTTCTGTCTCCAGTCCGGCTTCCCAGGATGACGTTTCAGTCTAAGTGACGGCTGCAGCCAATCACAGGCTGCAGCGGTCACATGGACTGCCGCGTCATCCAGGGAGGTCGGGCTGGATGCCGAAAGAGAGACGCGTCACCAAGACAACGGCCGGTAAGTATGAAATTCTTTTACTTTCACTAGGGAAAGTGCTGTCCCTTCTCTCTATCCTGCACTGATAGAGAGAAGGGAAGCACTTTTTCCGCAGTCCGCAGCAGCTAGTCCGCATCAATTTACTGCACATTTTGGGCAGATCCGCAGCCGTAATCCGCAACCCGGATTAGGTGCGGCATTGATGCGGACAGTTGCGGAGGAAATCCGCCACGTGGGGGCATGCCCTAAGTGTGAACTGACCCTAAGGCCTTATTCACACGGACGTGTCCATTTAGCACGCGCAAAAAACGTTGCGTTTTGCGCGCGCAAAAGGTCCGTGTGTCATCAGCATATGGTGCGTGGCTGCGTGATTTTCGCGCAGCCGGCATCATTATGACACTCTGGATTTATGTTGCATTCATTTATTTTACTACTGTAGCCCGCATCACGCGCGGCACCCGGAAGTGCTTCTGTGTGCCGAGCGCGATTTGCACGCACCCATTGACTTCAATGGGTGCGTGCTGCGCGAAACACGTGCAAGTGTAGGACATGTCGTGAGTTTTACTCAGCACACATACGCTTCGTGAAATTCACTGACAGTCTGAACGGCCCCATTCACTAACATAGGTCCGTGCGAAAATAACGCGCATAGCACATTCGTGTGAATAAGGCCTTAGTGTATAATATACTGGGTGGATGAATGAAGTTAAAGCATAATGGGGTCCAATGTGACTCTTTTGCCCAGGGTCCAAGACGTGTAAACCTGGTGCCGACCCTGCGAAGGATGCTTCAAATGATGCAGAAATAATAATATTTAGATATATAGAACTGATTTTCAGTTGCAGGAATTTCTGCCACATGTGGATATCTCCTTTGTCAGCCATAAGAATCTCTCACAGAGCAGTCAAAATGCTGATTGTCAATATCAATGTGAGAAAACGGAATCTATCCCGCACAACTCTGCAGACATTAGGAATAACTGGGCTAAGTAAGAAAGACGACAAGAGAAGTTACAGGAAAATAAGAAGGGGATGATGGAAATAGAGAAGTGTTCACTTACAGGAGACTCCCAGTGAAGTCCTATATAGTCCATATTCTCCATCATCCATAGGCTGTGTTCACACGGGGCGGATAAACTGCGTAAAAGCACGCAGTGTATTCGCCCTGTGCGCCGCAGGGAATTCCGAGCGAAAAAGCACACCAAACTGTGTCCCCTCGGAAAACTGCTGCATTAACCGGCCTACCAGCAGGCCGGCCTCCTTGGATGACGTTTCATCCCAGGAAACTGCTGCAGCCTGTGATTGGCTGCAGCGGTGGTCACACGGGATGAAGCGACATCCTAGGATTCCGGCTTGGAGGAAGAAACACAGACTCCTGCGTAAGTAGAGTATTTTTTTTTTCTGAGTTGCGTTTTTTCCGCTCAGTATTTACTCAGCGTGTGGATGAGATTTGTTCAATCTCATCCACTTTGATGCTACTGTATTCTGCTGCGTCTTTTCTGTCCGGAATTCTAGTTAGTGTAACCTTCTCATACGTCTCCTGTTATTACAAGTTTTAAGGCTAAACACAAGAAGAAGTCATTGGGTACAGATAGGAATGTGGCAAACAAAGTGGTAGCCATTGATCTACATGGGTCAAAATTACCGAAAGGTCACAAAAGAATTCATTGATTCAAAATCTGTGGACTTTTTAGCGATTGGAATATTTTTGCGCGGCATTCTATATCCATGAATATATATAATATAAGCGGCTCTGACAAGGTTACAAAACGGCCATACCCATTCATTTTATAAGAGCCGCATGTTGTAATAATTGTCAGACTAACAAACTGTTCTTGAATATTTACCATTCTATATAGATTCATAGGATAAATGTTTCATATTATGCTAAGTATCTATTTCCGAGTCGTACAGATGTAGATGAACTGGGTTTGTGGTGTGGTTAATTCATCACAATGTGAGAAGTTTAACTCAATGCTGTGCTCCAAATAAACAGTTCAAGAGGAATTCTAACCAAAAGTAAAATTAACATATTAGTTAAACAGACGTTAGAATAGCCGCCAAAGCTCAGAAGAAGATCACTCAAAGAGGACAACCAATATGGCTTCACTTCCTGCTGTTACTTTTTGGAAAAAAAGGCCACTAATGATTGTTTTATAGAAAGGTTTGGAGTAGATATAAAAATGATAAAGTTACAGATGATTTTCTCTTGTAGTTCTCCTCGTCCTCACATTGGATGTGACCAGTGCAATGTGGAATATCCAGCCGATCCCCCAGTATCCAGTTATTAATGGATCTGTCACCCTGAGTCTTGGGATTGAAGAGTTAATTTTCACTGCCAGCTGGTATAAAGGACCAAATGCAACCACTCCATATTACATCCTGGCATATTATCCTGGTCCTAGTCCCATTACAATTCCTGGACCTCTATACAATACTAGAAACTTCATCGTTTTCAGTAACGGATCATTACACATCAGAGATCTTCAAATCACAGATGGAGGGAATTATATAGCGAAGATACTGGCAGTAACACAAGAAGATAAGATAAATGTGACTCTGACCGTCTATGGTGAGTATAATTTTCTATTTCCACCCATCCATATATTACAAGCTCACACTCCGCCTCATGTAATAAACTGTCTCAGAGAAAAGTCGTACTAACTGCACGTCACAACCAATCAGAGTTCAGCTTCGATTTTCTAAACTGCAGGAGAAATGAACCGTGTACTGTGATTGGCTGCTGGAGGAAACTTTTCATACAAGAGGCGCCATTGAGTATCTGTCATCAGAATTGTTTTTCCTTTACAGAAGAATATAAATCTTATAGCATGGGAATATATGGTCCATAATATACATTATATAATATAAACAATAAAGCATAAAATAAAGACACAGAGACAAAGCTTTGAAGAAATTGTCCGCAGTGATTTATTAAGAGCTATCAATAAATAAATAATTTAAATAAACCACAGGTTTAGCCATTTTGGTTCGAGTAAATAACCAACAAACACTATAATTCTGATCAATAGACCTATCCATTCAGCACTAAGTTAGGCGACACATTCACCCGGCCAGGACGGCTTACAAGGCTGGCATGGCCCCCCCACAGCCCTCCAACCGCAATAATATTTTGCATATCCAAATTAAAAATATCCGATGTCCGACAAATGAAAAAAATCATCCCTAAATAAGTCTGAAACAAAACCCTCATACACATAATGCCTATAAGAAAAAAAAAAAAAGACTATACCAGACGAGGTACAGTCCTTGAGAAGTCTAACCACTATCCTTTGTGGTTGGTTTTAATTCATCACAATGGAAGAAGTTTAAGGGTATGTGCACACGATGAGAGGCTTTTACGTCTGAAAAGACAGACTGTTTTCAGGGGAAAACAGCTGCCTCGTTTCAGACATAAAAGCTCCTCCTCGCATTATGCGAGGCGTCTGTGGCGCTCGTAAACCTTGAGCTGCTCTTCATTGACTTCAATGAAGAACGGCTCAAATTACGTAGCAAAGAAGTGTCCTGCACTTCTTTGCCGAGGCAGTCAATTTACGGGTCGTCGTTTGACAGCTGTCAAACGACGACGCGTAAATGAAAGGTCGTCTGCACAGTACGTCGGCAAACCCATTCAAATGAATGGGCAGATGTTTGCCGACGTATTGTAGCCCTATTTTCAGGCGTAAAAAGAGGCATAATATGCCTCGTTTACGTCTGAAAATAGGTCGTGTGAACCCAGCCTAACTCAATCATGTGCTCAAAAGAAACAGTTCAGAAGGAATTCTAAGCAAAAGCAAAATTACCATATTAGTTAGAACGGCAAACGTTAGAACAGCAGCCAAAGCTAAATAAATATTATTATTTTTATTTATTTATTTTTACTTAGAGATTTTGGCTTTTTTCAGTTTTTTATTGTGGCGGCCATTTTGGCAAAAGTGACAACAGGAAGTGCAGCCATATTGGTTGTCACCTTCTAATTATCTTCTGAGAAACTAATGGTAAAACGTTGTTATTGATTGGACGTGCTGACAAAAGGACATTTCACTAGCAGAAGAAAATCATTCAAAGATGACAACCAATATGGCTTCACTTCCTGTTGTCACTTTTGGGGGAAAAAAAGGCCACTAATGATTGTATTATGTTTTATAGAAGGTTTGGAGTTTCTATGAAATATATAAAGAAACAGATGATTTTCTCTTTTAGTTCTCCTCGTCCTCACAGTGGAGGTGACCAGAGCAATGCCCAGTATCCAGCTCATCCCCCAGTATCCAGCTGTCTGAAAAAGGCCTTTGCAAAAGAGAATCTCACTCTGTATTACTGCAATGACATCAAGGGTTTTAATTTTTCCCAAGTCGTTGCTACCTGCATAATTTATAATAAGGTTAGGGTGGGCACCATCCCTTTGGCTAACATTAATTGCTGCTGAACACTGGTACATCTTAAACCTATAAAATACTTTAACTGACTTGGGCTCCATCCCCAAATTACAAGAATAATTACGATAACCAGCTCTTCTTTTTGCCCAATGTCACATTATCCAAACACATACTTTCTTGGGATCTAGGAAAGAGAAAGCTAAATTAAAACTGCAGCCTAACATACATATTAAAGAAGCACTCCGGCAAATTTCTTTCTGCATGTATCATGCTAACTCACCAGTAATATTCTAACAGTGTCATTTGTTTCTTCCAAGCTCAGTTGCATCCATGTATTTTGAGCCATTTTATTATGGTCAGCTGTGTCATGTGATCTCAGGCTGAAAACCAAAATAGAACATGCTCTCATGTGTAGACAGGAGGTAATTTCTCCTGTGTGGCTGACTTTCTGTGAACTACAAGATTACATCATCACAATCAAATTCCTCATGACAGCTCTGATACCTCTCCTTTCCCAACCCAGCTCAATCATCCTTGTTTCTCTGTACGTCTCTCCATGCATATACTGCTGATGAAGAGATCATTTCTTCCCAATCTAAGGGAGCAGGAAGGCAGTAATATAATAGGTGAGTCCATATAATGATTAGCTGCAGAGTTATAAAACTCCCTAGACTCACACTGCCTGTCTATACTGTCTGTGAGTGTTGTGTGCAGAGAGTCCAGTGTATTTCTATTAGATGCTCCTCCTCACTGCTTCCTGTGCAAAAACTGACATGGTAACACCTATCATAAGCAGAGTGCAGAGGAGACATGCTGAAGCTACATCACATAAGAATGCACTGGGACTCTGCAGTGTGGGGACAGAGTTCTATTTCACTGATCAGTCACTTGCTGCACTTATCCCAAGTGCAGTGTGATAAGACCTCGCCCCTTCTGCCTCTGCAAAGCCAGAAGCATCATGGGAAATTTAGGCTGCATGAGGGGAACCATATAAGAGGGGAAGAAAGAACCGAGATGAGCGACAACCCATAAATATAAAGAAGAGAAGTCCACAGAAGTGAGTTTATTGTGAGTTTATTCACCCCACAGTATGTACGCAAGGTTTCAACCACAAAGGGTCTTTGTGAAGCAATGAACAAGTGTTATGTGGCAAGTATATATAGTACTGTATACTCAAAATCCATATGACATCATTTCCATTTACAAAACTACATATCATGTAACAAGTTTTCAATTACAAGTATGCAAACCTTGTTACATTAGTGATAGTCTAAAAATCAGGCCTAAGTGTTTTTATTTTTTAATAAACGGGCACAGCACATCTTTATTTCGATTCCCGAAGTTCAGCGTTCGGAACTTCATACTACGCATGTCCGGAGTCAAAACTTCCTCGTATCCAAGCGACCCCTCCTGCCGGTATGTCTACCTCGCATGCGTCCACCTAATTACAGCATCCTGGTTGCTAAGCGACCAATGCTGCCTTCTACGACTGTGCTAGATAGAGTTATATATTAATGTAGGATACAAAGACACTTTGAGTCTGAACATGCAAAGTATGAAGTTTTGAACGCTGAACATAGTGAATGGGAATAAAGATGTGCTGTGCCCTTTTATTAACAAATATAAACACTCAGGTACGTTTTACCTGATTTTCATAGACTATCACTATTGGAACAATGTTTGTATGAAATTGATCACCTGTTATATGATATGTATTTTTGTAAATGAAGAAAGTGATATCATATGGATTTTGGCTATACATACTTGGCATGTTGCACTTGTTCATTGCTTGACAAAGACCCTTTGGAGTTGAAACGTTGCATACAGGCTGTGGGGTGAATAAACCTACAATTCTACTTTACTTTGGAGTGCTGCGGTCTTCTCTTCTTTATGTCTAAGTTGGGTTATGCACCTGGACCTATTGACTGCTGTGCACACATCTATGCTTTGTAACAAATATTGTGTGCATCTGTTTCTATACAAGGCAACCCATTGTAACGCTGATGGCCACCGACCACCACCATCCTACCCTCCCTGGTGACAGCCAGCGTCTCTCACCTCCTTGCCGGCATCTCCCTCCTCATCCCCGGGGACGCCGCATGAGTTGCTTCCTGCTCCCCGCTCCCGTAGGGAGCGTGCACGTGCACCACTAAAGTTCCCCATCCTATCCCTGTTCACCCTTTGACATATAATCTGGCCTGCCCGGTTTCCAAGTGCCTGAGCAATGTTGTCTTCCTATGTTTTTCTTGCGAATGGTTCCCGTATTCAGTATCTGTGTCTAGTTCCAGTAGCAAGTCAAGTGTCTGAGTCGAGTTCACCATCTGTGTCCGGTACTGTGCCAAGCCGAGTGTCCATGACAAGTTTACCATCTGTTTCCATTGCCTGTGTCAAGCCGAGTGTCAGTTACAAGTTTACCATCTGTGTTTGGTGCCCGTGCCAGCCTGAGTGTCTAAGACGACTACACTATTCCAGTGTCCGTGGCCTGTGCCAACCCGAGTGTCAGGTGCCGGTGCCAACCCGAGTGTCCGTGACGAGGTTACCATCTGTGTCCAGTGCCCATGCCAGCCCGAGTGTCTAAGACGACTACACTACTCCAGTATCCGGTGCCTATACCAACCCGAGGGTCTAAGATGACTACACAACTCCAGTGTCCGGTGTCGGTGCCACGTCCAGTATCGGTGCCAAGTCCTGTGTCCAGTGTCTGTTCCAAGTCCAGTGTCGGTGTCAAGCCCTGTGTCAGAGACGACTTCTGTATCCGAGACAACCCAGCTTCCGATTGTCAGGTATAAGCCATCTTCCAGCAAGTACTTTACTCCTGGAGACTATCATTGACTTTGCTACTCCTAGAGACTATCATTGACTTTGTTCGATCAGTGGCTACTCTGCTACGGTGGAGCGGCCCAGTGGGTCCACATTCTCCACAGCTGTGACACTTTGTTCAGGCCATGAATCCCGCTGGTCATCCCAAGACAATGATCCAGTTATTGCAAGCAGAAATGCGTGATCTCCGTGCACGACAGGATCAGCTCTTACAAGGCTGTTAACTCTATAGTTAACCATTTGGATCTTTCTTCTGTGGCTGCTCCCTCTGCTTAACCAACTCTTAATCCTCCTGCCAGTACTGGACCTGGAATTTCGTTGCCTCTACCACCTCGTTACGATGGAGATGCAAAGACCTGTAGAGCCTTCATCAACCAATGCAAGATCAACTTTAAGTTGCACGCTCATCTTTCCCCCCCTGATGTGACCAAGGTCACTTTTATTGTCTCCCGTCTCTCAGGCAAAGCTCTGGCATGGGTGAACCCTATCTGGGAACGTGAGTGGCCGGAATCATCGAACCTACTAGTTGTTTCTAGAGACTTTTAGTACTGTGTTTGAAGAACTGGGCCGGACGTCTTCTGCAGCTGCCTCTCTTCTGACTCTCCGTTTGGGGGAATAAACGGTAGGAGAATATGCCATCCAGTTCCATACCTTGGCAGCGGAACCTGGAATTACGAGGCTTTGGTAGCAACTTTTTGTCAAATTTTTTAACTAGCTCCTCAAATAAAGTATGTGCTTGCAGCTCGTGACCTACCATCCACCTTGGATGCCCTAATTCTACTTGCGAGATGGATCGACATGAGGATCCAGGAACGCGCCCAGGAAAATCGAAGGGGTAAAATGGTCATATAAACTGGGGACCTAGGTTCCAGAGTACTCTACTGCCTCCTCCGGTTGTTCCTCCTGAGGAGCCCATGCAGATGGACAGACTCATATTTTCCAACCAGGAGCTACAGCGCATATAATGTGCAGGATTGTGTCTATACTGTGGCAACAAGGGTCATTTTGTGCATCAATGTCCACAGAAGCCAAGAAACCTAGTGTTGATTGGAGTGACAACCCTAGATGGATCGACGCCAACTGCTAAATTCTCTCCCAAATTATCGATTCCCGTGACTATCTTCTCTGGTGAAGAATCACACTCTATCCCCGCCTATCGTTTTGGAGCGGTTGCAAATTTAATTTAACAGGACTTAGTAGACTGTCTCCACTTGGCCAAAGTTCCTCTAGAGAGACCTATGGCGGTCGCTTCTGTAAATGGGCAACCACTGCCAGACCTTATTCTTTCCATCTCCAAACCTCTGAGACTATAATTAGGAGTCCTTCACTCGGAACAAATTTCTTTGTATGTACTGCCAAAAGCTATTAACCCCATCCTGCTTTGCCAACACTCTCCTGTCCTTGACTGGAATTCCGGAGAGGTCTTCCAATGGGGACCCAGATGTCTTCACCGCTGCCTGCCTCCCCTCAGGTTTGTCCTGTTCTGTCTCCACTGTCTCAGTCACTCTCTGGACTGCCTCCACAGTATGCCTGTTTCACTGATGTTTTTAGCAAGAAGGAGGCAGAGGTTCTTCCTCCTCATCATTCCTACGATTCTCCTGTAGAATTGCTCCCTGAAGCTTTACTCACTCGTGGACTGTCTTCTTACCCGAAACCCAGGCCATGTCGGCTTATGTCAAGGAGAACCTCAGGAGGGGGGGGGGGTTCATCAGGAAATCTACCTCTCCAGCCGAAGCAGGATTCTTTTTCATTGGAAAAAAAGATTGATCACACTGACCATGAATTTATTACCGTAGATTACCAAGTCATGGTCAAAAAGAAGTAACCCTTGCCGCTAATCTCCAAGCTCTTCGATAGAATTTGTGGGGCCAAGATTTTCACGAAGCTGGATCTACTCGGGGCTTATAACCTGATCCGTGTCTGTAAAGGTGACGAATGGAAGACTGCATTCAACACCCGAGACGATCACTACGAGTATCTTGCGATGCTCTTTGGACTGTGTAACTCTCCAGCGGTGTTTCAGGAATTTGTGAATGACATCTTCTGGGATCTTCTGTATGTCTGTGTGATAGTATATTTGGACAACATGCTGATTTACTCACCACATCTGACGATGCATTGGAAGCATGTTCGCCAAGTCCTGTCGCGGTTAA
Source organism: Rhinoderma darwinii (assembly GCF_050947455.1). Lineage (NCBI taxonomy): Eukaryota > Metazoa > Chordata > Amphibia > Anura > Rhinodermatidae > Rhinoderma > Rhinoderma darwinii. The sequence continues at coordinate 91,783,022 of NC_134696.1, forward strand.
GGGGGAATCTCCTATACGCCAACTTGAGAAGCGCATGTTCAAATAGAACTCCTTGCACTTCCTGGGCTATATTTTCTCTTATCATGGACTCAAGATGGATCCATAGAAGCTGAAGTCTGTCTTAGAGTGGCCATGTCCACAAGGTCTCCGGGCCATACAGAGATTTCTTGGTTTCGCTAACTTCTACAGGCAATTCATCCCAAACTTCCTATCCCTTACTGCCCCAATCTCTGCCCTCACCAAGAAGGAAGTAAACACCAAGGTTTGGACCCATGAGGCAGAGTCGTCATTCACCAACCTCAAGAGCACCTTCACTTCAGCCTCTGTTCTTTACCGTCCTGATGTGGCTTGGCAGTTCTCGCTGGAGGTTGAAGCTTCCTCCCTTGGTGCTGGAGCACTCCTGTTTCAAAGAAACTTCAAGGGTAAGGCAGTAGCTTCTTCTCTAAACTCTTCTCTCCTGCAGAGTGCAACTACTCCATTGGGTACCGTGAGTTACTGGCATATCTAATTGGCTTTAGAAGAGTGGAGGCACCTGCTAGAGAGAGCTATTCATTCTATCATCATCTATACTGATCACAAGAATCAATCTCACGTATTTACAGTCTGCGCAACGACTGAACGCTCGTCAAGCCAGACGGTCGCTGTTTTTTGCCAGATTCCAGTTCCTGCTTCACTTCCGTCCTGCAGATAAAAATGTAAAGGCCGATGCCCTGTCCCGGGCATTTGAAACTGATGACTCTGTGGAAGAACTTCAACATATCATTGATCCTTCCAGGATTATTGCTGTTAACCTTCTGCAGATTAGGGGTATTCCCCCTGGAAAAACTTTTGTTCGCCCTGCTGATTCTCATCTGGGGACACTATTCCAAACTGGCTGGGCACGCTGGTGTCCATAAGACATGAGACTTTACCTCTCGTCACTACTGCTGGCCTCCGCTGCCTAAAGATGTGGTGGAGTATGTCGCTTCTTAAACTGTACCCAAAACAAGTCTACTCATGCCTGCTGGTCTGTTTCAACCTTTGCCTGTTCCTGAAAACATTGCCATGGATTTTTATCACCGACCTTCCTCCTTCTGCTGAATGTACCACTGTCTGGGCCGTGGTGCATCGCTTTTCTAAAATGGCACATTTCGTCCCTTTGACTAGTCTCTCCTCAGCTCCTTGTCTGGCAAATTTGTTCATTCAGCACATCTTTGTCTACACGGAGTACCCCTTCTTATTGTGTCTGGTTGGGGGGGTACAATTTACATCTAAATTCAGGAGAGTCCTGTGTAAACTTTTAGATGTGAAATTGGACTTTTCCTTTGCTTATCACTCACAATCTAACGGTCAAGTTGAGAGAATTAACCAAGTACTGGAAAATTATCTTCGCCATTTTATTTCTGTTCAACACGACAATAGGGTGCATCTTCTTCATTGGGCCAAATTTGCTTATTACAACCACACAAGTGAGTCTACTACTTCTTCCCCATTCGTCATTGTGTATAGCCAACATCTACGTGTTTCTCTTCCTGTACTGGCTGCATCTCAAGTGCCTGCAGCTAACTCTTCTTTTGCAAGCTTTCTTCATATCTGGTAGCAAACCAAGTCCTCGATCCAGCAGGCACTGGATTGCATGAAGAAAAATGCAGATAGAAAGAGAAAAATCCCTTCTCAATTTCTTCCCGAAGTCAAAGTCTGGTTTTTATCCAAAAATATTTGCCTGAAAATCCCCTCTTATAAATTAGCTCTCAGATTTCTTGGTCCTTTTGAAATTCTTCAACAAATTAACCCTGTGTCTTACAAACTGCCCCTGACTCTAAAGATTCCCAACTCATTCCACATGTCTCTCCTAAAGCCTGTGGTCCTGAATCGTTACAGCAAGTCCCCTGGTCATGCAATTTCTCCCAGTGGGGCTTCTGATGTCTTTGAGGTAAAGGAGATTCTGGACTAGAAGAGGGTAGAGGGAAAGATCTTCTGCCTGGTGGACTGGAAAGGGTGTGGTCCTGAGGAGAGGTCGTGAGAACCTGAGGAGAACGTTGATGCACCGCCGCTCATCAAAAGATTCCTTCTACACTCTGGTCTTAATAAGAGGGGGTGTAACCCATTGTAACGCTGACATCCACCAACTACTGCCGGCGTCTCTCACCTCCTTGCCAGCGTCACCCTCCTCCTTCTGGTGGTCACTTAAAGGGCCAGCGCGCACCACCAAAACATTCCCCATTCTATCCCTGTTCACCCTGGGATATATCATCTGGCCTGCCCTGTTTCCTAGTGACTGAGCAATGTTGTGTCTTCCTATGTTTGTCTTGCGAATGGTTCCTTAGCTGTATCCTGTTTCCTATATCCCGTATCCTGTTTGCCGTATCCAGTATTTGTTTCTAGTTCCAGTGTCAAGTAGAGTGTCTTAGTCGAGTTCACCATCTGTGTCCGGTGCCTGTGCCAAGCCGAGTGTCCGTGGCGAGTTTACCATCTGTGTCCGATGCCTGTGCCAGCCTGAGGGTCTAAGATGACTACACTACACCAGCGTCCGGTGGCTGTGCCAACATGAGTGTTTGTGACAAGGTTACCATCTGTGTCCTGTGCTCGTGTGAGCCCGAGGGTCTAAGACGACTACACTACTCCAGTGTCCAGTGCCTGTACCAACCCGAGGGGCTAAGACGACTGCACATTCCAGTGTCCGGTGTCGGTGTCAAGTCCAGTGTCCGGTGTTGGTGCAAACTCCTGTGTCTGGTGTCCGTGCCAGGTTCAGCGTTGGTGCTAAGCCCTGTATCAGAGATTACTTCTGTATCCGAGAGGACCCAGCTTTTGATTGTCCGCTATAAGCCATCCTCCAGCATGTACTTTATTCCTAGAGACTATTATTGACTTTGGTACTCCTAGAGACTATCATTGATTTACTTTCTACTCCTAGAGACTATCATTGACTTTGTTTGATCAGCTGCTTCTCCGCTACGGCGAGCGGCCTAGTGGGTTCACATTCCCCACAGCCATGACACCCATAAATTACATCAACTGAAACAGGTATATGCAAGGCATACACAAGAGCCTCTACAGTACTCTATAATAAGAGCCTATGCTTCACTATATAGGCAGAAAAAAAATAAGCCCTACCTACCGCAGTTCCATCAATAGAAAAATACAAAGAAGCTACGGCTCCCAGAATATGGCAACACCAAACCATGATATTTTTATATTTTTTAAAGTGTTTTTATTGTGTAAAACTAGTAAATCATAAAAAAAAATGTTTAATATTTAAAAAGCGACTAGTAGACTTAGAAGTCTTATAACTGTGACGATGGGTGTGTGGATTCACTGGGCCATAGCGTCGTAGTGGGATAGCAGCTGGCCAACAGGATACCAAGTAAATGGTTCGAATAAGGGTACCTGTGGTAATTCAGACAGTAGCGATGGTTATGCTCGGATGGGACCTTGGCAGCAAGCAGACACCAGGTGCGGTGTAACACAGCAGGCATAGTTTACGGCACAACACGACTCCAACTCTCTATGGCAAAGGAACAGGGTAGCACAGGATACAGGTAGCAGGTACGGGAACACTGGGAACTGGAAAACACTAAGGGACCATTTGCAAGGACTTACACGGGTAAACACAAGAATGCTTAAGCAACAAAGGAAGGGGCAGGACCCTTCTTATAGTCCAGGGTAATCATGAGCTAATTTAACATACTTTTCAGGTACATGTGACACAGCAGAGTGAAGCGGAAGTGAGCGCTGGCATCTCCAGAGCAGGGGGGTGAGTAATCCTGATGGTCTGTGGCCATGGGTGTCACAGTATCCCGCCTCTTAGATTGTAAGCCCCACGCAGGTCTAGCTTAGAGAAAATCTTGGCTCCTCGTATGCGATCAAAAGGCTCTGAAATCAGTGGCAAAAGATACCTATTTTTGTCTGTGATCTCGTTGAGGCCCTGGTAGTCGATGCAGTGTTGCAGAGATCCATCCTTCTTTTTGACAAACAAGAACTCAGCCCCGGCCGGGGAGGAGGATTTTCGTGTGAAACCCCTCTCCAAATTCTCCTTAATATAGGCCGACATAGACTGAGTCTCTGGCAAGGAAAGAGGGTATACCCTACCAAGAGGAAGGGACGCATCAGGAACCAGGTCAATAGTGCAGTTATATTCCCGGTGTGGGGGCAGCGTCTCCGCCTCCCTCTTGCAGAAGGCATCCGAGAACAGAGAATAGTGAGAAGGCAATACTGCCAATGACTGAGGCAGAGGAGGCTGGACCAGATGGATCTGCCCCAGGCAGCGGTTGAGGCACTTGGGACCCCACTGGAGTCCAGAACTGGGGAATGTACAGGGTTGACTGCCTTGGGTAGGACAAGAAACGAGAATGAAGGGCTCCCACTTGGAGCTTCAACGGTTTGGTTACAGCTGCAATCGGGACAGGCAGAGGCAGTCCATTCACCGAGGCAATGATCAACGGCCTCTCCAGGGGGGTTGCGGGCAACTGGAGAAGATCCACCAGGTCTCTCTGAATGAAGTTAGCTGCGGATCCAGAGTCCAGATAGGCAGATTTACCATACTTTTCAGGTGCGCCCGCTAGCCCTTTATGGCCGGGCACGAGCGTGTGCGTGCACCCTACGGGACACAGCAGAGTGAAATGGAAGTGACTGCTGGCCAGCAATTACTGATCTATGGCTGCGGCCGTCGGGAGGTGAGTAATCCCGACGGTCCGCGGCCATGGGTGTCACAATAACATCTGGAAAAAAAAAATTGTTACATGAATGAACATGCCTATATAAAGAAGACATGGTAAACCTTATTTATTGAATAATTTGTGTGGTATCCTTATTCATATCTGAAGCGGAGGATTTCAAAAGTACTTAGGAAAATGCAAATATTTTAACATTTTCTTTCCATTTTTGATTTTTCTATAAATAAAGAGTAAACATATCATCCAAAATTTACCACTAAGATAAAGTACAAATTGTTACAAAAAACAATCTGAGAATCACTTTCTAGGTATGTTCACATGAGGTCATTACGTCCGTAATTGACGGACGTATTTCAGCCGCAAGTACCGGACCGAACACACTGCAGGGAGCCGGGCTCCTAGCATCATACTTATGTACGACGCTAGGAGTCCCTGCCTCGCTGCCGGACAACTGTCCCGTACTGTAATCATGTTTTCAGTACGGGACAGTTGTCCGGCAGCGAGGCAGGGACTCCTAGCGTTGTACATAAGTATGATGCTAGGAGCCTGGCTCCCTGCAGTGTGTTCGGTCCGGTACTTGCGGCTGAAATACGTCCGTCAATTACGGACGTAATGACCTCGTGTGAACATACCCTAATAAGTAAAAGCATTCCAGAGTTATCACCACATAAAACGGCACATGGACATCCTGTCCTCCTGAGACTCTAGCTATGTTCACACGGAGTATTTTGGGGGAGGAATATCTGCCTCAAAATTCCGTTTGGAACTTTGAGGCAGATATTCCTCTCCCTGCACGCCGATTTTCGCGCAGTTTTTCGCCCGCGGCCATTGAGCGCCGCGGGCATAAAACAGCGAGAAGTCAATGGGAGGTCAGAGGCGGAAGATAGGGCATGTCGCTTCTTTTTCCCGCGAGGCAGTTTTAATCAATGGGAGGCGTTCTCGGGCCGTTTTTGCCGAGTTTTGCGACGCGGTTTCCGCGTCAAAAAACTCGGCAAAATACCCCGTGTGAACATAGCCTTATAAAGCTTATTTCTAAAAATGTTTGCATTTTTCTTAACCAAAACTAGATAATCGATCCAAGTAAAACCATCATCTAAACAAGGAGGAGTACAAAAGCCTTCCAAAATCCCTTATGTACCACCGCTGCTATCTCCTAGTCTGGGAATGCCCCTAGAAACAGCAGCACTTCACTGGCATCAATGTTTTTTTTACTAATTTAACCCTCAGTACCTGGCTGTGCCTGCATGGCCTGGTTTGCTCTTTTAAAGCAATGAAACATGGGAAATGATCCGCTGCGAAAAGAAAATTCTGGTTCAGATCTACAATTGTTATAAAGATATCATGTCAATAAATGTATGCTTTAAAAATGTTTCTTTTAAACCGGATGATAGATAAAAACCTAGCAGTAACAACTCACAGGACAATACCTTCTTTAACCCCTTAACAACAAACGATCGATATTTCTGTCACAATAAATCCGTCTCGTGGGTAGGAGCACGGCTGTTATACATAGCCAGGGTCCTGCCGCAACAACCAGAACTGAAGCGCTCTCCGATTCCAGCAGTTTAATCCATTAGATGCCGCAGTTAATAGCGACAGCGGCATCTCATGTGTATGACAGAAGGAGAGAGCTCTCTCTGTCACCCCGTTACGAGATCACCGCTGGGTTTCCGTGGCAGCCTGGGGCGTAACAAAGGCCCCCAGGTCTGCCTTCAGCAACTGCCTATTATCCCATGCCAAAGTCATGGCATAATAGATAGCCTGTCAGTTTTACACTGATAGTGGTACCAAATCATTATACCAAAGCATTATATAAGCGATCAGAAGATAGCAAAGTGAAGTCCCCTAGTGGAAGAAAAAAAAATAAAAAAATTAAATAAAGTTAATGAAAAAATAAAAAGATTACAGTAAAAATAAACCTGCGATCATTAGAACGCTTGTGCCATAGACTATAATATCACAATATTTCAGTCTATGGCAAAATGAGTGCATTGCTGTTGAGACCTGCCACAGGCAATCTTCCTAAAGCGGGCTCCCAGCTGCTATAGGGGTACACCAGCTCCCGCAATCTCTCCGCACAGGAGCCGGTGACCGGCCAAGAAGCAAAAGGGGCAGTAAAAATCCCTCAGATGCAGGTGGTCATATCTGACACCGGTATCTGGGGGGTTAAATGCTTGCGATCAGATTTTTTTGTGATCGCATGTATTGCCGCTGGGTCCCTGCTGTGCAACCAACACAGCAGAGACCCGGCGGCTATGGCACTCGCACTGTTTCTTAGCGGGCGCCATATTTAAAGACCCTTTACCGACGTAGATCTACAGATCAGCGACGTGAAAGAGTTAAAACCACTATAGAAGGACCCAATATTACAGGCACAGAATGACCACATTTTACCACCACATAGTGACTGAATAATACCACCATACAGTTACTGAATAAAACCTCCACATAATTACCACGTATTACCATCACATAGTGTCTGAATAATACCACCATACTGTTACTGAATAATTCCACCACACCATAACCACATAGTGACTGAATAATACCTCCACATTGTTACCACATATTAACATCACATAGTGACTGAATAATACCACTATAGTGTTACTGAATAATACCTCTAAATCATGACCACATACTACCACCACATAGTGACTGAATAATACCACCATACTGTTACTGAATAAAACCTCCACATCATTACCACATATTACCACCACATAGTCACTGAATAATATCACCATACCGTTACTGAATACCGCCACACCATAACTACATAATGACTGAATAATACACCATACTGTTACTGAATAAAACCTCCACATCATTACCACATATTACCACCACATAGTGACTGAATAATACCACCATACTGTTACTGAATAAAACCTCCACATCATTACCACATATTACCACCACATAGTCACTGAATAATATCACCATACCGTTACTGAATACCGCCACACCATAACTACATAATGACTGAATAATACACCATACTGTTACTGAATAAAACCTCCACATCATTACCACATATTACCACCACATAGTGACTGAATAATACCACTATACTGTTACTGAATAATACCTCCACATCATTACCACATATTACCACCACATAGTGACTGAATAATACCCCCATACTGTTACTGAATAATACCACCACACCATAACCACATAGTGACTGAATAATACACCATACTGTTACTGAATAATACCTCCATGCCATAACCACATAGTGACTGAATAATACCACCATACTGTTACTGAATAATACCACCACACCATAACCACATAGTGACTGAATAATACCACTATACTGTTACTGAATAATACCACCACACCATAACCACATAGTGACTGAATAATACACCATACTGTTACTGAATAAAACCTCCACATCATTACCACATATTAACACCACATAGTGACTGAATAATACCACTATACTGTTACTCAATAATACCACGACACCATAACCACATAGTGACTGAATAATACCCCCATACTGTTACTGAATAAAACCTCCACATCATTACCACATATTACCACCACATAGTCACTGAATAATACCCCCTACTGTTACTGAATAAAACCTCCACATCATTACCACATATTAACTCCACAGTGACTCAATAATACCCCCATACTGTTACTGAATAATACCGCCACATCATAACCACATAGTGACTGAATAATACACCATACTGTTACTGAATAATACCACCAGCAGAAAAAATGGGACATAGATAACATCAAAACCACAAAAAAGGCCATACTTACTAAGTGGGTGGGTGAAAACCCGTTCCCAGCAGGACGCAGACAGGTCAAAGAATGCTGCAGAAGGAGGTGCATGAAATAGTGATAGCCCCTCCCACTAGTCTTGAGGGGAGTGGCATACTAAGTGCTCACACGTGTGCGATAAATGAGTGTCAGTGTTGGTGTAGTGCTAGGGTGTGAATGTGTGGTAAAAAATAAATGTGTATGTATGGAAGTGTCAGAACTGTGTGATAATGTAATAAAAAATAAATGTGTGATGAATGGGGGTCAGTGCTGTGAATAGTACATGGGGTGTCAGTACTATGTGTAATACGTGGAGGGATAATGTGCTGGTCGTCAGGCATAGCATATCTTGCCGGATCACAGCCTATTTGTAGCGCCGATACTGTTAGCTAAGGCGGGCTGCTCTGCATGCCAAGCCAAACGCCAGCACAGCATGCCCTCCCAGCATATAAGACCCGGCTGCGTCCTGAAAAAAAGTATATATAGTAAAAATATCCATGAAACATGGGGTATTAGTTGTTATTTTTGCCACACGTGTGAGCACTTAGTATGCCACTCCCCTCAAGACTAGTGGGCGTGGCTATCACTATTTAATGCACCCGCCTTCTGCAGCATTTTTTGACCTGTCTGCGTCCTGCTGGGAACGGGTTTTCACCCACCCACCTACCTAGTAAGTATGGCCTTTTTTGTGGTTTTGATGTTATCTATGTCCCATTTTTTCTGCTGGTGTTTTGAAATTAGGAACGAAAAGTTCTGGTTAGGGACTCGCAAGGCACTGGGGACCCTTGACGTTGGGTTGCGAGCTTTGCGTATTTTGGCCAAAATAACAACTAATACCCCATGTTTCATGGATATTTTTACTATATATACTTTTTTTCAGGACGCAGCCAGGTCTTATATTCTGGGAGGGCATGCTGTGCTGGCGTTTGGTTTGGCATGCAGAGCAGCCCGCTTTAGCTAACAGTAGCGGCGTTACAAATAGGCTGTTATTCGGCAAGATACGCCATGCCTGACGACCAGCACATTATCCCTCCACGTATTACACATAGTACTGACACCCCATGTACTATTCACAGCACTGACCCAGATTTATCACACATTTATTTTTTATTACATTATCACACAGTACTGACACTTCCATACATACACATTTCTTTTTTACCATACATTCACACCCTAGCACTACACTGACACTGACACTCATTTATCGCACACGTGTGAGCACTTAGTTCGCCACTCCCCTCAAGACTAGTGGAAGTGGCTATCACTATTTCATGCACCTCCTTCTGCAGCATTTTTTGAACTGTCTGCGTCCTGCTGGGAACGGGTTTTCACCCACCCACCTACCTAGTAAGTATGGCCTTTTTTGTGGTTTTGATGTTATCTATGTCCCATTTTTTCTGCTGGTGTTTTTAAATTAGGAACGAAAAGTTCTAGTTAGGGACTCGCAAGGCACTGGGGACCCTTGACGTTGGGTTGCGAGCTTTGCGTATTTTGGCCAAAATAACAACTAATACCCCATGTTTCATGGATATTTTTACTATATATACATTTTTTCAGGACGCGGCCAGGTCTTATATGCTGGGAGGGCATGATGTGCTGGCGTTTGGTTTGGCAGGCAGAGCAGCCCGCTTTAGCTAACAGTAGCGGCGTTACAAATAGGCTGTGATCCGGCAAGATATGCTATGCCTGACGACCAGCACATTATCCCTCCACGTATTACACATAGTACTGACACCCCATGTACTATTCACAGCACTGACCCCCATTCATCACACATTTATTACATTATCACACAGTTCTGACACTTCCATACATACACATTTCTTTTTTACCATACATTCACACCCTAGCACTACACCAACACTGACACTCATTTATCGCACACGTGTGAGCACTTAGTTCGCCACTCCCCTCAAGACTAGTGGGAGGGGCTATCACTACCTCCTTCTGCAGCATTTTTTGACCTGTCTGCGTCCTGCTGGGAACGGGTTTTCACCCACCCACTTAGTAAGTATGGCCTTTTTTGTGGACTAAGCATTCAGAAGGCGGTAGAACAAGTATAAATGAGGGAGCGGGTGTGTCCAAGTTCACATTTACATTCTGTAATAATAATAATTATTATTATTATTATTAGATTTTTTCTTTTTATTTATTTACATGTTTATCTAGATTTTTCACAGGGACATATTGTAGGAAGGAAGACATGATTGGTGTCTCTCCTGCATTAATATATATATATAGATGAAAGGCAACTGGGATCTAATGGAGAATGAGGAAAAAAGAACAAGACTGACCTAAGCTGCAGTCACCTTGCTGCATCACATAATAAATAACTTCCGTATTTGGAAAGATTTCCTATTTCTATCAGCAAAGCTTTATATCCTGTCCTTATTACCAAATGGTTCCTGTTGTTCTTCTGAATTGCAAATTTACTTCCGCTTAGTCTTACCTCCCTGCAAACATTTATCCATAAAATAATAATTTATTAAAGAATAACTCCAGAAGAGAGACAGATTCCAAACTGGTCTAATCCAAAGGTAGACAGTGAAGAAACATATAATAAAGTACTTACCCCATACGGAGTGGACGCCATCTTTCTCCCATTCTAGCACTGGAGTAGGAGTGTTGATGGTGTGTATAAATATGTCATCCAAGATACAGCCCATATATTGGCCACTTCTTATCAAATAGCAGCACCATATAATTATTCTATATGGAGTCTCAAAGTTTTCCTTATAAATACTTACAATAGGAAACACAATTTAGTTGTTGCTTTACAAGAATTGTCGGCTTTGAATTATCCCCATTCGTTAGTAAGGTTCCCTGATGAACGTGATCCCAGGATGTCCCGCTGATAAGACCCCCATCAATCAGTAATAACCTGTGGAGAAACCCGGCACCAAGTGTTCAATAGTCTTGTAGCTCGAACACAGGGGAAATGACAGTTCTTATAGAAATAAATGGTCTATCCGTGTAGTGCGGGATGTGCTGGGTCCTTCAGAGTGAGAGATGCTTTTTACCCTGCGTGCAGCTAGGATTGAGGGCAAGTGGGATAACGGCCTGGTCGAAAAATAATTTACAGCCTGCCCAGTATTACTGTCTCACAGAGCCACCGTCTGGCATACAGAGGCACAAAGCACCTCTGTCAGTTAAATAGCTGATCGCTGCAAATGACACCTGAGTCTCAACACACAGAGTCACCCCGGCTCTGAAAACATAAAGTTCTGTTACATTAATTGGTAGGGCTGCAAAGTAAACTGACTTAAAGAGGCTCTGTCACCACATTATAAGTGTCCTGTCTCCTACATAAGGAGATCGGCGCTGTAATGTAGGTGACAGTAATGCTTTTTATTTAGAAAAACAATCTATTTTAAACCACTTTATGAGCGATTTTTAGCTTTATGCTAATGAGTTTCTTAATGCCCAAGTGGGCGTGTTTTACTTTAGACCAAGTGGGCGTTGTACAGAGGAGTGCATGACGCTGACCAATCAACGTCATTGTAAAGGGTTTGCTAGACACAGGTTCTGTGTCGACGCCCGGGGTTAATCAGCCTTCATCAGCTCCAAGGCCTGCTAGAGTGACGCGATCTGTTACCACTCAGGCTAGCAGGCTGAGGAGAGGGAGAACCTATCACAGCCTGGCCTGACAGTTCTAGCTACCGCCCTTGGTCTATTTATACCCTCACTTGCAGTTGTTCCTTGCCTGTGATTGTCTTGTTTCCTGGCTCTGTGTTTCCTGCTATTTTCCTGATTGACCGCTGTTTCATATTGACCCTGACTTGACTGACGATTCTCCTGCTCTGATTTTGCTACCACGTACTCTTCTGGTTTGACTCGGCTCGTTCACTCTGCCTGTTGCTCACGGTGTTGCCGTGGGCAACTGCCCCAACTTCCCCCTTTGCGTCTGTATGCCCTTGTCTGTGTTGCACCTATTGAGCGTAGGGACCATCGCCCAGTTGTATGCCGTCGCTTAGGACGGGCCGTGCAAGTAGGCAGGGACTGAGTTGCGGGTAGACTAGGGCTCACCTGTCCGTCTCCCTACCCCGATTCATTACAGTCATACACTTCTCTTCATTCATTTACACTGCACTAGCGATATAATTATATCGTTATGTGCAGCTACATACACAGACACTAACATTACTGTAGTGTCCTGATAATGAATATACATTACCTCCAGCCAGGACGTGATTCAGAATTCTGACACTTCTGAATCTTTTCGGTGAGATTCCAGCAAGGCAAGCATAATCTCGCGAGATTACGATGTAACCTGTCATTTCAAACGAGATTACAAATGCCTTGCTGGAATCTCACAGAAAAGATTCAGAAGTGTCAGGATTCTGAATAAACATCACGTCCAGGCTGGTAGTGATATATATTCATTATCAGGACACTGCAGTAATGTTAGTGTTTGTGTATGTGGCTGCACATAGCGATATAGCTATATCGCTAGTGCAGTGTAAATGAATGGAGAGAAGTGTATGACACTGATTGGTCAGCGTCATACGCTCCTCTGTACAACGCCCACTTGGTCTAAAGTAAAACACGCCCACTTGGGCATTAAGAAACTCATTGTAATGATGGGGGTAGGGAAACAGACAAGTGAGCCCTAATCTACCCGCCACTCAGTCCCTGCCTACTTGCAACGACCCGCCCTAGGCGACGGGGTACAACTGGGCGATGGTCCCTACGCTCAGTAAGTGCACGACAGACAAATAGACAAGGGTACACAAGGCTAGGGAAATGGGGCAGTTGCCCACGGCAACACCGTGAGCAACAAGAGAGGTGAACGAGCCGAGTCAAACCAGGAGTGTACGAGGTACCAAACGCTGAGCAGGAGAATAGTGAACAAGCCGAGTCAAACCAGGAGTGTACGAGTTACCAAACGCAGAGCAGGAGAGTAGTCAGTAAGCCAGGGTCAGTATGAAGCAGGATCAAATAGTTCAGAAGCTGCAGCAGGGCCAGGAAACCACACCAGAAGAATCACAAGCAAGGAGGAACAGGAAAGGCAGGTATAAATAGACAGAGGGCGGGAGCTAGCTCCGTTTGGCCAGGCTGTGATAGGCTCTCCCACTCCTAAGCCTGCCAGGAGTGGGAGATAGGACACTTATAATGGGGTGACAGAGCCTCTTTAAGATTCGGATGGAGGCACCGAACTGAATTTTTGCCCTGGATGAAGTAAAACCGAGCTACGCCTCTGGCTCCAGATGTAGCCCTCTTTATCTTGACTTTTAACGCATCAAATACAATGTCAAGAAAGTTTTCTCGACTTTTTCAATGGTTTTTCAGTGATTGTGTGATATCACGCTGCAGCAAGTTATCCCAGTCAAGATAAAGATGGCTACATCCGTATAAAAAGGGCAAAAGGCTGTGTTAACTCTGAATTCTCTAATATGGGTTTTAAAAATTATTCTGAAACACACTGGAATTTACTAATTTTATTTATATATTAAATTCTGAACTAAACAGGAAATTCTATATATGACAAGTGTCTCCTATGTTTCTGTTTCTCCGTTCACAGAGCCGGTCACTAAACCTGAAATCACAGCGTCCATCACCCAACCCAGAGAAAATAATATGTTCACCCTAACTTGTGACACCTCACGTGCTACGATAACGTGGACCAGACGTGGTACCAGCATCTCCTCTGAAACCCAATTATCTGAAAATAATAGGACTCTCATCTTCCCCAGTGTTCAGCGAGAAGACTCAGGAGAATACAAGTGTGAAGCTCAAAACCTTGTCATTAAGGAATTTAGTGAACCCTACACAGTTACTGTGGCCTGTGAGTAACTATAATAGTTGTACTGGTGTGACCATTATACACTGTATTCCCAGTATGTGTCCTCACTGATATTATGACCTAGACATCACATGTATGATGATCTAATGACTGGAGCTGCCAGAAACCTTACAGACACCATTAGATGGAAGTTTAACCACTTCCCGCCGCAGTCATTTTGTTTCTTTTACTTTTGTTTTTTCGTCCTCGTCTTCCAAAAGTTACAAATTTTATATTTTTTCATCGACATAGCTGTATGAGTTTGTTTTTTTTTTTCTGCTGGGAGCATTGTAGTTTTTAATGGCACCATTTAATGTACCATATAATGTACTGGGAAACCTTTAAAAAATATTTTATGGGGTGGAATGGAAAAAACCAACAATTCCTCCATTGTTTTTTGGGTTTTGTTTTTACAGCTTGCCTCTTGCAATAAAACTGTTAACTTTATTCTGTGGCTCAATACGATTACCACGATACCAAATTTATATAGGTTTTTGTGTATATTTTACTACTTTTCCAAAATATAAATACAATTTGTTAAAAATAAATATTTGTTTTGTGCCGCCATATTCTTCTGTTGGCGGAGCTGTATAAGGGTTTGGTTCTTGCATGGGCGAGCTGTAGTTTTTATTTGTACCATTTTGGACCTTTTAATAATTTTTTATTGCATTTTTTTAGGAACTAAAGTAATCAAAAAACAGCAAATCTGGCGGTATTTATTTATTTTATTTTTTAACGGTTTCACCCTGCGGGTTAATTTATTTCATATTGTGGTGTTTCGTATTTGACGAAGCAATACCAATTATGTTATTTGTTTTCTGGTTTACATTACATTTAAGGAAAAATAGGGAAGCGGGAGTGACAGAAGTGGCTTTCCCCTTTTGTCTAACGACTTACATGCCGAGGTCGAATTTGACCACGACATCTAAGCAATTAAATGGCCGGAATCCGAGTTATCCCCGATATTGGACCTTTAGAGCCTGTATTATACAGCTGACACCAGCAGCATATGGAGTGGGCTCAGTCCGAGAGCCCCCCCTGACTATGACGCACATGTGCATTAAATGTTTGGAAGAGGTTAAAAGAATATCACTACTAGAGGCAGAAAAACAATTGGCGACAGGTCACCTATAATCGGTTACAAAACATTCAACACAACAGAGGACATTTTCAGGAGAATATCTGTCATTGTTCAGCATCTGTGATGTTCCTGGCAGCAGATAGCGTTGGAATCATTACTTTTGGCCATGAATTATCTCATGTCTATGGGCAGATTTACTTATTGCACCTGCCCCTCTTATATTTTGCAGATGGCCCGGATAAGGCAGTAATAGAAGGCCCGGCATATGTGAGGCCCGGTTCTTCCATCACATTAACATGTTCTGCTGATTCTTTCCCACCTCCTGAATACCAATGGAAAGTCAATGACACCGTCTTAGAGGAAAAGACCAACAAATATGATACAAGTAACGCTGAAATAGAGGATCAAGGAATATACACGTGTGTGGTGAGGAACCCAGTGACTCTCCGCACTGCCACTGCCTTTGTATATGTGACTGCAGGTAAGGTTATAATGAGTTTTTTTTGTACATGATAAAATAATTGTTTAGGCCTCATGCACATGAACGTATTTTTTCCTCCCGTAAATACTGGCGTAAATACGGGTCCTTTGTCACACGTATTTGACCCGTGTTCCACCAGTATTTATGGACCCGTGCCTGTAAATACGGGTCCGGTGTCACCAGTATTCCACCCGTATTTACGGTCCCGTTTTCTCTGCACTAATCAGCAGCCCCTTCTCTCTATCAGTGCTGGAAAGAGAGAAGGGACAACCCTTTCGGGCAGAGTTTCCGCTGCAATTGAAAGTAAAAGAAGTTCATAGTACCCCGGCCGTTATATTGGTGACGCGTCCCTCTTTTGACATCCAGTCCGACCTCCCTGGATGACGCGGCAGTCCATGTGACCGCTGCAGTCTGTGATTGGCCTGTGATTGGCTGCAGCGGTCACATGGGATGAAACGTCAAACCGGGAGGCCGGACTGGAGGAAGAAGCAGGTAAGTTAACTTTTAATAATATTAACTCCAGCAGTAGTCACTGTCCCTGGTGCTGAAAGAGTTACTGCCGATCAGTTAACTCTTTCAGCACACTGGACAGTGACGATCCCCTGACGTCGCCTAGCAACGCTCCCGTAGTTACGGGTGCACACATGTAGCCACCCGTAATTACGGGAGCCCCATAGACTTCTATGGGCCTGCCCGTGTCGTTATTACAGCCTGAAATAGGACATGTTCCATAAGCATACGGGAAGGTACCCGTGGCCAATAGAAGTCTATGGGCCCGTAATTACTGGCGTTTTTACGTTCGTGTGCATGAGGCCTAACTCAGCGGTTTATTAATGAGCCTGTTTTCCAGTGTCAGAGCTGTAATATGGTCACATTTTAACATCCGTATTATGGCCGCAAAACTGGGACATCACTTCTTCCCCCTTCACGGTGGTTTTACTGAACCAAACTGAGATCAACATAGAATCCAGGGGACATTTACATGATACAGACATTTTACTTATAAAGATTCCTATTTATAATAGATTACATGTATTATTATTATTATTATTTCTAGAATTTATACATGAAGTGAATGAGAATTCCATAGGACTTGGACTAGGACTTGCCTTTGCCATAATCTTGGGAGTTGTACTTATTATTGGAAGTTTCTGCTTATACAGGAAATTTGTGAAAAAGAGGAGGAATGGTAAGAGAAAACACTGACATGTTACTAACAGAAAGGACGACCACTACACTATCTCCTTTATACCCTCCCTATACTGTATATGTAACTCCAAAAGATGAAAAAAAATGATTCCCATTTTGATCTGTTATATGGTGAGTGAATAGATCTCGTATATCATACCAGATATAACGGCAACCATATAAATGGACGTATACATTTTCCTAATATAAAGCATTACAATAACACAGCACAATAACCAATACAAATATTTGAGCATGCAGTACCTCAGTACTCAGAACGCGTCTGAAAGCAAAGATACAATGTAGCAAAATAATAATCCAAGAGGAATAATAAAATAGAACGACACTGATCAGGTTATCTTGATGCGTTTATTCAAAAATAGTGGCACATGGCAAACGCTTTCGTCCACAGGCTAATGTAGATCCCTTCTGACAAGTTCAGACTGATGGCCATTTTGCGTCACTCGTAAATCTTTAGCGAGGTGCCTCACGTGATTCATCGGAACCAGACTTTTATAGCCATAGCGCGTATGGACCTAATTAGAAAGTACACAAAATACAAAACGTTTAAAAGCAATAGTTCCAATCATAGCAAAAGGGTAACAACATGTTTATTAATGTTAAAATACATGTACATCATTTCAATAATTTAGACCCAAAAGACCTAAGGCTTCTGTGCGTAGAATTAAAGAGGACTCTTTTTGTAAGGCTTTGTTCATACATGGCAGATACGCAGTGTAAAAACCCACAGCATATCCACCCCTTGTGCCGCAGGGAATTCCTCAAATTGTGGTGCACTTTTCCGTCCGGAATGTCTACTATGGTAAACTGCCCAGAAAAAAAAAATGGATACTTACCAACGGCGACGCGTCCCTCTGACGTCCTGACGTCATGACGAGCTACAGCCCTGGGATCACGTTTCATCCCATGTGATCGCTGCAGCCTGTCATTGGCTGCAGCGGTCATATGGGATAAAACGTCATCCCAGAAGGCCAGCATGGAGGAAGAAACACAGACTTCTGGGTAAGTATAAGGTTTTTTTTAGTTGTTTTTTTTGCGGCGGAATTACTGAGATTCAGCCGCTAAAAAACACAACATCTATTTGTTTGTATTTACGTTACGTGTGAACTGACCCTAACTGACCCTAATAGTGTCACATGACTCTTAATACCTGACTTTACTCTAAGGAGACCATAAAATTTTAAACATCTCATATTGGCATTGTGACACTGTTTAACATGCTGTATCAATCTGGGTACCCCCCATCCAGTCGCTATTGAATTTCCATGTTCTTTGAATTTATCAAATCATACAGAGCTTAGACTGTTAGGGTATGTTAACACGGTAGCGTCCCTTACGGCTGAAATTACGGTGCTGCTTTCAGGAGAAAACAGCACCGTAATTTCAGCTGTAATAGCATGTGCAGGCGTCTTTCGCTGCGTCCATTACGGACGTAATTGGAGCTGTTTTTTCTGAAGAAGTAACATGCACTTCCTTGACGCGGGCGTCTTTTTTACGTGCCGTCTTTTGACAGCGGCGCGTAAAAAAAATGACCGTCGGCACAGTACATCGTAAAACCCATTCAAATGAATGGCCAGATGTGTGCCGACGCTTTGGAGCCGTAACCGCTAAAATGCCCGAATTACGTCCGTAAATAGGGTGTGTGAACCCAGCCTTAAAGTGCCGACATAAATACACATCAAGGTGCACAAACTTACTTCACAGCTTAACGTGCAGTTATGTCAAGGTGCGGGAAGGGGTTAAAGTAAGTTTTCTTATTCTCTTATTTAGTACACTATGTTAGCGTTTATTGGGGGTTATTACTTTTGGTCATCAGTTCGCCCACCATTGATGGAGACTTGCCCTGCTCCCTATATACAGCACCAGAACCAAGCTCACTACATATATACAACACCAGTACAAATAGAGCTCAATTTAGTGCAACCCCTGCCGTATAGGTTTGTACAGCGTAAAACTACAGCTCCCAGCATGGCCCGAACAATGATGAGGATATACTAGGAGATGCGGTTTCACAAAAAAAAAATCATACCACCATCATCTCGCTGCAGATCATACAGTGACTACAGTACTCAGAGGCAGAATAAACATTTACATTAAGTGACTCACCGGTGACGTCTCAGATTCTAGTTCTTTTCTTCTCCCTCCGGTCCAGACCTCTATGATGGATTTCTCCCGGCTATGACCCATTTCTGCAGTTTTCCGCTCAGATGTCTTCAGCTTCTCACTTTTAAAACATTTCTGCACCTATTAACAAAGTTAAAATTCTCAACACCTCTTGCACCTCTAACTATAATAGCGCCATACACCGTGTCCCTGATTATAGTAGTACCATACACTGTCACACACACACACACACACACACCGTGCCCCCTGTAGATAGTGCCCCCATAGCCACTGTGCTGCCCTACATATAGCTTCCCCTATAGGTAGTGCTCCATGTATAGCCCACCTCTGTAGACAGTGCCCTACATATAGCCAACCTGTTGCTGGTACCCCACAGGTAACCCACCCCTGTGTATAGTGTCCCACATATAGCCCACCCCTATAGAAAGTGCCCTAACAAAATATCTCCCCTATAGATAGTGATCTACATATAGCCCACCCCTGTATAGTGTCTCACATATAGCTCCCCCTGTATATAGTGCCCCACACATAGACCACCCTGTAGATAGTGCCCCACATATAGACCCCCGCTGTAGATATTGGCCCACATATAGACCCCCCTGTATATAGTGGCCCACATCCCCACATATTGACCCTCCCTGTAGATAGTGGCCCACATATAGACCCCCTGTATATACTGGCCAACATCCCCACATATAGACCCCCCCCCCTGTAGCTAGTGTCCCACATCCCCACATATAGATGCCCCCTGTATATAGTGGCCCACATATAGACGACCCCCCTGTAGATAGAGCCTCCACTATAAATAATGCCATTAACAGTTTTATGAGAAAAACAAAACAAAAAACTTGACATACTCACATGATCGCTGTTCGCTGGTGATGCAGATCTGCTCTCTTCTGAGCAGGTCTGCTGGAGCTGACCGAGCGTCGTCCAATGACGCTGATTGGCGGGACACCTATCAAGCGTGGAAGCCGCTAGCCAATCAGCGTCATTGTAAGGCGCTGGATGGTTAGGCACGGAACATGCCCGGCCCTTCAGCGCTAGTGCATGTATTTGGCTGTCGCTAGCACCGGGGCCTCCTCCGGGGCTAGCGACGCCTACAGGCATGAGAGGGCCTGTGTCGCACGGCCCATACTTGTTGGAGGCTCGGTGGCGCGGGCCCCATAGTAGTAGCGCTACTGCTTTAGCAGCCATAACGACCGCTAGCGGCGCCACCGGGCATATGGGGGGGGCGTGTTGGCTGGCGGCACGGGCCCCCTGAAGCCCCGGGCCCCGTAGCAGCTTGTACGGCTGCTACGGCGGTAGTTACGCCACTGTGCGCTGCGTGAAACTCATGACATGTCCTATATTTGCCCGTGTTTCGTGCTCGACGCACCCATTGAAGTCAATGGGTGCGTGCAAATCGCGCTCGGCACACGGAAGCACTTCCGGGTGCCGCGCGTAATTCGCGCAATAGTTGTAAAAACAATGAATGAAAACAGAAAAGCACCACATGCTTTTCTGTTTGTAAACATAAAACCAGAGTGTCATCATGATGCCGGCTGTGTGAAAATCGCACAGCCACGCTTCATATGCTGATGACACACGGACCTTTTGCGCTTCCATGTGAATAAGGCCTAAGGCTCAAGGGAAAATCATTATTGGAGGAAGAAGCACAGATGATTATGGGTCATGAACCATGAATGAAAGGAAGTATAAGCATGTATGTCCTAAAATATATGTATAGCTAAGGCTTATTCCCTAAAATAATCTGAAAGTTTAAAGCAATAAGCACTTCTCTATAATACCAGGAGAGCAAACAGAAATAAATGTAGTAATACATGTAATCATAAAGAAAATTGTCAGAAAGCAGGGGAATCGGTTTATGACTCCGGCTTCATGAGGTTGAGAGGACACCGGTGTATCTCTGTGTTACCGGCTTTATCAGGGGTAAGGTCCAAATAATTCAGTGCTTGTTAAATAGTATACTGCGTTATGGCAAAATGAACACTGAATTGACAAAAATTTTTACGGCAGTCCCAATCTCGGGATCTTCCCCAGGATTCCCACACAACCAAGACGACAAAGGTTCAAGGTAATTATGTAAGAATGCAGGTGGTTCACTAAGGCTGGGTTCACACGACCATGTTATGTCCGTAATAGACGGAACGTATTTCGGCCGCAAGTCCCGGACCGAACACACTGCAGGGAGTCGGGCTCCTAGCATCATAGTTATGTACGACGCTAGGAGTCCCTGCCTATCCGTGGAACTACTGTCCCGAACTGAAAACATGATTACAGTACGGGACAGTTGTCCTGCAGCAAGGCAGGGACTTCTAGCGTCGTACATAACTATGATGCTAGGAGCCCGGCTCCCTGCACTGTGTTCGGTCCGGGACTTGCGCCCGAAATACGTTCCGTCCATTACGGACGTAATGTGCTCGTGTGAATCCAGCCTTACTGTGCAAGAAGGATGTATACTCCTGGGGTATATCTGCACATTGCACATGTGTCGCAGATACACCACAAGAGTATACATCATTCTGGCAGAATGTGAGCGAATTCCGAAAGGCTATACTTTGTGCATAGTTTCTTCTGATGGAACTAGCAGATCTCTGAATGAGGAAGAATGAAGATGAGACAAGAAAACCAGATAAATGTCAACGACCCTAATATAGATCGCAGCCTAAGATTATAGAGCCCCCAGAAGTAACTTCTATATACATCTATATGACGTCAGGAGGATCCAGAGACTCTCAGTGTTGTTCCAGCATTAACATCACAGCGAGCCCTATAATATCTACAGGGAGAGGAGAAGACAAATAGTTTTCCCAGGATTCAAAAATGTAACACACAAGCCACATTATGTCCACAAGATTAATGTTTAACCATCACCCTGACATCTAACCCGTTCAATATCAGACTATTTTCTCTTTTTAATGACCAGAGATAGGTGAGTTTATTTTAGTGCATTATCCAAATAATCTTTTTTTTTTTTTTTTTTTTTTTTTGCCATTTTTATATTATTTTCTGGGTTTGTTTTTAGAAAAAAAATAAAATAGAGCAAAAGCGGTATATTTTATACATTTTTTATATTTTTATTTTATAGCACAAAGTGGCAAAGACATTGTTTGAGGATATAGCATAGGCCTTCAAAGCATACTGTTTTAAAGTGAATATAAATGATAATAATAAATCCTATAAATAATAGTAATAATAGTAATAATAATAATAATAATAATAATAATAATAGTAATAATAATATAAATGCAATATAACAGTATGTAGTAAACTTCTAATTTCCCTCTAGCACATTCTACTTTACAACTACTGGATTTGGGGCTTTGTATCAGTAAAACGGAGAACTGAATGTGATTCAGATACATTTTTAAATTATTCGGAACCGAATTTTGGACCTAAAAACAACACGGTGTTAAAAAGTGGAGATTCAGTTTAAATTAAATCATAAAGACATATTTCCAATCGCCTAAATTATAGTTTCTTATGGCGTCTTGTGATCTATCACCAGAATCATCGGAGAACAGAGAGGAACCCATTCCTATATATGAGAATTTTACGGTATGTGACGATGTCTTAACAAGGGCATGCTGAAATGATTTCATAGGAACAGAATTATATTGAAATATTTATTGAAAACCCATATTATTCCCCTTATCCAGTACCTGACATGATAAATCTGAGACAATTGTTACCGTATATATATAGCAAGAGGCAGCTGGAAACTGGTACCTGATACATCTGTATGTTGTTTGAATATCACAGTTACATTAGCGGGATGAAAAAAAACCGAATTCTCTTTTCAATTCAATTGAAAATAATAAAAATAAAAAAAAGTTGTGCATTGCAAGTGCGTGAATAATGCATGCCACTCGCAAAGCACTTTGATGCATAACGGACCAGATTCACGTGTGTTTTTCACTCGCGTGAATCGGATATGCTCGTGTGAATGTAGCCTAAGGCCTAATTCACACGAGCGTGTCCGTTTTGCGCACATAAAAAACGCAGCATTTTTCCTTCATTGCAGTTCCGCATGGCATCCGTGTATGGTGCGCATCTGCGTTTTTTTACGCACGTATGTCATCCGTACGTCACGTATTTTTTGCGTCAGCAAAAAAAACTGAAGGAGGTGTTTTATTTTTTCCTCAACATTTCTTTGGCAACTCGTGTGTGAAAAACACGGACAGCACACAGGTGATGTCCGTGTGCTGTCCGTTTCTTTTCACGCACCCATTGACTTCAATGGGTGCGTGATGCACAAATAACGCACAAGAATAGGACATGCAGTGAGTTTCACGCAGTGTGTGTCCGCTGTCTCAAACTCACTGCATGTCCTATTCTTGTGCATGTCTGAATAGTCCCATTGAATTGCATAGGTCCAAGTGACGTCCGTTGTTTTAACGCACGTATCACGGACGTGAAATCCGCTTGTGTGAATAAGGCCCAAGTCTATCAAGTAGAATCCTTAATACTTACATATCCCAGTTGAGGTAAAGTAAGGCAAAACACACCTGGCGTAGACCAATGTACCATAGAGTGGAAAATTCCTCCCTAACTCCTACTGGCAATCAGACATATCCCCAGATCAATATCGTGCATTACTACCAGCAGGGGCGTAACTAGGAAAGACTGGGCCCCATAGCATACTTTTGACTGGGCCCCCCCTCCCCTGGGTGTCACACAACCCCCCCCCTTGTAGATAGTGCCTTTTTTACAGCCCCCTCTGTAGATAACGCCATACAGCACCCCCCCCTGTAGATAACACCATACAGTGCCCCCTGTAGACTGTATGGTGTTATCTACAGGGGGGCTGTGTGGCGTTATCTACAGGGGTGCTGTGTGGCGTTATCTACAGGGGGGACTGTGTGGCGTTATCTACAGGGGAGACTGTGTGGCGTTATCTACAGGGGGGCTGTGTGGCATTATCTACAGGGGGACTGTATGGCGTTATCTACAGGGGGGACTGTATGGCGTTATCTACAGAGGGGGACTGTATGGCGTTATCTACAGAGGGGGACTGTATGGCATTATCTACAGGGGGGACTGTATGGTGTTATCTACAGGGGGGCTGTGTGGCGTTATCTACAGGGGAGACTGTGTGGCGTAATCTACAGGGGGGGCTGTGTGGCGTTAGCCACAGGTGGGACTGTATGGCGTTATCTACAGGGGGGACTGTATGGCGTTATCTACAGAGGGGGACTGTATGGCGTTATCTACAGAGGGGGACTGTATGGCGTTATCTACAGAGGGGGACTGTATGGCGTTATCTACAGGGGGGTCTGTATGGCGTTATCTACAGGGGGGTCTGTGTGGCGTTATCTACAGGGGGACTGTGTGGTGTTATCTACAGGGGGGACTGTGTGGCGTTATCTACAGGGGGGACTGTGTGGCATTATCTACAGAGTGGGACTGTATGGCGTTATCTACAGAGGGGGACTGTATGGCGTTATCTACAGAGGGGGACTGTATGGCGTTATCTACAGGGGGGTCTGTATGGCGTTATCTACAGAGGGGGACTGTATGGCGTTATCTACAGGGGGGCTGTATGGTGTTATCTACAGAGGGGGACTGTATGGCGTTATCTACAGGGGGGTCTGTATGGCGTTATCTACAGGGGGGTCTGTGTAGCGTTATCTACAGGGGGACTGTGTGGTGTTATCTACAGGGGGGACTGTGTGGCGTTATCTACAGGGGGACTGTGTGGCGTTATCTACAGGGGGGACTGTATGGCGTTATCTACAGAGGGGGACTGTATGGCATTATCTACAGAGGGGGACTGTATGGCGTTATCTACAGAGGGGGACTGTATGGCGTTATCTACAGAGGGGGACTGTATGGCGTTATCTACAGGGGGGTCTGTATGGCGTTATCTACAGGGGGGTCTGTGTGGCGTTATCTACAGGGGACTGTGTGGTATTATCTACAAGGGAGACTGTGTGGCGTTATCTACAGGGGGGACTGTGTGGTCTTATCTACAGGGGGGACTGTATGGCGTTATCTACAGAGGGGGACTGTATGGCGTTATCTACAGAGGGGGACTGTATGGCGTTATCTACAGGGGGGCTGTATGGTGTTATCTACAGAGGGGGACTGTATGGCGTTATCTACAGGGGGGTCTGTATGGCGTTATCTACAGGGGGGTCTGTGTGGCGTTATCTACAGGGGACTGTGTGGTGTTATCTATAGGGGGGACTGTGTGGCGTTATCTACAGGGGGGACTGTGTGGCGTTATCTACAGGGGGGACTGTGTGGTGTTATCTACAGGGGGGACTGTGTGGCGTTATCTACAGGGGGGACTGTGTGGCGTTATCTACAGGTGGGACTGTGTGGCGTTATCTACAGGGGGGACTGTGTGGCGTTATCTACAGGGGGGGCTGTGTGGCATTATCTACAGGGGGGACTGTATGGCGTTATCTACAGGGGGGACTCTATGGCATTATCTACAGAGGGGGACTGTATGTTGTTATCTACAGAGGGGGACTGTATGGGGTTATCTACAGGGGGGACTGTATGGCGTTATCTACAGGGGGACTGTGTGGCGTTATCTACAGGGGGGACTGTGTGGCATTATCTACAGGGGGGCTGTGTGGCGTTATCCACAGGGGGGAATGTATGGCGTTATCTACAGGGGGGACTGTATGGCGTTAACTAAAGAGGGGGACTGTATGGCGTTATCTACAGAGGGGGACTGTATGGCGTTATCTACAGAGGGGGACTGTATGGCGTTATCTACAGAGGGGGACTGTATGGCGTTATCTACAGGGGGGTCTGTATGGCGTTATCTACAGGGGGGACTGTGTGGTGTTATCTACAGGGGGTCTGTATGGCGTTATCTACAGGGGGGTCTGTGTGGCGTTATCTACAGGGGGACTGTGTGGCGTTATCTACAGGGGGGACTGTTTGGCATTATCTACATCGGGGACTGTGTGGCGTTATCTACAGGGGGGTCTGTATGGCGTTATCTACAGGGGGGACTGTGTGGCGTTATCTACAGGTGGGTCTGTATGGCGTTATCTACAGGGGGCGGTGTGGCGTTATCTACAGGGGGGACTGTGTGGCGTTATCTACAGGGGGGACTGTGTGGCGTTATCTACAGGGGGGACTGTGTGGCATTATCTACAGGGGGGACTGTGTGGCGTTATCTACAGGGGGGACTGTGTGGCGTTATCTACAGGGGGGACTGTGTGGCGTTATCTACAGGGGGGACTGTGTAGCGTTATCTACAGGGGGGGCTGTGTGGCATTATCTACAGGGGGGACTGTATGGCGTTATCTACAGGGGGGACTGTATGGCGTTATCTACAGAGGGGGGACTGTATGGCGTTATCTACATTAAACTGCATTTAAAAAAAAAAAGTTAAAGAATTTATGTAGTCAGGAAGTCTCCATATTCACCTCTTAGGCCATGTTCAGACGTGGCAGAATTTTTCCGTGGTAATTACGCAATGAATCTACACCAAAATTTGACAGGTAATTCAGACGTTGCGGATATCACAGTGGACTAGACGCAGATTTCAGCCTTTGAAAATCTGCTGCTTCTCCGCTGGCGGCCATGCATGCTGCGGAATGAAATATCTGTACCGCAGCCTATTTTCTGCAACGAGTTACCTAAAAAGCCATAAAAAGACTGTCCGCAGCGGAATTCCACAGCAATTCGGCCACATCTGAACATGCCCTTATATTTATATGATGTGTTTAATATATTTTCACCAATATAATCTTATACCATCATATCAGTTCTGTATTGACTGTTATTTACATTTGCAGGCAGCACAACCACAGGAAGACTTCTCATACATGGTGAGTAGAGAAAATTTGAACTCCTGTTCCGTTTTGCAGAGCTGAGCTGTGAAGAATACACACTGATTTATTTATTTTTTCTCAATGTCAACTTTTTATGAAATTGCTATAAGATATGTCATAGAAGTGTGGTCCGTGGGGGCACAAGGTGGAGATTTAAGTTTTATTGAACTGCAGGAATATCAAACTGACAAACCATAAAATTTAATCTAAGAAAATCCCTACGAAAATCCTTCAGAATCTCAACCGCAGTACCATGCCTGCCCACATGGTGTGCTGTCATAAAAGGATCATCCACTCTGGACAGACCCCATATGACCTATTAGGTTGTATGAATGCAGGGACTCCTCATTATTAGGCCAAACAAAGGGGTGGTTAAATGTGTGACTGTGTTTGCCCTACAGAGTCTTCTATGACAACCTCTTAAAGTTGAAGCATGTTATTAACCACAGTGCAAATCACCAGCAGCTTCCTTTTTCTTACAAGGCCGCATCAGTAAAACTATGGTAACACCTGGGACTCACCAGCAGTGCCACCAGAACCAACCACAGTGCCCGGAATACCAGCCACAAAGTCTCTAGTAATGGCCACTATACACCCAGTCAGCACTTATCTTTTCTATGCTCCTTTGTACCATAGAGTGGAAAATTCCTCCCTAACTCCTACTGGCAATCAGACAGATCCCCAGATCAATATCGTGCATTACTACCAGTATCCTTGATATTTTACCTGTATATAGGGACTGAATATTTTAGCAAACTTGGACTCCTATGTTATACTGTATTATTACTATAAGGCTGGGTTCACACACCCTATTTACGGACGTAAATCGGGCGTTTCAACCTCGAATTACGTCCGAAAATACGGCTCCAATGCGCCGGCAAACATCTGCCCATTCATTTGAATGGGCTTTACGATGTTCTGTGCCGACGGTCATTTTTTTTACGGGCCGCTGTCAAAAGACGGCGCGTAAAAAAGACGCCAGCATCAAAGAAGTGCCTGTCACTTCTTGGGACGTAATTGGAGCCATTTTCCATAGACTCCATAGAAAAACAGCTCCAATTACGTCCGTAATGGACGTTGTGAAAAACGCCTGCACATGCCATGACGGATGAAATTCAGGAGCTGTTTTCTCCTGAAAACATCACCGTAATTTCAGCCGTAATGGACGCTGCCGTGTGAACATACCCTTAGTCCTCATGCACACGGCCATAGCCATGTTCACGGCCGTCATTTTCTGGTCGCCGGCAGCGGAGTGTCAGCAGTGAGCCGCCCACATATCGCGGGCCGTACACATGGCCGTGTGCATTGTTTTCTATGTGCCTGGACCGCAAAACACGGCCGTAATAAGCCATGTCCGTTCTTTTTGCGATCCAGGCTCCTGGACCATGCACGGACCGTGGAAACCACGCTCGTGTGCATGGGCCCATTGAAATGAATTGGGCCGCAATCCTCCCATGAATTTTCGGGGGAATTGCAGCCGCAAAGTACGTTCGTGTGCATGGGGCCTAATATGTAATATTGGGATTCGTTCACTTTTCTGATATTTTTTTAATAAGTTGTCATAGGCACTACAATGAAAAAAAGATGAAATAATGTCAACTGCATTTTAACCCCTTCAGGACTGAGCCTGCTTTGGCCTTCAGGACAAAGCCGATTTTTCAAATCTGACATGTGTCACTTTATGTGGTAATAACTCCGGAATGCTTTTACCAAGCGCTTCTGAGATTGTTTTCTCGTGACATATTGTACTTTATGTTAGTGAAAAAATTTGGTTGATAAATTACATATTTATTTGTAAAAAAACACCAAGATTTGGAGATTACAGTACGGGACAGTTGTCCGGCAGCGAGGCAGGGACTCCTAGTGTCGTACATAACTATGATGCTAGGAGCCCGGCTCCCTGCACTGTGTTCGGTCCGGGACTTGCGGCCGAAATACGTCCGTCAATTACGGACGTAATGACCTCGTGTGAACATACCCTAAAACAGATAGTAATACCACACAAAATAGTTACTTGTTAACATTTCCCATATGTCTACTTTAGTTTGGCATTGTTTTTTGAACATTCTTTTATTTTTCTGGGACGTTACAAGACTTAGAACTTTAGCAGCGATTTCTCATATTTTCAAGAAAATTTCAAAAGGCGATTTTTACAAGGACCAGTTCTGTTCTGAAGTGGCTTTGAGGGCCTTATATATTAGAAAGTCCCCGTAAATCACCCCATTTTGAAAATTGCACCCCTCAAAGTATTCAAAACAGCATTCAGAAAGTGTTTTAACCCTTTAGGCGTTTCACAGGAATTAAAGCAAAGTAGAGGTGAAAGTTACAGATTTCATTTTTTTTTTTACAAAATTCATTTGTAATACATTTTTTTCTATACCACAGAAGGTTTTACCCGAGAAATGTAACTTATTATTTATTGCCCAGATTCTGCAGTTTTTAGAAATACCCCACATGTGGTACTAGTGCGCTAATTTACTGAAACACCAGCCTCAGAAGCAAAGGAGCACCTAGTGGATTTTGGGGCCTACTTTTTTTTAGCATATATTTTAGGTACCATCTCTGGTTTGAAGAGGTCTTGTGGGGCCAAAACAATAAAGACTCCCAAAAGTGACCTCATTTTGGAAACTACACCCCTCAGGGAATTTATCTAGGGGTATAGTTAGCATTTTGAACCCACAGTTTTTTTGCTAAATTTATTTGAATTAGTATGTGAAGATGAAAATCTACTTTTTTTCTGAAAAAACGTAGACATTTTAAATTTTTTTCAAGGAATAAAAGAGAAAAAACACCCCAACATATGTAAAGCAATTTCTCCCGATTATAGCAATACCCCATATGTGGTAATAAACTGCTGTTTGGACCCACAGCAGGACTCAGAAGGGAAGGAGCACCATTTGGATTTTGAAATTCAGATTTTGCTGGAATAGTTTTCAGTGCCGTGTCACGTTTGAAATGCACTGGAGGGAACAAAATAGTGGAAACCCCCGGAAAATGACCCCATTTTGAAAACTACACTCATCAAGGAATTTTTCTAGGGGTAAAGTTAGCATTTTGACCACACAGTTGTTTTGCTGAATTCATTGGAATTATTCTGTAAAAATCTACTTTTTTTCTGAAAAAAGGTAGCCATTTTTAATTTTTACAAGGAATAAAAGAGAAAAAAGACCCCAACATATGTAAAGCAATTTCTCCCGATTATAGCAATACCCCATATGTGGTAATAAACTGCTGTTTGGACCCACAGCAGGACTCAGAAGGGAAGGAGCACCATTTGGATTTTGAAATTCTGATTTTGCTGGAATAGTTTTCAGTGCCGTGTCACGTTTGAAATGCACTGGAGGGAACAAAATAGTGGAAACCCCCGGAAAATGACCCCATTTTGGAAACTACACTCATCAAGGAATTTTTCTAGGGGTAAAGTTAGCATTTTGACCACACAGTTGTTTTGCTGAATTCATTGGAATTATTCTGTAAAAATCTGAAAGATCTGAAAAAAGGTAGCCATTTTTAATTTTTACAAGGAATAAAGGAGAAAAAGCACCCCAACGTTTGTAAAACAATTTCTCCCGATTATGAAAATATGCCATATGTGGTAATAAACTGCTGTTTGGACCCACAGCAAGGCTCAGAAGGGAAGGAGCGCTATTTGGCTTTTGGAGCCCAAATTTAGCTGAAATGGTTTTTCGGTGCCATGTCGCATTTGCAAAGCCCCTGTGAGGCCAAAACAGTGGAAACCCCCCAAAAGTGGAAATTACACCACTTAAAGAATCTATCTAGGGATATAGTGGGTATATAGACCCCACAAGTCTTTTGCAGGATTTATTAGAATTAGGCCGTGAAAATGAATATCAACATTTCTTCCACTAAAATGTTGCATTTTTTCAATTTCACAAAGGATAAAGGGGGAAAAAGCTGTCCAACATTTGTAAAGCAATTTCTCCCGAGTACGGCTGTACCCCACGTGTGGTCATAAATGGTTTTTCATTAGAAAGTAATTAACCCTTTCTGGACTGATCCATTTTTTCTTTTCCTTTTTAGTTTTTTCCTCCCCGCGTTCCAAGAGCCATAACGTTTTTATTTTTCAGTCAATAGAGCGGTATGAGGGCTTATTTATTGAGGGACGAGCGGTCGTTTTTATTGGTACCATTTTTTGGTACATACAACTTTTTGAGCACTTTTTATTAAATTTTTAGGTAGAGCCAGGGTGACCAAGAAAACAGCGATTTTGCCGTTTTAAATTCTTTATTTTTCACGTGAGACGCTCCATACATCACCCCCACACTAAGGCATTATATGTCGTCGTGCGCGAAGGGGTTAATGTGCAGCGGATGGTGCGGAGTGAAAATTACAATTTTCCACTCATATGCCATTTTAGTGCACTACATGTTATGCCCAGTTTGTGCCACTGAAGACAAATACCTCATAAAATATTAACCGGGTTCTCCCGGGTATGGCGATGCCATATCTGTGGATGTAAACTGGTGTTTAGGCACGCTGCAGGGCTCAGAAGGGAGGGAGCGCCATTTGGCTTTTGGGGCGCAAATGTAGCTTGGTAGTTGTTCTGTTTGGGGTTTTACTGGTGTTTCAGTTTATAATGTGGGGGCATATGTAATCTGTGCGGGGTACATCAGGGTATAATAAGAGGGTATAATAATGGGTTAAATAAATAATAATCCGCAGATATGTGGCCGGTGTCACACTGATAAATGGCGCCCGATCTTATCTGCTTTTGGACACTCTGCACATTTTGCATCGCCATATTCTGAGAGCCAGAACTTTTTTTATTTTTTCTCCACCGGAGCTGTGGGTTTATTCGTTGCGGGACAATCTGTAGTTTTCATTGGTACCATTTTGGGGTACCACAAATTTTTTGGATCACGTTTTATTCCATTTTTTGGCAAGCAAGGTGACCAAAAACCATCAATTCTGACAATGTTTTTTATTCGTTTTTTTATGGCCTTCAGCCTGGGCTATAAATGACCATTTTTACTTTATTCTGCGTGTCAATACGATTACGGCGATACCATATTTATATCATTTTTTTATGTTTTGCAGCGTTTGTGCAATAAAATCCCTTATTTATAAAATAAATTATTTTTTGTGTCACCATAACTTTTTTATTTTTCAGTCAAAAAAGCGGTGTAAGGGCTTGTTTTTTGCGAGACGGGTTGTAGTTTGTATTGGTACCATTTTGGCGTACATGCAACATTTATCACTTTTTATTGTATATTTTGGGAGGGTTGGTAACCAAAAAATTGTGATTCGGGCACTGTTTTTCGTTTATTTTCTTTGCGGGGTTCACCATGCGGGAAAAATAATACTACAGTTTTATAGATGGGGTCGTTACGAACGCGGTGATACCAAATATGTGTACTTTTTTTAACGTGTTAATTTTTTTCCTATAATAAAATACTTATTATAGGAAAAAAAGCATTCTTTGTTTATGTCACTTATAACTTTTATTTTTACACTTTTTAAAAACATTTTTATTATCTTTTATTTACTTTTTTTACTTGTCCCACTAGGGGACACTTAGACTTGCAGCTCTGATCGCTGCTGGAACACATTACACTACACACGTAGTGTAATGTGTTCTAACTGTCATTGTGACGTAACTGTCACACTGACAGGAAGTCTCGGAAGACCGGCCGGAGGCTGCTCCTCCGAGGCTTCCGTACATGGCAACCCGGAGGTCATTGTCTGGCCTCTGGTTGCCGTGATAAGGATCGCCAGCCCCCGCAAATGCATGTGGGGGGCTGCCGATCCGCTGTAAACCTCTTCAATGTGGTGATCGCAATCGACCACCGCATCCAAGGCGTTAATTGCCGATTTCAGCGGCGACAGGCCGCTGATCGGCAACAGGGAGAGAAGGGCAGACACCCTGCACAGTTAACCGCCACTGCGGTGTAGGGCCGCGCGGCGGTTAACTGTTAAAGCGCGGACGTAACTGCATGCCCAGGTGCGCGAAGTTACTGCTCACCTGGGCGTGCATTTACGCCGAGGTGCGGGAAGGGGTTACATTTTTTTTTAGTAGAATTGATGTAGTCAGGAAGTCTCCATATTCACTTCTTTTTTTTTAATCACATTTGTTTTTATTGAATTTTGCAAGTAAATTTATAAAATAACATGGCAGTGCAATTCACACCTTGAGTTAGGGTATGTTCACACGGCAGCGTCCGTAACGGCTGAAATTACGGGGATGTTTTCAGGAGAAAACATCCCCGTAATTTCAGCCGTAACGGCATGTGCAGGCGCTTGAACACCGCGTCCATTACGGACGTAATTGGCGCAGCTTTTCACTGGAGTCAATGAATAACGGCTCCAATTACGCCCCAAGAATTGACAGGTCACTTCTTTGACGCGGGCGTCTATTTACACGCCGTCTTTTGACAGCGTAAATACACGCCTCGTGTGAACAGACAAACGTCAGCCCATTGCTTTCAATGGGCAGATGTTTGTCAGCGCTTTCAAGCCGCATTTTTCGGACGTAATTCGGGGCAAAAACACCTGAATTACGTCCGTAATTAGTGTGTGTGAACAAACCCTAATCGTATTGGCCGTATACTGCGAACTTAAGTCCTTATTTTGGGCGAGTAGGTGATTGCTTCAATGATGTATAAAGAAAAAAGATGTGGTTATTGCAAACCATACCTAACAAACCCAAAATTGCAATATAATATAGCACGGTGCCATTCCTGATATAGATTAATGAAAAAAGAAAAAAAGAAAAATGATCCAGAAATATAGCTAGGCACTCTTGGGTTCAATAAGAATAAATAATTATTTTATTTTTTGAATCCAGATAATACCGGCAAAGTTAAATTTATACATAAATACACAAATAACAATTTAAAAAGAGAATTCTCCTGGCCAGGAAAGAGAACATGCAATAAACCTTCAAAACATAGGTGATATTGCCTGATGGATATATAGCATAATGTATATGTGTTACACGATTTTACAAAGAGATTTCAAAATGAAAAACCGCTGGGCTGTGTTCACACTTGCGGTTTCCAAACATATATGTAATTTATATCACAATATTGCCAGAGTACCTATTTGGAGTAGCTGGTAATGATATTAATAAAGAGATTTTCTTTATATGCATATAATATGACTTGACTCTCAAAATAGAAAAATAGCCTCATGAATTAAAGGAATGTGGTTAGAAGCGTGCTTTTTTCCTCTCATCAAGTGGATCAACAATTCCAATTCAAATCTTGTGGTGATAGGAAGTCTTTTCACAGACCCTTGGGTCGATGTATAGCCCTCATGCAGTTGGGCTTTGAAGCAAGATATAAGCTTATATGGGTTTTTACCTTCGCCTCCGACATCCAGTAAGTGCCGGGAAGACCATGCGGGGAGGCAGTTAACTCCGGGGTGAGGAATGGCAGGTCTCCTCAAAAGGAAAGTTCACCTGTGTGGCCACACATTAGTTTCAAAGCATCCACATCTCCGCCATTGCTTCCCTTGGCGCTCTCCTCTATTGATCCATGCGGGCAACAACCACTGTACTCACGGGGATAGGGGCCCAGCAATGCAGGATCGCACACTGATATTTCAGGTGAGTTAAAAGCACTCCAAGAGGAACGGACCCAACAGGACAAGATCGCACGCCGGCAGCCAGGTAGGTAAAAATTCCAACGTATGTTCCTTTCCACGTGTGATCTTCAACACTGGACAGGTATTCTCTGGGCAGGGTTTGGACGTCACTACCCGCCCCGTTGATTAGAACAGCTGACGCGTTTCATCCCTGAACGGGATTTCTTCAGAGCAGTTTGACAAATGCTGCCAAACACACTATATTTATAGTGTCCCAGATTCATTCATTGGTTCAATAATAAAAAACATAATGTTTCACACGAAGATATTATGGATATTATATATTTAAATCTTTCATGAGATGCCGCAATGATATATATCTCTCAATTTCAATAGCAGACATAGATATTTTTATATTCAAACAGACAATTAGAATATCCAGAAAATCATATTCATAAATATATTCGGTATTTATCAAGGGGAGGGCAATCAGTGGTGTGTCTCTACTTGGTCAAGATAAGACCAATAATTGAATTTTGCATAGGAATACAATTACTACCTGAATTTTATTATCAATATTAATTCTTCCGTAAATACGGATAACTACTACTATCTAGACTTTGTAGTGGATTTATGGAGGAACTAATTTTTCTTCAATAAGGGATCCCCCATTATATCATTTTGACACAGGATGAAATCTGTTCAATTCTTTTAATATATATTATATGGGATATGTCCAACCATACACATATGTATATGAAATACAAATAATACTTCAGGGGAAGCAGGGAAAGAGAACCATTACCTGTTAGGGCATTAGGACCCGGGTCCCCACCACCCCCAAAGTAGAATCGATTTCAATACAATCAATGTTAGTTTGATAATTTTACTACTAGATTTCATCATATTAAACATATGCGTATATAAGACTATGGTAAATAATAGGAGCCGTCGTGAAATTCCAAGGGGGGCAGGAATAGGGATCCAGTGTCCATAGAACAATAGATCTCCAATTCCCACCACCCACGGAGAGCTAAACGCAAATCCCATCACTATAGAAGATTGCAAAAAATGAAAATTATGTTCATTCATTTTGTATTATTTATCCAATTGATTGATCATTACATATTGGGAATAAAATTGCTCATACTCATACCACTGAAGACAAATTATAATTATATGGAAAATGGGGTATCCAGACCAAAGACATATTAAAATTTTATTATCAGGTTTCCAAAGAAAAAAACAAAAAATATATCAAATCCAAAAGTTTCACACCCAATTTTCCTAAATCATTCTCCAGGGATGACATAATAAAGGTCCCATTTTTTAATCAAACATTCTTTTATCAGAGATTGTTTATATCCAACACTGACTAACTCGAAAATACCGAAAGTTGAGGGAAATATAAAACAGCCTCTTGGCTCCCAACTGTTCAAAGGAACATATTAAATTTAATTTCATTATTTAGTCCCCTGGGATTCAAAGTTCTCAGTGTATAAATCCACATAGTTTCCTTTTGGAGGAGTGTTCGGTTGAGATCACCTCCCCTTCTGTCTTGGAATAGTTGATAAATCCCCATGAATTTTGGGCCAGTTGGTGATTGGGCATGGTATGTTTTAAAATGTGCAGCTAGAGGATTTGCCATTTCACCCTTGGTGATGTCTCTAATATGTTCGCTGATGCGAACATGTAATTCTCGTTTCGTTTTCCCAATATATTGTTTCCCACATGGGCAAGTAATGGAGTAAACGACCATGGTTGAGCGGCAATTGATGAAATTATAGACTTTGAATTCCCTTTTGTGTTCACTATCAAGAAAGGTGTCTGATTTTAAAACGTACTTACAGCATTTACAAGAGCCACACATGAACATTCCTTTTGGGCGTTTCTGTAGCCATTTCTCATTACTTGGGGTCCTTCTCTTAAACTCAGAACTCACCAACATATTCCTCAAAGTGGGGGCCTTTCTTGGAACCATACTCGGTACATTCCCCACTATTGAGTTAATTCTTTTGTCCAAAGTTAAATGTGGCCAGTTTTTGATCATCAAATTCCGAAGTATGTTCCAATGGGACCCATACCTTGAAATGAATCTGACTCTATTGTCACTGTTATCTTTTTTACCTCTCTTGAGAATTTCCTCTCTATTCTGCCTAGATGCCCTATTGTATCCTTTCTTGATCATTTTTTTGGAGTAACCCCTATCTTCAAAGCGAGATGATAGATCTTGTGCTTCGCTTTTGAAGTCCCTGAAATCAGTACAGTTACGGCGAATTCGAAGAAATTCGCTTATCGGGATCCCCTTAATTTGAGAGGGAAAGTGATGGCTACTTGCTGCCAAAAGGGTATTACCTGATGTTGGTTTCCGATATGTAGTCGTTTTTAATCTATTTCCTTCCCTATGAATATTAAGATCTAGAAAGCTAATGTGATCTTCACTATAAGTAAAGGTCAGAAGGATATTTAATTTATTGGAGTTTAAATCCCCAATGAAACTTTCAAGTAAGTCCAATGGTCCCTTCCAACATAAAAGAACATCATCCATGTATCTAAGCCAAGCGGAGGCGCATTTTCTGAAGAGAGGATGAGGGTATACTATAAATTCTTCCCACCAGCCCAAGTGTAAACAGGCATATGATGGTGCACAAGAGGATCCCATGGCTGTTCCACGAATCTGACGATAGAATTTGCCATCAAAAGAGAAGCAGTTATAATTCAAAACGAATTCCAACATTTCAATAATAAATTCATTTTGATGGGCCCAGTCTCCTCCTCTCCTCTCCAGAAAATGCGCGGCCGCTTTAAGGCCAACATCATTTTTTGATTGCTTCAATGAACCTGCCTTGGTCCATTCCAGAGACATTGAAGGGGTCTTCCTTTTAAGCAACTGCTGATCTGACATTGAAGATTCCGGGAACCATTTCTCCCTCAAGATTTCTGCCTCCTTAGGTGTGTTGAGAACGTGGGTGACGCCATTTTTAGTAAAAATTAGCTTAACTGGATATCCCCATTTGTATTGTATGTCATGATCACGTAGCTGCTTGGTAAGTGGAGCAAACTCTCTTCTACGGTTTAAAGTGGCTGATGACAGATCTGCATACATAGATATACCAGCGAAACGTTCAGGAAGTTTTGAGTTTTTAAAAGCAAATTTTAAAATGGACTCTTTTGTCTGGTAAAAGTGGATTTTTGCCAGAACATCCCTTGGTGTCGTTTGTGGGAGATGTTTGGGTTTGGGCAGTCTATGCACTCTGTCGATGATTAGATCTCTCTGTTCTGCTTCTGGTAGAATGATGGTAAAGTAATCAGTCAGAAATTCTCTAAGCTGAGCAGGTTGAATGGTCTCAGGGATGCCACCAAACCTGATGTTGTTTCTGCGTGAGCGATCCTCCAGGTCAGCTAATTTTAGTTTAACCGCCATTATATCCTCGTCTGTATCGTTCTGTGCATCTACCAAAGTGTTGTATGCAGAGGTAAAATCATCCATCTTACTTTCAAGATGTGATGTTCTGTCCCCTATATCATTAATATCTTTAGATAATGAAGTAAATGCAATGTGGAAGTCTTTTTGTAAAGAACTGCACAGTTCAGACATCAAGCCCCTCATACTCTCCAGACTGATAACTGATCCCTCATGGGGAGTAAGCACAGGCAGGTCACATAATTTAGATGCTGTAGATGAAGATGGCACTCACCTGTGATCTGTTTTATGCAGCAGAGGTGGGCAATCCGAGGGGTACTCAGGGCTGGGAGATGTGTCTGTGGCTTGGTGAGTCAGCAGAGGAGCGGCACACTCCTTCGTTTCTTCATGGCCGGAGCGTCCGGCGCCATTTTGTGTAATTCCCGCCGGCGGATAGTAAGAGGTAAGAGTTGCCGGGCCCGGGGTTTTAGGTCTGCCTTCCCCCATTTCTGTATTCTAGGAGCCTTGTCAGGGGATCCTGTGTTGTATCTCCCGGTAATCTGCGGTGGAAGTGCTGTGTGAGCCGGTTTAGTGAAGGTTAGGTGTGGAGCTCCGAGTTATGCGACCGCTCTCCTCGGCATTCGGCCACGCCCCATTCACTTCTTAGGCCATGTATAGACGTGGCAGAATTTTTCCGTGGTAATTACGCATTGAATCTACAGCAAAATTTGACAGGTAATTCAGACGTTGCGGATATCACAGTGGACTAGACGCAGATTTCAGCCTTTGCATTGCAATGGCTGAATCCCGCAGTGAAAATCTACTGCTTTTCCGATGGCGGCCATGCATGCCTATTTTCTGCAACGAGTTACCTAAAAAGCCATAGAAAGTAATGAGAAAAAAGTTTGCTGCAGATTTCCACTGCAGACTGTCCGCAGCGGAATTCCACAGCAATTCGGCCACATCTGAACATGCCCTTATATTTATATGATGTGTTTAATATATTTTTACCAATATAATCTTATACCATCATATCAGTTCTGTATTGACTGTTATTTACATTTGCAGGCAGAACAACCACAGGGAGACTCCTCATACATGGTGAGTAGAGAAAATGTGAACTCCTGTACCGTTTTGCAGAGCTGAGTTGTGAAGAATACATACTGATTTATTTATTTTTTCTCAATGTCAACTTTTTATGAAATTGCTATAAGACATGTCATAGAAGTGTGGTCCGTGGGGGCACAAGGTGGAGATTTAAGTTTTATTGAACTGCAGGAATATCAAACTGACAAACCATAAACTTTAATGGAGGAAAATCCCTACGAAAATCCTTCAGAATCTAAACCGCAGTACCATGCCTACCCACATGGTGTGCTGTCATAAAAGGATCATCCACTCTGGACAGACCCCATATGACCTATTAGGTTGTATGAATGCAGGGACTCCTCATTATTAGGCAAAAACAAAGGGGTGGTTAAATGCGTTTGCCCTACAGAGTCTTCTGAAACATGTTATTAACCACAGTGCAAATCACCAGCAGCTTCCTTTTTCTTAGAAGGCCGCATCAGTCAAACTATGGTAACACCTGGGACTCACCAGCAGTGCCACCAGCGCCAACCACAGTGCCCGCAATACCTGCCACAAAGTCTCTAGAGTAACAGCCACTATACGCCCAGTCAGCACTTATCTTTTCTATGCTCCTTTGTACCATAGAGTGGAAAATTCCTCCCTAACTCCTACTGGCAATCAGACAGATCCCCAGATAAATATTGTGCATTACTACCAGTATCCTTGATATTTTACCTGTATATAGGGACTGAATATTTTAGCAAACTTGGACTCCTATGTTATACTGTATTATTACTATTAGTCCTCATGCACACGACCATAGCCATGTGCACGGCCGTCATTTTCTGGTCGCCGGCAGCGGAGTGTCAGCCGCGAGCCGCCCACAAATCGCGGGCCGTGCACATGGCTGTGTGCATTATTTTCTATCTGCCTGGACCGCAAAACACGGCCGTAATAAGCCATGTCCGTTCTTTTTGCGATCCAGGCTCCTGGACCATGCACGGACCATGGAAACCACGGTCGTGTGCATGGACCCATTGAAATGAATTGGGCTGCAATCCTCCCATGAATTTTCGGGGGAATTGCAGCCGCAAAGTACGTTCGTGTGCATGGGGCCTAATATGTAATATTGGGATTCGTTCACTTTTCTGATATTTTTTTAATAAGTTGTCATAGGCACTACAATGAAAAAAAGATGAAATAATGTCAACTGCATTTTAACCCCTTCAGGACTGAGCCTGCTTTGGCCTTCAGGACAAAGCCGATTTTTCAAATCTGACATGTGTCACTTTATGTGGTAATAACTCCGGAATGCTTTTACCAAGCGCTTCTGAGATTGTTTTCTCGTGACATATTGTACTTTATGTTAGTGAAAAAATTTGGTTGATAAATTACATATTTATTTGTAAAAAAACACCAAGATTTGGAGATTACAGTACGGGACAGTTGTCCGGCAGCGAGGCAGGGACTCCTAGTGTCGTACATAACTATGATGCTAGGAGCCCGGCTCCCTGCACTGTGTTCGGTCCGGGACTTGCGGCCGAAATACGTCCGTCAATTACGGACGTAATGACCTCGTGTGAACATACCCTAAAACAGATAGTAATACCACACAAAGTAGTTACTAGTTAACATCCCCCATATGTCTACTTTAGTTTGGCATCGTTTTTTGAACATTCTTTTATTTTTCTGGGACGTTACAAGACTTAGAACTTTAGCAGCGATTTCTCATATTTTCAAGAAAATTTCAAAAGGCGATTTTTACAAGGACCAGTTCTGTTCTGAAGTGGCTTTGAGGGCCTTATATATTAGAAAGTCCCCGTAAATCACCCCATTTTGAAAATTGCACCCCTCAAAGTATTCAAAACAGCATTCAGAAAGTGTTTTAACCCTTTAGGCGTTTCACAGGAATTAAAGCAAAGTAGAGGTGAAAGTTACAGATTTCATTTTTTTTTTTACAAAATTCATTTGTAATACATTTTTTTCTATACCACAGAAGGTTTTACCCGAGAAATGTAACTTATTATTTATTGCCCAGATTCTGCAGTTTTTAGAAATACCCCACATGTGGTACTAGTGCGCTAATTTACTGAAACACCAGCCTCAGAAGCAAAGGAGCACCTAGTGGATTTTGGGGCCTACTTTTTTTTAGCATATATTTTAGGTACCATCTCTGGTTTGAAGAGGTCTTGTGGGGCCAAAACAATAAAGACTCCCAAAAGTGACCTCATTTTGGAAACTACACCCCTCAGGGAATTTATCTAGGGGTATAGTTAGCATTTTGAACCCACAGTTTTTTTGCTAAATTTATTTGAATTAGTATGTGAAGATGAAAATCTACTTTTTTTCTGAAAAAACGTAGACATTTTAAATTTTTTTCAAGGAATAAAAGAGAAAAAAGACCCCAACATATGTAAAGCAATTTCTCCCGATTATAGCAATACCCCATATGTGGTAATAAACTGCTGTTTGGACCCACAGCAGGACTCAGAAGGGAAGGAGCACCATTTGGATTTTGAAATTCAGATTTTGCTGGAATAGTTTTCAGTGCCGTGTCACGTTTGAAATGCACTGGAGGGAACAAAATAGTGGAAACCCCCGGAAAATGACCCCATTTTGAAAACTACACTCATCAAGGAATTTTTCTAGGGGTAAAGTTAGCATTTTGACCACACAGTTGTTTTGCTGAATTCATTGGAATTATTCTGTAAAAATCTACTTTTTTTCTGAAAAAAGGTAGCCATTTTTAATTTTTACAAGGAATAAAAGAGAAAAAAGACCCCAACATATGTAAAGCAATTTCTCCCGATTATAGCAATACCCCATATGTGGTAATAAACTGCTGTTTGGACCCACAGCAGGACTCAGAAGGGAAGGAGCACCATTTGGATTTTGAAATTCTGATTTTGCTGGAATAGTTTTCAGTGCCGTGTCACGTTTGAAATGCACTGGAGGGAACAAAATAGTGGAAACCCCCGGAAAATGACCCCATTTTGGAAACTACACTCATCAAGGAATTTTTCTAGGGGTAAAGTTAGCATTTTGACCACACAGTTGTTTTGCTGAATTCATTGGAATTATTCTGTAAAAATCTGAAAGATCTGAAAAAAGGTAGCCATTTTTAATTTTTACAAGGAATAAAGGAGAAAAAGCACCCCAACGTTTGTAAAACAATTTCTCCCGATTATGAAAATATGCCATATGTGGTAATAAACTGCTGTTTGGACCCACAGCAAGGCTCAGAAGGGAAGGAGCGCTATTTGGCTTTTGGAGCCCAAATTTAGCTGAAATGGTTTTTCGGTGCCATGTCGCATTTGCAAAGCCCCTGTGAGGCCAAAACAGTGGAAACCCCCCAAAAGTGGAAATTACACCACTTAAAGAATCTATCTAGGGATATAGTGGGTATTTAGACCCCACAAGTCTTTTGCAGGATTTATTAGAATTAGGCCGTGAAAATGAATATCAACATTTCTTCCACTAAAATGTTGCATTTTTTCAATTTCACAAAGGATAAAGGGGGAAAAAGCTGCCCAACATTTGTAAAGCAATTTCTCCCGAGTACGGCTGTACCCCACGTGTGGTCATAAATGGTTTTTCATTAGAAAGTAATTAACCCTTTCTGGACTGATCCATTTTTTCTTTTCCTTTTTAGTTTTTTCCTCCCCGCGTTCCAAGAGCCATAACGTTTTTATTTTTCAGTCAATAGAGCGGTATGAGGGCTTATTTATTGAGGGACGAGCGGTCGTTTTTATTGGTACCATTTTTTGGTACATACAACTTTTTGAGCACTTTTTATTAAATTTTTAGGTAGAGCCAGGGTGACCAAGAAAACAGCGATTTTGCCGTTTTAAATTCTTTATTTTTCACGTGAGACGCTCCATACATCACCCCCCACACTAAGGCATTATATGTCGTCGTGCGCGAAGGGGTTAATGTGCAGCGGATGGTGCGGAGTGAAAATTACAATTTTCCACTCATATGCCATTTTAGTGCACTACATGTTATGCCCAGTTTGTGCCACTGAAGACAAATACCTCATAAAATATTAACCGGGTTCTCCCGGGTATGGCGATGCCATATCTGTGGATGTAAACTGGTGTTTAGGCACGCTGCAGGGCTCAGAAGGGAGGGAGCGCCATTTGGCTTTTGGGGCGCAAATGTAGCTTGGTAGTTGTTCTGTTTGGGGTTTTACTGGTGTTTCAGTTTATAGTGTGGGGGCATATGTAATCTGTGCGGGGTACATCAGGGTATAATAAGAGGGTATAATAATGGGTTAAATAAATAATAATCCGCAGATATGTGGCCGGTGTCACACTGATAAATGGCGCCCGATCTTATCTGCTTTTGGACACTCTGCACATTTTGCATCGCCATATTCTGAGAGCCAGAACTTTTTTTATTTTTTCTCCACCGGAGCTGTGGGTTTATTCGTTGCGGGACAATCTGTAGTTTTCATTGGTACCATTTTGGGGTACCACAAATTTTTTGGATCACGTTTTATTCCATTTTTTGGCAAGCAAGGTGACCAAAAACCATCAATTCTGACAATGTTTTTTATTCGTTTTTTTATGGCCTTCAGCCTGGGCTATAAATGACCATTTTTACTTTATTCTGCGTGTCAATACGATTACGGCGATACCATATTTATATCATTTTTTTATGTTTTGCAGCGTTTGTGCAATAAAATCCCTTATTTATAAAATAAATTATTTTTTGTGTCACCATAACTTTTTTATTTTTCAGTCAAAAAAGCGGTGTAAGGGCTTGTTTTTTGCGAGACGGGTTGTAGTTTGTATTGGTACCATTTTGGCGTACATGCAACATTTATCACTTTTTATTGTATATTTTGGGAGGGTTGGTAACCAAAAAATTGTGATTCGGGCACTGTTTTTCGTTTATTTTCTTTGCGGGGTTCACCATGCGGGAAAAATAATACTACAGTTTTATAGATGGGGTCGTTACGAACGCGGTGATACCAAATATGTGTACTTTTTTTAACGTGTTAATTTTTTTCCTATAATAAAATACTTATTATAGGAAAAAAAGCATTCTTTGTTTATGTCACTTATAACTTTTATTTTTACACTTTTTAAAAACATTTTTATTATCTTTTATTTACTTTTTTTACTTGTCCCACTAGGGGACACTTAGACTTGCAGCTCTGATCGCTGCTGGAACACATTACACTACACACGTAGTGTAATGTGTTCTAACTGTCATTGTGACGTAACTGTCACACTGACAGGAAGTCTCGGAAGACCGGCCGGAGGCTGCTCCTCCGAGGCTTCCGTACATGGCAACCCGGAGGTCATTGTCTGGCCTCTGGTTGCCGTGATAAGGATCGCCAGCCCCCGCAAATGCATGTGGGGGGCTGCCGATCCGCTGTAAACCTCTTCAATGTGGTGATCGCAATCGACCACCGCATCCAAGGCGTTAATTGCCGATTTCAGCGGCGACAGGCCGCTGATCGGCAACAGGGAGAGAAGGGCAGACACCCTGCACAGTTAACCGCCACTGCGGTGTAGGGCCGCGCG
The DNA here is from genome assembly GCF_050947455.1 of Rhinoderma darwinii. Lineage (NCBI taxonomy): Eukaryota > Metazoa > Chordata > Amphibia > Anura > Rhinodermatidae > Rhinoderma > Rhinoderma darwinii. The sequence continues at coordinate 91,827,495 of NC_134696.1, forward strand.
GCGGTTAACTGTTAAAGCGCGGACGTAACTGCATGCCCAGGTGCGCGAAGTTACTGCTCACCTGGGCGTGCATTTACGCCGAGGTGCGGGAAGGGGTTACATTTTTTTTTAGTAGAATTGATGTAGTCAGGAAGTCTCCATATTCACTTCTTTTTTTTTAATCACATTTGTTTTTATTGAATTTTGCAAGTAAATTTATAAAATAACATGGCAGTGCAATTCACACCTTGAGTTAGGGTATGTTCACACGGCAGCGTCCGTAACGGCTGAAATTACGGGGATGTTTTCAGGAGAAAACATCCCCGTAATTTCAGCCGTAACGGCATGTGCAGGCGCTTGAACACCGCGTCCATTACGGACGTAATTGGCGCAGCTTTTCACTGGAGTCAATGAATAACGGCTCCAATTACGCCCCAAGAATTGACAGGTCACTTCTTTGACGCGGGCGTCTATTTACACGCCGTCTTTTGACAGCGTAAATACACGCCTCGTGTGAACAGACAAACGTCAGCCCATTGCTTTCAATGGGCAGATGTTTGTCAGCGCTTTCAAGCCGCATTTTTCGGACGTAATTCGGGGCAAAAACACCTGAATTACGTCCGTAATTAGTGTGTGTGAACAAACCCTAATCGTATTGGCCGTATACTGCGAACTTAAGTCCTTATTTTGGGCGAGTAGGTGATTGCTTCAATGATGTATAAAGAAAAAAGATGTGGTTATTGCAAACCATACCTAACAAACCCAAAATTGCAATATAATATAGCACGGTGCCATTCCTGATATAGATTAATGAAAAAAGAAAAAAAGAAAAATGATCCAGAAATATAGCTAGGCACTCTTGGGTTCAATAAGAATAAATAATTATTTTATTTTTTGAATCCAGATAATACCGGCAAAGTTAAATTTATACATAAATACACAAATAACAATTTAAAAAGAGAATTCTCCTGGCCAGGAAAGAGAACATACAATAAACCTTCAAAACATAGGTGATATTGCCTGATGGATATATAGCATAATGTATATGTGTTACACGATTTTACAAAGAGATTTCAAAATGAAAAACCGCTGGGCTGTGTTCACACTTGCGGTTTCCAAACATATATGTAATTTATATCACAATATTGCCAGAGTACCTATTTGGAGTAGCTGGTAATGATATTAATAAAGAGATTTTCTTTATATGCATATAATATGACTTGACTCTCAAAATAGAAAAATAGCCTCATGAATTAAAGGAATGTGGTTAGAAGCGTGCTTTTTTCCTCTCATCAAGTGGATCAACAATTCCAATTCAAATCTTGTGGTGATAGGAAGTCTTTTCACAGACCCTTGGGTCGATGTATAGCCCTCATGCAGTTGGGCTTTGAAGCAAGATATAAGCTTATATGGGTTTTTACCTTCGCCTCCGACATCCAGTAAGTGCCGGGAAGACCATGCGGGGAGGCAGTTAACTCCGAGGTGAGGAATGGCAGGTCTCCTCAAAAGGAAAGTTCACCTGTGTGGCCACACATTAGTTTCAAAGCATCCACATCTCCACCATTGCTTCCCTTGGCGCTCTCCTCTATTGATCCATGCGGGCAACAACCACTGTACTCACGGGGATAGGGGCCCAGCAATGCAGGATCGCACACTGATATTTCAGGTGAGTTAAAAGCACTCCAAGAGGAACGGACCCAACAGGACAAGATCGCACGCCGGCAGCCAGGTAGGTAAAAATTCCAACGTATGTTCCTTTCCACGTGTGATCTTCAACACTGGACAGGTATTCTCTGGGCAGGGTTTGGACGTCACTACCCGCCCCGTTGATTAGAACAGCTGACGCGTTTCATCCCTGAACGGGATTTCTTCAGAGCAGTTTGACAAATGCTGCCAAATACACTATATTTATAGTGTCCCAGATTCATTCATTGGTTCAATAATAAAAAACATAATGTTTCACACGAAGATATTATGGATATTATATATTTAAATCTTTCATGAGATGCCGCAATGATATATATCTCTCAATTTCAATAGCAGACATAGATATTTTTATATTCAAACAGACAATTAGAATATCCAGAAAATCATATTCATAAATATATTCGGTATTTATCAAGGGGAGGGCAATCAGTGGTGTGTCTCTACTTGGTCAAGATAAGACCAATAATTGAATTTTGCATAGGAATACAATTACTACCTGAATTTTATTATCAATATTAATTCTTCCGTAAATACGGATAACTACTACTATCTAGACTTTGTAGTGGATTTATGGAGGAACTAATTTTTCTTCAATAAGGGATCCCCCATTATATCATTTTGACACAGGATGAAATCTGTTCAATTCTTTTAATATATATTATATGGGATATGTCCAACCATACACATATGTATATGAAATACAAATAATACTTCAGGGGAAGCAGGGAAAGAGAACCATTACCTGTTAGGGCATTAGGACCCGGGTCCCCACCACCCCCAAAGTAGAATCGATTTCAATACAATCAATGTTAGTTTGATAATTTTACTACTAGATTTCATCATATTAAACATATGCGTATATAAGACTATGGTAAATAATAGGAGCCGTCGTGAAATTCCAAGGGGGGCAGGAATAGGGATCCAGTGTCCATAGAACAATAGATCTCCAATTCCCACCACCCACGGAGAGCTAAACGCAAATCCCATCACTATAGAAGATTGCAAAAAATGAAAATTATGTTCATTCATTTTGTATTATTTATCCAATTGATTGATCATTCCATATTGGGAATAAAATTGCTCATACTCATACCACTGAAGACAAATTATAATTATATGGAAAATGGGGTATCCAGACCAAAGACATATTAAAATTTTATTATCAGGTTTCCAAAGAAAAAAACAAAAAATATATCAAATCCAAAAGTTTCACACCCAATTTTCCTAAATCATTCTCCAGGGATGACATAATAAAGGTCCCATTTTTTAATCAAACATTCTTTTATCAGAGATTGTTTATATCCAACACTGACTAACTCGAAAATACCGAAAGTTGAGGGAAATATAAAACAGCCTCTTGGCTCCCAACTGTTCAAAGGAACATATTAAATTTAATTTCATTATTTAGTCCCCTGGGATTCAAAGTTCTCAGTGTATAAATCCACATAGTTTCCTTTTGGAGGAGTGTTCGGTTGAGATCACCTCCCCTTCTGTCTTGGAATAGTTGATAAATCCCCATGAATTTTGGGCCAGTTGGTGATTGGGCATGGTATGTTTTAAAATGTGCAGCTAGAGGATTTGCCATTTCACCCTTGGTGATGTCTCTAATATGTTCGCTGATGCGAACATGTAATTCTCGTTTCGTTTTCCCAATATATTGTTTCCCACATGGGCAAGTAATGGAGTAAACGACCATGGTTGAGCGGCAATTGATGAAATTATAGACTTTGAATTCCCTTTTGTGTTCACTATCAAGAAAGGTGTCTGATTTTAAAACGTACTTACAGCATTTACAAGAGCCACACATGAACATTCCTTTTGGGCGTTTCTGTAGCCATTTCTCATTACTTGGGGTCCTTCTCTTAAACTCAGAACTCACCAACATATTCCTCAAAGTGGGGGCCTTTCTTGGAACCATACTCGGTACATTCCCCACTATTGAGTTAATTCTTTTGTCCAAAGTTAAATGTGGCCAGTTTTTGATCATCAAATTCCGAAGTATGTTCCAATGGGACCCATACCTTGAAATGAATCTGACTCTATTGTCACTGTTATCTTTTTTACCTCTCTTGAGAATTTCCTCTCTATTCTGCCTAGATGCCCTATTGTATCCTTTCTTGATCATTTTTTTGGAGTAACCCCTATCTTCAAAGCGAGATGATAGATCTTGTGCTTCGCTTTTGAAGTCCCTGAAATCAGTACAGTTACGGCGAATTCGAAGAAATTCGCTTATCGGGATCCCCTTAATTTGAGAGGGAAAGTGATGGCTACTTGCTGCCAAAAGGGTATTACCTGATGTTGGTTTCCGATATGTAGTCGTTTTTAATCTATTTCCTTCCCTATGAATATTAAGATCTAGAAAGCTAATGTGATCTTCACTATAAGTAAAGGTCAGAAGGATATTTAATTTATTGGAGTTTAAATCCCCAATGAAACTTTCAAGTAAGTCCAATGGTCCCTTCCAACATAAAAGAACATCATCCATGTATCTAAGCCAAGCGGAGGCGCATTTTCTGAAGAGAGGATGAGGGTATACTATAAATTCTTCCCACCAGCCCAAGTGTAAACAGGCATATGATGGTGCACAAGAGGATCCCATGGCTGTTCCACGAATCTGACGATAGAATTTGCCATCAAAAGAGAAGCAGTTATAATTCAAAACGAATTCCAACATTTCAATAATAAATTCATTTTGATGGGCCCAGTCTCCTCCTCTCCTCTCCAGAAAATGCGCGGCCGCTTTAAGGCCAACATCATTTTTTGATTGCTTCAATGAACCTGCCTTGGTCCATTCCAGAGACATTGAAGGGGTCTTCCTTTTAAGCAACTGCTGATCTGACATTGAAGATTCCGGGAACCATTTCTCCCTCAAGATTTCTGCCTCCTTAGGTGTGTTGAGAACGTGGGTGACGCCATTTTTAGTAAAAATTAGCTTAACTGGATATCCCCATTTGTATTGTATGTCATGATCACGTAGCTGCTTGGTAAGTGGAGCAAACTCTCTTCTACGGTTTAAAGTGGCTGATGACAGATCTGCATACATAGATATACCAGCGAAACGTTCAGGAAGTTTTGAGTTTTTAAAAGCAAATTTTAAAATGGACTCTTTTGTCTGGTAAAAGTGGATTTTTGCCAGAACATCCCTTGGTGTCGTTTGTGGGAGATGTTTGGGTTTGGGCAGTCTATGCACTCTGTCGATGATTAGATCTCTCTGTTCTGCTTCTGGTAGAATGATGGTAAAGTAATCAGTCAGAAATTCTCTAAGCTGAGCAGGTTGAATGGTCTCAGGGATGCCACCAAACCTGATGTTGTTTCTGCGTGAGCGATCCTCCAGGTCAGCTAATTTTAGTTTAACCGCCATTATATCCTCGTCTGTATCGTTCTGTGCATCTACCAAAGTGTTGTATGCAGAGGTAAAATCATCCATCTTACTTTCAAGATGTGATGTTCTGTCCCCTATATCATTAATATCTTTAGATAATGAAGTAAATGCAATGTGGAAGTCTTTTTGTAAAGAACTGCACAGTTCAGACATCAAGCCCCTCATACTCTCCAGACTGATAACTGATCCCTCATGGGGAGTAAGCACAGGCAGGTCACATAATTTAGATGCTGTAGATGAAGATGGCACTCACCTGTGATCTGTTTTATGCAGCAGAGGTGGGCAATCCGAGGGGTACTCAGGGCTGGGAGATGTGTCTGTGGCTTGGTGAGTCAGCAGAGGAGCGGCACACTCCTTCGTTTCTTCATGGCCGGAGCGTCCGGCGCCATTTTGTGTAATTCCCGCCGGCGGATAGTAAGAGGTAAGAGTTGCCGGGCCCGGGGTTTTAGGTCTGCCTTCCCCCATTTCTGTATTCTAGGAGCCTTGTCAGGGGATCCTGTGTTGTATCTCCCGGTAATCTGCGGTGGAAGTGCTGTGTGAGCCGGTTTAGTGAAGGTTAGGTGTGGAGCTCCGAGTTATGCGACCGCTCTCCTCTGCATTCGGCCACGCCCCATTCACTTCTTAGGCCATGTATAGACGTGGCAGAATTTTTCCGTGGTAATTACGCATTGAATCTACAGCAAAATTTGACAGGTAATTCAGACGTTGCGGATATCACAGTGGACTAGACGCAGATTTCAGCCTTTGCATTGCAATGGCTGAATCCCGCAGTGAAAATCTACTGCTTTTCCGATGGCGGCCATGCATGCCTATTTTCTGCAACGAGTTACCTAAAAAGCCATAGAAAGTAATGAGAAAAAAGTTTGCTGCAGATTTCCACTGCAGACTGTCCGCAGCGGAATTCCACAGCAATTCGGCCACATCTGAACATGCCCTTATATTTATATGATGTGTTTAATATATTTTTACCAATATAATCTTATACCATCATATCAGTTCTGTATTGACTGTTATTTACATTTGCAGGCAGAACAACCACAGGAAGACTCCTCATACATGGTGAGTAGAGAAAATGTGAACTCCTGTACCGTTTTGCAGAGCTGAGTTGTGAAGAATACATACTGATTTATTTATTTTTTCTCAATGTCAACTTTTTATGAAATTGCTATAAGACATGTCATAGAAGTGTGGTCCGTGGGGGCACAAGGTGGAGATTTAAGTTTTATTGAACTGCAGGAATATCAAACTGACAAACCATAAACTTTAATGGAGGAAAATCCCTACGAAAATCCTTCAGAATCTAAACCGCAGTACCATGCCTACCCACATGGTGTGCTGTCATAAAAGGATCATCCACTCTGGACAGACCCCATATGACCTATTAGGTTGTATGAATGCAGGGACTCCTCATTATTAGGCAAAAACAAAGGGGTGGTTAAATGCGTTTGCCCTACAGAGTCTTCTGAAACATGTTATTAACCACAGTGCAAATCACCAGCAGCTTCCTTTTTCTTAGAAGGCCGCATCAGTCAAACTATGGTAACACCTGGGACTCACCAGCAGTGCCACCAGCGCCAACCACAGTGCCCGCAATACCTGCCACAAAGTCTCTAGAGTAACAGCCACTATACGCCCAGTCAGCACTTATCTTTTCTATGCTCCTTTGTACCATAGAGTGGAAAATTCCTCCCTAACTCCTACTGGCAATCAGACAGATCCCCAGATAAATATTGTGCATTACTACCAGTATCCTTGATATTTTACCTGTATATAGGGACTGAATATTTTAGCAAACTTGGACTCCTATGTTATACTGTATTATTACTATTAGTCCTCATGCACACGACCATAGCCATGTGCACGGCCGTCATTTTCTGGTCGCCGGCAGCGGAGTGTCAGCCGCGAGCCGCCCACAAATCGCGGGCCGTGCACATGGCTGTGTGCATTATTTTCTATCTGCCTGGACCGCAAAACACGGCCGTAATAAGCCATGTCCGTTCTTTTTGTGATCCAGGCTCCTGGACCATGCACGGACCATGGAAACCACGGTCGTGTGCATGGACCCATTGAAATGAATTGGGCTGCAATCCTCCCGTGAATTTTCGGAGGAATTGCAGCCGCAAAAGCACATTCGAGTGCATGGGGCGTAATATGTAATATTGGGATTCGTTCACTTTTCTGATATTTTTTTAATAAGTTGTCATAGGCACTACAATGAAAAAAGATGAAATAATGTAAACTGCATTGAATTTTTTTTTTTTTAAAGAATTTATGTAGTCAGGAAGTCTCCATATTCACTTCTTACGCCATGTATAGACGTGGCAGAATTATTCTGTGGTAATTACGCATTGAATCTACAGCAAAATTTGACAGGTAATTCAGACGTTGCGGATATCACAGTGGACTAGACGCAGATTTCAGCCTTTGCATTGCAAAGTCTGAATCCCGCAGTGAAAATCTGCTGCTTCTCCGCTGGCGGCCATGCATGCTGCGGAATGATATATCTGCACCGCAGCCTATTTTCTGCAACGAGTTACCTAAAAAGCCATAGAAAGTAATGAGAAAAAAGTCTGCTGCAGATTTCCACTGCAGACTGTCCGCAGCTGAATTCCACAGCAATTCGGCCACATCTGAACATGCCCTTATATTTATATGATGTGTTTAATATATTTTCACCAATATAATCTTATACCATCATATCAGTTCTGTATTGACTGTTATTTACATTTGCAGGAAGCACAACCAGAGGAAGAATCCTCATACATGGTGAGTAGAGAAAATTTAAACTCCTGTACCGTTTTGCAGAGCTGAGCTGTGAAGAATACATACTGATTTATTTATTTTTTCTCAATGTCAACTTTTTATGAAATTGCTACAAGATATGTCATAGAAGTGTGGTCCGTGGGGGCACAAGGTGGAGATTTAAGTTTTATTGAACTGCAGGAATATCAAACTGACAAACCATAAACTTTAATGAAGGAAAATGCCTACGAAAATCCTTCAGAATCTCAACCGCAGTACCATGCCTGCCCACATGGTGTGCTGTCATAAAAGGATCATCCACTCTGGACAGACCCCATATGACCTATTAGGTTGTATGAATGCAGGGACTCCTCATTATTAGGCCAAACAAAGAGGTGGTTAAATGTGTGACTGTGTTTGCCCTACAGAGTCTTCTGTGACAACCTCTTAAAGTTGAAGCATGTTATTAACCACAGTGCAAATCGCCAGCAGCTTCCTTTTTCTTACAAGGCCTCATCAGTCAAACTATGGTAACACCTGGGACTCACCAGCAGCGCCACCAGCACCAACCACAGTGCCCGGAATACCAGCCACAAAGTCTATAGTAACAGCCACTATACGCCCAGTCAACACTTATATTTTCTATGCTCCTTTGTACCATAGAGTTTGAAAATTCCTCCCTAACTCCTACTGGCAATCAGACAGATCCCCAGATAAATATTGTGCATTACTACCAGTATCCTTGATATTTTACCTGTATATAGGGACTGAATATTTTAGCAAACTTGGACTCCTATGTTATACTGTATTATTACTATTAGTCCTCATGCACATGACCATAGCCATGTGCACGGCCGTCATTTTCTGGTCGCCGGCAGCGGAGTGTCAGCCGCGAGCCGCCTGCAAATCGCGGGCCGTACACAATGGCCTAGTGCATTATTTTCTATGTGCCTGGACCGCAAAACACGGGCGTAATAAGCCATGTCCGTTCTTTTTGCAATCCAGGCTCCTGGGCCATGCACGGACAGTGGAAACCACGGTCGTGTGCATGGGCCCATTGAAATGAATTGGGCCGCAATCCTCCCGTGAATTTTCGGGGGAATTGCAGCCACAAAAGTACGCTCGTGTGCATGGGGCCTAATATATAATATTGGGATTCGTTCACTTTTCTGATATTTTTTTAATAAGTTGTCATAGGCACTACAATGAAAAAAAGATGAAATAATGTAAACTGCATTTTTAAAAAAAAAAGTAAAAGAATTTATGTAGTCAGGAAGTCTCCATATTCACTTCTTAGGCCATGTATGGACGTGGCAGAATTATTCCGTGGTAATTACGCATTGAATGACAAAAAAGTCTGCTGCAGATTTCTACTGCAGACTGTCCGCAGCTGAATTCCACAGCAATTCGGCCACATCTGAACATGCCCTTATATTTATATGATGTGTTTAATATATTTTCACCAATATAATCTTATACCATCATATCAGTTCTGTATTGACTGTTATTTACATTTGCAGGCAGAACAACCACAGGAAGACTCCTCATACATGGTGAGTAGAGAAAATTTGAACTCCTGTTCCGTTTTGCAGAGCTGAGCTGTGAAGAATACATACTGATTTATTTATTTATTCTCAATGTCAACTTTTTATGAAATTGCTATAAGATATGTCATAGAAGTGTGGTCCGTGGGGGCACAAGGTGGAGATTTAAGTTTTATTGAACTGCAGGAATATCAAACTGACAAACCATAAACTTTAATGGAGGAAAATCCCTACGAAAATCCTTCAGAATCTCAACCGCAGTACCATGCCTGCCCACATGGTGTGCTGTCATAAAAGGATCATCCACTCTGGACAGACCCCATATGACCTATTAGGTTGTATGAATGCAGGGACTCCTCATTATTAGGCAAAACAAAGGGGTGGTTAAATGTGTGACTGCGTTTGCCCTACAGAGTCTTCTGTGACAACCTCTTAAAGTTGAAACATGTTATTAACCACAGTGCAAATCGCCAGCAGCTTCCTTTTTCTTACAAAGCCGCATCAGTAAAACTATGATAACACCTGGGACTCACCAGCTGTACCACCAGCACCAACCACAGTGCCCGGAATACCAGCCACAAAGTCTCTAATAATGGCCACTATACACCCAGTCAGCACTTATCTTTTCTATGCTCCTTTGTACCATAGAGTGGAAAATTCCTCCCTAACTCCTACTGGCAATCAGACAGATCCCCAGATCAATATTGTGCATTACTACCAGTATCCTTGATAATTTACCTGTATATAGGGACTGAATATTTTAGCAAACTTGGACTCCTATATTATACTGTATTATTACTATTAGTCCTCATGCACACGACCATAGCCATGTGCACGGCCGTCATTTTCTGGTCGACGGCAGCGGAGTGTCAGCCGCGAGCCGCCCGCAAATCGTGGGCCGTACACATGCCCGTGTGCATTATTTTCTATGTGCCTGGACCGCAAAACACGGGCGTAATAAGCCATGTCCGTTCTTTTTTTGCGATCCAGGCTCCTGGGCCATGCACGGACCATTGAAACCACGGTCGTGTGCATGGGCCCATTGAAATGAATTGGGCCGCAATCCTCCCGGGAATTTTCGGAGGAATTGCGGCCGCCAAAGCACATTCGAGTGCATGGGGCCTAATACAGTGGAGGAAATAAGTATTTGATCCCTTGCTGATTTTGTAAGTTTGCCCACTGTCAAAGTCATGAACAGTCTAGAATTTTTAGGCTAGGTTAATTTTACCAGTGAGAGATAGAATATATAAAAAAAAAAAGAAAATCACATAGTCAAAATGATATATATTTATTTGCATTGTGCACAGAGAAATAAGTATTTGATCCCCTACCAACCATTAAGAGTTCAGCCTCCTCCAGACCAGTTACAAGCTCCAAATCAACTTGGTGCCTGCATTAAAGACAGCTGTCTTACATGGTCACCTGTATAAAAGACTCCTGTCCACAGACTCAATTACTCAGTCTGACTCTAACCTCTACAACATGGGCAAGACCAAAGAGCTTTCTAAGGGTGTCAGGGACAAGATCATAGACCTGCACAAGGCTGGAATGGGCTACAAAACCATAAGTAAGACGCTGGGTGAGAAGGAGACAACTGTTGGTGCAATGGTAAGAAAATGGAAGACATACAAAATGACTGTCAATCGACATCGATCTGGGGCTCCATGCACAATCTCACCTCGTGGGGTATCCTTGATCCTGAGGAAGGTGAGAGCTCAGCCGAAAACTACACGGGGGGAACTTGTTAATGATCTCAAGGCAGCTGGGACCACAGTCACCAAGAAAACCATTGGTAACACATTACGCAGTAATGGATTCAAATCCTGCAGTGCCCGCAAGGTCCCCCTGCTCAAGAAGGCACATGTACAGGCCCGTCTGAAGTTTTCAAATGAACATCTGCATGATTCTGAGAGTGATTGGGAGAAGGTGCTGTGGTCAGATGAGACTAAAATTGAGCTCTTTGGCATTAACTCAACTCGCCGTGTTTGGAGGAAGAGAAATGCTGCCTATGACCCAAAGAACACCGTCCCCACTGTCAAGCATGGAGGTGGAAACATTATGTTTTGGGGGTGTTTCTCTGCTAAGGGCACAGGATTACTTCACCGCATAAATGGGAGAATGGATGGAGCCATGTACCGTCAAATCCTGAGTGACAACCTCCTTCCCTCCACCAGGACATTAAAAATGGCTCGTGGCTGGGTTTTCCAGCACGACAATGACCCGAAACATACAGCCAAGGCAACAAAGGAGTGGCTCAAAAAGAAGCACATTAAGGTCATGGAGTGGCCTAGCCAGTCTCCAGACCTTAATCCCATCGAAAACTTATGGAGGGAGCTGAAGATCCGAGTTGCCAAGCGACAGCCTCGATATCTTAATGATTTACAGATGATCTGCAAAGAGGAGTGGGCCAAAATTCCATCTAACATGTGTGCAAACCTCATCATCAACTACTAAAAATGTCTGACTGCTGTGCTTGCCAACAAGGGTTTTGCCACCAAGTATTAAGTCTTGTTTGCCAATGGGATCAAATACTTATTTCTCTGTGCACAATGCAAATAAATATATATAATTTTGACAATGTGATTTTCAGTTATTTTTTTATATAATCTATCTCTCACTGGTAAAATTAACCTAGCCTAAATATTCTAGACCGTTCATGTCTTTGACAGTGGGCAAACGTACAAAATCAGCAAGGGATCAAATACTTATTTCCTTCACTGTATGTAATATCGGGATTCGTTCACTTTTCTGATATTTTTTTAATAAGTTGTCATAGGCACTACAATGAAAAAAAGATGAAATAATGTAAACTGCATTTTTAAAAAAGATGTAAAAGAATTTATGTAGTCAGGAAGTCTCCATATTCACTTCTTACGCCATGTATTGACGTGGCAGAATTATTCCGTGGTAATTACGCATTGAATCTACAGCAAAATTTGACAGGTAATTCAGACATTGTGGATATCACAGTGGATTAGACGCAAATTTCAGCCTTTGCATTGCAAAGGCTGAATCCCGCAGTGAAAATCTGCTGCTTCTCCGCTGGCGGCCATGCATGCTGCGGAATGATATATCTGTACCGCAGCCTATTTTCTGCAACGAGTTACCTAAAAAGCCATAGAAAGTAATGAGAAAAAAGTCTGCTGCAGATTTCCACTGCAGACTGTCCGCAGCTGAATTCCACAGCAATTTGGCCACATCTGAACATGCCCTTATATTTATATGATGTGTTTAATATATTTTCACCAATATAATCTTATGCTATCATATCAGTTCTGGATTGACTGTTATTTACATTTGCAGGAAGCACAACCACAGGAAGACTCCTCATACATGGTGAGTAGAGAAAATGTGAACTCCTGTTCCGTCTTGCAGAGCTGAGCTGTGAAGAATACATACTGATTTATTTATTTTTTCTCAATGTCAACTTTTTATGAAATTGCTACAAGATATGTCATAGAAGTGTGGTCCGTGGGGGCACAAGGTGGAGATTTAAGTTTTATTGAACTGCAGGAATATCAAACTGACAAACCATAAACTTTAATGAAGGAAAATCCCTACGAAAATCCTTCAGAATCTCAACCGCAGTACCATGCCTGCCCACATGGTGTGCTGTCATAAAAGGATCATCCACTCTGGACAGACCCCATATGACCTATTAGGTTGCATGAATGCAGGGACTCGTCATTATTAGGCCAAACAAAGAGGTGGTTAAATGTGTGACTGCGTTTGCCCTACAGAGTCTTCTGTGACAACCTCTTAAAGTTGAAGCATGTTATTAACCACAGTGCAAATCACCAGCAGCTTCCTTTTTCTTACAAGGCCTCATCAGTCAAACTATGGTAACACCTGGGCCTCACCAGCAGTGCCACCAGCACCAACCACAGTGCCCAGAATACCAGCCACAAAGTCTCTAGTAACAGCCACTATACGCCCAGTCAGCACTTATCTTTTCTATGCTCCTTTGTACCATAGAGTGGAAAATTCCTCCCTAACTCCTACTGGCAATCAGACAGATCCCAAGATAAATATTGTGCATTACTACCAGTATCCTTGATATTTTACCTGTATATAGGGACTGAATATTTTAGCAAACTTGGACTAATATGTTATACTGTATTATTACTATTAGTCCTCATGCACATGACCATAGCCATGTGCACGGCCGTCATTTTCTGGTCGCCGGCAGCGGAGTGTTAGCCGCGAGCCGCCCGCAATTCGCGGGCCGTACACAATGGCCTAGTGCATTATTTTCTATGTGCCTGGACCGCAAAACACAGCCGTAATAAGCCATGTCCGTTCTTTTTGCGATCCAGGCTCCTGGGCCATGCACAGATCATGGAAACCACGGTCGTGTGCATGGGCCCATTGAAATGAATTGGGTCGCAATCCTCCCGTGAATTTTCGGGGGAATTGCAGCCACAAAAGTATGTTCGTGTGCATGGGGCCTAATATGTAATATTGGGATTCGTTCACTTTTCTGATATTTTTTTAATAAGTTGTCATAGGCACTACAATGAAAAAAAGATGAAATAATGTAAATTGCATTTTAAAAAAAAAAGTAAAAGAATTTATGTAGTCAGGAAGTCTCCATATTCACTTCTTAGGCCATGTATGGACGTGGCAGAATTATTCCGTGGTAATTACGCATTGAATGACAAAAAAGTCTGCTGCAGATTTCTACTGCAGACTGTCCGCAGCGGAATTCCACAGCAATTCAGCCACATCTGAACATGCCCTTATATTTATATGATGTGTTTAATATATTTTCACCAATATAATCTTATACCATCATATCAGTTCTGTATTGACTGTTATTTACATTTGCAGGCAGAACAACCACAGGAAGACTCCTCATACATGGTGAGTAGAGAAAATTTGAACTCCTGTTCCGTTTTGCAGAGCTGAGCTGTGAAGAATACATACTGATTTATTTATTTTTTCTCAATGTCAACTTTTTATGAAATTGCTATAAGATATGTCATAGAAGTGTGGTCCGTGGGGGCACAAGGTGGAGATTTAAGTTTTATTGAACTGCAGGAATATCAAACTGACAAACCATAAAGTTTAATGGAGGAAAATCCCTAAGAAAATCCTTGCGAATCTCAACTGCAGTACCATGCCTGCCCACATGGTGTGCTATCTAAAGGATCATTCACTGGACAGACCCTAAATGACCTATTAGGTTGCATGAATGCAGGGACTCCCATCTATTAGCCCAAACAAAGGGGTGGTTAAATGTGTGACTGCGTTTGCCCTACAGAGTCTTCTGTGACAACCTCTTAAAGTTGAAGCATGTTATTAACCACAGTGCAAATCACCAGCAGCTTCCTTTTTCTTACAAGGCCTCATCAGTCAAACTATGGTAACACCTGGGCCTCACCAGCAGTGCCACCAGCACCAACCACAGTGCCCGGAATACCAGCCCCAAAGTCTCTAGTAACAGCCGCTATACACCCAGTCTGCACTTATCTTTTCTATGCTCCTTTGTACCATGCTGCAAGAAGGAAGATAACGTATTACTTATTGTTCCTTTATTACTGTCATGTTAGATGAAGCGATCTGTGTTATATCATTGTCCCAGGAAAGAAGTGTCATATACTGGGACAGTGGGACTGTCTTGTGGATTTGGGTCACCTTGGTGGCATGCTGAACCTTATTAAGTATTGGGTGGCACCTCACAGTTTGGGCAGCAGTGATCTAGACAGGAATTATTCCATGTACCAATTACTAATGTACTAGTTAAAAACATTTTATTATTTTAGGGACCGTTAAGAAACATTTACTCATTACTATAGAATAAACTTAGTGCATAGAATATGAGTAACAACACAAAGCAGATATATGTAATATTCCTAATACTATTCCCATACTTGCCCCATGATAATGAAATATAAACAGATTTCTTAACATATTTTATACTTTATATCATATTTTATCATTTAAATTGACCTAGTGGTAGTTCATTTATACATATTTATCTTGCAGGGTTTGCAGTTCAGATCTGAGGAAACATACACTGAGCTGAAAACATAAGAGATTTCCATCACTCACACAAGAATATCTGTATTCATTAGAAGTCAATGACGACTCCGGCCAAACCTGAAAACTGACTGGAGTCCTCCCTGATCTCCGTCTTCTTCCCAAGTCATACTAACGGGGTTTATTCACATCGTTCTATTTCTATAGGTAAATGGACAGGTAAAGCAGCTCTCTAATATGAGGACCATACACAACACCATCCTAGATCTCAGCTTCCGGAACTCTTGTGAGTGTGACTCTATAGGAGGATGCGCTATAATAACGTCATGATTTTTTTTTAATGATTGGATGGAGATAACAAAACTCTCTGGCTAAAGATCATAATAATTTCCTAACTTTATTGAAAGGATGAAGCCTTTGTAACCTGATGTTCATGTGGTGGAGCAGGATGTACATATATTTGGGTTCCAGAGAGACTGAACTGCTCTACCAGATTGTAATGTATGGGACTGTTCTGTTCTTTTCTTTGTCTTGTAGCGTCTTAACAATGTCGCTTATTTTTTAATATTAATTTTTTAGATAACAAAAACTGTGGTAAATGGGGATACATTTTTTACTTGGGAAATGTCTTTAGTTAAAATTGAAGTGGATTTTAAAAAACGTATCAGTAATAAACTGTACATGTGCTCATTAATGTTACTCTTCTCTTCATTTGCACACAGTGTGTTTTTGCGCTGTGGAAGACAGACACAGGCAGCCATTTTGGAGGCTATGGAGAACGGCCTCTAGTCATATAGTCACATAGAACTATACAGTCACTTATTTCCCACTTTCCTATCCTCTCTCAATCTGCTATCCTGTCTTTTTTTCTATTGAGAGTAGGATTGAGGAAAAACATTTATCTAGATGTATCTGACATTGTCTCCCCAATCCACCAGGAGTAATAGAAATATGAAATAATCAAAGTGAGAGTTGTGTTTAGCACTGGGAACGGAATACAGTAATGAAGCCATTGCCATGGAAACATATAACATTGTGTTGACTTCACAGGCCTCCAACTATCAGAGGGGGTAGAAGAGGATCCTGGGAGATGATGATCTGTGTCTTCCCAGCATGCCTCTCTAGGCAGATCACTGCTAATAGTGATCTAATGGCCTGCAGGCATTAGATCACAATTTGATGTGATCTTCAAACAAAGAAAAGCTGGGAGGACACAGATCATGGTATGGCAGCTGCCTCCAGCCCCAGGGGGGAAAAAAGTAAAAAAAAAGGGAAAGTAAAATAAATAATAATAATAAACATAATAAAAAAATCAAATGAAAGAATAACAAAAAATAAATACAATCTTACAATATTATCTGGTCACAAAGATGTCGAACTAACCATCTGGGGTCAACCACAGCAGACTCAGGCCCTGTTCACATTATGTTTGCCTTCAGTTTGGTCTTTCCGTTCATCTCTTCCATCAGAGGAACAGATAAACAGAAAGACAAATGGAAAGTAGCGCTTCCGTTTGCAATACCATTGATATTTTTTTTTCTTTCAGTTGGTTTCAGTTTCCGTCCATTCCGCTAGGTTTCATTTTTGTGTCGCAAACAAAATGTGTACTGCAAAATGCAAACTGAAACCAACTGAAAGAAAAAAAACACCATTGATATTAATGGTATTGCAAGCGGAAACGCTTCTTTCCGTTTGTATTGCTGTTCATCTGTTCCTCTGACGGAACAGATGAAGGTGCACAATGGGAAATACTCAAACCCAACAATTACTATATTGAACTTTAAACTCTAGCTGTGGCATTGTTATTGAATTTGTATTAGTAACTCCATGTTATACCTTTGATGGCCATTTGACTCCTGGGTTAGGATTGTATTACAGGTACTTGATTAACAGTTAGCACTAAACTTTATCAGTGTCACTTTTACAGTCACATTTTCTGGTTGGATCATTTGTTCTGACAAGTAATCAACTGCAAATTGTTAATAGACATTAAGGGTAAGTGCACACAATAAGTGGCTTTTACGTCTGAAATTACAGACTGTTTTCAGGAGAAAACAGATGCCTCGTTTCAGACGTAATTGCTCCTCCTCGCATTTTGCGAGGCTTCTCTGACAGCCGTAAATTTTGAGCTGTGCTTCATTGAGTTCAATGAAGAACGGCTCAAATTACGTCTGAAAGAAGTGTCCTGCATGTAATGTATATAAGGCTGGGTTCACACGACCTATTTTCAGGCGTAAACGAGGCGTATTATGCCTCGTTTTACGCCTGAAAATACGGCTCCATACGTCGGCAAACATCTGCCCATTCATTTGAATGGGTTTGCCGATGTACTGTGCCGACGACCTGTCATTTACGCGTCGTCAAAGAAGTGCAGGACACTTCTTTGGACGTTTTTGGAGCCGTTTTCTCATAGACTCCAATGAAAACAGCTCCAAAAACGGACGTAAAAAACGCAGCGAAAACGCCGCGGAAAACGCTGCGAAAAACGCAGCGAAAAACAGGAGTTGCTCAAAAATCGTCTGAAAATCAGGGGCTGTTTTCCCTTGAAAACAGCTCCGTGTTTTCAGACGTTTTTGGTCACTACGTGTGTACAAACCCCAAGTGTTCTGCATATAATGTATATAAGTGTCCTGCATATAATGTATATAAGTGTCCTGCACTTCTTTTTACGAGACTGTATTTTTACGCGTCGTCGTTTGACAGCTGTCAAACGACGACGTGTAAATGACAGGTTGTCTGCACAGTACGTCGGCAAACCCATTCAAATGAATAGGAAGATATTTGCCGACGTATGTCTGTAATCGGCTGAATTTTAAATATTGTCACATTGCCTCTGATTGGTTAAC
Source organism: Rhinoderma darwinii (assembly GCF_050947455.1). Classification (NCBI taxonomy): domain Eukaryota; kingdom Metazoa; phylum Chordata; class Amphibia; order Anura; family Rhinodermatidae; genus Rhinoderma; species Rhinoderma darwinii. The sequence goes on from NC_134696.1 coordinate 91,845,677, forward strand.
CTCAAGCCTACACCCCTATTGAATGATATTATTGTAATGGAATTTGGCAATAAAATTTAGAGGCGTATTTTTGAGCATATCAGCAGCGTCTGTGTGTTATTCCTCCTCGCCGATATATCGATAAAACATGATTGGAAACTGGATAAATCACTGGATGGCGGGTATTGGTTGACAGCTGCCAACAACCACAGCCCAGCCCTGGACCAGTACTCACTGGCATCTCAACTTGTTCGGTTCATCTTAAATATTAGTGAAATGATATAAAGTAAAATGCAGGGTACAGACAATTCCATATTTATGTTGTGTCAGTAATACATTGTACCCGCTGGGCAGAGAGCTCTATCGTTACATTATCTGCAGTGTCTTGGGGATGTATAATTGTTAATAGTAAGGATAATGAGCTGATGGCAGAACAGTCACTTGCTAATTATCATTGATTTATAGGTGTAGCATTATGTGTGTATATGAATCTTACCTGTTATTACAAATCCCCTCATTGCCGATGACGGACTGTTGTGTGACTCTCCTGTAGATCTATCATAGAATCAGGAAGCCGCAGCACTCTCTTGTGTAAGTCCAGTTATGCAATGAAGAAATATCATTTGGTTTTAACTCTTGACTGGTCTGCCTGACAAAGTAGCAGATGTATGAATCTTGCAGATTTACAGGGTTCTTTTTTTTATATATTTTTTTACATTGATGGCATATCCTCAATGTAAAAGCTAAAAGTCATATTCCCCACCTATAGAAGATATCCATCCCTCCCACATACTACTTCAGGGGCTTTAAAGGGGTATTCCGGTTACAAGTAACACCCTATCCGTAGGGTAAGGGGTAACTTGCTGATCGGTGGGTGTCCGACAGCTCAGACCCCCACCATTTACGAGGACCCCGAACCCCTCGTTTTTACCGAGCGGCAGGTCGCTCATGCACACTGCCGCTCTATTAATTCTCTATGGCAGCGCCGGAGATAGACGAGTGCAGTGTTCGGCTTTTTCCGCCGCTGCCATAGAGAATGAATGGAGCAGCAGTGCGCATGAGTGACCTGCTGCTTAGTTCAAACGAGGTGTTCGGGGTTCTCGTAAATGGTGGGGGTCCAAGCTGTCGGACATCCACTGATCAGCAAGTTACCCCTTAGCCTACGGATAGTAACTTGTTGTAACCAGAATACACCTTTAATGCTCTACTTACAGGAGCCAATAATGTGGGGGCATAACTATGGAAGGTGGAGATTTTGCAGTGGTCCCCAATGCTGAGGAGGCAAAAGACCCTTCTGCCACTAACTGGACACAACTAAACTTTACACCAGAACAATATCATTGTCACATTTACAGTCACGTTTTCTGGTTGGATTATTTGTCTGACAAGTAATTGGTTGCAAATTGTTTATAAACATTAAAGGGAAGCACATCAATCAGGGTCGGGCCACAGATCGCTGGAATAAAGTGGCCTGTGGTGTCTACAGCCCTTCAGATTATAGATATCAACCTGAGCTGACAGTGAATGTCATAAATACCTGCTGAGACCTCCCTGAATGTTTTATATTTCTTCAGGGTTATTTCCCTGAGACCTTTTCCACTTGTCCCTTTACTTTCTCTCCATCTTTTCTGGTTCTTCTGTTCCTTAATCCCCACTATTCAGTCTCCTCACTGTTCACTAGAGTTTTCTCATTCTCCTCCAGTTTCTGGTCTTTGCTCTCCTTTGTCTATATTCAGTTTTAAATACTTACAATTAATTCTACATGATGGGAGTCGTCACATTCTTTTAGTACTATATACAGGATTGATGGTATATTTTGGGTAGTTAGTTGACACTTCATCATAAAATGTATTTTTTTTTCTTTTTTTTTTATATAAACTTTATTAAAGTTAAATATAAAGAACAATCCTGTAGCGTGATTCAGTAATGTACTCCTCTCCTTCCGGAATATCATACAGGGTTATTACAACTCCCTCATTGGTGTGTGTTTCCTCCAGACCATTTGTAGAATAGAAGGGACATAATTGGTAGAAGCTCCGTTTTTGAGACCCAACGGCACCAAAAGCTCAAATTATTGTATTTTGTTTTTAACCATTAGAAATTATCCATTACACGTCTTTTTAACACAAATACAACTGTGATGTCATTGTGCAAAATAAATAGTTTTGTACTAAGTAAATCAAAGCAGAAAACTATCAAGTGAAGCTTAGTTATTAATTTAGTATAGTTTGGCAGAACTGTGTCTTAAAGGGAAGTATTAGGCTGAGCTCACACGGGGCGGATATGCTGGGTAAAATCACGCAGCGTATCTGCCCTGTGCGCCGCACGTAATTCCCGGTGAAAAACCGCACCAAACTGTGGTGCAGTTTTTCCCTCGGAATGTCCGCTGATAGCAGGCCGGCAGTCACTTGGGATGAAGCATCATCCCAGGAGGCTGGCCCTCTAATGTTATCCAGGCCAGCCTCTTGGGATGACATTTCATCCCATGTGATCGCTGCTACAGTCTGTGATTGGCTGCAGCGGTCACATGGGATGAAACGTCATCCCTGGAGGCTACCCCGGAGGAAGAAAAAGAGACTCCTAATAATAAGATTTAATTTTTTGTTCTAAGTTTTTTTTTGCGGCAGAATCGCTGTGAACCCTCCACAAAAACGCAACAACTGCTATTTGTTGCGGGTTTTTCTTCCCCATTGAATTCAATGGGGAAAAATTTGCAACAAATAAGCAGCGTTTATGCACATACAATTGACATGCTGTGGAGTAAAATTCTGCACCGCAGGTCAATTTCTGAGCTCTTTTTCCGTTTTTACACAGCGGGAGGATGAGATTTGTTTTATCTGTTTATCTGAATGCGGCAGATTTGTTAAAGGGGTTTTACTATAAGGGACAATTATGACAAATCCACAGGATATGTCATGAATGTCAGATAGATGCGAGTCCCACCCCTACGCCCCTCACCTATCTCTAGAACGGGGCCCCCTAAACCCCGTTCTACCTCTCTCTCTACTGGCTGAAGCATGCGATTTCCGACCATGAAGAAGAAAACAGCGTAGTACTTACGGAAACAGCATAGCTCACATGCTACGCGGCTTCCTTAACTGGCATTTACTTTTATGGGAGTTACGGAGGCAGCATAGCTCAGTGAGCTACTCTGTTTCCGTAATTCATGGTGGGAAATCACACAACACATAGCAGTAAAACAGGTTTTAGGGGGCCCCCATTTACTAAGACTGGAGTATCTTACCAAAGGACGTAGTTGAAGTGATTTGCTCAAAATTAAATAAACAGCGCTCACCACTTAATACATTTTAGCACATTTTCAACTCTGTAACAGGCAGAAAATCATAACAGGTCTATATAGATATGTGACTAAATTTTCTCTTTTTATACTTCTATACATAGAAGATGTATCTCAAAAAGTAAACATTTTTCTTTATAAACCCCAATTCAAAACTTGTTCGAAACACAATAAAACATTGATTTAAAAAAAATTAAAAAAAATTCCCTTTAAAGGTTTAGATAGTTGCAGGAGAAAAAGATGGATCATTCCAGGGGCGCTGCTCACTACTGCCCTTGGCTGACAAATGTACCCTTCGGCCAATTTAGAAGAGTACGTAAAAATTGTAGTACCAACGGAAATTTTAAATTAGAATGCAACACTTTAGAGAGAAGATTCAGAGACAAAAACTTCCCTCCAAAACCAATCAAAGATGCAAGACGTAAAGCCTCATTATTATCTCAGGATTCCTGCCTAAACCCTGTACAGAAAAAATCAGAACCAAATAAATACAACACCAATTTTATTACAACTTTCAATCTAGGTAACAAAACAGTTAGATCAGTTTTACACAAATATTGGCACATTATAAAAAGTGACCCTTACCTTAAAGATGCAATACCTGCTCATCCAAGCATCACTTACCGACGGTCGTTGACTTTGAAAAATATTCTGGCCCCCAGCAGAATCCGCAAACCGAAAACAATATCAACCACCTTTCTATCTAGACCTAATGGATCTTACAAATGTGGCCACTCACGATGTCTATGCTGCAATAGCATCAACAACAAAAAATACACATACACATCAACAGTTACGAAAGAGTCTTTCACAATCAAGTCACCCCTAAGTTGCTGCAGTGCCTATGTAATCTATTTAATGGAATGTACATGCCAACTCCAATACGTAGGGAGAACAACACAGTGTCTGAGAGCCAGAATAAATAAACACAGATTCAATGTGAACACAGGCTTTTTGAAACATAGTGTGTCTCGCCATTTCACCCATGTACATAAATGCCAATTTAACCAAATTACAGTTACACCCATTGAAGACATACAACATGATGTTCCCAATAGATTCAATAAGCTTAAACAGAGGGAAAACTATTGGATCTTTAAATTACAGACATTGCACCCAGGGGGTCTAAATGATATCTCTGAATCAACATTGGATTAACCCACACCTTCAGTATCCGTAAATTCGCAAACTAATACTTGAAGTTAAATAATCTGGATAAATATAATCATTACATAACAACAAACATTTGTTAAATTAGAATGACAAAATTTACTGATACATTATGCGTTCTCTTTCTACTACGTAAACCTTACTATCCACAAAGGTCATTCATGCCGTGTCTTTCTTTCTTTAGTGTAAATACTAAATATGAAAAAATGCACATTCAATCATTTTAAACATGATTAATTATTTTTTTTGTCATCGACTTACCTGCAGCATGCTCTGCCCGTCTTATTCCCGACTGTCTTTAGATCCTCCGGTCCCGTCGTCCGACACTGTCAACCTAGCAATATAATTGCAAATTTTAACCTTGTTCAAAACTATTAACCTTATTTTAAAATTTTATATTCCTCTTATAGAATTACACACTAGAGCTAAAAATACACTGTGTATTTCCACTTAAAATAGGACTGCTCAGTTTTGAGAATTGTGTAAATTCCAATTCTCTTACTTTTGTTTTATCCTTGTAGCTACAAAAGAATGTTTAGGACCAATACAGTATTTATGTACATTCTCTAATCTAACAATGCATATTTTAACCATTTTTAAGCTTTCAATAACTTACCTATAGCAAGCGCAGATCTCTCCATTGGTTCTGTCGCTTCGCTCTCTGCTCGGTTGTCCTGGTAACGAAACCGCGTCTCGGCGTCTCTCACTGTAAACCAGCAACACATTGGCTTCTACTGTAGCCCTATGTCTAAATGATTTTTTACTATTTCATATACTCATCCTATTGTTCTTACCATATTATGTTAACTGACTAATGTATGTTTCTATATTCGTATATTAATGACACTGAGACGTTTGTGAATATTTTATTCATTCATTTATTTATTATCGTTTTTTTTCATTTTATTGCCCCTTTGTTTGTATAACTGTTTATAAATAACTATTTGGCTTGTATACTAAATATATTATGTACTCACTGCCTCGCGGTGGGAATAATGGGGAAAAAAACGGGAGTTACGTCACGATCGCACCTTGACCTTTACAGATTTGGCGGTTTTTTCACTCATGGTAAATTGAACCTAGATGCTATATAAGTTATGCCCATTGTAATGTGTACATGGCCTGAGGAAGACGATTGTTCATCGTTGAAACGCGTAGCCACTCACTCAAATAAATTGAACTTATTATCAATATCTCTGGATTTCGCTCCTATCATTTCCACCACACAGCAGCGCCCCTGGAATGATCCATCTTTTTCTCCTGCAACTATCTGTACCTAAGCGGTCCCATCTGGTTACCGACTCGGATCTGGCAGCAGCACTGTGGTTTCTATTATACATGCCCTAAAAACTTCGTATCCAGGTGAGCACAGTTCTTGCTCTACTATCTCACCTGTACCAACTGATATGCACAAGGTGGCGCCGTGTTTTTTCTCTTTATCATTTCTTTAAAGGTTTACACAGCCTTTAACTAACTGTTCCTTTACCTATAGAAACTAATTGATGGGAATAAACCCATGACTTGGGAAGAAGATGGTGATCAGGGAGGACTCCAGTCAGTGTTCAGGTTTGGCCGGAGTCGTCATTGACTTCTAATGAATACAGATATTCTTGTGTGAGAGTGATGACAATCTCTTATGTTTTCAGCTCCGTGTATGTTTCCTCAGATCTGAACTGCAAACCCTGCAAGATAAATATGTATAAATTATTAATAAATTACCCTAAAAATTACAAAAAATAGAAAGCATGATATAAAGAATAAAATATATCAAGAAATCCATTTATATTTCATTATCATGGGGCAGGTATAGGAATAGTATTAGGAATATTACATATATCTGCTTTGTCTTGCTATTCATATTCTATGCACTAAGTTTATTCTATAGTAATGAGTAAATGTTTTTTAACGGTCCCTGAAATAAAATGTTTTTCATTAGTGCGTTAGTGATTGGTACATGGAATAATTCCTGTCTAGGGAAATTCTTCTCAAATTGTGAGGTGCCACCCAATTCATGATGAGGTGCAGCATGCCACCAAGGTGACCCAAATCCACAAGACAGTTTCACTTTCCGAGGACATATAGGGATTGCCTAGAATGGATAATTCTTTATGACAGCATACCATATGGTCAGGCAGGGTATTACAGTACAGATTTTGAGGGATTTTCATACACTAAACCTACATGGTGTGTCCGTTTGATATTCCTACATTTCAATAAAACCTAAATGTCTACCTGGGGCCCCGACGGAGCACTTCTATGACATATCTAATAGCAATGCCATAAAGAGTTGATATAGAGAAAAAAAATCTAGATCTATATGTATTCTTCACAGCTCTACTCTGCACAACTAAACTAGAGGCTAAAGTTTCTCTACTCACCATGTATGATGATTCTTCTTTTGGTTGTGCTGCCTGCAAATGTAAATACATGTCAATATAGAAATGATATGATGGTATAAGAATATATTGGTGGAAATATGTTAAACACATCATATAGATATAAGAAGTCAGTACAGAGACTTCATGACTGCATACATACTTTTAAATTTATTTATTTTAAATGCAGTTTACGTTATTCCTTTTTTTTTTATTGCAGAGTCTGACAACTTCTAAAAAAATCAGAAAAGTGAACGGATCCCAATATTACATATATTAGTAATACTTTAGTATAATATAGGTGTAATGATAGGGGTAGGGAAACAGACAAGTGAGCCCTAATCTACCCGCTACTCAGTCCCTGTCTACTTGCAACGACCCGCCCTAGGCGACGGGGTACAACTGGGCGACGGTCCCTACGCTCAATAAGTGCACGACAGACAAACAGACAAGGGAACACAGAAGCTAAGGGAAATGGGGCAGTTGCCCACGGCAACACCGTGAGCAACAAGAGTAGTGAACGAGCCAATTCAAACCAGGAGTGTACGAGGTACCAAACGCAGAGCAGGAGAGTAGTGAACAAACCGAGTCAAACCAGGAGTGTACGAGGTACCAAACGCAGAGCAGGAGAGTAGTCAGTAAGCCAGGGTCAATATGAAGCAGGGACAAATAGTTCAAGAAGCTGCAGCAGGGCCAGGAAACCAAACGAGAAGAATCACAAACAAGGAGGAACAGGAAAGGCAGGTATAAATAGACAGAGGGCGGGAGCTAGCTCCGTCTGGCCAGGCTGTGATAGGCTCTCCCACTCCTAAGCCTGCCATCCTGAGTGGTGGAAGAAGGAGTCAGTCTCAGACACAGAAGCAGGTGCAGACTGATTACCTATGGGCGTTGATACGGAAGCTGTGCCTGGCAGATCCTTTACAATAGGACTCCAAGTTTGTTCAAAAATATCCTGTCCCTATATGCAAGTAAGATATCGATGTTACTAGTTGTAATGTACATTGTTGATCTGGGGATCGATCTAAATTGCCAGTAGGAGTTAGGGAGGAAATGTTAACTCTATAGCACATTGCTCTATGCCAGGTGTGTTTTGCCTTCCTTTAGCACAACTGGGGAATGTAAGTATAAAGGATTGAACTTGATGGACTTAGGCTATACATATATCTGCGTCAGAGGCTCCATTAGGTGCCTTTGTGACAGATTCCATTATATTTAATGTGTAAAAAAAATGCATGTAGCACTATTCTTCTCATCAAAATAATAGACACCACCCTGGAACCCAAGAGGTCCCATTGTATATTAATAGGATCCGTCAGGCACTGCTGGTATTCGCTGTCTGACGGATCGGCAGAGCGTTGTGGTTTCTATTACAAATGGAAACAACTACACAGATAGGAACAGAGAATTAGGGTTTTTTTTTCTTTCCGCTAACGATAAAACTGTGTTATTCATACAACATACAGATATATCAGGTACCAGTTTCCAGCTGCCTCTTGCTATATATAACAATTGTCTCAGTTTTGGGCTTTCAGGTACTGGATAAGGGGAATAATATGGGTTTTCAACAAATATTTGAATGTAATTCTGTTCCTATGAAATCATAGCAGCGTTCACTTGTTACGACATCTTCACATACCTTCACATTCTCATATACAGGGATGGGTTCCTGTCTGTTCTCCGATGACTCTGAGGATAGATCACAAGACATCATAAGAAAGTATAATTTAAGCCACTGGAAATGTATATTTATGTTTTCATTTAAAGGGAATCTCCACCTTTTAACACTGTGTTGCTCTTATGTCCAAAATTGTGTTCTGAATAATTAAAAAATAAATGAAAATATATCTGTATCGCATTTAGCACTTTGTTTTACTGATACAGAGCTCCAAATCCAGTAGTTTTAAAGGGGTTTTCCAATCCCTAAAAATTGATGACCCATCCTCAGGATAGCCCATCGATAGCTGATCGGTCGGGGTCCAATTTCTGGGACCTCTGCTGATCAGCTGTTTTGAAGGGGAAGCAGCGATCGTACGAGCGCTGCACCCTCTTTAAAACAGCTGATCGGCGGGGGTCCCGGGAGTCGAACCCTGACCCATCAGCTATCGATGGGCTATCCTGAGGATGGGTCATCAATTTTTAGGGATTGGAAAACCCCTTTAAAACTACGACGAATATAGCGACACAAAACCTTTTTTTTTTTAACAAATAGTTTTTTCTTTGTTAAAGTAGTAAAATATAAATATATAAATTTGGTATCACCGTGATCTATTAAGCTGCAGAATAAAAAAAAGTAAAAGCAGTTGAAACAAAACAGTTTTTACAATTCCCCCCTCCCCCCCACAAAGAATTTGTCTTCCGTTTCCCAGTACATTATATGGTACTTTAAATAGTGGTAATAAAAACCACAACTTCTCCTGCAAAAAATAATCCCTCACACCACTTCATTGACGGAAACATTTAAAAAGTTATTGCCCTTCGGAAAAGAGGAGTGAAAAACGAAAACACAAAAAATGGCTTTGTCTTGAAAGAGTTAAAATTAAAAAAATCTAAAAAAAACACTTTTTGCTCTATATTTTTAAAAAAATTTCCTCTAAAAACACACAAAGAAAACTAATTAAAAATGAAATAAAAATTATTAACAATTAAACCCTGATTATTTGGATAATGTATAAAATAAGCTCAACTACTTAAATTAACGAGGGAAAATATTCTGACCTTAAACGGGTTAATAATGAATCTTGTGGACATAATGGGGTGTGTGCGTCCAGTTTCTGAATCCTGGGAAAACTATTTGTCTTCTCCCCTGCCTGTAGATATTATAGGGCTCGCTGTGATGTTAATGCTGGAGCAACACTGAGGGTCTCTGGATCCCCCTGACTTCATATTGATGTATAGAAGTTACTGCCGGGGGCTTCATAACCTTAGGCTCCGATCTATTTTATTTTGATTCTTTTAAATTCAGAGATCTGCTAGTTCCATAGAAGAAACAATTCACGAATTATAGACACATCTAAGGCCATGTTCACACGTTCAGGATTTTGTCTGGATTCCGCACCTCAAACTTGACGAATTCGCTCACATTTCGCCGGCAATGCATGTAAATGGGGTATTTTATACATTTATGCGCTCAGGATAATATCTGTGTGGAATAGTGAACGTGATGCATAGTTTGAAATCAGCAGCATGTTCATTATTGTCGCGGATACAAAACTATAGGGCTAATACATGTGAGGTTCCCCTGTCCGTTCCGCCACAGAGATATGAGTGTGTGCTGACGATTTTTGCTGCAGATTTTTTAACAAAACCAGAATGGATATGCCTATGGCAAACCCATGACTTGTGAATATACCTAATTTGGTTTGGTTCCTCTCATTGGGTATTAGCTTCATCACTACTATTACAGGTAGCGAACCAAAAAGGTGTTAGCAGTGAAATTTTTATTTTTTATTGTGGAGGCCACCACACCAGTTCACGTTACGCAGAAAGAATTGACCCTCTTTTATTATATTACTATTGCATGGCTATATACGGATAGCACATTGAGGTGTATATATGGGGCCTGTATTTTCCATGTAAATGCTATTACTAAATAACATAAATCTTAGTGATGACTGGTAATTCTTTGTAGCCGTCCTTTCGCTTTCTTCCAAATTGTTTTAATTGACAATGTTTCAGATGGGGTACAGAAAGGAAAAAGGGAAGGGGGGATAGTAGGAAGAGATTTCTTTCAGGATTTACCACATCTACAGTGTTGTATAGAAATCTAGTTATAGCTCAATATAGTAAATGGAAACAATATGTGAAATTGCTAAAGTGGTTGGTTGGTGTAAGGCCTGCTGCACATGGCCGTGTTTCGTCCGTGAGATACAGACCGTATGACTGCTGTATTTCCCGAACTAAACACGGTTCAGAAATCTATGATGCTAGGAGTCCCTGCCTCTACACGGGAATACTGTCCCCTACTATAATCATAGTACGGGACAGTATTCCCGCGGGGTGGCAGAGACTTCCTAGTATCATAGATAACTAATATGTTATGAGCCCATCTCCCTGATCTGGGTTCAGTCTGGGAAATACGGCCGACATATGGTCCATATCTCACGTACCGAACACGTCCGTGTACATAACACCTGATTCTGCTACAGAGTATGAAATAATTACAGAATACAAAATAAAACCTCATATTATATGATCATAGATCTCTGTATAAGAGAAGTCTCTCCTAATCAGTCTTCCTAAGCAAAAAGAAATGGAGAAACTAACATTCCTATCATAAAAATAAATAACTTGTAAAACACTAGTAATTTCTCTCTCTTGGTTTAGTCCTCCTCCCGTTCAGATAAGTTTTCCCTTTAATTATTGTGTCCCTGAAGAGAAATTAAGCGTGGACAACGGACCAGCCAAATAATTGCTTGACTTTTTATCCTTGTGTAAAGAAGCTTCCACCCAGTCCATTTCCAGTAAATAAGACCATTTGTCAAGAAATAATTTAAAGGGTGATGCTGAGTTGTCAAGCAGCGTTTGCAGAATGGTTTTCACTCTTGGCGCTGCCACATATTGCAACAGTTTACGGTCCCCGGGGAACATCTGTAAGTTTCAAGATTTTAATATCCAAAAATGTCTCACATCAAATTATTTGGTGTAACATTAGTATGATTTTTGGGAGGTGTATGACCAAATTCGGGACTAGAAGGTTTGAATTTAGAGGCAGTATTATAAGCAATGGTATAGCTTAGTGTTTGGGGTTTGGCATTTGAAACTGTGAGATGTGGGATATTTAACTATCTTACGGTCTTATGGTCTTTAAAAGGGGTTAAATATGACATATGGGCGATTTTTACATCTAATTTCTAAGAATTGAGCAGAGGAGTGAAATTTGTGTACTCATTCCACTGCCGCTAGGAGGGTTGCTGGTGTCAGTGCTTGGTCATCTCCAGTCCGTTTTGTCATTGAGGTTTGTGATTGGGAATAGTGTAGAGGAATATGTATAAACTTTTAAACTATTGCTGTAAGTAGGTGTGGTATGACCTTCATCAAATAGTTCTTAAATTCTAGAAAGTGAAGAGGATCAATTGAGATAGTGGGGAATTTAGACCAGAGTGCTGACTGAAAGTTTCTGTAAAGTATCAATGTGTATTCATTGTTATAAGGAAGTGAGTCCCATAGATTGCTATATGTGCAATATAAGAGAGGGTTATTTATCAGGGGTTGTTGAAGTGACATTGAAAGGGATAATTGAAAGTAGTATCGTATTGTTGGCCATGCTTTCCAGGTTGTGATCGGAAGGGGATCAGCTCTCCTTTCCAACAAAAATTTCTCATATGGAAGATGCAAGAAACCAGGCAAAGCACTACTCTGAGACAATCGGGAGTCTTATAAAGTAGAAGTGTAATAAGAAATCTCCTGGAATCAGTCAGAAATTATCCTGAACAAGGCCGCCAAATTGTAATACTTTATATTAGTAAAATTTATACCTCAATTTGTCCTTGGTTGCTGTTGTATTTGGTATGCTATACGAGATCTCTTCACTTCCCATATGACGGTTCGATAAGGGACTTTGTTTTTTCATCTTTTGGAGTTACATATACAGTATAGGGAGGGTATAAAGGAGATAGTGTAGTAGTCGTCCTTTCTGTTAGTAACATGTCAGTATTTTCTCTTACCATTCTTTCTCTTTGTCACAACTTTCCTGTATAAGCAGACACTTCCAATAATAATAAGTACAACTCCCAAGATTATGGCAAAGGCAAGTCCAATGGAATCCACATTTACTCCATTTATGAATTCTAGAAATAATAATAATATTAATACATGTAATCTATTATAAATAGCAGTTACCAGGCTTCGCATGGGTCTACTTGTTTGTGTGTGTGGTTAAATACTTCGTTTTCTACTGATATGAAGCCAACATATCCAATAAAGTAAACCTTTTATTACAAAATACATAAATTTTTTATTCTAAAAGTTTATTTATTATTTATTTATTTTGGCTGTGATGTATCTGGTCAGCCTGAAACGGGCTTGCGTCGGTTGAGAGGTTTCAGCAACTTGAACAGGAGCCGTGAGTCTTTCGTCCAAGTGCAGGCTTCCTTTTTGGAGGCATGACTGGTCTGAAAGGCGTTCAATATATGGGACTGCTTAAATCCAGTATAGTTTGAGGAAAAAATTAATTTTCCCTGGCGCTGCTAAATGGTAAAACCCTTCTTGAGTAGTGAGGATTTAAAACAAGCAAATGTAATATCAGATATTGTTTTATTTACTACACGTTTCGAGGCCATACCCGCCTCTACATCAGGTAATATACAATTGCATTTGTATTTTACCTGATGAAGAGGCCGGTCGTACGCACATATCCGGTTTCCAAGCAGCGTTAGACGTCCGATGAGTCAACCACTCCAATATCATAAAACCACCAGCTGTGACTTCAAACATAAAAACAAACAAGATCACCACACATACAACAGTGTGGGAGGGTGGGACAATTCTTACACACTCCAGTGCAAACGGGAAAAGAGGCCAAGCCCATAGAAGAGGAAAGCTATATACCCCTTAGTAAAGGACACATGATCCAGAACCACAAGGGGTCGACCCCTTAACCTCTTAAAAACCCTCACACTTCAAAATATGGTCTGCCTCTGATCTTAACCCCTTCTATACCTGTCCCTACAGTCAGGGAGGGCTCCTCCTAAGCAGCCCCCTATGATTCAAGGCCGAAAGTAATGATTCTAACACTATTTGCTGCCAGGAAATAGTGTGTCTATGATGCTGACAGATATTCTCCTGAAAATCTCCTATGTTGTGTTGGATGTTTTGAAATGTTTTTGTCTATAATCTCAAGTTTACGCTATAAGCAACGATTACAGCTGATCTGGCGTTATAATAGAGCTGTCTCCACTTGTTTTCCTGCCTCCAGTGGTGATGTTCTTTAAAACTCTTCCCGACATTTCGACATTTACCGTCACCGGTAGGCAGTGGCCCCCTCATGCCGGCCTCCTGGAAGTCCCCGTCGACCTTGCTCGCAGGTTGGTCTTCATTGACGTTTTGGAGAAAAAACCCTATGAGGTTTTTATTTTGGGCTTTAGCCGGGCAGCAGTTCCAGGAGCCCGGGTACTTTGGCACCTTACCCCGGTGTATTTGAGCAGGTGACACTTTTAGGGGTGTGAATTTGGCCACCTCCTGAAATCCTGTGAGAGGGCACATTTGCTCCGCGTTCCGAGCGGTTCGTCCGAGCGGGACGTCCTACACACTCGTGGCCGAGAAGGACTTCCAGAGAGTGAGCGGTAGGCACAGGCCCCCTCATGCCGTCCTCCTGGAAGTCCCCGTCGGCCTCGCTCGCTGGTCGGTCCGCTGCTCCTTACCTTCCATGAAAGAACTTTGGTGCATTCTTTCTGAAGTCCCAGGCCAACCAGCAGTTGCCAGAGCTCGGCCACCTTGGCGACTCCTACCAAATTCCGTGAAGGGGGACGTGCTGCACGTCTGAGCGGGAGCTGCTCCCGTTCCAAGCCGAGAAGGACTTCCATAGTGCGACCGGTAGGCAGTGGCCCCCTCATGCTGGCCTCCTGGAAGTCCCCGTCGGCCTCTTTCGCTGGTCGGTCCGCTGCGCCTTACCTTCCATGAAAGAACTTTGGTGTATTCTTTCTGAAGTCCCAGGCCGACCAGCAGTTGCAGGAGCTCGGCCACCTTGGCGACTCCTACCGAATTCCGTGAAGGGGGACGTGCTGCACGTCCTAGCGGGAGCTACTCCCGTTCCAAGCCAAGAAAGACTTCCATGGTGTGACCGGTAGGCAGTGGCCCCCTCATGCCGGCCCCCTGGAAGTCCCCGTCGGCCTCGCTCGCGGGTCGGTCTTCATTGATGTTATGGAGAAAAAACCCTATGAGGTTTTTATTTTGGACCTTAGCCGGGCAGCAGTTCCAGAAGCCCGGGTACTTTAGCCCCTTACCTCGGTGTATTTGACCAGGTGACACTTTTAGGGGTGTGAATTTGGCCACCTCCTGAAATCCTGTGAGAGGGCACATTTGCTCCGCGTTCCAAGTCCGAGCGTTTCTTCCGGGCAGGACGTCCTACCCGCTCGTGGCCGAGAAGGACTTCCAGGGAGTAAGTGGTAGGCACCGGGCCCCTCATGCTGTCCTCCTGGAAGTCCCCGTCGGCCTCGCTCGCTGGTCGGTCCGCTGCACCTTACCTTCCATGAAAGAACTTTGGTGCATTATTTCTGAAGTCCCAGGCCGACCTGCAGTTGCAGGAGCTCAGCCACCTTGGCGACTCCTACCGAATTCCATGAAGGGGGACGTGCTGCATGTCCGAGCGGGAGCTGCTCCCGTTCCAAGCCGAGAAGGACTTCCATGGTGTGACCGGTAGGTAGTGGCCCCCTCATGCCGGCCTCCTGGAAGTCCCCATCGGCCACACTCGCAGGTCAGTCTTCATTGACGTTTTGGAGAAAAAACCCTATGAGGTTTTTATTTTGGGCCTTAGCCGGGCAGCAGTTCCAGAAGCCCGGGTACTTTGGACCCTTACCCCGGTGTATTTGACCAGGTGACACTTTTAGGGGTGTGAATTTGGCCACCTCCTGAAATCCTGTGAGAGGACACATTTGCTCCGCGTTCCAAGTCCGAGCGTTTCTTCCGAGCAGGACGTCCTACCCGCTCGTGGCCGAGAAGGTCTTCCAGGGAGTAAGTGGTAGGCACCGGCCCCCTCATGCTGTCCTCCTGGAAGTCCCCGTCGGCCTCGCTCGCTGGTCGGTCCGCTGCACCTTACCTTCCATGAAAGAACTTTGGTCCATTCTTTCTGAAGTCCCAGGCCGACCTGCAGTTGCAGGAGCTCAGCCACTTTGGCGACTCCTACCGAATTCCATGAATGGGGACATGCTGCATGTCCGAGCGGGAGCTGCTCCCGTTCCAAGCCGAGAAGGACTTCCATGGTGTGACCGGTAGGTAGTGGCCCCCTCATGCCGGCCTCCTAAAAGTCCCCGTCGGCCGCACTCGCAGGTCGGTCTTCATTGACGTTTTGGAGAAAAAACCCTATGAGGTTTTTAATTTGGGCCTTAGCCGGGCAGCAGATCCAGAAGCCCAGAAGCCCGGGTACTTTGGCACCTTACCCCGGTGTATTTGACCAGGTGACACTTTTAGGGGTGTGAATTTGGCTACCTCCTCAAATCCTGTGAGAGGGCACATGTGCTCCGCGTT
This sequence comes from Rhinoderma darwinii, assembly GCF_050947455.1. Taxonomy (NCBI): domain Eukaryota; kingdom Metazoa; phylum Chordata; class Amphibia; order Anura; family Rhinodermatidae; genus Rhinoderma; species Rhinoderma darwinii. Next base: position 91,861,679 of record NC_134696.1, read on the forward strand.
CCAAGTTCGAGCGGTTCGTCCGAGCGGGACGTCCTACACACTCGTGGCCGAGAAGGACTTCCAGAGAGTGAGCGGTAGGCAAAGGCCCCCTCATGCCGTCCTCCTGGAAGTCCCCGTCGGCCTCGCTCGCTAGTCGGTCCGCTGCACCTTACCTTCCATGAAAGAACTTTTGTGCATTCTTTCTGAAGTCCCAGGCCGACCAGCAGTTGCAGGAGCTCGGCCACCTTGGTGACTCCTACCGAATTCCGTGAAGGGGGACGTGCTGCATGTCCAAGCGGGAGCTGCTCCCGTTCCAAGCCGAGAAGGACTTCCATGGTGTGACCGGTAGGCAGTGGCCCGCTCATGCCGGCCTCCTTTAAGTCCCCGTCATCCTCGGCCACCTGCGTCCGAGAGCGCGCTGGTGTCGCCGGAGCCCGAGGCGCGAGAGAAAGCTTTAAGCGACGGAGAGGCAGTGACCGCCCCAGTATGTCCGCTGCTCGCAAGGGCCTCTCTTGCCGAGGATCTCCCAGGCGCACCCACGCATGGGGCACGGTTTTTTCTCCAAAGCAGTCCCTCTTGTAAAGCCGTCTTCCGCCTCGCACGAGGCTGGAAGTGTCGGTGTGGTGCCCGCATCCAAGCCACAGGCGGCTCCACGGTGGCTTCCTTCCCCCCCTCTCCAGAGGGGGGCGGCCCCATTTGGAGCTGCTAAGCCGGGGAAGCGGCCTCGGTTCCCTGTGGGCGAAAAAGGCGTCCTCCTCGGCACTTTTTGAGCTGGGCCGATGGTGAGAGCACGTAGCCTGGATTTTCCTACGGCGCGTCGCAGCAGTTATGCCAATCCATGTCCTGCCGACCTGGGCCGCTTCCGAGCGGTGACAAGGTGTCGCGGTACCAAATTGGCAGCCAGCTGCGACCTCCTGCGGGGCTCTTGGTTGACCTTGATCCACCGCCCTCGACTTTCTCTGCTGCCGCGACCGGTTGTCGAAGGTGTCCTTCATCTCGGCAGGTTGCGAGCTGGGCCGCCGGTGAGTGCACGTAGCCCAGATTGTCCTGGGGCGCGTCGTAGCAGTTATGCCAATCCATGTCCCGCCGACCTGGGCCGCTTCCGAGCGGTGACAAGGTGTAGCGGTACCAAGTTGGCAGCCAGCTGCGACCTCCTGCGGGGCTCTTGGTTGACCTCGATCCACGGCCCTCGACTTTCTCCGCTGCCGAGACCGGTTATCGAAGGCGTCCTCCATCTCGGCAGGTTGCGAGCTGGGTCGCCGGTGAGAGCACGTAGCCCGGATTGTCCTGGGGCGCGTCGTAGCAGTTATGCCAATCCATGTCCTGCCGACCAGGGCCGCTTACGAGCGGTGACAAGGTTGTACCGGTACCAAGTTGGCAGCCAGCTGCGACCTCCTGCGGGGCTCTTGGTTGACCTCTTGCCACGGGTTGACTTTCCCTGCTGCCGCGACCAGTATTCGTAGGCATCCTCCTGGGAACTTTGCGAGCTGGGCCGTCGGTGAGAGTAGTTAACCCGGATTCTCTAGGTTGCCGTTAGCGGTGTCCTGTATTATCTGGACCACCGGCATTCGCGCTCGTTTGAGTGGGGACTGCAATCGGTGGGACAGGCAAGGGGACGCTAAGCGACGCCACTTTCCCATGGCTCTTGGTTGACCTCTCCCCACAGGTCCTCGACTTACTATGCTGCCGCGACTGGTCTTCATAGGCGTCCTCCATCTCAGCAGGTTGCAAGCTGGATCGCCGGTGAGAACAAGTAGCCAGGATTGTCCTGTGGTGTGGCGTTAGCAGTAACGCCTCTCCAGCTTCCACCTCAGTCGATTGGCGCAGTTCAGGTGTGTGTAGCAGGAATCAGGGGCGAGAAGCTACCACCAACCTGCTGGGCTCTTGCTTGACCTCTTTCCATAGATCCTCGACTTATTATGCTGCCGCGACCGGTCTTTGTAGGCGTCCTCCTGGGCACTTTTCGAGCTGGGCCGCCGGTGAGAGCAGTTAACCCGGATTGTCGAGGTGGTGTCCTGTATTTATCTGCACCGACGGTTTCGGCTGAATGGTCAGGCATAGGGACGCTAAGCGCGCTCCATCTCCTTGGCTCTTGGCTTTGCTCTTTCCACAGGTCCTCGACTTACTATGCTGCCGCGACCACTCTTCGTAGGCATCCTCCATCTCGGCAGGTTGCGAGCAGGATCGCCGGTGAGAACAAGTCGCCCGGATTGTCCTGTGTTGGGTCGTTAGCAGTAATGCCTCTCCAGCTCCCACCTCAGTCGCTTTGCGCAGTTCAGGTGTGTGTAGCAGGAATAAGGGGCGAGAAGCTACTAACACCTGCGGGGCTCTAGGGTGACCTCTTTCCACAGAGCCTCGACTTTCAATGCTGCCGCAGAAGGGTCCGGCTGTTGAAGGCATCCTCCTCCTCGGCAGGTTGCGAGCTGGGCCGCCGGTGAGAGTATGTAGCCCAGATTGTCCTAAAATGTCATAGTGGTAATCCTCAAACCCCCTGGTAACACCACACACGCCGCATCCGAGCGGTGATCAGTGTTTGTGAAACTGGGTTGCGGTTGGCAAGCCATATGCGTCCTCCATCGAAGCTCTTGGTTGATCTCTTTCCACAGGTCCTCGACTTTATTCCGATGCCGCGGAAGGGTCGGTTGTTTGAAGGCGTCCTCCTCCTCGGCAGGTTGCGAGCTGGGCCGCCGGTGAGAGTACGTAGCCCGGATTGTCCTGAAGCGTCGTAGTGGTGACCCTCAAATTCCCCGGTGACCCCACACACGCCGCTTCCGAGCGGTGATCAGTGTTTGTGAAACTGGGTTGCTGTTGGAAAGCCATCTGCGTCCTCGAACGGGGCTCTTGGTTGATATCTTTCCACAGGTCCTCGACTTTCTTCCGGTGCCGCGGAAGGGTCGGTTGTTTGAAGGTGTCCTGCTCCTCGGCAGGTTGCGAGTTGGGCCGCCGGTGAGAGTACGTAGCCCGGATTGTCCTGAAGCGTCGTAGTGGTAATCCTCAAACCCCCCGGTGACCCCACACACGCCGCTTCCGAGCGGAAACGTTTATTTTATTTTTTACAACTTTAATTTAAACTTTTTTTTTTTTTACACTTTTTTTTACACTTTTCTTTAGTCCCACTAGGGGACTTGAATGTCCAACTGTTTGATTGATGTTCTAATACATTGCACTATCTATTCACCGGTCTGGGCCTAATCGGCTTCCGTAATAGCAGACAGGAGGTCATTGTTAGGCCTCCTGTTGCCATAGTAGCAGTCGGCAGCCTTGCCATCGCATGGCAGGCTGGAGATTTGCTACAAACCACTAAGATGCAGTGATCGCTTTCGATCGCTGCATCTAAGGGGTTAATGGCAGGGATCGAAGATAGCTCCGGTTCCTGCTGTTACAGCTCTGGTCCTGGCCGTTACATGAGGGTGTCAGCTGTAACAAACAGCTGGCACCTGGCGGTGATGGCACGGGCTCAGCTCCTGAGCCCGCACTATCACCGCGACGTAATAGTACTGCTCTTTATATATACGGCAGATGTCGGGAAGGGGTTAATATTTTCAAATTTGAAAATCTATTTATATAGACCTCGTCGGGAAACACTTTGTTTAAGAAACCCCTTCTTAACATTTGATCTGTGTTTGTTGATTCTATTCCTAAGTGTTTGTGTGGTGCGTCCCACATACTGTAGGTTACATGAACACTAACAGATAAATTATATAATAACTCCCACAATTGAGGACATTTTTGATAGGAAAACATTCCAAAGTTACAGTAGATGTATAGTTAATACTTTTGTATGTGATGTTTAGACAACGCATCTTATATGACCACAACTGAAAGATCCATTAAATGTTGGGAACATTTTGGGAATAATCCATTTATTACTGGGTGCATCAAAGTTTCTGAGAGTTTTGGCTCTTCTAAATGTTATTTTAGGCTTTGTTGGTAGCAATTCTTTCAGAAAAGGATCATTCATGAGAATATACCAATGTCTATGGAGAATTGATGTAACTATTCTGCTACCAGTGTTAAAAGATGTAATTAAATTTTATTTATAATGACTATCTTTTTTAGTTGTTATGGGGTTAATGCAGTCCTCTTGTGTAAGGCACATTGTTTGATATTCTGCTCCCTTAGTAAAACTTGAAGGACATTTTTTTTCTTTAAATCTCTTTTTTAGGAGGTGACATTCTTTTTTTAAATCGTTAGGGTATGTTCAAACGTAGTGTTTTCAGGCGTAATTTGGGCGTTTTTTTCCGCCTCGAATTACGCCTGAAGAAACGGCTCCATTACGCCAACAAACATCTGCCCATTGCTTTCAATGGGTTTTACGATATTCTGTTGCCACGAGCCTTTGTTTTATGCGTCGCTGTCAAAATACGGCGCGTAAAATGACGGCTCGTCAAAAGAAGTGCAGGACACTACTTGGGACGTTTATGGAGGCGTTTTTCATTGACTCCATTGAAAAACAGCTCCAAAAATGGCCGTATAAAACGCAGCGAAAAACACGAGTTGTTAAAAAAACGCCTGAAAATCAGGAGCTGTTTTCGCCTGAAAACAGCTCCGTATTTTCAGATGTTTTTGCTCACTGCGTGTGAACATAACCTTATTGTCAGAGCAACTTTTTCTCACTCTCCTGAACTGATCGTTTTTAGATCTTGCTTAGTCCTATTACACAGATATTTATCAGATTATGGTGTGTTAAATCTTTTCAAAACTATTATCACAGTTCTTTCATAGTACGTTTTATTTTATAAGTATCATTTATTTCATTACTAATGTTTTATTATTATCATTTTATTATTTCAATGCAATATAGACTTTCTTGATCCAGATTTTATATGAGAAATAACAAAAAAGAAAAATAACATATATGTATGTTTTTTTCTGTCCATACGCCTTGCTGGTTTCTTTGCTATACATCTGACCTTATTTGTGATTACCCTTTTGTGACGTCATATATGATCTTTGACCTGTAATTTTGCCTTTTTTTTCTCTGTTTTTTTTCTATATTGTGTGCATCATCTATTTGTATTTAAGCTGTCCCCTTCCTCTGCTATTATGATTATATGGCCTGATAAATGCTTGTCCAGCATCAAAATGCGTAGCCCTTTGTGCTATGAATGACTAAATATTACATTTTAAATATATGTTCACTTTACAACAACTGTTTGGATTAGCAGCACCGTTTGTGGTCCTCAACCTTTTTATTCATATCCTCCATTTCATTTGGTAACTATCCTTGTTGCGTTTATTGGACCTGGCTGCAGCATTATTCGCGATTTAATTGTTTTATGCCTTTCCCAAAGTTGTACCTGGCTGTACAACTTCACAAGGTGAGCACAACATTGTTCTCTCCTGTTTTCCTCATCCCTCCTTGGGTAATCCACACCATGTGATGCCGTGTTATGTTTTTTCTCTTTTAGCTTACCTACCCTGGATGACCTTATTCTGCTTGCTACCCGGATTGACATGAGGATCCGGAAGCGATCCCAAAAGGTTCGTCAGGAGAGAAGATTTCCCAGGCTGGCGCCTACTTTCCAGCAATCCCTGTCATCCATACCAGTTGTTCCACCAGAGAAGCCTTTGCAAGTGTATTGTTAGAACCAGGAGAAACAACGCAGCCACACTTTGGGACTTTGTATTGAGGCCTCGAGGCCATGTTGTGTGTTTGTGCCCTCATAAGCCAAAAAATTCCAGTGCCTAGGATTGGTTGGAGAGACAACCCTAGGCGAAACGGCGCTGAACAAAACTGTCCATCCCCATGAGCATAGTGTCTGGCGAGAAGATGCACAGGGTCTCTGCCTATCTGGACTCTGTGTCTGTGACAAACTTCATCCAAAAAGAACTAGTGGATCATCTCCAGTTGCCCACAGTTCCTCTGGAGACATCTTTGGCTGTTGCCTCGGTGAATGGACTACCTCTTCCCGATCCGATTCTATCTGAGACCAAGCCGCTGAAGCTCCAAGTTCGAGCTCTTCATTCTGAACTAATTTAGTTTTTTGTTTTGCCCAAAGCCGTCAATCCTGTTCTGCTGGGTCTGCCTTGGCTTCGACTACATGCCCCAGTCCTGGACTGGAATTCCGGAGAGGTTCTCCAATGGGGCTCCAAATGTCTCAATCACTGTCTGTTGCAGATCTATCCAGCCTCCCCTGCCTCAGTCATTGGCAAGATTACCCCCTCATTTCGCTCAGTTTGCGGATGTCTTCAGCAAGAGGGAGGCTGAGATGCTGCCCCCACACCGGGCTTATGACTGCCCCATTGAACTGGTCCCAAATGCGTCCTTTCCCCGTGGACGGGAATACCCTCTCTCCTTGCCAGAGACTCAGTGGATGTCAGCCTATATCAAGAACAATCTGGAGAGGGGTTTCATACAAAAATCCTCCTCCCCGGCCGGGGCCAGATCCTTCTTCGTCAAGAAAAAAGACTGATTTCTTCGGCCTTGCATCGACTACCGTGGTCTCAATCAAATCACGGTCAAGAACAAATATCCATTGCCACAAATTTCCGAACTATTTTACTGTATACGTGGAGACAAGATTTTTTCTAAACTAGACCTGCGTGGAGCTTACAACTTGATCCGGATTCGCCAGGGTGACGAATGGAAGACGGCATTCAACACTTGAGACGGGCACTATGAATACCTTGTAATGTCCTTCGGTCTGTGTAACGCTCCCGTGGCCTTCCAAAAATTGGTTAATGATATCTTCCCGAGATCTCCTCTATGTCTGTGTTCTGGTCTATCTCGATGATATTTTGATTTTCTCTCCAGATCCGATGACGCATCGGAAGCATGCCCATCAAGTTTTGCTGCGATTAAGGGAGAATCGTTTGTATGCCAAGCTGGAGAAATGCATGTGAGAAGAGCTCTCCACCCTTCCTGGGCTACATCTTCTCGGATCACGGCCTCAAGATGGATCCTGAGAAAGTAATGTCCTGGAATGGCCACGTCCTCAAGGCCTGAGTTCCATACAGCGTTTTTTGGGATCCGCCAACTTCTACTGGATGTTTATCCCAAACTTCTCTTCACCGACGGATCCCATCTCTACTCTCACAAAGAAAGGTATGAACGCCAAGGTGTGGATCCAAGAGGCAGAATCTGCATTCAAAAGCCTTAAGGAGGCCTTCACGTCAGCCTTAACCCTCCATCATCCTGACGTGTCTCAATAGTTTTTGTTGGAGGTGAATGCCTCCTCTGTTGGTGCAGGTCCACTTCTGTTCCAGAGAGGTTCCAAAGGGAGGGAAGTGGTCTGTGGTTATTACTCTAGACTTTTTTCTCCCGCAGAGCGCAATAACTTTATTGGGGATCGGGAGTTACTGGCCATCAAATTGACTCTGGAGGAGTGGAGAGCTCTACAAGAGGGCGCAGCTCATCCCTTCCTGATATATACCAACCACAAGAACCTTACCTACCTCCAGTCGGCCCAGCAGCTGAACCCCCGTCAAGCCAGATGGTCGCTGGTCTTTGCCCGGTTCCAGTTTGTGCTAAACTACCGGAGCGCGGAAAAAAATGTGAGGGCCGATGCCCTGTCCAAGTAATTTGAAACAGAGGACACAATGGAGCCTCCGCAGAGTATTATTGACCCATCCTGTATTATTTCTGCTAATCCTCTGCAAGTTAGTGGCGTCCCTCCGGAGTGGACTTTTGTAGGGTTGGCAGACTGGAGGAGATTCCTTCGCTGGGGGCACTGCTCCAAACTGGCTGGGCAAGTGGGTTCTCGTAAAACCCGAGATGTGATTGCCCATCATTTCTGGTTGCCCACGCTGCCCAAAGATATTGTGGACTTTGTCTCATCCTGCACTGTGTGTGCTTCCAACAAAGTTGCTCACTCCAAGCCCAACCTCTGCCTGTGCCCAATGCTCCCTGGCAGCATATAGCAATGGACTTTGTCACTGACCTTCCTTCCTCTGCAGGATGCAATACTGTCTGGGTGATGGTGGAACGGTTCTCGAAGATTGTTCATCTTATCTCGCTTACCGGCCTACCTTCTGCTCCTCGACTGGCGAATCTCTTTATCCAGCACATCTTCCATTTGCATGGCTTGCCTCTTCATATCGTGTCTCATCGGGGTGTTCAGTACACCTCGAAATTCTGGAGAGCCCTCTGTAAACTCTTAGACGTGAAGTTGGACTTTTCTTCAGCCTATCATCGCCAGTCTAATTGCCAAGTCGAGAGGATTAACCAAATCAAGGATAATTATCTTTGCCACTTCATCTCCAAACAACATGATGACTGGGTACAGCTTCTTCCATGGGCCGAGTTCTCCTACAACAATCACACAAGTGAGTCCACTGCTTCTACATTGTCTACGGCCAACATCCACAAATTCCTCTTCCTGTTTCAGCAAGATCCCAGGTACCCACAGCTGACTCTGCGTTTGGAGATTTTCTACAGGTCTGGCAGCAAACCCAGTCCTCTATTCTGAAGGCAGTCGCGCATGAAACGAAAAGCAGATTCGAAAGTCTGGCTATCCGCAAGGAATATCCGGCTGAGTGTGCCATCATACAAGTTTGCTCCCAGGTTCCTCGTACCTTTTGAGATCCTACAGCAAATCAACCCTGTCTCTTAGAAGCTACGGCTGCCTCCTACCCTCAGGATTCCCAACTCCTTTCATGTGTCCCTCCTGAAGCCTGTGGTCCTGAACCTCTACACAAAAACACCTAGCCCTGCAGTTGCTCCCAGCGGCTCTTCCGATGAATTCGAGGATAAGGAGATCCTGGACTTCAAAAAATTAGGAGGAAGAACGTTTTATTTGGTGGATTGGAAGGAGTTTGGTCGAGAGGAGATGTCCTGGGAGCCAGAAGAGAACCTCCATGCTCCTGCCCTCATTAAAAAGTTCCTCTCTCGCTCTGGTCCCAAGAAGAGGTGGCGTAAGAGGGGGCATACTATAACGTCCACAGCCGCAGACCATCGTGCTTACCTGCCCCCCGACGGCATCGCTGCACTAGTTCCCATTGGGTGCGCGCACGCTCGGCCTTAAAGGGCCAGTGCACACACATGAGGAATCTGTAATTAGCCCATAATCACCCTGGACTATAAAAAGGGCTCTGCCCTTTCATTCATTGCCTGAGCATTGTTGTGTTTTCCCATGTTAGTCTTAGCAAATGGTCCCTTAGTGTTATTCTGTTCCCATTGTTCCCGTGCCCTGCTACCTGTATCCTGTATCCCGTGCTATATCTGTTCTTGTGCCTTAACCTGTTGGAGTCGTGTTGTGCCATCGGTCACGCCTGCTGATATACACCACGTCTGGTGTCTACAAGTTCATCTGTGCCGATACTCCATTACTGACTGGACTATTAAAGGTACTTTTGTACTAGGATTGTTGTTTGGCCAAATACTATACAGCTATGGTGGTGTGGCCTAGTGGGTCCACATACCCACGGATCGTGACATTAAATTAGTATTGCTAACTACAGGTGATACCTCTGATGGGCATTTTCCTCCTGGGTTAGGATTGTATTACAGGTACTTGACTCTACGGTCAGCACTGAACTCTTCACCAAAACAATATCTTTGCCACTTTTACAGTCACGTTATCTGTTTGGATTATTTGTTCTGACAAGTAATTGGTTGCAAATTGTTTATAAACTTTAAAGGGACGAACATCATTCAGGGTCCGGGCCACAGATCACTGGAATAAAGTGGCCCGTGATGTCCACAGCCCTTCAGATTATAGATATCATTCTGAGCTGACGGTGAATGTCATAAATACCTGCTGAGACCTCCCAGAATGTTTTATATTTACTCAGGGTTTTTGCCCTGAGATCTTTTCCACTTGTCCCTTTACTTTCTCTCCATCTCTTCTGGTTCTTCTGTTCCTCAATCCTCACAAGAATTTTCTTATTCTCCTCCAGCTTCTGTACATTTTTCAATACTTAGAATTAATTTAACATGATGGGAGTCGTCACAATTCTTTATTACTATATACAGGATTGATGGTATATTTTGGGTAATTAGTTCATACTTCATCATAAAATGTATTTTTTTAAATATATAGTTTATTAAAGTTAAAGATGGAAATAATCCTGCAGCGTGACCCCTCTTCTTCCGGAATATCATACAGGGTTATTACAACTCCCTCATTGCTGGTGATGGATTGGTGTGTGTCTCCTCCAGTCCATTTGTAGAATAGAAGGGACGTAATTGGTAGAGGCTCCGTTTTTGAGACACAACGGCACCAAAAGCTCAAATTATTGTATTTTGTTTTTATTTATTATAATTTATAGTTACAAGAGTGATAGAAATACATTACACATGTCGTTCTAACACGAATACAACTGTGACATCATTGTTCAAAATAAATAGTTTTCTGCTTTGATTTTCTTAAAGTGGAGTATTAGGGTATATTTACATGCGGCAGTTTTGTTAATTCATATAAATGGGACGTGTAGAAATACATGCACATGCTGCACACACAACCCCTTTCACATGAATAGAAGATATTTTTCAGTTGTAGAGATTTCTGCTACAAATCAGCAAATACCCTTAAAGGCATGGTGTCGCCCCAAAAACATGTTTTTTTTTTTAAATTTAAACATTTAGTGTGTGGGTGATTAAACATTGTTCAAATTTTTTTTATTTTTTTCGCGAGTCAGGAAATATTATAAATTTTTTCAAATTTATAATACTACCCATTTTTGGTCACTAGATGGAGCTGTTTGGAGCTAGTTCCCAAAATTGCAGCATTGCAACATTGGGTTAAAAGCTATCGCTCTAGTGAGCTCTCAGCATCCCCCCCTCCTTTATCCTGGCTAGTGCCGGGATAAACGAGGGGTTTGAAAGGTTTAACCTCCTACACTGTGTGTCGCCATTTTTTGAGGTAACCCACAGTGTAGTAGGTTTACATGCAGTAGTAAACACACACAAACACTAACATACATTGAAATCGCTTACCTGCTCCTGCCGCCGCGGCCCGTCCGCTCCCTTTGCTGCCGCTGTTCCATGTGCACTTGTCCGGAAGCCGCGACCGGAAGTAGTAATATTACTGTCCAGCCGCGACTTCCGGTCCACAGGAAAATGGCGCCGGACGGCGCCAATTTCGAATAGGACTGTGTGGGAGCGGCGCATGCGCAGTTCCCACACAGACGCCGTACACGGCAGTCAATGGGACGGGAGCCGTTCGCAGTCCCTATGGGACTGTGGCTGCCGTATTCCATGTCTGTGTGTGTCGTTAATCGACACACACAGAAATGGAACAAAAAATGGCAGCCCCCATAGGGAAGAAAAAAGTGTGAAAATAAGAAACAGTAAAACACAAACACACAAATGTAAATAAACGTTTATATTAAGGCACTAACATCTTTAACATATAAAAAAATTATTAGTGATGACACTGTTCCTTTAAAACACTATGGCCCCATTTACTAAGATTGGAGTATCTTACTAGAGTAGGTAGTTGGAGAGATTTGCTCCAATTTAAAGCAAGAGAGAGTGTGCTCACTGTCTCCAAAACTCTCATAGAGTATAATGGAGAGAGCTGTGAGCATGAGATGCCAAGTCTTCCTCTTAATGCCAACCACCGGATGGCTTGTACTGCAAAACAAGGACCAGGGGATCTGCTATAAATTTCTCTGGCTGGATTACCCCTTTAAAGGACTAACACAAAGCAGCAATGAGTACACAATATCTACACGTTTTCATCTATACATTATATAGCGATTATATATCTAAGAAAAGAGGAATAATAAAAATTATAATAATTGACATTCTTAGGAAAGCAGTTACAAGACAATGGGGAGAAAAGAAGAGGAGCCCTGTACCTTGGGTCGCCACCTTTTCCACCCAAAAATATTGACCAGTTTTACGTTGTATATTTCTGCCGCAGTTTTGTTCAAATTCCGGTAAAAAAAAGGTCACATAACCTGTATGTTAATGCATCCTAACACATGTAAAAAGTGGGTGTAGCTGCCATCTCCCACAGGCGCTAATACAACATGTGACCTAGTCCTGAAGCTGCTGATGTTCCTAGAGTGGGGCGAGTCTGGCTAAAGAACATTATCTAATCCAAACAGTCTTATTATGCGAATTTACCGGCACTTGCTATTGCTGGAAACTTCTTTTTACCTGAAACAGCCTCTCAGTGTGAATAGCAGCTGGTCTGGCGGGTTACCGGCTTAGTGACAACCTTCCTGTACATCACTCACAATGTGGTACAGCAGTTCAGTCTCCTTGGAGCTCATAGATATTTCTGTCCTGTTCCACCATATAAATAAGGGTACAAAGGGGTTATCCTTTAAATAAGGATAGGAAGGGAGTGTGATATATATATATAGATAATCTCAATATCAATGTTTTATTTTATTTTGAAGTGTGAATTTTAGGTTTTAGAAAAAGAATATGTTTGCTTTTTTAGATAAACCTTCTATGTATCCTGTATACATAGAAGCTGTATCTTACAGTCACAGCCGAATCCGTCAGGTCAGAGGGACTGACAACTTTGGTGAGTGCTGGTCCTGCGTGTTTCTGACACGCAGGATCCAGTTATTTCAGCTAACTTCATGAACTTAGAAGTGATTAATAATAGCTGGGTCCTGCATGTCAGATACACGCAGGTCCAGCGCTCACCGAAGCCGTTATTCGCGCTGACCTGACAGATTCGGCGGTGACTGTAATATACAGTTTCTATGTATCCAGGATACATAGAAACTGTATCTCAAAAAGTAAACATTTTTCTTTAGAAAACCCAATTCAAAATACAATAAAACATTGATTTAAAAAAATAAAACATTTCCATTTAAAGGTTTACACTGCCTTTAACTGTTACTTTACCTATACAAATAAATTGATGGGAATGACTAGGGAAGAAGATTGGGATCAGGGAGTACTCCAGTCAGTGTCCAGGTTTGGCCGGAGTCGTCATTGACTTCTAATGAATACAGATATTCTTGTGTCAGAGTGATGGTAATCTCTTATGTTTTCAGCGCAGAGTATGTTTCCTCAGAAATGAACTGCAAACCCTGCAAGATAAATATGTATAAATTACTAATAAATTACCACAAAAAATAGAAAACATGATATAAAGAATAAAATATATCAGGAAATCCGTTTATATTTCACTATCATGGGGGAAGTACGGGAATTGTATTAGGCATTTTACATATATCTGCTTTGTCTTGCTACTCATATTCTATGCAGTAAGTTTATTTTATAGTAAGGAGTAAATGTTTTTTTTAATGGTACCTGAAATAATAAAATGTTTTTCATTAGCAATTGGTACGTGGAATAATTCCTGTCTAGAGCACTGCTGCTCAAACTGTGAGGTGCCACCCAATTCATGATGAGGTGCAGCATGCCACCAAGGTGACCCAAATCCACAAGAGAGTCCCACTTTCCCAGTGCATATAGGGACTGTCCAGAGTAGATGATTCTTTGACAGCACACCATATGGTCAGGCAGGATATTACAGTACAGATTTCGAAGGATTTTCAAAGGGACTTTCATCCATCAACTTTCATGGTGTTTCAGTTAAATATTCCTACATTTCAATAAAACTTAAATCTTCACCTGGGGCCCCGACGGACCACACTTATATGATATATCGAATAGCAATGCCATAAAGGGTTGACATTGAGAAAAAAAACATCTAGATCTATATGTATTCTTCACAGCTCTACTCTGCACAGCTAAGCTAGAGGCTAAAGTTTCTCTACTCACCATGTATGAGGATTCTTCCTTTGGTTTTACTGCCTGCAAATGTAAACAAAAGCCAATATAGAAATTATATGATGGTATAAGATATTTGTGAAAATATGTTAAAGTATAGCTAAACGTTTAACAAACATAGTGACATGTCAGAAGTTTTGATTGGTGAGGGCCCGAGCATTGAGACCACCACCAATCGCTAAAATGAAGCAACTGAAGCGCTCGTGTGAGTGCTCAGCCGCTTCGTGTCTGTTCTGCTTTTTCCGGAAATGAATGTAACGTAGTACGGGTTCAATAGAAAGTCTATGAGCGTTTCAGCTGCTTCGTTTTAGCTACACTTTAAACACATCATATAGATATAAGAAGTCAGTACAGAGACTTCATAACTACATAGATTGTCTTACATTTATTTTTTTAAATGCAGTTTACATTATTCCTTTTTTTATTGCAGTGACTGACAACTAATAAAAAAACAAAAATCAGAAAAGTGAACGGATCCCAATATTACGTATAATAGTAATAATATAGTATAATATAGGACTTCAAGTTTGCTAAAATATCCTGTCCCTATATGCAGGTAAGATATCGATGTTACTGGTAGTAATGCACAATGTTTATCTGGGGATCGGTCTGACTGCCAGGAGGAGTTAGGGAGGAGATTTTAACTCTATAGCACATTGGTCTATGCCGTTGCGTTTTGCCTTCCTTTAGCTCAACTGGGGAATGTAAGTATAACAGATTAACCTTGATGGACTTAGGCTATGTATACGTACATCTGCATCGGAGGCTCCATTAGGAGTCTTCGTAGCAGATTCCATTATATTTAAAGAGTAAAAAAAAAAAACCTGTATGTAGCACTATTCTTCTCATGAAAAGAATAGAGACCATGCCGGAAACTGAGAGTATCCATTGTAAATTAATAGGATCAGTCAGGCACTGGTGGTATTCGTTGTCCGACGAATCGACAGAGCGTTGTGGTTTCTATTATAAATGGATATTACAATGCAGATAGGAACATAGAATTATTATTTTTTTCTTCCCACTAACTGTGTAACTGTGTTATTCATACAACATTTCACATACCTTCACATTCTCATATACAAGGATGTGTTGATGTCTTTTCTCTGATGACTCTGAGGATAGATCACAAGACGTCATAAGAAAATAATTTATGCCTCTGAATATCTTTGCTTTAAATTAAAGTGATTCTCCACCTTTTAACACCATGTTGCTTTTAGGTCCAAAGTTCTGTTCTGCATAATTTAAAAATGTATCTGTATCGCATTCAGTTCTCCGTATTACTGATACAGAGCTCCAAATCCAGTAGTTTTAAAAGATAATGTGCTGCCTGTAGCTGCCACTAGAGGGAGATTAAGAGTTCACTACACACTGTTATATTGCATTTATAATATTATTATCATACCTCCCAACTTTGAAACATTACAAAGAGGTACAAATTTTGGGCACATTTTTTCCCCTTTAAACCACGCCTCTAATCCCACCCAATCTCCGCCCATACACACCCGCTTCAGTCCGCACAGTATCATGCTCCCATAGTGCCTCCCACACAGTATAATGCCAAATGGCTTCCCCCAGACAGAATAATGCCCTCATAGCTGCCACCATACAGTATAATTCCTCCATAGTTGCCCTCATACAGTATAATGCCCACACAGATGCCTCCATATGGTACAATGCCCACACAGATGCTCCCATACAGTATAATACCCCATAGCTGCCCCATACAATATAATGCCTCATAGCTGCCCCATACAGCATAATGCCCCCATAGCTGACCCATAGAGTATAATGCCCCTATAGCTGTGCCATAAAGTATAATGCCCCCATAGCTGCTCTTATACACTATAATACCTATTGCTGCCCCATACAGTATAATGCACCCACAGCTGCCCAATACAGTATAACGGCCTTATAGCTGTCACCATACACTACATCGCCCCCACAGCTGCCCCAAACAGTATAATGCCCCTGCAGCTTCCCCCATACAGTATAATGCCCCCATAGCTGCCCCCATAAAGTATAATGCCCCTTAGCTGCCCCTAGTGCCAGTGCCCACATAGTGCCACAGTGCCCATGTAGCTAGTGCCACACACAGTGCCCGTGTAGACAGCACCACAGTGCCCATGTAGATATTGCAACACCCCTCTTAAAGATAGTGCCACCCCCAATGTAAATAGCGATACCACCCTGTAGCCATTGAGACTCCCACTTGGGACGGAATCCCCAGCCAGAGCGTTGGCAACGCTATGGCTGGGGATTCCGCTCCAGGAGCAGCCACTGACATTACTGTACATATATGGACATTGACGTCAGGGATTCCCTCTAGGAGCGGAATCCCCGGCCATAGCGTCGGCAACTGTTTGGCTGGGGATTCCGCTACAGGAGGAGCCACTAACGTCACTGTCCGTATATAGACAGTAACGTTAGGGATTCCCTCTAGAGGTGGTATTCCCTGCCATAGCATTGGCAATGTTCTTGTCGGTGATTCCGCTACAGGAGGAGCCGCTAACGTCACTGTCCGTATATGGACAGTAAAGTCAGGGATTTCCTCTAGGAGCAGAATCCCCAGTGATAGCGTCGGCAACGCTCTGGCAGGGGATACCGCTATGGAGGAGCCACTGACGTCACTCTCGATATATGGACAGTGACATCAAGGGCTTTCCCGGGCTCCATGCTTAAAGTAGTGCTTTGCTTGGACAGTCCTCTGTACTAATAATGAAGCAGAGAGTTAACGGTTCTGTCATGGTGCGGGGTGTGGACCCACTGGGCCATACCGCATAGCGGGATGGCAGCTGGCCAAACAGGTATGGTACAGAGTTTATAGTCCAGAAAGGGTACCTGTGGCAACTCGGACAGTAGCAAGGCATGCTCGGCTGGGACCAGGCAGCAGGTAGACGTCAGGCGTGGAGTAGCAGAATAGGTGTGGAATGCAGCACAACATGACAACAGCTCAGCACGGCACTTGACCAGGATAGCACAGGATACAGGTATGGCGAACACTGGGAACTGGAAGACACTTAGGAGACCATTTGCAAGACAAAATTTGGGAAACAACAACGCTCAACAAAGGTTCAGAAGGGCAGTGGCCTTCTTATAGTCCAGGAAATCATGTGAGTTGATGATGATGATATTTGTTTTCATGTGCGCGCGCTGGCCCTTTAAGAGCGGGCAGGAGCGCACCCTCCGGGAGACAGTCTCGATACCCGGAAATGAGTGCCGGCGCCTCACAGGGGGACGACGCAGCACAGCAGCAAGATTTCCATGGCTGAGGTCGTCGAGGGGTAAGTCAGAACGACGGACCATGGCCATAGACGTTACAGTATCTCCCCTCTTACGCCCCCTCTTCTTGGGACCAGAGCGGGAGAGAAACTTCCTCATGAGGACAGGGGCATCAATGTTCTCCTCTGGCTCCAAAGACCTATCTTCTGGACCGAATCCCCTCCAATCCACCAAATAAAACGTCCTTCCTCCCACCTTCTTGGTGGCCAGAATCTTCCTTACCTCGAAAGTCCCTGATGAGATGCCAGGAGCCACTACGGAACTAGGATTCCTAGAGTAGCGGTTCAGGACCACGGGTTTCAGCAAGGAGACATGGAAGGAGTTAGGGATCTTGAGGGTAGGAGGCAGCCGCAGTTTTTTAAGACACCGGGTTAATTTGTAACAGGATCTCGAAGGGTCCGAGGAACCTGGGAGCAAATTTGCAGGACGGCACCCTCAGCCGAATATTCTTTGAGGACAACCAGACCTTCCTACCTGGAAGAAACTGAGGAGGATCCCATCTTCTAGTATCTGCTTTTCTCTTCATGCGGTCCACCGCCAGCAGAATAGAAGATCGGGTCTGTTGCCATATTTGCAGAAAGTCCCTGGAGGTCGAGTCAGCTGCAGGCACCTGGGACATATTAGAGACAGAAAGAGGTATCCGAGGATGTTGGTCGTAGACGATGAAGAACGGGCTGGAGGTGATGGACTCACTAGTATGGTTATTATAGGAGAATTCTGCCAATGGGAACAGCTGCACCCAGTCATCATGTCGTCTGGAAACAAAGTAACGTAGATAGTTCTCCATAATTTGGTTAATCCTCTCGACTTGCCCATTGGACTGGGGATGATAGGTTTAGGAGAAGTCAAACTTTACACCGAGGAGGCCGCAGAGTGCTCTCCAAAACTTCGAGGTGAACTGGACCCCTCGATCCGAGACAATATGCAGAGGCAAGCCGTGTAGACGGAAGATGTGTTGTATGAAGAGGTAAAACAGTCGAGCAGCAGAAGGCAGGCCAGTCAAAAGGAACAAAATGAGCCATTTTAGAGAATCAAACCACCGCCACCCAGATCACACTGCATCCTGCAGAGGGAGGCCGATCCGTGACAAAGTCCATTGCAACATGCTGCCAGGGAGCAACAGGCACAGGCAGTGGTTGGAGTAGGCCAGCTGGTCTGGAGTGGGCAACTTTATTTTCTGTGCATACCGTACATGAGGAGACAAAGTCCATGACGTCTTTGGGCAGCGTGGGCCCCCAGAACTGATGGGCGATTAGGTCTTGGGTCTTACGAGCACCCGCGTGACCTGCCAGCTTGGAACTGTGACCCGAGCGAAGGATTCTTCCTCTGTCTGCCAGACGTACAAAAGTTCTTCCAGGAGGAATGTCTCTAACTGGCAGAGGGTTCACAGAGAAGATGCAGGAAGGATCATTAATATTATGTGGGGACTCCACAGTGTCCTCTGTCTCAAATGACCTAGACAAAGCATCGGCCCTCACATTCTTGTCGGCAGGTCGGTATTGGAGTTCGAAGCGGAACCGAGCAGAGAACAACGACCACCTGGCTTGACGAGGATTCAACCGTTGAGCCGTCTGTAGATAGGTCAGGTTCTTGTGATCTGTGAACACCAGGATAGGATGGACTGTGCCTTCCAGTAGGTGTCTCCACTCCTGCAATGCCAGCTTGATGGCCAGTAACTCCCGATCCCCAATCGAGTAGTTGCGCTCTGCGGAAGAAAACAGCTTGGAATAGTAGCCACATACCATAGTCTTGCCTTTTGAACCTTTCTGGAACAACAATGCACCCGAGGAAGCGTCCACCTCTAATGAAAACTGTAGGGATACATCAGGGTGGTGAAGAATAGGGGCTGACGTGAAGGCTTTTTTTAAGGACTCAAATGCGGCTTCTGCCTCCGGAGTCCACACCTTGGCATTCATACCCTTTTTTGTGAGGGAAGAGATGGGGGCTGTCAATGACGAGAAGTTGGGGATGAACAGCCGGTAGAAGTTGGCGAATCCCAGGAAGCGTTGTATGGCCCTTAAGCCTTGAGGCGTGGCAACTCCAAGACAGCCTTTACCTTCTCAGGGTCCCTCTTGAGGCCCTGATCGGAGATGATATAGCCCAGGAAGGGAAGAGATCTTTTTTCAAACACGCACTTCTCCAGCTTGGCATAAAGAGGATTCTCCCTTAAACGAAGCAACACCTGGCGGACATGACTCTGATGAGTTACTGGATCTAGGGAAAAAATCAAAATGTCATCGAGATACACCACAACACAGATATAGAGGAGATCATGAAAAATGTAATTGACAAATTCTTGAAAGACCGCGAGTGCGTTATACAGGCCAAAGGGCATAACTAGGTATTCATAATGACCATCACATGTATTAAATGCGGTCTTCCACTTGCACCCTGATGAATCCGAATCAGGTTGTAGGCTCCCCGCAAGTCTGGTTTAGAAAAAAAAATTGTCCCCCGTATTCGTTCAAACAGTTCCGAAAACAAAGGCAATGGGTACCTGTTCTTCACCGTGATCTGATTGAGGCCTCGGTAGTCAATACAGGGTTGGAGGGATCAGTCCTTCTTCTTGACAAAGAAAAATCCAGCTCCGGCCGGGGATGAGGATTTACAAATGAAGCCCCTCTCCAGATTCTCCTTAATGTAGGCAAACAATGACTGAGTCAATCATATGCTCGATGTGGCGGCAAGGTCTCTGCTTCCCTCTTATTGAAGACATCAGAGAATATAGAGAACAAGAAGGCAACCCTGTCAATGACTGAAGCGGAGGAGGCTACGGTGGATGGATATGACCCAGAGAGCGGCCGAGACACTTGGGACCCCACTGGAGAACCTCTACAGAGTTCCAATCCAGGACTGGGGCGTGCAAACGGAGCCAAGGCAAACCCAGCAGCACAGGGGTTGACGGCCTTGGGCAGGACAAACAGGTAGATGAGCTTAGTGTGAAGAGCTCCCACTTGAAGTCTCAATGGCTTGGTCACAGACAAAACTGGGTCAGGCAATGGCAGTCCATCTACCGAGGCAACGATCAATGGCCTTTCCAGCAGGGCAGTGGGCAACTGGAGAAGATCCACAATGTCTTGATAGATTAAATTAGCTGCAGAGCCAGAGGCCAGGTAGGCAGAGAGCGGATGGGGCTTCTCGCCAGCAATGATGATCACGGGAATAAATAGTTTGGAGGAGAGTTCACGATTAAATGCAGTAGCGCCCAGTATTGTCTCTCCAACCAAACCTAGGCGTTGTTTTTTTGGGGCTTTTGTGGACACAGACGCATGACATAGCCAGCGAGGCCGCAATATAGACAAAGTCCAGAGGTGCGCCTGTGCAGTTTCTCTTGTACGGACAATTTTAGGCAATCCACCTGCATCAGAACCTCGGGCAAGGCAGTAGAGCGTTGCAAGAGGGGCTGCTGGAAATCGGGCGCCAATCTAGGAAGGCATCTCTCCTATCGAACCTCATGAGATCTATCCCTGAGCCTTATATCGAGTAGCCAGCAGAATCAGGTCGTCCAAGGCAGGTGGTAGATCTCGGGCAGCAAGTTCGTCCTTGCTCTCGGGCGATAGACCATGCCAGAAGGATGCTACCAAGGCCTCATTGTTCCAGGACAGCTCGTCCTGGCTCCTCATAAACAGTACGGAACAACTGCACGAACCGCTTGAAGTCTTGAGTCTCGGGTCCCTGACGTTCCCAAATTGGGTTCGCCCATGCCAGGGCCTTGCCAGCAAGTAGAGACACGATGAAGGCAATCTTGGTTCCGTTCGACGGAAACGCTCGGGCGTGCAGGGTAAAATGGATATGGCATTGGTTAAGAAATCCCCTGCATCTACTTACGTCTCCATGGAACCGAGAAGGTAATGGCAGTGAGAACCGAGGATCCGAACTGGAACCGCCAGGAGGTGTAGCAGGATGGTCGATCGGAAGAGCTTGCATAGGAGCAGGAAGGGAAGCAGCTAGCACCCCTGGCTGCTGTGCCATGGAGTCCACTGCCACAAGAAGTTGATCCTGTCTTGCTCGGAGATCCTGCAGATCCGCCTGCATGGCTTGGGAGGGTGACATGCCCTTAAATTGACCAGCGGGGTCCATGGCCTGAGCGTACTGTCACGGTGCGGGCTGTGGACCCACTGGGCCATACCGCGTAGCGGGATTGCAGCTGGCCAATCAGGTATCGTACAGAGTCTATAGTCCAGAAAGGGTACCTGTGGCAACTCGGACAGTAGCAAGGCATGGTCGGCTGGGACCAGGCAGCAGGTAGACGTCAGGTGTGGAGTAGCAGAACAGGCGTGGAATGCTTCACAACGTGACAACAACAGCTCAGCACGGCACTTGACCAGGATAGCACAGGATAGCACGGGATACAGGATACAGGTACGGGGAACACTGGGAACTGGAAGACACTTAGGAGACCATTTGCAAGACAAACTTTGGGAAACAACAACAACGCTCAGGCAAGGATCAGAAGGGCAGTGGCCTTCTTATAGTCCAGGAAATCATGTGAGTTAATGATGATGATTGTTTTCATGTGCGCACGCTAGACCTTTAAGAGCGGGCACGGGCATGCACGCGCACCCTCCCTCCGGGAGACAGTCTCGATACCCGGAAGTGAGTGCCAGTGCCTCACAGGGGGACGAAGCAGCACAGCAGCAAGATGTCCATGGCTGCGGTCGTCGAGGTGTAAGTCAGAACGACGGACCGCGGCCATAGATGTTACAGGTTCCCTGCTTCAGCATTGGGTTCAGCTGTATCTGCATCCTGAGTCTGGGACATTCTACCGGCCACACGGGGCATCAGGACAACGCCCGAAATCCGGTACTATCCCGCTGAATCCGGGATGGTTGGGATGTATATCACTATTATTTATATTGCTTATTATTCCCATTTATATGAAGCACTACCCTGAGACAATTGAGAGTCTTATAAAGTAGAAGTATAATAAAAAGTGTCCTGGAACCAGTCAGAAATTATCCTGAACAAGGCCGCCAAATTATAATGCTTTATATTGGGAAAATGCATACCTCTATTTGTTCTTGGTTGGCAATATATTTGGGATGCTATACGAGATCTCTTCACTCCCCATATGACGGTTCGGTAAGGGAAATTTTTTCATGTTTTGAAGTATATACAGTATAGGGAGGGTATAAAGGAGATAGTGTAGTAGTCGTCCTTTCTGTTAGTAACATGTCAGTGTTCTCTCTTACCATTCCTTCTCTTTGTCACAAATTTCCTGTATAAGCAGACACTTCCAATAATAATAAGTACAACTCCCAAGATTATGGCAAAGGCAAGTCCTAGTCCAAGTCCTATGGAATTCACATTTACTTCATTTATGAATTCTAGAAATAATAATAATACATGTGATTCATATAAATAGGAAGGTCTATAAGTAAAATGTATGTATCATGTAAATACTCCCTGGATTCTATGTTGATCTCAGTTTGATTCAGTAGAACCGCAGGAAAGGGGGAATAAGTGTTGTCCCAGTTTTGCGGCCATAATATGAATACTAATATGTGACCATATTACAGCTCTGACACTGGAAAACAGGCTCATTAATAAACCACTAAATAACCAATATTTTTATCCTGTACCAGGAGAACTCTTTATAACCTCACCTGCTGTCACATTCACATATACAGAGGCAGTGGCAGTGTGGAGAGTCACTGGGTTCCTCACCACACACGTGTATATTCCTTGGTCCTCAGTTTTAGCGTTACTTTTATCATATTTCCTTGTCTTTTCCTCTAAGATGGTGTCATTGACTTTCCATTGATATTCAGGAGTTGGGAAAGAATCAGCAGAACATGTTAATGTGATGGAAGAACCAGATCCCACATATTCCGGGCCTTCTATTACTGCCTTATCCGGGCCATCTGCAAAACACAAGAGGAGCAGGTGTAAGAAGTAAATCTGCCAATGGACATGAGATGACTGCAGAGTGCAAAACCTCACCACAGTCAACTTATCCATTCGCCCCATTACTTATTAATAAATAAATGACACAGATTTATATTTTTGTGGGTGGGGGTCGGCCACAGAATTTATTAATCTTCTTGAACTAGATGTATTGCCAACTGAGTCGTACGCCCATAGCCGTTCCCCCAGCAGCGTTATATGACCCATGGTCAATCCACTCCAATACCATAAAACCACCAGCTGTGACTTCAAACATAAGAACAAACACAAACAAGATCACCACACATACAACAGGGGGAGATAACTCTTCCACAGTCCATTGCAAATGGGAAATAGGCCTAGGCTATAAAGAAGGAAAGCTATATGTCCCCTGGTAAAGGGCACATGATCCTGGACCACCATAGCCTACAAGGGGTACACCCCTTAACCTCTTAAAACTCTTTTTGCTTCAAAATATGGTCTACCTCTGACCTTAACCCCTTCTAAACCTGTTTGTATGTCAGGGAGTGCCCCTCTTAAGGGGCATGGCCCCTTATAGTTTAATGGCCGAAAGTAAGGATTTCAACACTATTTACGTCAGGAACATCTCAGATGCTGAACAATGACAGATATTCTCCTGAAAATTTCCTATGTTGTTTTGGATGTTTTGTGATGATTTTGGTTGTTATCTCAAGTTTACGGTATAGATAACCGATTATAGCTGACTTGGCATTATAATAGACCTGTCGCCACTTGTTCTTTTAAACTCTTCCCAACATTTAGCATACATTTACGTCGTAATCGGGAGGGGGGTATGGATGGGGCCAATGGGCTGAGCCTGCTCCATAAGTCACTGGTGTCATCTGTTTATTACAGCTGAGCCTACGCTCTAAAGGCACAGTATCGGAGATAGCTCCTATCGCGGGAGTATAACTGCTTAGATACCGCAGTCAATTGCGACCTTGGCATGTAAGAAGTTGGACAGGAGAGAGCCTCCTCTAATGGCATGTAAGGCGTTAGACTCCACATTCCCCCCAAGCAATGCGATCTCGGGTCAGATAGTTGTCATGGCAGTATGGGGCCTAATTAATTGGAGATAATAAAAGGCAAGGCCTAATAGGAGCAGGCAATAAGTACAATATAATCGCATGGTCAAGTCCACCAGTGGAATAAAAAAAATAAAAAATTGTTTTGAAAAAAACCTTTTCCAATTTTTTCCCCTAAAGGAATGTAAACCATAGAAAAAAATAACATAATTGGTATCGCCGCCTCAAATACAAACCTTTATAATATGACATTATTTAACCCACAGGGTAAACGCCGTAACAAAATTAAAATATAAACAACAGAATTGCTGCTTTTTGATCACCTTACACCCCCAAAAAAATTAAGTAGAAAGTGATCAAAAAGTCCATAATGGTACAAATAAAAACTTCAGCTTGGTACATTACTGGCCTGCGTGCCTATTGTTCATTTATACTTGTTTGAATGTCTATATTTCAAGAAAAACAATATTGGAAGAAAAACTTCAGCTTGCCCATGCAAAAACTAAGCCCTTATACACGGACATCGACGGAAGAATGTGGTGACATAAAACAAGTTTTTCTTTTTAACAAACTGTTTTCATTTTGGTAAAGTAAGTAGTAAAACATTTAAAAAAAAGACTATATAAATTTGGTATCGCCGTAATTGTGTTAAACTGCAGAGTAAAGTTAACAACTAATTTTTAACGCAAAGTGAATGCTGTAAAAACAAAAACCTAAAATGATTAAGTAATTGCTGGTTTTTTTTCTATTCTACCCCATAAAATTACTTTCAAAAGTTTCCCATTACATTATATGGTACAATAAAACTACAACTTGACCTGCGGAAAACAAGCCTTCATACAGCTGTGTTGAAAGAAAATGATAAGATTTTTGGCTCTCAGAAGGATGAGAGGAAAAAACTGATGAAAAAAAAAATGGCTGCAGCATAAGGAGGTTGAACTTCCATCTAATAATGTCTGTAAGGTTTCTGACAGCTCCAGTCATTAGATCATCATACATGTGATATCAAGGCCAGTCAGAATATCAGAGAGGACACATACTGGAAATACAGTGTATAATGATCACACCAGTACAACTATTATAGTTACTTACAGGCCACAGTAATTGGGTAGGGATCACTGAAGTCCTTACTGGCAAGGTTTTGAGCTTCACACTCATATTCTCCTGAGTCTTCTCGTTGAACACTGGGGAAGGTGAGATACTTGTTATCTCCAGATAATTTGGTTTCAGAGGAGATGCTGGTACCATTCCTGGTCCACGTAATCGTCATAGCACGTGAGGTGTCACAAGTTAGGGTGAATGTGTCATTTTCCTTGGGTTGTGTGATGGACGCTGTGATTTTAGGTTTAGTGACCGGCTCTGTGAAGACACTTGTCATATATAGAATTTCCTGTTTAGCGTAAAAGTAGAATTTAACTAATAAAGAAAGTTAGTAATTATGTAGACACAGCATGTTTTGGGCAGGCCATCTTTTTCAAATCTAACGTGTTACTTTATGTGGTAATAACTTATTTTTTCAAGCGATTCTGAGATTGTTTTCTCGTGACACATTGTACTTTAAGTTACTGGTAAAATTTTGTCGATACATTCAGTGTTTATTTGTGAAAACACTCATTTTTTTAGAAAATGTGCAAAAATTAGCATTTTTATCAATTTAAATGTATCTGCTTTTAATACAGATCGTAATACCACACAAAATAGTTACTAGTTCACATATCCCATATGTCTACTTTTAGATTGGCATCGTTTTTTGAACATCCTTTTATTTTTCTAGGACGTTACAAGGCTTAGAACTTTAGCATCAATTTCTCACATTTTCAAGAATATTTTAAAAGTCTTTTTTTTATGGTTCAGTTCTGAAGTGACTTTGAAGGCCTTGAAAATTAGAAACCCCCCTATAAATAACCCCATTTTAAAAACTGCACCCCTCAATGTATTCAAAACAGCATTTAGAAAGTTTCTTAACCCTTTACGTGTTTCACAGGAATTAAAGCAACGTGGAGGTGAAATTTATAAATTTTAAAATAAAATTGTAGAAAAGCTGAATTCTTTTTTTTCTGTAACACAGAAGGTTTTACCAGAGAAATGCAGCTCAATATTTAAAGCCCAGATTCTGCAGTTTTTTCAAAATGTGGACCTAGTGTGGTAATGGACTGAAACACCGTCCTTAGAAGCAAAGGAGCACCTTGTGGATTTTGGGGTCTTCATTTTATTAGAATATATTTTAGGCACCATGTCAGGTTTGAAGATGATGCCAAAAGAGTGGAAACACCCCCCCCCCAAAAAAAAAGACACCATTTGGCAAACTATACCCCTCAAGGAATTTATCAAGGGTATAGTTAGCATTTTAACCCCACAGATTGTTTTTGCTGAATTTAGTGGGATTAGGCCGTAAAAATTTAAATTGCCATTTTTTCCAATAAAACGTAGAAATTTTAAATTTTTACAAGGCATAAAGGAGAAAAAGCAGACCAACATTTGAAAAGCAATACCTTCCAATTTACGGCAGTACCCCATATGTGGTCATATGGTTTTCGGGTGCCATGTTGCATTTGCAAAGCCCCTGAGGGACCAAAACTGTAAAAAAAAAAAAAAAAGTGACCCCATTTAGGCAAACTACAGCCCTCAATGAATTTATTGAAGGGTATAGTAAGAATGAAAATCTAAATTTTTTCTAATAAAATTTAGATTTAGATAAGATTTTTACATTTTCACAATAGAAACAGGAGAAAAAGCACCGCAACATTTGTAAAGCAAACTCTTCTGAGCACGGCAATACCTTTTATATGTGATAATAATCTGCTATTTGGACACACGCTGGGGCTTACAAAGGAATGAGCGCTATTTGGCTTTTGGAGCTAAAATTTTGCTGGAATGGTTTGCGTGGGCCATGTCCCTTTTGCAAAGCCCCCGCGGGACCAAATGAGTGGAAACCCCACAAAAGGCACCCCATTTGGGAAACTACACCCCTGAAGGAATTTATCTAGGGGTATAGTGAGGATTAAGACCCCACAGGTTTTTTGCTGACTCTAGTGAAATTAGGCGTTGAAAATCAACTTTTTTTCCACTAAAATGTTTATTTTTTTTTTCATTTCTACAGGGGTTAAAGGAGAAAAAACCACCCAGCATTTGTAAAGCAATTACTCTGGAGTACGGCAATACCCCATATTTGATCATAAACTGCTGTTCAGACACACGGTAAGGCTCAGAGAGTCAGGAGCGCTACTTGGCATGCAGATTTTGCTGGATTGTTTTTTGGATGGCATGTCGCATTTGCCCCTGCGGGATCAAATCCGTGTAAACCCCCCCAAAAAGTTAACCCATTTGGGAAACTACACCTCTGAAGCAATTTATCGAGGGGTATAGTGTGCATTTTGACCCTACAGACTTTTTGCTGAATTTAGTGGAATTATGCTGCGAAATTGATATTGATTACATTTTTTCTGATAAAACATTGACATTTTCAATTTTAATTTCCAATAAAGGAGAAAAAGCACCCCAACATATGAAAAGCAATTTCTCCCGATTATGGAAATACCCACATGTGGTCATAAGATGCTGTTTAGACACATGGCAGGGCTCAGAAAGGCAGGAGCGCTATTTGGCATGCAGATTTTGCTAGATTGGTTTTTGGGCGCCATGTTGCATTGGGGAAGTCCCCAAGAAGTGACCCCATTTTGGAACCTACACCTCTCAAGGCATTTATCATTTGCCTGGACATATGACCGAGCTCAGAAGTGAAGAGAAAGATGCGCATTTGAGCCTTATTTTGGTGATTTTCACAGCATTAGCTCACAATTGCAGGGCTCTGAGGTCAAATAGCAAAACAAAGCCCCAAGTAGTAACCCCAGTTTTAGAAACTACACACCTTAGGGCATTTTAGGGGTGTAGTGAGCATTTTGACTCCACAGGTGTTTTTTCATTCGAAATTAGAGATGAGCGAATCGGGACAACCGAACCCGGTTTCGGTCCGAACATCGTGAAAAGTTCGGTTCGCAGCGAATCCGAACTTCACCGGGTTTGGCCGAACACGTTTTGACCGAACACGGCTTATGAGTCACTGATTTTCCGGTACGCGACATCAGGAGATAGTCACTGTCCAGGGTGCTGAAAGAGTTAAGCGATCGGCAGTAACTGTTTCAGCACCCTGGACAGTGACTTCCGATCACAAGATACATCAACGTGTAAAAAAAAATAGAAGTTCCTACTTACCGATAACTCCATGCTTCTTCCTCCAGTCCGACCTCCCGGGATAACGATTCAGTAAAAGTGACCGCTGCAGCCAATCACAGGCCGATCACAGGCTGCAGCCAATCACAGGCCAATCCCAGGCTGCAGCGGTCACATGGACTGTCGCGTCATACAGGGAGGTCGGGCTGGATGCCGAAAGAGGGACGCGTCACCAAGGCAACGGTGACGCGTCCCTCTCTTGACATCCAGCCCGACATCCTTGCATGACGCGACAGTCCATGTGACCGCTGCAGCATGGGATTGGCCTGTGATTGGCTGCAGCGGTCACATTGGCTGAAACGTCATCCAGGGATGTCGAGAGGGACACGTCACCAAGGCAACGGCCGTGAGACAGGACTGGAGGAAGAAGGAGGAAGTTCTCGGTAAGTACGAACGTCGTCTTCTTTTTTTTTTTTTACAGTTTGCTCTATATTGTGATCGGAATTCACTGTCCAGAGTGCTGAAAGAGTTACTGCCGATCAGTTAACTCTTTCAGCACCCTGGACAGTGACTATTTACTGACGTCGCCTAGCAACGCTGCCGTAATGCCGGGTGCACACATGTAGCCACCCGTCATTACGGGAGCTCCATACATGATTTTTATGGGCTTTCTTGAATTACAGGTTCGGTCCGAACTAGTTCGGTCCGAATCTAACTTTTTCAAGAAATTCGGCGAACCAGCCGAACCAAACTTATCATAAGTTTGCTCATCTCTATTCGAAATGAATGCGCAGCGGATGGTGAACAGTGAAAATTGCAATTTTCAACTGATATGCCATTTTAGTGCTCAATATGTTGTGCCCAGTTTGTGCCACTAAAGACAAATATCTCATAAACTGTTAAGCGGGTACTCCCAGGTATGGCGATGCCATATATATGGACGTAAACTGCTGTTTGTGCATGCTGCAGGGTTCAGAATGGAGAAAGCACCATTTGTCTTTTGGAGCGCAGATTTTTTTTGGTAGCTGTTCTGTTTGGGGTTTTACTTGTATTTTTTTTTTTTTATGTGGAGGCATATGTAAGCTGTGCAGAGTACATGAGGGTATATGTAAGCTATATGAAGTACCTCTGGGTATATGTAAGCTGTGCGGAGAACATCAGTGAATAATAAGAGGGTATAATAATGCGGTGTCGCACTGATAAATGGTGCCCAATCTTATATTACAGCTGACACCCAGAAGCTGAGCCCGCGCCAGCAACACAACTTACAGTTACGTTGTGCTGCATTAAGTCCTTAACGATACCAACGTAATAATACGTTGGATGGCGTTAAGGGGTTAAGTAATGTATTAGAGAATTCGGGGGTAATATAGTCATCCCCTGTTTAGGACCTTCTAAAAGTTGGGGAACCTCCACAAGGAGCATCACTCACTCTGGAGGACATGACACATCCCACATTACACGGCCTGACCATCTATTTAATTAAGAACTATGTACATTAACCTACTTGTTTAACGTCTTATCAGCGGGACATGTGGATCAATACAATTACAACGATACCAAATTTATATAATTATTTTATGTTTTACTACTTTTACAAAATAAAAACATTTTGTTTAAAAAAATAATATTTCCGTCGCCATATTCTGAGAGCTATAACTGTTTTGTTTTGTTTTTTTCCCGTTGATTGAGCGATGTGAGGTCTCATTGTTAGCAAGGCGAGCTGTAATTTTTATTGATGTGCGTATGACTTTTTTATATGTATATAGTAATGTATACAGGTATAGATAAGCGGCAGCACGTAATAACAATTATCAAATGGTAAGTCAAATACAGTGTTCTGCCCTAATACATACATATCTGTAATGTTTTAGACCGGGATGGCGACAACCCCGATGCACGTTTTGGCACACTCGTCGTCCAGACAGAAACGCGCATTGGGCTTGCATAATTTGTGTTTATTTTTCATACACAAAATGTGTTATATGCAACTTTATAAAGCACATAGCACTTTATCCATGATCTGTATCTAGGATTTGTTTAACCCTTTTCGGCCACAGCCACTTTTGGACCAAATGACAGAGCCCCATTATTAAAATCTGACCTGTGTCACTTTATCCGGTAATAACTTTGGAATGCTTTTACCTATCCAAGCGATTCTGAGATTGTTTTCTCTTGAGATTGAACTTTATGTTAGTGGTAAAATTTGTTTGATACATTTAGTATTTAATCGTGAAAAACACCAAATTTTAGGGAAAAATTGCAAAAATTTGCATTTTTATAAATTTCAATGTATCTGCTTGTAATACAGATAGTTATACCACACACAATATTTACTAACTAACGTTTCCCATATGTCTACTTTATATTGGCATAGTTTTTTTGAACATTCTATTATTTTTTCTGGGACGTTACAAAGCTTAGAAATTTAGCATAAATTTTCACATTTTCAAGAAAATTTCAAAAGGCTATTTTTAGAGGGACCAGTTCAGTTTTGAAGTGGCTTTAAGGGGCCCATACCATTAAAACCCCCATAAATCACCCCATTTTAAAAACTGCACCCCTCAAAGTATTCAAAACAGCATTTATAAAGTTTCTTAACCCTTTAGGCATTGTACAAGAATTATAGCAAAGTAGAGGTAAAATTTACAAATGTAATTTTTTTTGCCGAAATTCATTTATAATCCATTTTTTTCTACAACACAGAAGGTTTTACCAGAGAAACGCAACTCAATATTTTTTGCCCAGATTCTACAGTTTTTAGAAATATCCTACATGTGGCCCTAGTGTGATAATGAACTGAAGCCTCAGAAGCAAAGATGCACCTAGTGGATTTTGGGGGCCTTCTTTTTATTAGATTACATTTTAGGCACCAGGTTTGAAGAAGTCTTGTGGTACTAAAACAAAGGAAACACCCCAAAAGTGACCCCATTTTGGAAACTACACCCCTTAAGAAATTCATCTAGGTGTGTAGTGAGCATTTTGACCCCACAGGTGTTTCATAGATTTTATTAGAATTAGGCCGTGAAAATAAAAAATGTAATTTTTTCCTATATGACCCAGGTTTTTTTAATTTCCACAAGGAGTAAAGGAGAAAAAGCACCCAATATTTGTAAAGCAATTTCTCCCGAGTAAAACAATACCCCACATGTGGTCATAAACGGCTGTTTGGATACACGGCAGGGCTCAGAAGGGAAAGAGCACCATTTTGCTTTTGGAGCTCAAATTTAGCAGGAATGGTTTGCAGAGGCCATGCCACATTTGCAAAGCCCCTGAGGAGACAAAACAGTACAAACCCCCCAAATGACCTCATTTTGGAAACTACACCCCTCAAGAAAATTATTTAAGGGTATAGTAACCATTTTGACCCCACAGGTTGTTTGCAGAAATTAAAATCTATTGGGAGTGGCTATTATTATTTAACACACCTGAGCACTTTCCTTCAACAGCATTTTTGACCTGGCTGCATCTTGTTGGGATTATACCTGCCCAATTTGTGAGTATGGCCAATTTTTGTGTTTTTAATCTTATTATATGTCCCACTTTTTTTTCTGTGGTTAGCTGAAATTGAAAATCTGCATTTTTTTCAATAAAAAGCAGGTTTAGCTATTTTTTTTTAATTTTCACAAGAACTAAAGGAGAAAAACACCACAACATTTGTAGAGCAGTTTCTTCCGAGTACAAAAATACCCCATATGTGGTCATAAACGGCTCTTTGGACAAATGGCAGGGCTCAGAAGGGAAGTAGCGCCATTTGACTTTGGAGCTCAAATTTAGATAAAATAGTTTGCCGAGGTCATGTCGCATTTGAAAGCGCCTGAGAGGACTAAACAGTGGAAACCCCCCCCCCCCACACTAGTGACCCCATTTTGCAAATTACACCCCGCAAGGAAATTATTTAGGTGTATAGCGAGTATTTTGACCCCACAGGTTTTTTGCAGAAATTATTGGAAGTAGGCCATGAAAATTAAAATCTACACTTCTTTCAATAAAATGTATGTTTAGCTATAAACTAAAGGAGAAAATGCACCCCATTACTTGTAGAGCAGTTTCTCCCGAGTACAACAATACCTAATATGTGGTCATAAACGGCTGTTTGAATATATGGCAGGGCTCAGAACATAAAGAGCACCATGCAACATTTGAGGCCTACTATGGTGGTATTTACTGCCCTGTGTCATGAAAACAGAGGCTCTAGGGCGTCAAAATATTTGAAACCCCAGAAAAGTGACCCCATTTTGGAAACCAGACCCCTAGACTAATTCATGAAAAGTAACACCCTTCAAGGTATTTCTCTAGGGGTACAGCAAAAAAAAATTAATTTGTGAAGTCACAGCCCTCCAGGTATTCATCTAGGGTATAGTGAGAATTTTTGCAGTAAGTGAGGACTGCCTGGAAAACCCGCAATGGAGGGAGAGGGAATGGCAGGTCCCACTACCAACCTACCCAACATTCAATAAAATCCAGCCTAAAAAATAAATCAAAGGCCTCAGCAAAAAAAAATTTGCTGTGACAACCAATCTCATCTGGATTTATTCTTCTCATCCAGCTTTGCAATCTGGATGAGATAGACACTCCCTCGGGTTCTTGGTATAGTGAGAATTTTTAGTATTGTTTTAGGGGTTTTTTTTTTTTTATATTAAATGAGCAATGGGGCTGGTCAGTAAAATAATAATAATAATAATAATTTGTCATGGCCAATAAGGGAGACAGAAAAGATGGATAAAGAATAAAAAGAATTAAAAATCCAAAGAGGTGCGATATATTTTGAAACACAGTTTCATTCACAGGCCGGGCTTTGTGGGACACGTCTCACATTGGTATGTGGTGTCCTTAGTAATGCCTCGCTTGACCCACACACAACATTTTTTTGGGGCTTCTGTTTTTTTCAGTCAAGGGGATTTCTGTGGGAAAATGCTGGCCGGGAATTATCCTGCTGACGGAAGGACCAGATGAGCTGCCCTCCCCTTCCTGGTCACCAAATATCAGGGCCTTGATGACTTTTTCCTGAAATTGCAGGAACGTGTCCCTATTGCCGGCCTGCAGAGGACAAAGGCGTTGTATAAAGCCATCTGTATAAGATTGCACAGACAGCTTTTTATACCATACCTTTGTCTTGCACATGGCGCTGTATGGTTTTGTGACCTGGTCAGACAGGTCAACGCCTGTACGCAAAATGGTTTGGGAACTTGGGTGTTGGATCCGCGTACAGGGACAAGGCTGCCTCTGCTGTCATGAATGCTGGTCAGTATAAGGACGTCCCTTTTATCCTTATATTTCAGGAGCAGCAGATCGTCGCTGCAGACAGCTCTGCTCTCTCCTAATTTCAATGTCTGACCCAGCAAAGTTTTGGGGAGGCCCTTCTAATTTTTGCTGATTGTTCCGCACGCCAATGTGGATTTGGACGAGAGAACTTTTAACAATGGGACACTGTCTTAAAAGTTGTCCAGATATAAATGATATCCTTTGCCGAGCAAAGGATGAACAAGATCCCATACGATATTTCCACTAATTCCTAAGAAGAGGGGGGTGTTCTGGGGGATCTATATGGGAGTCTTTCCCCTCATAAACTCTAAAAGAGTGTGTGTAACTGGTGGCACTTTCACATAATTTATACATTTTAATGTCGTACAGGGCTCTTTTATTGTGTAGATATTGCCTGAAGTGCAGTCTACCCATGAAGCTCACTAGGGATTCATTTACTGAAATGTTTTATTGGGGGGTATAAACTTTGGAAAAACTTTGGGAGTAGTGGGCAATTAATGGTCTAATTTTGAAGAGCCTATCAAATCTTGGGTCCTGTGAGGGTGGGCAGTGACTGTTCTCGTAGTAGTGCAGGAACTTCAAGATGGCTTCAAATCGTGTCCTGCTCATAATTGTGCGGTACAGAGGGGTATTATATAAAATATCAGAGGACCAATATTCTATAATACTTGGCTTTTGGACGAGACCAAAGCTTAAAAATAGGCACCAAAATTTCCCTAATTCTGTGATATGGGGCTGAACCCCGCCCCGTATTATAAACTTGTATGCATGAGGTAGCTGTAACTTCAAGCACCTGGGGGGTATAATTGTCCGTAGCTACCCATGTCAGCTCAGGCAGAGCAGGACATACGGACATACAGACATACGCAGATTCAGAGTCGATGGATGCGGACGAAGATGAGAGCACGACCTCAGCTTCACCTTCGCTTGCGCTGTCCATATCGGAGCAGAGTATTTCATATGCCTCCTCAGCTGTGAAAGCCCTCCTGGCCATTTTAGGGGATTTTACAAAAATAAACTAAAACCAAATATAACTACGGTCATTTTTTTATAATTATTAATTTTTAAACTTTTTTTTTTGTTAACCAAAAAAAACCCCACTACTCCTAAGTGAGCAATGGGTATGGACCGGCGACCACTGACCCTGCTGTATTTGATAATCGAGGATACCCTACCTACCAGGGAAATTCTAAATGAGAGGTGACATTACTACCTAACAGGGAACTCGGGCAATCTAGGGACTCAGCAAGGTGATGGCGACTGGGTACTGTGACAGGTGATGTGACAGTTGATGACTGGGCACAGGTCGCAGAAGGGCACTTTGGGTGGATTAATCAGATGACCAGTGGGCACCAAAGTTGGTGATCACTGGTCAGCAGGCAGAAATGGGGCAGATCTGAGAGTTTTATAAGAGCTCTACTTCTCTTTTATTCACCATACTTCACTACGACCGACTCTGACAAGCTCTCACACACAACAGAGCTTGTCAGAGCCGGCAATGCCTGTGAATCCTGCATTCTATGCTATAAATGGCCAGTCAGTACTGACTCGCCAATCACAGTGCTTGACAACACGGGAGCATTCCGATTGGTCCTGTGCCAGTGAGTCCTGCCCACCAACTGTCCGTAACAGTTGCGATCAGGACGCTGTCACCGTGTCACTTAACACGGTGACAGTTTAAAGCCAGGGCGTGACTGCACGCTCGATTGCGGAATAGCACTTGCAATCTGGACGTACAGTCACGCCCATTTGTGGGAAGGGGTTAATGCTTGCTTTGGACACATGGAAATCCTGTAGTTTCTATTCTGGTGATGTCGCTTTTTCTGGGAATCCATTTTTAATGTGTTTCATGTGTTAATATACTTTTTTTATATTCTTTCCATTACTGGTTCCTCCTAGCAGCCAATCACAGTCCACGGCTCATTTCTCCAGTGCAGTTTGGAATATGGAAGCTGAGCTCTGATTGGTCGTGATGTGCAGTCAGGACGAATTTTCTCTGAGACAGTTTCTTACATGAGGCGCAGTGGGAACTTGTAATATATGGAAGGCTGGAAATAGAAAGTGATACTCACTATAGACGGTCAGGGTCACACTTATGTCTTCTTGCTTACTTGTCTGTATCTTCACTATATAATTCCCTCCATCTGTGATATGAACATCTCTGATGTGTAATGATCCGTTACTGAAATATGTGATCATGGGATTGTACTGAGGTCCATTAAATGGAGGGAAACTACTACCAGGAGAATATGACAGGATGATGTACTGAGCCATTGCATTTGGTCCTTTATACCAACCGATAGTCTCAATTCTCTCAGTAATCCCAGTAACACTCAGGGTGACCGATCCATTAATAACGGGATACTGGGGGATCAGCTGGATACTGGGCATTGCACTGGTCAACTCCAATGGGAGGACGAGGAGAACTACGAGAGAAAATCATGTTATAAATAAAATATATAAAGTATCAACTCAAAACCTTTCTTTAAAATATAAAACAATCATCACTGAGTTACAATAAATCACTCCAAAGAATACTGACCTTTAGCCCTTATTCACACGACAGGGTTTCCCGGCCGGATGACGGCCGTTCATAAATCGTCCGTCACCCGGCTGCATTAGGAACAATAGACCCCTAATGGGGCTATTCACACGACCGATTTTTTGACGGCCCGGGAAACCTGGCCATCAAAAAATGGGACATGCCCTATTTTTGGCCGTTTACCCGGCCGCCCGGCTCCCATAGAAGTCTATGGGGCCGGGTAATACACGGCCATCACCGGAATGTGTCCCGAGTGACGGCCATGTATTCGCGCACTCTCTCTCCTCCTCCTCCTCCTCACAGTGCAGAGTGCATGTGAGGAGGAGGAGGAGGGTCTTTTTTGCTCCCTGTAGGAGTCGGAATCCCCAATCCCCGGCCGGGGATTGGGGATTCCGCTACAGGAGAAGTGAGTGACTACGCTGTCCATATATGGACACAGCGAAGTCACTCACTTCTGCAGCGGAATCCCCGACTCTATGGCCGAGGATTCCGCTACAGGAGCAGTGAGTGACTACACTGTCTATATATGGACACAGTAACGTCCCTCACTTCTGCAGCGGAATCCTCGACTCTATGGCCGGGGATTCCGCTACAGGAGAAGTGAGTGACTACACTGTCTATATATGGACACAGTGACGTCACTCACTTCTGAAGCGGAATTCCTGACCTGTTGCAGGGAATTCCTCTCCAGGAGAACTCAGTGACTACACTGTCCATATATGGACATAGCGATGTCACTCACTTCTGCAGCGGAATCCCCGACTCTATGGCCGGGGATTCCGCTACAGGAGCAGTGAGTGACTACACTGTCTATATATGGACACAGTAACGTCCCTCACTTCTGCAGCGGAATCCTCGACTCTATGGCCGGGGATTCCGCTACAGGAGAAGTGAGTGACTACACTGTCTATATATGGACACAGTGACGTCACTCACTTCTGAAGCGGAATTCCCGACCTGTTGCAGGGAATTCCTCTCCAGGAGAACTCAGTGACTACACTGTACATATATGGACATTGAAGTCAGTGACTTCTCCTGGAATGTGGGGGGGGGATGGGTTCAAACTACAGGGGGCTGTGTGGCATCACCTACAGGGGACTTGGTGGCATCACCTACAGGGGGTTGGGTGGTATCACCTACAGGGTGTGGACAAAAGAAGGCAAAAGGGAGGATCCTATAGGGCGCTGCTGCGTGGTTGTTTTTAAAGGTGGTCAAGGATGATAGATACGAATGTAAGTAGATATTTATTAAATCATACAGGCTACGCGTTTCGACACTGTACCAGCGTCTTCATCAGGCCATAAAATATACATACAGGGAGGTTATTTATATACTGACAAGGGTCGGACAAACAGGAAGGGAATGGAGGTCATACAGGGAAAAGGTCAAAAGGTGAAAATGACGTCATAGGTAGTACAGGTATCGGGGAATTGGTTAAAAAGTTGTTTAGCGAAAAAATAATGACTAATTTTACCTAAGGGAAAGAAGATTAAGATGATATAGATGTTAGTACCCTGAACAAATTCAGAAAAATCGGCATTCATAATTTGACATACATATAATTACGATTGCAATTGGTTACAGTCTATATAGAGCGTCTTAAAAATACCATTCAAAGAATTATTTGGAGATTCATTGGAATAAATTCATTTGTAAATACGTTTAGAAATACATAACTTATGGGAACAGAAGCAGTACTGGTTGATTAAAAACTATATAATTAAATGCATAAAACAACATAGATGAATGTATAAAAAGATTGCCAAATGTTAGTATAATAAATAAATAATGAACAACAAAATGACCTATCGAGCAGGGGTTTTGCTTAGTTTGTATGTTGGTAGGAATAATATGAAAATCTTGTTTTATATATGTATAAACGATAAAACCACTCAAGCATAAAAGATGGGTAAACGTACACGCAAGGTGTGACTAGCAGCCAAATACCCCCAGCGTGTGTCCTCACAGCCAGGGCAGCAATGCGGGGCGAATGTACAGGCATTCACCAATACTCAGAAGGGAAGGTTGTCGCATAAAAATATATAAATATATATGAATTTAAAAGTATTAAAAACGGTGCTTCACAGTTTCTGTTTAGTAATCTGTTTGGAAAACACGGAAATTATCCATGTTAACGGGATCAGAAAATAGCGCTGTGAGTCAAGTTCGCATTGTTACTATTAGCGGTAGTGCTTGGCTGTCATAAATAACAGACGAATAGGAGTATTTATAAAAGAGAATTGTATATGTATAAAGGGAGATGAGACAATTGTATCTCTGGCCGTTTTATATTTAGACATACTTTTGGGCGTCTCTGTTATCCAGAAGGCCGCCCGCGAGGTGGGATCCCGATGGTATATTAATACAAAAATCGTAAGTATTGTTACTTTCTAGGGTATAGAGTATTTAGGTGGGTGGTCTCCTAGGAAAATTAAAAATGACCTATGGGTGAAACTGATAGAATACATATATACACATGTATATACATACATGCATGCACACACAAACGTATATACACACACGCAGGTATACAAAATTAGAGAAACGGCCTTATATATATTTTTATCTTGGTGTGGGGCACCAAAGATAGTCATCTAGAAGGAATCTAAAGGTTGTTATAAACAAAATTGTGTGATACATATATGCACCTCTTGTTCTTAAAATGGATTTCTGTGCGGATTGGTGCGTAATGGGGCATCAGTCCAAGGAGGATTCAGAAATGTCATTTAAACCTCGCGGGTTCAGTGTCTGTAATTTGAAGATCCAATAATTCTCTCTTTGTTTTAATCTATGAAATCTGTTGGGGACATCCATTGAAATATGCTCAATCGGAATAATGTTTAGTGTTTCGAAACGTCCATTGTGAAAAGAGGTGCAGTGTCGGGAAAGGCTGTGTTTGAGAAAACCTGTGTTAATGTTAGATCTATGCTTATTCATTCTCGTACGTAAGCATTGTGTTGTTCTGCCCACATATTGCAGATGGCATGGGCATTCTATTAGGTACACTACATACGAACTACCGCAATTAAGGAAAGATTTGATTTTAAAGATCTCTTTTGTGACTGTAGAAATGTAGGTAGTTTGTCTATGGGAGATAGTATTGCAACACAGGCATCGCGGGTGGCCACATTTGAAAGAACCAAAAAGAGTAGGGAGCATTTTGGGGATTGATGGTTTAGATTTTTGCACTCTGCTGGGCGCAAGAAGATTTTTCAATGTTCGTGCACGTCTGAATGTAATCTTTGGTATCACAGGAGTTATGGGAGGGATCCTCCAGCTCACCTGACACTTGGCATGTGTGTCGTGGACATCGCACGGAATCTCGTGTCGGCACACGATGGATGAGGACAGGCAAGGCAGAGGGTTGAATCCAGCGATGTAGAGGATAAAATGGAAACTTTCCAAGTTTACTGAGTATCAAAGTTAAAACAGGGTCCAGAGGAAGGAATCCTGGTGTGCAGGTAGGAGAGTGTCTCGGTCCAGTCTTGGGGCCTACGCGTTTCAGACGTTGTGCACGTCCTTAATCATGGCTATTTGATATATTTGGTATATCTGATAGGTCATTAGCTAGGTGAGGGTCATTTTTTAAAATCTTCCAGTGTCGCCTGTATGATTTAATAAATATCTACTTACATTCGTATCTATCATCCTTGACCACCTTTAAAAACAACCACGCAGCAGCGCCCTATAGGATCCTCCCTTTTGCCTTCTTTTGTCCACATGTTTTATCAGCGGTAACCGGTCTGGTTTTCCGGCTTTGGATCCTGGCAGCAGCACGAAGTGGACCGATTATTCTTTGCCTTTATCATAAACTCACCAGGTGAGCATAACTGACCATGTTTATGACTCTCCCGCTATCTCATTGACCTGCACCATGTGGCGCCGTGCCTTTTGCTTCTCTATCACCTACAGGGGGCTGGGTGGCATCACCTACAAGGGGCTGGGTGGCATCACCTACAGGGGGCTGGGTGGCATCACCTACAGGGGGCTGGGTGGCATTACCTACAGTGGGCTGGGTGGCATTACCTGCAGGGGGCTGGGTGGCATTACCAACAGGGAGCTGGGTGGCATTACCAACAGGGAGCAGGTTGGCATTACCTACAAGGGACAGGTGGCATTACCTACAAGGGGCAGGGTGGCATTACCTACAAGGGGCTGGGTGGCATTACCTATAGGGGGCTGGGTGGCATTACCTGCAGGGGGCTGGGTGGCATTACCTGCAGGGGGCTGGGTGGCATTACCTGCAGGGTGCTGGGTGGCATTACCAACAGGGAGCTTGGTGGCATTACCTACAAGGGGCAGGCTGGCATTACCTACAAGGGGCAGGGTGGCATTACCTACAAGGGGCAGGGTGGCATTACCTATAGGGGCAGGGTGGCATTACATGCAGGGGGCTGGGTGGCATTACCTGCAGGGATCTGGGTGGCATTACCTGCAGGGGGCTGGGTGGCATTACCTGCAGGGGGCTGGGTGGCATTACCAACAGGGGGCTGGGTGGCATTACCTACAGGGGGCTGTGTAGCATTATCTACAAAGGGCTGTGTGTGGCAACAAATTTAAATGAAATTCATCCGATTTTAAGGCTATGTTCACACTGAGTATTTTGGGGGAGGAATATCTGCCTCAAAATTCCGTTTGGAACTTTGAGGCAGATATTCCTCTCCCTGCACGCCGATTTTCGCGGCAATTATCGCGCCGTTTTTCGCCCGCGGCCATTGAGCGCCGCGGGCATAAAACAGCGAGAAATACGCTTTCTCCTGCCTCCCATTGAAGTCAATGGGAGGTCAGAGGCGGAAGCGCCCGAAGATAGGGCATGTCGCTTCTTTTTCCCGCGAGGCAGTTTTACTGCTCGCGGGAAAAAGACGCCGACGCCTCCCATTGAAATCAATGGGAGGCGTTCTCGGGCCGTTTCTGCCGAGTTTTGCGACGCGGTTTCCGCGTCAAAAAACTTGGCAAAATACCCCGTGTGAACATAGCCTAAAACGGACAGGGGAAAAAATGGATGCAAAACGGGTCAAAATCGGCCGTTAAAAACGGCAACACGGCCCAAAACGGATGCAAACCGGCCGGGAAAAACGGCCCAAAACGGCCGATTTTATCGGTCGACACTCGGACCCTGTCGTGTGAATGAGGCGTTACTGTCCGCTCTGTCAGAAATTATTCTCAGTAAAATCATTAATCTGGATTGTTTGGGCTCGTCCACATGCTGCGGAATTGCCGCATTTTTTTCTGGCCGGTATTTCGGACGGAAAAAATGCAGCAGAATACAGTAGCAGCATAGTGGATGATATTTAACAAATCTCATCCACACGCTGCGTAAAAATTCAAACCAGAAATTGACCCGCGGTGCGTATGTTTGGACCACGGCATGTCAATGCCTGCTGTGGAAAGTGGCCAGAAATGTCACCATCTCCCAACATTGAGAAAAACGCAGAAAAATCCGCACCATTTTCTGCAGTAAAAACCGCAGGAAATGGTGCATCTTTGCCGCAGCAGAATGTCTGTGTTTTTCAACGGAATTGCTGCAGAAATTCCGTTGTGTGTGGACAAGCCCTTACCCTTTATTGCTACAATATACAGATGTAGCAGAGCTGATATTTTTTGATCATAAAATTGATCATATATTAGTAACTTCCGGTTGTCACTTTGCAAAAATGAAGCCATAACTGACTAGAAAACTGCCAATATCTCTGTAAATTTAAAAAAATCATATTTATTAAGCTTTGGCTGCTGCTGTAACCTCTGATTTACTAATATATGGTAATTTTACATTTTGGGTAGAAATCCTCTTGAAATTTGTCTTTTTTAGCACAGCATTGATTTAGACCTCCCCTATTTTGATGGCTGAAACCAGACCACAAACTCAGCTCTACCACATCTGTATGACTCAGAAAAGGATAGTTAGCACAATATAAAACATTGATCCCATGAATCCATATAGAACGGTAAGGGTATGTTCACACGGCCAAAAAACGGCCGAAAAATCGGAAGCAGAACGCCTCCAAACATCTACCCATTGATTTCAATGGGACAAATGGCATTCTGTTCCGACGGGCCGTTTTTTTACATGGCCGTTTTGAAAAACGGCCGCGTAAAAAATGGGCCGCGAAAAAGAAGTGCAGGTCACTTAGGCCTCGTGCACACTTCCATCACCATTTTCATGCCCGTTTTTCACGCATCCTTGTGTCCGTGAATGAATCAGTGTGCTTCCCGTGTTTCAGTTTCCGAGAGTAAGATATGGTATTCCCTGTCCAGCGGTAGTCACTGTCCAGGGTGCTGAAAGCGTTACTGCCGATCAGTGCAGTCAATTAAAGAGGCTCTGTCACCAGATTTTGCAACCCCTATCTGCTATTGCAGCAGATAGGCGCTGCAATGTAGATTACAGTAACGTTTTTATTTTTTAAAAACGAGCATTTTTGGCCAAGTTATGGCCATTTTTGTATTTATGCAAATGAGGCTTGCAAAAGTACAACTGGGCGTGTTTACAGTAAAAGTCCAACTGGGCGTGTATTATGTGCGTACATCGGGGCGTTTTTACTACTTTTACTAGCTGGGCGTTCTGATAAGAAGTATCATCCACTTCTCTTCACAACGCCCAGCTTCTGGCAGTGCAGATCTGTGACGTCACTCACAGGTCCTGCATCGTGTCGGCACCAGAGGCTACAGATGATTCTGCAGCAGCATCAGCGTTTGCAGGTAAGTAGCTACATCGATTTACCTGCAAACGCCGATGCTGCTGCAGAATCATCTGTAGCCTCTGGTGCCGATGTGTCCTCGCTCGTCTGACACGATGCAGGACCTGTGAGTGACGTCACAGCGTGATCTCTCGAGAACACGGCTGTGTCTGCACTGCCAGAAGCTGGGCGTTCTGAAGAGAAGTGGATGATACTTCTCATCAGAACGCCCAGCTAGTAAAAGTATTAAAAACGCCCCGATGTACACACATAATACACGCCCACTTGGACTTTTACTTTAAACACGCCCAGTTGTACTTTTGCAAGCCTCATTTGCATAAATACAAAAATGATCATAACTTGGCCAAAAATGCTC
This sequence comes from Rhinoderma darwinii, assembly GCF_050947455.1. Classification (NCBI taxonomy): domain Eukaryota; kingdom Metazoa; phylum Chordata; class Amphibia; order Anura; family Rhinodermatidae; genus Rhinoderma; species Rhinoderma darwinii. The sequence continues at coordinate 91,904,544 of NC_134696.1, forward strand.
ATTTTTTAAAAATAAAAACGTTACTGTAATCTACATTGCAGCGCCTATCTGATGCAATAGTAGATAGGGGTTGCAAAATCTGGTGACAGAGCCTCTTTAACTATTTCAGCACCCTGGACAGAGACTACCGCTGGACAGGGAATACCATGTGCGGCGCTCACAATATAGATTATTAATGTTTCATTTAAAAAAACCTGCAACAAAAAAAAGTTACTACTTACCCAGAACTCCCTGCTTCCCTGCTTCTTCCTCAAGTCCGGCTTCCTGAGATGATGTTTCAGACCATGTGACAGCTGCAGCCAATCACAAGCTGTAGCGGTCACATGGACTGCTATCTAGGGAGGTCGGACTGGATGTCAGAAGAGGGACGCTTCACCAAGACAACGGCCGGGGTACGTATGAACTTATTTTCCTTTCTATCGCTACGTTCCAGCACTGATCAGCAGCCTCTTCTCTCTATCAGTTCTGATAGAGAGAAGGGGCTGCCAATTAGTGCAGTGCAATATCTGTCTCTATGTGTACCACTGCCCGCCCGGTCGTTGCTAGGCAACGGCTCCGTCACACACGGACGGCACACGGATGCGTTCCGTCAGTGCCGAACCTCCCATGAGGCCAGGTGAGCCGACGGCCTCAGGCGGCACCACCTACCCAAACGGGGGGGGGGGGCGGCATTTTCAGCCCGGGACTGGACCGGGGGGAGGGGCCATGCAGACGCGCCGAACGTCTGTAATACTCCTCCTCCTCTCTGACGCTGTACACAGCACATTCAGCCAGAGAGGAGCAAGTCTGCAGGAGGAGCGACGAGCAGCACCAGAAGCACGAGGTAAGTGCCTGCCTTGCTGGGACCGGGACGTGAGTATACTGCAAGGGGGGGCATTTTACCGACAGCAGAGGGCTCTATGGGGCTGGAATAATCCACCCCATAGAGCCCTCACATCACTATAATGGAACGATTAGTGTGGGTGGGGGAGGGTCTGACTGTCTGACTTACTGCAGAGAGCTCTATAGGGGGGGATTCTGCCCCCACTTTAGAGCAGTCAGTCAGATGCTCAGACCCCCCTAACCTTCCAGTATAGTAACTAGTCAGGGCTCTATGGTGGGGGGATGATTCCCCCTATAGAGCCCTCTGCTGTCAGTAAAACGACCCCCCCCCCCCCCCCCCCCCTCCCCTGCAGTATACTCCTGGCTTTGTAGCTTTCCTGTGCTTAATTAGCGTGGGAAAGCTACAATCAGGGCAGTGACTGGTGAGTCTCACAGTCACTCACAGCGAAGACTGCATGCAGCAGCTGCGGCAGCCAGTCTGACTGTGAGTCTCTGACCAGTCACCACCCACACGCAGCAGAGAGACAGGAGAGACTAATAGTGCCTGTCATTCAATAAACCCTCAAGTACTACAGTTTCACAGACATTGACTGAAGCTTTCTATAGTGTAGTGGTTAGCTTGTCTGCCTTACACATGAAGGTTGCTGATTCAAATCCCAGTTGTTTTTTTTTTTGTTTTTTTTTTAATTTATTAATATCTTACTTGTATTGGGCTTTGTTCACACTAGCATTAATATACATTTACCTCTCTTCCGTCAGAGGAAGAGAGGATCAATACGTTAAACGGAAAGCAACGGCTCCATTAGAATTACCATTGCTTTCAATGGTAATTCTTTTGTATCAGTTGCTTTCCGTTTGTCTCCGTTCACTAGGTTTCGGTTCTTTTGAACGGAAATAAAAGTTCTGCAGACTTCACTTTTGTTTCCTTTAAAAAAAACGGAAACTTAGCGAACGGAGGCAAACGGAAAGCAACTGATACAAAAGAATTACCATTGAAAGCAATGGTAATTCTAATGGAGCCGTTGCTTTCCGTTTAACGTATCGATCCTCTCGTCCTCTGACGGAAGAGCGGTAAACGTATATTAATGCTAGTGTGAAAGAAGCCTTAGGGCCTATTCACATCAGCGTTGGCTTTCCGTTCTGGGGTTCCGTTGGAGGTAACCCCGCAACGGAAAGTCAAACTGAAACCACAGCTTCAGTTTCCGTCACCATTAGCGCAGTCGACTGCGCTCTTGATTCCGTCACAAAAACTGAAACCTGCCGGAATGGTGACGAACGGAAACCATTAGCAATGTTTCTGTCACCATTGATTTCAATGGTGACTGAAATGGAAGCTGTGGTTTCAGTTTGACTTTCCGTTGCAGGGGGTTCACCCGACGGAAACCTCCCACGGAACCCCGGAACGGAAAGCCAACGCTGATGTGAACAGGCCCTAATCCTTCCCCATAAACCTGCCCCCGCTAATTAAAATAAATATATTATATAATGTATATAGCGCTATATCCCGTATCCGTCAGGTCAGCGGGACTGACTGATTCAGTGTCAGCGAGTCCTGCAGGATCGAGCTGTTACCGATCACATCTAAGTTCATAACTTAGATGTGATCGGTAATAGGCGACCTAATGGATTCAGGTCTCAGCGCTATATACAGCTGCTCTGTATACAGGATACAAAGCAGCTGTATCTCAAAAAGTGCAAATCATTTTCAATAAAAAGTAATTAAAACTTGCACCAATCGCAGTAATAGATATCTTTATATATCATAGTGACATGTCCGAAGTTTTCATCGGTGGGGGACTGAGCACTGAGGCCCCCACCAATCGCTAAAATGAAGCAGCAGAAGTGCTCGGGTGAGCGCTGTGCCGCTTCATTTATGATCGACTTTCAGCCGAGTGAGCGGTGTACGGACTCCTAGACTTTCTATTGAGCCCGTACACTGCTCCAAGGAAAGCCAAACAGAATTGAAGCGGCACTCCCCTCACCCGAGCACTTCTGCTGCTTCGTTTTAGCGACTAGTGGGGGGTCTCAATGTTCGGACCCCACTGATCAAAACTTCTGACATGTCAACATTTTTAAAAAAAGTTGTTACACTTTAAAGAGAATCTTTCACCTGCCCATATATGTGCATTTGAGTGCAGCATGTAATGGTCAGGGCTGCACAAACTCTGGGGCACTTTATATATTTTTTCCTACCCTCTTTCCATACTTAGATATCTTTTTCTGTAATATTTGGCGCCCGATATTTAAATAACCCCATGAACTGCCAATGGGGCGGTAATTGGCAAGGGGACGTGTAACATCGCTGTGACACTGTCCAATCCGCTGCGGACAATGTCAACAGCAAGAGCTGGAGAGAGGAGAGCATGTGCGCGTGCACACGCTCTCACTCTTCAGCTCTCGGCAGGCAAGTACAAGACTGTGATCTCAGGTGAGAGATCAGTCTTATCGTCCTTGTCTGCCGAGAGCTAAAGAGTGAGAGTGTGCGTGTGCACACAGCTCCGATGCCATGAAACAGCCATGTGTTCCTTAGTGGTGGCGGAGCTGCGCGCTCTCTCTCCAGCTCTTGCTGTAACGCTGACCGTAGCTGATTGGACAGTGTCATGGCGATGTTACACGCCCCCTTGCCAATTACCTCCCCATTGACAGTTCAGGGGGTTATTTAAATATCGGGCGCCAAATATTACAGCACCGATATCTAAATAACGAAGGAGGCTAGGAAAAAAATGTAAAGTGCCCCAGAGTTTGTGCAGCCCTCCCATAACATGCTGCACTCAGCTGTACATGTATGGGGAGGTGGAAGGTTCTCTTTAAAAGAAAGGTGTTATAATAATATTTTTTTTATTTGATATGTTTTATTTTATGGGCCTCATTTTTCGAATTATTTTAATATGTTTCCGAAGGTAACTATTTATTCATATGTTTGTACGTCTGTGGGGGCAGCCATCTTCATCTTTATTTTTCATACTGCTCATTTTTGTTTTGCAGGTTCCGCTGGACCACTTGGACTACGTCGTAGATTCGTTGGACTACTTCGCTGATTTAAGCTTTATTTTTATTTTTTTAATAAAATGGTTAAAGTGGATTGTGTGGAAGAGTTGTCATTTCAATAAAATAAATGTCTTTATGTCTCTGTTTTTTAATACTTCATTACCGCCTTAGTAATGGCTGCTGTCTGATTGAGAGCGTCCATTACTAAGAAGGGGCTTAGTGTTAGCCAGTAATAAGGCCGTCACTAACCCCTATTATTACCCCGGTACCCACCGCCACCAGGAGTACCGGGAAGAGCCGGGTACGATCCAGCACCCGACCGTCTGAAGAGAAGGGCGGGTACTGGAGTGGCCGCAGGCTGGTACTATCAGGCTCGGAATGGCCAAAAACCATGGCCCTTCCCACCGTGGTAATGCTAGGCTGCTGCTGCTTTATTGTATCTGGCTGGTTATGAAAAATGGAGGGGATCTCACGTAATTTTTTTTCTATTTTTTTTTTTAAAAAGACGGGTTCCCGCTATTTTTCACAACCAGCCAGATACAATACAGCAGCTGCAGCCTAGCATCACCAGGGTGGGAAGGGCCACGTTTTTTTATCCCTTCCCAGCCTGGTAAAACCAGCCTGTGGCCGCCCTGCTGCCTTACCGTCGCTTCAGATGGTCGGGTACTGGATCGTACTCCCCTCGCGGCAGGGTAATAATAGGGGTTAGTGATAGCCTTTTTACTGGCTAACACTAAGCCCCTTCTTAGTAATGGACGCTTTCAATCAGACAACAGCCATTACCAAGGCCATAATAAAGTATTAAAAAAAACAGACATAAGAAAAACTTTTATTGAAATCTCAACTCCCCCTTGCAACCCTCTTTCACCATTTTATTTTTCTTAAAAAAGTAGATCATCGGAGTAGTCCAATGAATCTACGACGTAGTCCAAACGCTCCAGCGGAACCTACCAAAAAAAAAAGCAGTGTAAAAATGTTAAAAACTTAAATTTGCCACAATAGTCACTCGATATAACTATACTGTAATCACTTATATGGTCTGCAGATATCTTGTGTATAACTGGCATCTACCTCTATAAGGTCACTATATGGTGGTAATATTGGTCTATATATAGTGTGATTTATTCACGAACAGTATGGTGGGTTTTTTCTGACACAATGTTGTAGTAATATGTGATCATGGTTTGGTAGTTTTATTCAGTAACCGTATGGAAGTATTATTCAGTAATAGTATAAAGGTATTATTCAGTAACAATGTGGGGGTATTATTCAGTAACAGTATCGGGGTATTATTCAGTAACAGTATGGGGGTATTATTCAGTAACAGTATGGAGGTATTATTCAGTAACAGTATGGAGGTATTATTCAGTAACAGTATAAAGGTATTATTCAGTAACAGTATGGAGGTATTATTCAGTAATAGTATGGGGGTATTATTCAGTAACAGTATGGGGGTATTATTCAGTAACAGTATGGGGTATTATTCAGTAACAGTATGGCGGTATTATTCAGTAACAGTATGGAGGTATTATTCAGTAACTGTATGGCGGTATTATTCAGTAACAGTATGGGGGTATTATTCAGTAACAGTATGGAGGTATTATTCAGTAACAGTATGGCGGTATTATTCAGTAACAGTATGGGGGTATTATTCAGTATCAGTATGGAGGTATTATTCAGTAACAGTATGGGGGTATTATTCAGTAACAGTATGGGGGTATTATTCAGTAACAGTATGGGGGTATTATTCAGTAACAGTATGGGGGTATTATTCAGTAACAGTATGGGGGTATTATTCAGTAACAGTATGGGGGTATTATTCAGTAACAGTATGGGGGTATTATTCAGTAACAGTATGGGGGTATTATTCAGTAACAGTATGGGGGTATTATTCAGTAACAGTATGGGGGTATTATTCAGTAATAGTATAAAGGTATTATTCAGTAACAATATGGGGGTATTATTCAGTAACAGTATGGGGGTATTATTCAGTAACAGTATGGCGGTATTATTCAGTAACAGTATGGCGGTATTATTCAGTAACAGTATGGAGGTATTATTCAGTAACAGTATGGCGGTATTATTCAGTAACAGTATGGGGGTATTATTCAGTATCAGTATGGAGGTATTATTCAGTAACAGTATGGGGGTATTATTCAGTATCAGTATGGGGGTATAATTAAGTAACAGTACGGGGGTATTATTCAGTAACCGTATGGAGGTATTATTCAGTAACAGTATGGGGGTATTATTCAGTCACTATGTGGTTATGGTGTGGAAGTATTATTCAGTAACAGTATGGAGGATATTATTCAGTAACAGTATGGGGTATTATTCAGTAACAGTATGGGGGTATTATTCAGTAACAGTATGGGGGTATTATTCAGTAACAGTATGGGGGTATTATTCAGTAACAGTATGGGGGTATTATTCAGTAACAGTATAGGGGTATTATTCAGTAACAGTATGGAGGTATTATTCAGTAACAGTATGGGGGTATTATTCAGTAACAGTATAAATGTATTATTCAGTAACAGTATGGGGGTATTATTCAGTAACAGTATGGGGGTATTATTCAGTAACAGTATAAATGTATTATTCAGTAACAGTATGGGGGTATTATTCAGTAACAGTATGGGGGTATTATTCAGTAACAGTATAAATGTATTATTCAGTAACAGTATGGCGGTATTATTCAGTAACAGTATGGGGGTATTATTCAGTATCAGTATGGAGGTATTATTCAGTAACAGTATGGTGGTATTATTCAGTATCAGTATGGGGGTATTATTCAGTAACAGTATGGAGGTATTATTCAGTAACAGTATAAAGGTATTATTCAGTAACAGTATGGAGGTATTATTCAGTAATAGTATGGGGGTATTATTCAGTAACAGTATGGGGGTATTATTCAGTAACAGTATGGGGTATTATTCAGTAACAGTATGGCGGTATTATTCAGTAACAGTATGGAGGTATTATTCAGTAACTGTATGGCGGTATTATTCAGTAACAGTATGGGGGTATTATTCAGTAACAGTATGGAGGTATTATTCAGTAACAGTATGGCGGTATTATTCAGTAACAGTATGGGGGTATTATTCAGTATCAGTATGGAGGTATTATTCAGTAACAGTATGGGGGTATTATTCAGTAGCAGTATGGGGGTATTATTCAGTAACAGTATGGGGGTATTATTCAGTAACAGTATGGGGGTATTATTCAGTAACAGTATGGGGGTATTATTCAGTAACAGTATGGGGGTATTATTCAGTAACAGTATGGGGGTATTATTCAGTAACAGTATGGGGGTATTATTCAGTAACAGTATGGGGGTATTATTCAGTAATAGTATAAAGGTATTATTCAGTAACAATATGGGGGTATTATTCAGTAACAGTATGGGGGTATTATTCAGTAACAGTATGGCGGTATTATTCAGTAACAGTATGGGGGTATTATTCAGTAACAGTATGGAGGTATTATTCAGTAACAGTATGGCGGTATTATTCAGTAACAGTATGGGGGTATTATTCAGTATCAGTATGGAGGTATTATTCAGTAACAGTATGGGGGTATTATTCAGTATCAGTATGGGGGTATAATTCAGTAACAGTACGGGGGTATTATTCAGTAACCGTATGGAGGTATTATTCAGTAACAGTATGGGGGTATTATTCAGTCACTATGTGGTTATGGTGTGGAAGTATTATTCAGTAACAGTATGGAGGATATTATTCAGTAACAGTATGGGGTATTATTCAGTAACAGTATGGGGGTATTATTCAGTAACAGTATGGGGGTATTATTCAGTAACAGTATGGGGGTATTATTCAGTAACAGTATGGGGGTATTATTCAGTAACAGTATAGGGGTATTATTCAGTAACAGTATGGAGGTATTATTCAGTCACTATGTGGTTATGGTGTGGAAGTATTATTCAGTAACAGTATGGGGTATTATTCAGTAACAGTATGGGGGTATTATTCAGTAACAGTATAAATGTATTATTCAGTAACAGTATGGGGGTATTATTCAGTAACAGTATGGGGGTATTATTCAGTAACAGTATAAATGTATTATTCAGTAACAGTATGGGGGTATTATTCAGTAACAGTATGGGGGTATTATTCAGTAACTGTATGGAGGTATTATTCAGTAACAGTATGGGGGTATTATTCAGTAACAGTATGGGTGTATTATTCAGTAACAGTATGGGGGTATTATTCAGTAACAGTATGGGGGTATTATTCAGTAACTGTATGGAGGTATTATTCAGTAACAGTATGGGGGTATTATTCAGTAACAGTATGGGTGTATTATTCAGTAACAGTATGGGGGTATTATTCAGTAACAGTATGGAGGTATTATTCAGTAACAGTATGGGGGTATTATTCAGTAACAGTATAAATGTATTATTCAGTAACAGTATGGGGGTATTATTCAGTAACAGTATGGGGGTATTATTCAGTAACAGTATAAATGTATTATTCAGTAACAGTATGGGGGTATTATTCAGTAACAGTATGGGGGTATTATTCAGTAACTGTATGGGGGTATTATTCAGTAACAGTATGGGGGTATTATTCAGTAACAGTATGGGTGTATTATTCAGTAACAGTATGGGGGTATTATTGAGTAACAGTATGGGGGTATTATTCAGTAACAGTATGGGTGTATTATTCAGTAACAGTATGGGTGTATTATTCAGTAACAGTATGGGGTATTATTGGTAATGTTGGTCTTACAATCTATGTAAATTACTGTGGTGGGGGCTGTGGGGAAGTGTGAGTGGCAGCGGACGATCAGGCTAAGAGACAGTCTGCAGAGTGGCATGTGATGTACTTTGACATGTAGGTGATACTTACGTGTGGGATGTGGGCCCATAACTTCTGTACAGCCCAGGGCCTAAGATCATATGAATCCACCACTGGCATCAAGCCAGCACAGGCAGACCACTACAATACAGCAGGTAGAGAAAAGAAACCGGCCCAGGACGTGCCGCTTCAAAACAGCGCTAAGCGCGATCCGTCCTGGACTGGCCTGAATGTAATTGCAGAGAGTGACGCCGCAAATGAGACTGGCTGCCGAGGAGAGATATGGGGCCATGCAGGGCAGACTGTACTATTTGCACTGCACTGATTGGCAGTAAGAATAATTCTTTAAATATTTTCCATACTTCAAACAGCACTTTAAGGCTGTGTTCACACTGAGTTTTTTGCAGGAGGAAAATTCTGCCTCAAAATTCTGTTTGGGATTTCGAGACAAATTTTGTCCTTCCTGCACGTCGTTTGCCGCGATTTTCACCGCGTTTTTCGCTCGCGGCCATTGAGTGCTACGGGCAAAAAAACTCAGCGAAATACCCTTTCTCTTCCTCCCATTGATGTCAATGGGAGGTCAGAGGCGTAAAGATAGGGCATGTCCCTTCTTTCTCGGGAGGCATTTTCGGCCGGTATTTGACGAGTTTTGCGAAGCGGTTTCCACGCCCAAAAACTCGTCAAAATACTCTATGTGAACAGGGCCTAACAAATAAACATCAAATGCTTTCCTATTTAAAAAATGTATATATTGCGTGCTCGATGTGTAAAGCTAGTAATGAGAAAACTCCGATAGATTTTTTTGGGGGGGGCGCCTTTTTATAGTTCGCCTCAGGCGGCAGACAGGCTAGGTTCACCCCTGCGTTCCGTGTGCCTTACATTTTTTGACGGACCTATTGACTTGTATGGGCCACACGATCACGGAATCTCGGACAAAAGTAGGACATGCTCTACTTTTGTCGGAACGGGACCGTCAAAAAAACTGAAGTGTGCATGGCCCCATTGAAAAAAAAAATGGCTAGCACCCTGAAGGAAAAAACGGAAGTGTGCACGAGGCCTTATTGGGAGCCATTTTTGGAGCCGTTTTTCATTGACTCTATAGAAAACAGCTCCAAAAACGGCTGTAAAAACCGGCGCCAAAAACGCAGCGAAAATTGTGAGTGGCTTAAAAAACGTCTGAAAATCAGGAGCTGTTTTCCCTTGAAAACAACTCCGTAATTTTCAGACGTTTTTGGTGAAGGCTGGGTTCACACGACCTATTTTCAGACGTAAACGAGGCTTATTATGCCTCGTTTTACGTCTGAAAATACGGCTACAATACGTCGGCAAACATCTGCCCATTCATTTGAATGGGTTTGCCGACGTACCGTGCCGACGACCTGTCAAACGACGACACGTAAAATGACTGCCTCGGCAAAGAAGTGCAGGACACTTCTTTGCAACGTAATTTGAGCCGTTCTTCATTGCATTCAATGAAGAGCAGCTCAAGATTACTGCATAATGCGAGGAGGAGCTTTTACGTCTGAAACGACGCAGCTGTTTTCACCTGAAAACAGTCTGTCTTTTCAGACGTAAAAGACAGTTCTCGTGTGCACTCCTTAAAGAGGCTCTGTCACCAGATTATATGTGCCCTGTCTCCTACATAATGTGATCGGCGCTGTAATGTAGATAACAGCAGTGGTTTTTATTTTGAAAAACGATCATTTTTGAGCAAGTTATGAACAATTTTAGATTTATGCTAATTAGTTTTGAAATAGACAACTGGGCGTGTTTTTACTTTTTACCAAGTGGGCGTTGTACAGAGGAGTGTATGAGGCTGACCAATCAGTGACCAATCAGTGACCAATCAGTGACCAATCAGCCTCATACACTTCTCATTGTTCCAGCCCAGCATGATCCACAGCACAGCGTGATTGTAAGGGCACGTTTAGACGTGGCGGTGTTTTTCCGCTGCAAATGTTGGTGCAGATGTGGGGCAATTACGCAACGAATCTGCACCAACATTTGCATATTTGACAGGTAAGTCTGGATTCACACGAGCGTGTGCGTTTTGCGAGCGTAAAAAACGTGGCGTTTTGAGCGCGCAAAAGGTACTTAACAGCTCTGTGTGTCAGCCCCATATGTGTTTCGCGCAGCCATCATCATTATGACACTCCGTTTGGATGTTTGTAAACAGAAAAGCACGTGGTGCTTTTCTGTTTTCATTCATCCTTTTGACTGCTGTTGCGCGAATCACACGTGTCCCACGGAAGTGCTTCCTTGTGATGCCCGTGATTTTCACACACCCATTGACTTCAAAGGGTGCGTGATGCGCGAAATTACGCTCAAAGAACGGACATGTCGTGAGTTTTTCGCAGCAGACTTACGCTGCGTAAAAATCACGCAACTGTCTGCACTGCCCCATAGACTAATATAGGTCCGTGTGACGCGCGTGACTTTCACGCACGTTGCAGGGACGTATATCCCGTTCCTCTGAATAAGCCCTTAGGCTGGGTTCACACGACCTATTTTCAGGCGTAATGGAGGTGTTTTACACCTCGAATTACGCCTGAAAAGACGGCTCCAATACGTCGGCAAACATCTGCCCATTACTTTCAATGGGTTTGCCGATGTACTGTGCCGACGACCTGTCATTTTACGCGTCGCTGTCAAAAGAAGACGCGTAAAAAAGACGGCTCGTCAAAAGAAGTGCAGGACACGTAAAGGGACATAATTGGAGCCGTTTTTCATTGACTCCATTGAAAAACAGCTCCAATTACGTCTGTAATTGACGCTGCGAAAAACGCGAGTACGAGCAATTACGTCTGAAATTCAGGAGCTGTAATTTCAGACGTATTTGCAGTTATCGTGTGCACATACCCTAACTAGACTTTTCTCCCACAGGCAGACGTCCTCTGAGAACAGGCGAGTAACCACCAGACCAGCGGCTATGGGGCCCAACAATTAAGAGGACCCCCTCCAACTCAAGGTGAGGTGCAGCTAGTGATGACTATGGATGATGGACAATATCTGGACTTCACTGGGATTCTCCTGTAAGTGAACGCTTCTCTATTTCCACCCTCCCCCTTCTCATTTTCCTGTAACTTCTCTTCTCTGTTACTTAGCTCAGTTATTTCTACTGTCTGCAGAGTTGTAGCTCGGCTTTCCTTCAAGTTTTCGTTCACGTGAGTTTTTTATTTTGTGTCATCTTTAATTATGGCAGAAAAATGTCACACCCAGCACATGACGTGTTTAAAAAAAAAAAAAAGGCTACTATCCATAAAAAAAAGCAACAAAAATGCCACATACCGAAACGCAGCTGTATGTAGTGGGTTTTATATTTCACTATAGACATTAATGTAACATCTGCCAATAACAAACACAGTTTAAAACGCCATGAAAAATGAATGAAAACGTCGCAAAATTCTGTGTGTGAATTCCTTTTAACCCTGGGATAGATTCCGTTTCCTCACATTGAGGGTATGTTCACACGGCCTATTTACGGACGTAAATCGGGCGTTTTTGCCCCGAATTACGCCCGAAAATAGCGCCTCAATAGCGCTGACAAACATCTGCCCATTGAAAGCAATGGGCAGACGTTTGTCTGTTCACACGAGGCGTATATTTACGCGCCGCTGTCAAATGACGGCGCGCAAATAGACGCCCGCGTCAAAGAAGTGACCTGTCACTTCTTTGGCCGTAATTGGAGCCGCTATTCATTGACTCCAATGAATAGCAGCGCTAATTACGGCCGTAATTGACGCGGCGTTCAAGCGCCTGCACATGCCGGTACGGCTGAAATTACGGGGATGTTTTCAGGCTGAAACATCCCCGTAATTTCAGCCGTTACGGACGCCCTCGTGTGAACATACCCTGATGATACTGGTAATCGGCATGTTTTCTGCGCTGTGACTGATTCTAATGGATGAATAAGGAGATATTCACATGTGGCAGAAATTCCTGCGACTGAAAATCAGTGCCCGTATCTGGAGTTGCTGGGCCCTCTATGTCTCAACTTCTTTTATCCTCCGGTATATTATAAACTGATGTCACTAGTGAGGTTTTTGCTGCATTTTATGTTTGTGTGTGATTTTCAGTAAAAGTTACATAAATATTTTTACCAAAGAACGCAAACAAAAATGGAAAAAAATATAATGTGTGAACATACCCTAAGGGCTTGTCCACACGTAACGGAATTGTTGTGGATTTCGCTGCGTTTTTTTTTTCAATTCTGTGAGATGGTGATTTCTTCTTTGAAAAACGCAGCAATTCAGTCCACTTTCCGCAGCAGGAATTGACAAGCTGCGGTCCCAAAAATACGCACTGCAGCTGAATTTCTGCTTGGATATTTTACGCAGCGTGCGGTTGAGCTTTATTAAATCTCACCCACTTTGCTGCTACTGTATTCTGCTGCGTATTTTCTGTGCAATTCCGGACGGAAAATACGCAGCAATTCCGTTACGTGTGGATAAGCCCTAAGAAGACGAGAAGCAGCTGTATTCTGCAAAGCTTGTAATTTAACACTTTTACTGCCCAAAAACATTTTGGTTTTTTTTTCGTTTTTTTTTGCCTTCCCACATACACAGCATTTTTTTGGTGTCATTTTACCATACACATAAGAAAGCATTTAATTTATATTAACTTTATAGGTTAATAACAGAAAAAAAGCAATTGTTTCATTTTTATTTACACCATTTACTAAACGCCTGAATCACGTCCGTAAATAGGGTGTGTGAACATACCCTAACTATCAACGCACGTTTAGTGTTTCTATAAAACTGGTAGAAAACTGTTTTCCTTTGCAACACACACAAACTCTCACTAGTCCCTATGTTGTATACATGGAGGTTAATCTGTAGCTCTTTTCCGTACAGACGGCTGTGTACCTGAGTGACCTGCCAACAACCACAGCCCAGCCCTGGACCAGTACTCACTGACATCTCAACTTGTTCGGTTCGTCTTTAATATTAGTGAAATGATATAAAGTAAAATACAGGGTACAGACAATTCCATATTTATGTTGTGTCAGTAATACAGTGTACCCGCTGGGCAGAGAGCTCTATCGTTACATTATCTGCAGTGTCTTGTAGATGTATAATTGTTAATAATAAGGATAATGAGCTGATGGCAGAACAGTCACTTGCTAATTATCATTGATTTATAGGTGTAGCATTGTGTGTATATATGGATCTTACCGGTTATTACAAATCCCCTCATTGCCGGTGACGGACTGTTGTGTGACTCTCCTGTAGATCTATCATAGAATCAGGAAGCTGCAGCACTCTCTTGCGTAAGTCTAGTTAAGCAATGAAGAAATATAATTTTTGGTTTTTAACTCTTGAATTGTCTGTCTGACAAAGTAGAAGTATGAATCTTGCATATTTACAGGGTTAATTTTTATATATATATTTTTTTTACATTGATGGCCTATACTTAATGTAAGAATGGTGGTGGTCCCATCCCTGGCACCCCACAATTAGCAGAAACAAAAGTGCTGTGGCACTTGCTGCAAGACTGTGGCCCTTCACTGAAGTCACTGCAATGTCCGGTGTGGCTGTTCCTAGTGCTGCCCTGTTTACCAGAATGGATTGAGCTGCAGTACGAGGCATAGCCACTGGCCCTTTTATTTTGCTGATTGAGGGTCTGGAGGTCCCTCAACATGGAGTCCTAAGGTTAGTCGTCATTGTAATATATGTACTGAAACCCCCCTTTAAAGACACATTAAGCTCACTTTTGTTGCTATTGGCTTTTTTTTTTTGCTTGCAATATACAAATAAAAAACTTTCCATATAAAAGTAAATGTATTTTGTAGGATTTGCTTGTAAGTGGGTTGTCACATCAGGAAACCCCTTTCCACATGCCCATATTCTACAAGGCTCTGGAATCCTGAACACAAACCTCCAGAACCACATCCGCTACGTCATCTACACTGGTGTCTGCTTTCTACCCACTCACATTATTGGTTGGGCCCTGTGGCATGATGCCCTCAGTGTGGGCTGGTGAATAAGTAGAAGAAATCCAGTTAACATCTTCCCTTCAGAGTATTATCTGGCCACATAGATGGCAAACCAACCATCTGGAGTCAACCCCAACACTCACAAGGGGCACAATGGGGAACCCCCTGGACATAACCCTTAACATCTGGGAAAGTGGTGCACCACGAAACGACCCCTGTTTGATGTTAAAGAACATGAGAACTTCAGATCATGAATGTCTAAAAAGTGACCATATGGAGGGTCTGGGGGTTATACATCCCTATATGATATTCCATAGCATATACAGTGCTGGATGGATTCCAAACCTTATTATTCTCTCTAAATAATTATGTATTTTATTGATAGTAGATTATGAGTCCCCCCTTGTTGTGAGAAGTGTAGACAAGAAAGTTAATGGAGAGTCGTAGACTTTCCTGTACTATAAGCCAAAAATAATAAAAGTCATGATCCCCACCTATAGAAGATCTCCAGCCCTCTCACATACTAGTTCAAGGAATTTAATAATCTATTTTAGTGGAGCCAAGAAAATGGGGGCTCAGGAGGCAAAATACCCTTCTGCCACTAATAAATCGCAACTACTATATGGCCCATTACACTCTAGTTGTGGGCATTGTTATTAAATTAGTTTTGGTAACTCCAGGTGATACCTCTGATGGGCATTTGCCTCCTGGGTTAGGATTGTATTACAGGTACTTGACTCTACAGTCGGCACTAAACTTTACACCAGAACAATATCATTGTCACTTTTAGGGCTTATTTACACGAACGTGTAATACGTCCGTGCAACGCGCGTGATTTTCACGCGCCTCGCACGGACCTACGTTAGTCTATGGGGCCATTCAGACAGTCCGTGATTTTCACGCAGCGTATGTCTGCTGCGTGAAACTCACGACATGTCCTATATTTGTGCGTTGTTCGCGCAACACAAGCACTTCCGTGTGATTCGCGCAGCAGCAGTAAAAACGATGAATGAAAACAGAAAAGCACCACGTGCTTTTCTGTTTACAAACATACAAACACAGTGTCATAATGAAGACGGCTGCGCGAAAATCACACAGCCGCGCATCATACAGGGCTGACACACGGAGCTGTTAAGTGCCTTTTGCGCGCACAAAATGCACACACTCATGTAAATCCAGCCTTACAGTCACATTTTCTGGTTGGACCATTTGTCTGACACTCAATTGGTTGCAAATTGTTTATAAACATTAAAGGGAAGCACATCAATCAGGGTCCCGGCCACAGATCTCTGGAATAAAGTGTCCCGTGGTGTCTACAGCCCTTCAGATTATAGATATCAACCTGAGCTGACAGTGAATGTCCTAAATACCTGCTGAGACCTCCCTGAATGTTTTATATTTTTTCAGGGTTATTTCCCTGAGACCTTTTCCACTTCTCCCTTTACTTTCTCTCCATCTTTTCTGGTTCTTCTTCTTCCTCAGTCCTCACTATTCAGTCTCCTCACTGTTCACAAGAGTTTTCTTATTCTCCTCCAGTTTCTGGTCTTTGCTTAATTCTACATGATGGGAGTCGTCACATTCCTTTATTACTATATACAGGATTGATGGTATATTTTGGGTAGTTAGGTGACACTTCACCATAAAAAAAAAAATTTATATATTTTTTTTTAATATAAACTTTATTAAAGTAAAATATAAAGAACAATCCTGCAGCGTGATTCAGTAATGTCCTCCTCTTCTTCCGGAACATCATACAGGGTTAATACAGCTCCCTCATTGGTGTGTGTTTCCTCCAGACCATTTGTAGAATAGAAGGGACATAATTGGAAGAAGCTCCGTTTTTGAGACCCAACGGCACAATAGCTCAAATTATTGTATTTTGTTTTTAACTATTAGAAATTATAATTTCAAGAATGATAGAAATCCATTACACGTCTTTTTAGCACAAATACAACTGTGATGACATTGTGCAAAAGAAATAGTTTTGTACTAAGAAAATCAAAGCAGAAAACGATCAATTGGAGCTTAGTTATTAATTTAATATTGTTTGGCAGAACTGTGCCTTAAAGTGAAGTATTAGGATGAGCTCACACGCAGCGTATCCGCCCTGTGCGCCACAGACAAAAAAACGCACCAAACTGTGATGCAGTTTTTCCCTCGGAATGTCTGCTGCTAGCAGGCCAGCAGTCACATGGGATGAAACATAATCCCAGGAGGCCGGCTCTCTAAAGTTATCCAGGCCGGCCTCCTGGGATGACCTTTCATCCCATGTAACCGCCACTACAGTCTGTGATTGGCTGCAGTGGTCACATGGGATGAAGCGTCATCCCTGGAGGCCGCCCCGGAGTAAGAAAAAGAGACTCCTAATAATAAGATTCAATTTTTTGTTCTGAGTTTTTTTGCGGCAGAATCGCTGTGAACCCTCCGCAAAAATGCAACAACTGCTATATGTTGAAGGTTTTACCTCCCCATTGAATTCAATGGGGAAAAACCTGCAACAAATAAGCAGCATTTACGCAAATACAATTGACATGCTGTGGAGTCAAATTCTGCACCGCAGGTCAATTTCTGAGCGTTTTTTCCGTATTTACACAGCGGGAGGATGAGATTTATCAGATTTGTTAAAAGGGTTTTACTATCAGGGACATTTATAACAAATCAACAAGATATGTCATGAATGTCAGATAGATGCGAGTCCCACCCCTAGGCCCCTCTCTCTAGAGCGGGGGCCGCCTAAACCCCGTTCTACCTCTCTCTCTACCGGTTGAAGCATGCGATTTCCGACCATGAAGAAGAAAACAACGTAGTACTTACGGAAGCAGCATAGCTCGCATGCTACGCGACTTCCGTAACCTCCATTTACTTTTATGGGAATTACGGAGGCAGCGTAGCTCGGCGAGCTACTCTGTTTCCATAATTCATGGTGGGAAATCACACAACACATAGCAGTAAAACAGGTTTTAGGGGGCCCCCATTTACTAAGACTGGAGTATCTTACCAAAGGACGTAGTTGAAGTGATTTGCTCAAAATTAAATAAACAGCGCTTACCACTTAATACATTTAGCACATTTTCGTCTCTGTAACAGGCAGAAAATCATAACAGGTCTATATAGATATGTGACTACATTTCTGCCATTTTCTCTATCTATACTTTAAAAATGTGGCCCAAGCTCCCCAGCCCTCCCCTCTGCTATGAGTGACAACTCTGGCGGATTCCTTTTTTTTTTTAATTTTATTTTTATTATTATTTTTCAACATAACATAAACATAACAAAAGAAAAAGACAGGTTAATTTAACATACATATCCAAATGCCATTAAGTATTAAATTGTCTTTTGCACTATTCAACCAATACAGTAAAAACATTACAGAAGGTGAAAGGAAGAAAAAAAAAGAAGAAAGAGTGCATAATACAAAAAAGGCAGTTACGATTTTTTCCGAAAGTAATTTGACAAACTTTTTTTTTTTGGGCGACATGAGTAACAATACGGGACTTTATCTTTGTAATCTACTATAGATCCAGTTCGTTAATATTATTAAATCCTTGTTGCTATGTCCTAATGTCCTTACACCAATCAATTAGGAAAGCTTCTAATGCTTATAATCTAAGAAGGAAATAATCTTGAGGTATTATAGTCTGACCATAACATCCAGTTGCTTAAAAATTTTCCATATGAATTAGAGCGAACCGCTACCATTTTTTCCATGGTATAATCAAGTTGGACAAGATTTATTAACTCAGTGATAGTAATAGGGTCTGAAGATTTCCAAGACCTGGCTATCAACAATCTAGCTGCAAGAATAACATGCCCCGTTATGCACCTTAGGTCTCTAGGGATGTCAATCAAACCAATAATGCACAACGCCAATGCAGGGGAAGGGCGTATTGTATGAGGTAGAATGGTGGACAAAAATACAAAGGTAGCTTTCCAGAAGCTAAAAACTACAGGGCAGTTCCACCACACATGCATATAATCACCTAACATGCCACAATTTCTCCAACAGAGGGGAGAGTAAGAAGGATTAAATTTAGTCAACAGTGTTGGGGTTCTATACAATTATATACAATTATATACAATTATGTACAATTATATACAATTCATCACCTGGTGCCATTCTGCTAAAGTGATGGTCACATTCAGATCCACCTCCCATTTAAGCAAATACCCTGCTTTAGTTAATCTCTGAGAATTAGAAATGGTAGAATAAAACCATGAAATGCACTTCATTTTAGGCGCAGCGGAGTTGAAAGCCACAAATTCACTTTTTGGGAATATTCGCCCATCCAAGTTCCTACTGCTTAAAATATGACAGATCTGAAAGTATTTGTACAGATCATGAGTAGATATGCCGTATGATTCAACCAATTTGTTAAAGGGCAACATTCCCTTTAATTCGTAAAGAGAACCGATCGAAACTATCCCAGCTGCTTCCCATTTTAATACATTTAAATCCGGCATGAAGGAGGAGAGGTACCGGAGGGGTAATAGCCGAAGGGGGCGGCAGTCAGCCTTAGAGGTATGTGAAATCAAATATTGCCAAGAGGCTATAGAGGCAACAATAGAAAGCATATTTATATTCCTATGCGGGCGCTTAGGGCGGTCTAGTGACAAAAGAGAAATTAGGTGACTTCTGGCGGTTTCCTGATTGGATGTTAGAGCTATCACTCAGAGGGGAGGGGCTGGGGAACATTCTTTAAAGAAAGAGTCCGGGGCACTGCACATAAAGGGGCCGCCTCCATGGCAATTACAGCACCGGGGACATTAAAACCTGGATTTCTAGGTCATGCAATCTGCAAGATCATCACCCCAGGTTTGGTTACACCACTCTCCCCGTCCTCCATGTTGTTCCCTTTAAGCAAATTTAATCCGAGTCATTCGTTCTTTTTGTTTATCCAGGTTTTTTTTTTCACTCAATGCAGTGTCGTCGTAGGTGCAGTTTTCATTAATAAATGAACTTTTAATTTAATTTTGTCATTTGTCTTATTCATGATTATTGTCAGAGACACGCAGGACCAGCGCTCACCGAAGCCGTCAGTCCTGCTGACCTGACGGATTTGGCGGTGACTGCAAGATACAGTTTCTATATATCCAGGATACATAGAAGATGTATCTCAAAAAGTAAACATTTTTCTTTATAAAAACCCAATTCAAAACTTGTTCGTCATTGACTTCTAATGAATACAGATATTCTTGTGTGAGAGTGATGGAAATCTCTTATGTTTTCAGCTCAGTGTATGTTTCCTCAGATCTGAACTGCAAACCCTGCAAGATAAATATGTATAAATTATTAATAAATGACCACAAAAATAACAAAAAATAGAAAGCATGATATGAAGAATAAAATATATCAAGAAATCCATTTATATTTCATTATCATGGGGCATTTATAGGAATAGTATTAGGAATATTACATATATCTGCTTTGTCTTGCTATTCATATTCTATGCACTAAGTTTATTCTATAGTAATGAGTAAATATTTTTTTAACAGTCCCTGAAATAAAATGTTTTACACTAATACATTAGCAATTGGTACATGGAATAATTCCTGTCTAGAGAACTTCTTCTCAAAATGTGAGGTGCCACCCAATTCATGATGAGGTGCAGCATGCCACCAAGGTGACCCAAATCCACAAGACAGTCCCACTTTCCCAGGGAATATAGGGATTGTCTAGAATTCTTTATGACAGCAAACCATATGGTCAGGCAGGGTATTACAGTATAGATTTTGAGGGATTTTCATCCACTAAACCTTCATGGTGTGTCTGTTCGATATTCCCACATTTCAATAAGACATAAATCTCCACCTGGGGCCCCCACGGACCACACTTCTATGACATATCAAATAGCAATGCCATAAAGAGTTGATATAGAGAAAAAAAACATCTAAATCTATATGTATTCTTCACAGCTCTACTCTGCACAACTAAACTAGAGGCTAAAGTTTCTCTACTCACCACGTATGATGATTCTTCTTTTGGTTCTGCTGCCTGCAAATGTAAATAACAGTCAATATAGAAATGATATGATGGTATGACTGCATACATTCTTTTACATTTTTTTTTTTTTTTTTTAAAACATCATTTTTATTAACATTTTTCACATTTTTTACAGACATTTCACAGAAAAATTGCGTCACAATTTGAATCTCGCGTACTTGCGAATATAACTAAAATAAAATAAAATAACATAACTTAACATATACTCATGGCATATCTCTTTGCATCTGTCTAGCGACTAAAAAGCTAACAACATGACTTCCCCTAACCCCGAACACGACCCAGGCCATCAGATAATATCTCCGTCCCATCCATTCCCCTTCTATTATCTAGGCTCCATTTGTAAGCCTCCTAATGTGCCTGCCAGAAATTGCGTATGATACCATGCTGTGTGTCTAAAGGGCGTAACAATTTCCACCCCCTCAGTCGCTGTGCATTGCGTTTCTATAAATATTTGCCATTTAGCAAATAACTTCTTGGTTCCCGTTTCTTTCCTTCTTTCTACCTCCACCCGTTCGAGAGTTAGTAATTGTTTTAAGCGAGACACGATCATGTCGAGACCCGGTGTATCCGCTTCCAGCCATTTACACAGAAGGCACCTCAAGGACACCAGCAAGATTGTGTGCACCAAGGGGAGCGGAGATCTCGTTCCTCGAGCCCCCTCTTCCTCTGGTGGTCGCGCCTGATGGAACAGCAGCGCTTGAGGCGTCATCGGAAGTTTCGCCTTCCAATGATCCACAATATATCTGCGTACCATCTCCCAGTATCGTTCAGTATGAGCACAGCTCCATACTCCGTGCCACAAATTTGTCAGGGGGGTGTTGCATTTGGGACAGCTCGTAATGCGATCGGGGAAGGACTGCGAAGGTAAAATATTAAAGCCATATATGGCCGAATGTATTAGTTTAAAATAGGTTTCCCTCCAGCTCTCGTTCACTATCACCTTCCGTACCATCTCCCAACCCTCCAATATGGTCTCTCCTATCGCCGGATCTTGCGTCCATTGTTCCCATATTTTGAACATAGCCCGTGGGCGCTGGCGGACAAAATAATCCCCGAGTGCACTATACAACCTCGAGATAGTCGCCCGAAGAACCGTTGGGCCTATGACCTCATCCAGAGTATGAGTGGTGGCTTCCTTATTCAAATCTCTGAGCCTAGAGGTACAGAACGACCGCACCTGGAAAACTTGTATAAAATCAACATTAACATTGCCCTCTAAGGGATTGCGTTTAGCTCTGATTTTCGACCCTGTTAACCATCTCCTTTCCTCTTTATGCATAAGATCCCCTGCGTTACTAATACCTGCTTCCCCCCAAGAGGCAAATCTATTCCTATTGTCTACTCCCGGCAGGAATTCTGGGTGTCCCCACAGTGGCATGTGTTTGGAGAGCAGGTGAGGCAAGCCAAAACATTTACGAACCGCTTTCCAGGCCAGGACTGTATCTCTCAGGACAATGGAGGTTTTGAGACGGCACGGAAGGGAGGCCACTCTACAGTGCAATAACGCTTTTAAGTTCCAGGGTGAGGCATACTCCCCTTCCAGCTCTAAGTTGGAATAATGGCTCGTTTCATGAAGCCAATCCACTGCATGACGAAAGAGACATACCACATTGTATCCACTAATATTGGGAAACTTCAGTCCCCCTTCCTGCTTGCCCATCATGAGTTTAGTAAGTACAATACGAGGCCTCTTTCCTGCCCATACAAATTTTTTTAAATGCGGAGTTCAGTTTGGAGACATCCCAATGCTTCAGCAAGAGCGGGAGTGTTTGAAAGGGATATAACAGTCTGGGGAAACTAACCATCTTGATTAGGTGGCACTTCCCCAGCAGGGATAGAGGTAACTAGCACCATCTGGCAAGTTCCGCCTGTATTTTTTTAAACAGCGGTGGATAATTTAGACCATATAGGGTTTCAGGCCCCTTCCCTATCTTAATGCTTAGATAAGTTATGCATTGTTTCACCGGGGATATTACGCATCCCAAGGACTGCCAAAATGCCCTGGGTAACGGTTTGCCCAACTCCAGCAGTTCGCTTTTAGCCATATTGATTTTGTATCCCGAGCATTGCCCAAAGTCCTGCAAAAAATGAAAGACCGGCATTAAGTGTTCTTGGGGATTTGACATAAACAGTATAACATCATCAGCAAACAAGGCTAACTTAACTGCCCGAGACCCCACCTGGATACCTTTAAATACTGCGGACTCTTCCAGAAATCTAGCCATAGGTTCCAGTGCTAGATTAAATAAAAGTGGCGACAGTGGGCATCCCTGTCGGGTTCCTTTATGCAATTGGAAGGGAGACAATAAAAACCCTGAGGAGTAGACGCACGCTTGGGGATTATTATAGACCCCTTTCAAAAAGATCCGAAAGGCTCCCTGAACCGTCATCTTATCCAGCACCATCCCCAGCCATTCCCACTGTATGTTATCAAAAGCTTTCTCTGCGTCTAGCACCAAGAGTGCCGGTCGGGCCCCTGGCTGGGGATCGTGCCTTACTGTTTCTAGGACCGTCAACACCTTACGCAGATTAGTCACTGCCGCCCTACCTTTTACAAACCCCACTTGAGATTTCCCCACCAATGCTGGCAAATATATAGCCAGGCGGTTAGCTAAGATTTTTGTAAGTAGCTTCTGGTCTTGATCTATCAATGAGATCGGGCGATATGACCCCGGGTCAAGAGGATCTTTCCCCTTCTTGGGCAGCACCTTTATATGCGCTATTTTGGCCTCCGCTGGGAAAGTACCGGTCTTTAGTAAAATATTATAATACTCCACTAAAGTGGGGCTGACTTCCTCTCTTGTGACTTATAAAATTCTCCCGTGAACCCATCCGGTCCCGGGGCCTTTCCGTTATGTAGGGTCCTAATTGTGCTCGTGAGTTCCTCCACCGTGATTTCTGCGCTCAGCAGATCGTTCTGCTCCTGCGTGAGCCCAGGTAACTTTACCTTCTCCAAGAATTCCCTACCTTTTTGGGGGTCAATGTGCGTGTCCGAATAAATGGCTTGATAATACGTACGCAGAATAGTGTTAATTTTTTTCGGATCCGCTGTAGGGATTCCGTCGGTGTCTCTAAGGGACACAATGTGTGACGTGAATACCTCCCCTTCGCCAGGCGCGCTAATAATTTGCCCGCTTTGTTGCCAAAGCGCATAAGGTCAGCATCAAATTGAGACCGATAGATGCTTTCTCTTTTATCTAGCCATTGATCAAACTGTCGCTTGGCTTCACTCCATGCCTCCCCCAGAGACGCCGACGGATGTTGTAAAAATGCCGTATATGCACACCTTAATAAAAATATGGAACGCTTCACGAATTTGCGTGTCATCCTTGCGCAGGGGCCATGCTAATCTTCTCTGTATCGTTCCAATTTTAGTATATGTGCTGCCGAAGCGAGCACACATTTATTTTTTTAAATGCAGTTTACTTTATTCCTTTTTTTTTATTGCAGTGTCTGGCAACTCATAAAAAAAATCAGAAAAGTGAACGGATCCCAATATTACATATAATAGTAATACTATAGTATAATATAGGACTCCAAGTTTGCTAAAATATCCTGTCCCTATATACAGGTAAGATATCGATGTTACTGGTAGTAATGTACATTGTTTATCTGGGGATCGGTCTGATTGCCAGGGGGAGTTAAGGAGGAGATTTCAACTCTATAGCACATTGCTCTATGCCAGGTGTGTTTTGCCTTCCTTTACCTCAACTGGGGAATGTAAGTATAAAGGATTGAACTTTATGGACTTAGGCTATGTATACGTACATCTGCGTCGGAGGCTCCATTAGGAGTCTTTGTGACACATTCCATTATATTTAATGTGTAAAAAAAAACAAAAAACTTCATGTATCACTATTCTTCTCATCCAAATAATAGACACCACCCTGGAACCCAAGAGGTCTCATTGTATATTAATAGGATCCGTCAGGCACTGCTGGTATTCGTTGTCCGACGGATTGACGTTGTGGTTTCTATTATAAATGGAAATGGAATTTTTTTCTTTCCGCTAACTATAAAACGGTGTTATTACATACAACATACAGATATATCAGGTACCAGTTTCCAGCTGTCTCTTGCTATGTATAACAATTGTCTCAGATTTGGGATGTCTGGTACTGGATAAGTGGAATAATATGGGTTTTCAATAATTGTTTGAATGTAATTCTGTTCCTATGAAATCATCGCAGCGTTCACTTGTTGCGACATCTTCACATACCTTCACATTCTCATATACAGGGATGGGTTCCTGTCTGTTCTCCGATGACTCTGTGGATAGATCATAAGACGTTAAAAGAAAGTATCATTTAAGCCACTGGAAATGTATATTTATGTTTTAATTTAAAGGGAATCTCCACTTTTTAACACCGTGTTGATTTTATGTCCAAAATTGTGTTCTGAATAATTTAAAAATAAATAAAAATATATCTGTATCGCATTTGCCACTTTGTTTTACTGATACAGAGCTCCAAATTCAGTAGGTTCAAAGGGGTTTTCCAGTCCCTAAAACTTGATGGCCTATCCTCAGGATAGCCCATCGATAGCTGATGGGTCAGAGTCCGACTCCCGGGACCTCTGCTGATCAGCTGTTTTGAAGGGGAAGCAGCGATCATAGGAGCACTGCACCCTTTTTAAAAAAGCTGATCGGGCTCCGAACCATCAAGTATTCCTGAGAATAGGCCATCAAGTTTGAGGGACTGGAAAACCCCTTTAAAAGACAATGTGCTGCCTGCAGCTGCCACTAAAAGGAGAAAAGGAGCTTCCTAAATATTGTTCTATTATTACTGTATATTATTATATCATTTATATTGTTTTACTATTTATAGTCCCTTTATAACAGTGGGCAGTAAACATCTAAGCTCCCTCTAGCTGAAGGAAGCCAGTGTGTTATATCTTCAAACTATGTCTATGCCCCTTTGTGCTATTAACCCCTTCACACACCTGGATGTGGTGTGGGGGTTGAAGCATGAAGCGGGCTCGTTAGCTGTCCTAATGAAGACCCCCAAGTCTGCCTTCTTTCTGCCTCTGTTATGCCCTGCCTCTGGCGAAATATTCAAAGTGAAAAAGAAAACCCTGTTTCCCATTTTTTCTCTAAAGTAATGTAAAATAATAATCAAAATTGATATTGCCGCGTCCGTAAAAATCCGAACTTTTACAATATAACGTTATTTAATGCGCACGGTGAACGCTGTAAAAAAATGTAAACACCAGAATTACTGTTTTTTGGTCACCATGGTTTTAAAAAAAATTGTGATCGAAAAGTTGTATGTACCGAGAAATGGTACCAATAAAAACTTCAGCTCATTCCGCAAAAAATAAGCCCTAAGACCGCTCAATAAATAGCGACACAAAACCATTTTTTTTTAACAAATAGTTTATTCTTTGTTAAAGTAGTAAAATATAAATATATAAATTTGGTATCACCGTGATCTATTATGCTGCAGAATAAAGTAAAGTTGTAAAGTAAAAGCAGTAGAAACTAAACCCGTTTTTTTCCAATCCCCCCCACAAAGAATTTGTTTTGCAGTTTCCCAGTACATTATATGGTACTTTAAATAGTGGCAATAAAAACCACAACTCCTGCAAAAAATAATCCCTCCCACCACTTCATTGACGGAAACATTTAAAAAACGAAAAAACAAAAAAGGGGCTTTATCCTGAAAGAGTTCAAATAAAAAATAAAAAATAAACACTTTTTGCTCTATTTTTTACAAATTTTCCTCTAAAAACACACAAAGAAAACAAATTAAAAATTGCATAATAATTAACAATTAAACCCCGTGTATCATAGAAAAAAAAAAAGCCGAAGATTATTTGGATAATGTATAAAATAAGGTCAACTACTTAATCAAGGAGGGAAAATATTCTGACCTTAAACTGGTTAATAATGAATCTTGTGGACATAATGTGGTGTGTGCGTCCAAATTCTGAATCCTGGGAAAACTATTTGTCTTCTCCTCTCCCTGTAGATATTATAGGGCTCGCTGTGATGTTAATACTGGAACAACGCTGAGAGTCTCTGGATCCCCCTGACTTCATATTGATGTATATATAGAAGTTACTGCCGGGGGCTTCATAATCTTAGGCTGCGATCTATATTATCTTGATTCTTATTCATTCAGAGATCTGCTGGTTCCATAGAAGAAACAATGCACAAAGTATAGACACATCTAAGGCCATGTTCACGCGTTCAGGATTGTCTGGATTCCGCACCTCAATCCTGACGAATTTGCTCACATTTTGCCGGATTTGCATGTAAATGGGGTATTTTATACATTCATATGCTCAGGATAATATCTGTGCGGAATAGTGAACCCCATAATACTTGATCCTGTTACAAAATAAAACCTATTATATTATCATATATCTCTGTATAAGAGAAGTCTCTCCTAATCAGTCTTTCTAAGCAAAAATAAATGGTGAAAATGGGGTGACGGACGATACTAATAAGAAAGAATGTTCATGTCATAGAAATAAATAACTTTGGTCTAGTCCTCCTCTCGTTCAGTTACGTTTTCCTTTCAATTATTGTGTCCCCGAAACCCCACAGGGCACCGCCATCCTTGCTAGAGAAGTTAAACGTGGACAACGGACCAGCCAACCGCCCACAGCCACCAAGCGTGATGTACCAATTATTTTGTGGCATCCGCAGGAGGAGGTAGGAAGATTCCTGCTGACACCAGGAAGACCTTGAACCCTGACATTAAATCACAGAGGAGGGTCCCCCAGGAGAACCTGTTACTGAAATCATTTACCTCATTGAAGGCAGATTCTGATATTAATTTTAATATTCAGCGGCAGCAGGGAAATGATAGTTTCCCAGGATTCAAAGAATTGTTTGACTTTTTGTTCCTTGTATAAAAAAAGTCTTCCACCCAGTCCATATTCAGTAAATAAGACCGTTTGCCAATAAATAATTTATAAGGTGATGCCGGGTTGTCAAGCAACACTATGCGGCAGCGCCAAGAATGAAAATAATTCTGCAGTTTACGTGCCCCCGGGGAACTCCTGTAAGTTTCAAGATATAAATGTCCAAAAATGTTTTACACCAAATTATTCGGTGCAATATTAGTAAGATTTTTGGGTGGTGTATGATCAAATTCGGGACTAGAAGGTTTGAATCTAGGGGCAGTATTATAAGCAATGGTATAGGTTAGCATTTGGGGTTTGGCATTTAAAACTGTGAGAAGTGGGATATTTCACTATCTTATGGTCTTTAAAAGGGGTTAAATATGACCTATGGCCGATTTTACATCTAATTTCCAAGAATTGAGCAAAGGGGTGAGATTTGTGCCTGTTCCAGTGCCGCTAGAATGGTTGCTGGTGTCAGTGCTTGGTCATCTCCCGTCCGTTTGTCATTGAAGTTTAGGATTGGTAAAAGTGTAGAGGAATATGTATAAACTTTTAAACCATTGCTGTAGGTGTAGGTGTGGTATGACCTTCATCAAATAGTTCTTAACTTGTAGATCATGAAGAGGATCAATTGGAATAGTGAGGAATTTGGAACAGAGTTCTGATTGTGAAAATTTCTGTAAACTATCAATGTGCATTCATTGTTAGGGTATGTTCACACGCAGTGAGCAAAAACATCTGAAAATATGGTGCTGTTTTCAGGCGAAAACAACTCCTGATTTTCACACAGTTTTTAACAACTCGCATTTTTCGTGGCGTTTTTTACGGCCGTTTTTGGAGCTGTTTTTCAATGGAGTCAATGAAAAAACGCCTCCAACGTCCCAAGAAGTGTCCTGCACTTCTTTTGACGAGCCGTCATTTTATGCGCCATATTCTGACAGCGAAGCGTAAAATAAAGGCTTGTGGGAACAGAACATCGTAATTTCCATTGAAAGCAATGGGCAGATGTTTGTAGGCGTATTAGGGGCGTTTTTTCAGGCATCATTCGAGGCGTAAAACACCCGAATTACGTCTGAAAATAGGCCATGTGAACATACCCTTAGTGACCCCGTAGATTGCCATATGTGCAATATGGGATACGGGTTTCCAATTTCTCATATGAAAGATGCAAGAGACCAAGCAAACCACTACTCTGAGACAATCGAGTGTCTTAGGGTATGTTCACATGCAAAATCAAAAAGGGCTGAAAATGAGCTGTTTTCAAGGAAAAACAGCTTCTGATTTTCAGCCGTTTTTGTAGCCAAAGACGTTTTTTAGGTGTTTTTTGTAGCCATTTTTGGAGCTGTTTTTCAATAGACATTATGAAAAACAGATGCAAAAACGGCTCAAGATGTGACATGCTCCTTGTTTTTACGCGCCGTTTTTTAAAATGGCATAAAAAAAAAACGATTTCAATGGGCAGGTGTTTGTCAAGGTTTAGATACCATATTTCCATGCGTATTTCAAGGCGTCTACGAGGGGGCCCGAGTGCTAGCAACAGCCACGTTCACTTGTATTTGTGTCCTCAGGATATATACAAGGGGGGAAAGCACTGTGTGGCACTTAATACAAGGGGGGAAGCGCTGTGTGGAATTATATGCAAGGGGACGGCGACTGGGTAGCGCCATATACAAGGGGGAGAGCTGTGTAGCACTATATACAAGGGGGGCAGCTGCGTAGCTGTAATGTCAGGGTAGGGAGATGGACAGGTGAGCCCTAATCTACCCGCCACTCAGTCCCTGCCTACTTGCACGGCCCGTCCTAGGCGACGGCGTACAACTGGGCGACGGTCCCTACGCTCAATATGTGCACGACAGACAACACAAGACAAGGTACACAGAAGCAAAGGGAAGTGGGGCAGTTGCCCACGGCAACACCGTGAGCAACAGGAGTAGTGAACGAGCCGAGTCAAACCAGGAGAGTACGTGGTAGCAAAAGCAGAGCAGGAGAATAGTCAGTCAAGCCAGGGTCAATATGAAGCAGAGGTCAATGGTAATAGCAGGAACAGTAGAGCCAGGAAACAAGAGAATCACAGGCAAAGGACAAGCAGCAAATGAAGGTATAAATAGACCAAGGGCGGGAGCTAGAACCGTCTGGCCAGGCTGTGATAGGTTCTCCCACTCCTCAGCCTACCAGCCTGAGTGGTAGCAGATCGAGTCACTCTAGCAGACCTAGGAACAGATGCAGGCTGATTAACCACGGCCGTCGACACAGAAGCAGTGTCTGGAAAATCCTTTACAGTAGCACTATATACAAGGGGGGCAGCTGTGTAGCACTATATACAAGGGGGCAGCTGTGTAGCAGTATATACAAGGGGGAGCTGTGTAGCTCTATATACAAGGGGGGAGCTGTGTAGCACTATATACAAGGGGGGTGCTTTGTAGCACTATATACAAGGCCGGAAGCACTGTGTAGCACTATATAAGAGGGGGGAAGCACTGTGTAGCACTATATACAAGGGGGAGGCGCTTTGGGGCACTATATACAAGGACGGAGTGCTGTGTGGCACTATCTATAGGAGGGCTGTGTGTGGCGCTGCTACAGGTGTGTGTTGCTATCTATAGGGGGCTGTGTGTGATGCTATCTACAGGGTGTGTGTGGCGCTATCTACAGGAGGTGTGTGGCGTTATCTACAGGGGGTGTGGCGCTATCTACAGGGGGGGTGTGGCACTATCTAAATGGGGGTGACGCTATCTACCGGGGACACTGTGTATGTGGTGTTTTACTTCACAGTGTGTGACACAATTATGTTCAGGGGCACAGTGTTTGGTACTATTTCATTCAGGGGCTCAGTGTTTGGTACTATTTCATTTCGGGGCGCTGTGCATGGTGCTATTATATTCAGGGGCATAGTTTGTAGCATCATGATAATTTAATCTTCGTTTATAGGTGTCGAAATGTTGGAAAAGTGAAGCTGCAGAAATGGGTCATGGCCCGGAGAAGTCATCATGAAGTCTGGACAGGATGGAGAAGAGAAAAAGAAAAAAAAACTACTGGAATCTGAGAAGTCGTCACCTGTGTGTCACTAGATTTATAGAGAATCTGTCACCTCTCCTGACATGTTTATTATAGGAAAACCTTGTATTTAACAAAAAAATCTTTGTGCAGTCCAGGACTGATAGACAAATTGGTGTTACCTTTCCCCTAGTCAGAAGGATATGTCCCTGCACAGTGTTATACTGTCAGCGATGGTTGGAGACTGTCAGTATGTAGACACACAGCTTTTTGACAAGGGTAATCGTAACAACCATTTGTTAATGCTTGCACATAAAGGTAGTGTTAGGGCGCGGCAGGGCGGCAGTGGAGAAGGGGGGCCCAAGTTTGGGTAACAGCCCAGGGCCTGTGGTCTACTTGTGAAAAATGCACCAATATAGGACATGCAGTGAGTTTCACGCAACGGACGCTCGCTGTGTAAAAACTCACACGTGTTAATAGCCCTCTTGAAATCAATGGGGCCGTGTGCTGTGCGTTGTATCAATGCACTGCACACGGACGAGATTCACGCTCGTGTGAATTAGTCCTTAGTAACATGTCAGTATTTTCTCTTACCATTCTTTCTCTTTGTCACTAATTTCCTGTATAAGCAGAAACTTCCAATAATAAGTACAACTCCCAAGATTATGGTAAAGGCAAGTCCTAGTCCAAGTCCTATGGAATCCACATTGACGTCATTTATGAATTCTAGAAATAATAATAATATTAATAAATGTAATCTATTATAAACAGCAGTTACCCGGCTTCGCACTGGTCTATTTGTTTGTCGTTTGCGTGTGTGGTTAAAAACGTTGTTTTCAACTGACATGAAGCCAAAATATCCAATAAAGTAGACGTTTTACTACAAAATACATACATTTTAATTCTGAAAATCACACACAAACGTTACCGAAGTGTCAGGATTCTGAATAAACATCACGTCCTGGCTGGTAGTGATCTCTATTCACTGTCAGGACACTTGAGTAACGTTAATGTGTGTGTATGTGACTGCGCATAGTGATCTAGTAAGATCACTATCTGCTGTGTAAATGAATAGGGAGAAGTGTATGACACTGATTGGTCAGCGTCATACACTTCTCTCCACAACGCCCACTTGGTCAAAAAGTAAAACACGCCCTGGTGGGCATTAAGAAACTCATTAGCATAAAGCTAAAATAGGTCATAACTCCGTCAAAGATGATAGTTTTTCTAAATAAAAAACACTGCTGCAATCTACATTACAGCGCCGATCACATCATGTACAATACAGGCCACTTATAATGTGGTGACAGAGCCTCTTTAACATGTTGTTTTTATTGCACAGTGAATTATGTAAAAACGAAGCGCAAAAAACAAAGGAGCAATTGCTGTTATTTTTATTTTCTACCCCACAAACAATTTTTTTAGATAAAAATGGTATTACGAAAAACTACAACTTGCGCCGCAAAAATCAAGCCCTCATAGGACTATTTTGATGCAAAATGAAAAAGTTAGGGCAGCATGTTGGCTCAGTGATTAGCACAATGGCCTGGGGGCCTGGGTTCAAATCCAACCAAGGTCAACATCTGCATGGAGTTTGTATGTTCTGGGTTTCCTCTGGATACCTCCCACACCCCAAAAACATACTAATAGGCAATTTAGATTATGAGCCCCAATGGGGACAGTAAAAGAGGACCACTGTACAGCCTTGCATAATATGTTGGTGCTATATAAGTAACTGAACGTTCATCATATATAAATTAATGCAGGAGAGACACCAATCATGTCTTCCTTCCTACAATATGACCCGCTGACAAATAAACATGTAAAAAAGTAAAAATATAATTATTATTACAGAATAAATGTGAACTTGGACACACCCGCTTCCTCATATATATTTGTTCTACCGCCTTCTGAATGCTTAGTTTGCAATAAATTAGTTTTAATGAATATTTTATATATGTTTTAGGTGAATGTCCAGTCTGATCTGTATCATAATGTTTCTGCCACAATTTCTCCACTACAATGTGAAAGATGAATGTTCAGATTATTACATACAGCGATTATTACTCCCTGCTCCAACCGCCACCTACTGCGTCATATTTGTGGTTGTGCCACTTTGCTAGTAAACCAACGAGCGCCGCTCTGCCCTGGTTCTGAGCTCCGTTGCTATGCAGATATTTCTGAGGAGCTCATCAGACTGGCTATTTAACCCCAGTCAGATCTCACATTCATTGCCTGACGCTGTCCAGTTAGGCTGGGTCTAAACTTGGACCTCTGCTTTGTGTAGAGCGATAAATCGCTGTCCATAGGAATTCATTGAGAAGCTTGAAAATCTCTTCAGGATCCCTGCAGACAAGTGAGTAGCTCTGATATCATGTAGTGATAAAAAGAAAATTGCTAGCAAATCAGTTGGCTGGAATGACTTTGAAGAGTTTCTCAAGCTGCTCAATACATTCAATACATTCCTATAGACAGCGAATTACCACTCACTACAATAAAAGCCTAGGTCTAGCTCCAGCCTGATAGTCTTATAGATTGCCTGTGTTTGATCTAGTTCTGTTCCTGGACACTGCCTATTGCCTCCCCGTTGCATTTGTCTGCCTGGTGCCTATTATACTGTCGAATCCTAACCTCTGACTTCGCTCCCGTCTTGCCCTTTTGGATTCCTCGTCTGGAACTTGTAGTTCTACTCCTGTTTCTACTATAGTCCTTATGGTTGAAAAAAGACACATGTCCATCAAGTTCAACCAAGGGATGGGAAAAGGGAAGGGAAAAATTTCTACACATTGATATCGGAGCTGATATTTTTTCGTTCTAGGAAATTATCTAAGTCTTTTTTAAAGCCATCTACTGTCCCTGCTGTGACGGCTCCTGCGGTGACTATTCCATAGATTCACAGTTCTCACAGTAAAGTAGGCTTGTTGCAGATTGATCCTTTTTTTTTCTCCAGACGGAGGGAGTGCCCCCTTTTTTTGAGTGTTTTTTACATGGAACTGGTTTTCACCATATTTCTTGTATGGCCCTTAATATATTAATCATGTCCCCCCTTTGTCGTCTCTTTCAAAGGCTTAATAGATTTAATTATTTTAATCTTTCCTCATATCCTAGATTCTCCACGCCCCTAATTACCTTCGTTGCGCTTCTTTGTATTTTTTCCAACTCCAGGGCATCCTTTCTATGAACTGGAGCCCAGAACTGAACTGCATATTCTAGATGAGGCCGCACTAATGCTTTGTAAAGTGGTAATATTATATCCCTGTCCAGCGAGTCCATGCCTCTTAATACATGACAATATCTTGCTGGCCTTAGAAGCAGCTGATTGACATTGTGCTGTTACATAGTTTATGATGTACAAGTACACCCAGATCCTTCTCAACAAGTGACTCCCCCAATGTAGCTCCCCCTAGGACATATGATGCATACAGATTGTTGGTACCCAGATGCATAACTTTACATTTATCTACAGTAAACCTCATTTGCCAAGTGGATGCTCAAACACTCAGTGTGTCCATATCAGCTTGTAATTCATGAACATCTTCCATAGACTGAATATTACTACATAGCTCGGTGTCATCTGCAAGAATAGAAATAGTGCTATGAATCCCATCCTCTATATCATTAATAAATAAGTTGAATAATAGTGGTCCCAGCACTGAACCCTGGGGTACACCACTTATAATCGGGGACCATTCAGAGTAGGAATCATTGACCACAACTCTCTGGATACGTTTCTTGAGCCAATTTAACTCTAATCTCTAAACCTATAGTCCTTAATTTACCCATTAGATGTCTATGAGGGACAGTGTCAAATGCCAAAAACACTAAATCCACAGCGGCCACTCTGTCTACGCTTCTGCTCACCTCTTCATAAAACAAATCAGGTTGATTTGACAACTTCTGTCCTTAGTTAAACCGTGCTGGCTGTCACTTATAATGCTATTTATTGTCACATAATTCTGTATATAGTTCCTCAATAGCCCCTCAAATATTTTCCCCACGATGGATGTTAAGCTTACTGGTCTATAATTACCCGGGGAAGACCTAGAGCCCTTTTTGAAAATAGGCACCAGATTTGCCCTGCGCCAGTCCCTTGGCACTATACCAGTCACTGGAGAATCTCTAAATATGAAGAGGGGGACAGAAATAACTGAACTAAGCTCTTTAAGAACTCTAGGATGTAACCCATCTGGTCCTGGGGCCTTGTGTACATTTATTTTATTTAACTTGGCTGGATGTAGATATGGTCCAAGCTAATTCAGTATATCAACTGATATATTAACA
Source organism: Rhinoderma darwinii (assembly GCF_050947455.1). NCBI lineage: Eukaryota > Metazoa > Chordata > Amphibia > Anura > Rhinodermatidae > Rhinoderma > Rhinoderma darwinii. The sequence continues at coordinate 91,939,237 of NC_134696.1, forward strand.
GCACTGGCACCGGCTACATCAGCTGCTCTTTCTTCTGTTGTATATACAGAGCTAAAGAACCAATTTAGTAACTCTGCCTTCTCTTGATCCCCTGTGACCAACTCCCCATTACCACTATCTAGGGGTCCTACATGTTCAGAACTTGGCCTTTTTGCATTTATATACTTGAAGAATTTTTGGGGATTTGTTTTACTATTCTTGGCCACCCGCCTTTCATTTTGTATTTTTGCAGATTTTATTATCTTTTTACAGATTTTATTAAGCTCTTTATAATTTATAAAGGCTACAGCTGTACCCTGAGATTTGTATTTTTCAAATGCCCTTTTTTTGTCACGTATTACCCTTTTACAGAAGGTGTAAGCCATGTGGGGTTTAATTTTAGTCGTTTATACTTGTTACCTGTAGGAGTAAATTTTTCACTATAATTATACAAAGTAGATTTTAAAATCTCCCATTTATCATTTGTCCCATTATTTGACATTAGTTCTTCCCAGTCTATATCCTGAATTGCCGCCCTCATCCTGGGGAAATTGGCCTCCTTAAAATTAAGGGTTTTTGCCCTCCCAGCCTGTGATTGTTTTTTACAGTATAGGTAAAATGTAACAATATTGTGATCACTGTTACCGAGGTTTTCACGAAGATTGACATTCCCAACTAGCTCTGAATTATTAGAAATGACAAGATCCAACAGAGCTTCACCTCTAGTCGGGTCTTCCACAAACTGGCCCATAAAATTTTCCTGCAACAGGTTGAGGAAATTTCTCCCCTCTGCAGCTGAAGCCGAACCATGACACCAATTAACATCCCGGAAATTAAAATCTCCCATTATCACTACAGTACCCGCCTGTGCAGCCCGCTCCATCTGTTTATATAGCTGACCTTCCATCTCCTCAGTTATATTGGGGGGTCTATAGATTACACCAAAAGTAATTTTCTCAGTGTTTACCTCCCTTTGTAATTCCACCCACAAGGTTTCAACCTCCTCACAATCTTCACCCATTATGGACAGGACGTAATTCGGACGCAAGTCCCGTACCGAACACACTGCAGGAAGCCGGGCTCCTAGCATCATAGTTATGTACGACGCTAGGAGTCCCTGCCTCTCCATGGAACTACTGTCCCGTGCTGAAAATGTGATTACAGTATGGGACAGTTGTCCCGCAGTGAGGCAGGGACTCCTAGCATTGTACATAACTATGATACTAGGAGCCCTGCTCCCTGCAGTGTGTTCGGTCCGGGACTTGCGGCCGAATTACGTTCTGTCCATTACGGACGTAATATGCTTGTGTGAATCCAGCCGTAGGCTATGTTCACAGAGGGCGGATATGGCTGAGTAAAGGTAAACAGTGTATCAGTCCTGGCGGCCACAGGGAATTCCGGATGAAAAACACACCAAATTGTGGTGCAGTTATTCGGCTGGAATGTCCGCTGTGGAAAAAACCCCAAAAACACATACTTACCCTCTGGTGTCCTGCAGACCGGCCTCCTGGGATGATGTTTTATTCCATGTGCAGCCTGTGATTGGCTGCAGCAGTCACATGGGATGAAATGTCCCAGGAGACTAGCCTGGATGAAGAAGCAGAATATTCTGGGTAAGTATAATATGTTTTATTTTTTTTATTAGGCAAATACAATTGACATGCTGCGGTTTAAAAAACATTTCACCGTTTATCATTTACACAGCGTGTGGATGATATTTGTTCAAATCTCATCCACTTTGCTTCTACTGTGACAATGTTGATTGTTGGGAGGGTGGGGGTTGTTGGTTGTGGTGGAGGGGGGAAGCCCAGTCAAGTTTGCTTGGGGCCCAGTCTTTCCTAGTTACGCCCTGGTACATGTGTTTCCCATGGCATGTGCTAGTACCCGCTGTTATAATAATGTACATCAGCACCAGCGAGAGCATAAGTCATTAATAATGAACATACGTCAGAGTGTACGTCTTATACTAATTTTCTTGTATTACATATATATTTTTCTGTAAAGGAAAAACAATTCTGATGACGGATTCTCAATGGCGCCTCTTGTATGAAAAGTTTCCCCGAGCAGCCAATCACAGTCCACGGTTCATTTCTCTGCTGCAGTTTGGAATATGGAAGCTGAACTCTGATTGGTTGTGACGTGCAGTTAGTACGACTTTTCTCAGACAGTTTGTTACATGAGGCGCAGTGAGAAATTTTAATATATGGAAGGCTGGAAATAGAAAGTGATACTCACCATAGACGGTCAGGGTCACATTTATGTCTTCTTGTTTACTTGTCTGTATCTTCACTATATAATTCCCTCCATCTGTGATATGAAGATCTCTGATGTGTAATGATCCGTTACTGAAATCTGTGATCCTGGGATGGTATTGAGGTCCATTATATGGAGGGAAACCACTACCAGGAGAATATGACAGGATGATGTACTGAGCGTTTGTATCTGGTCCTTTATACCAGTTGATAGCCACAATTCTCTCTGTAATCCCAGTAACGCTCAGGGTGACAGATCCATTAATAACTGGATACTGGGGGATCAGCTGGATACTGGGCATTGCACTGGTCACCTCCAATGTGAGGACGAGGAGAACTACAAGAGAAAATCATCTGTTATAAAAAATATAAATAAAGTATCAACTCAAAACCTTTCTATAAATGAATCATCAGTGACTTACAGTAAATCTCACCCAGGATACTGATCCTTACTGTCCGCTGGTTCTGTCAGAAATTATTCCCATTTAAATCATTCATCTGGGTTGTGTCCCTTTATTGCCACAATATACAGATGTAGCAGGGCCAATTTTACCACTTGAAGATTCTCACCCAAGACACAAAATTGGACATAAGTTAGTAACTTCCAGATGTCACTTTGCAAAAATGAACGTCAAATGTGTCTTTTTGTTTCTGATCGGCTTTCCTCGGATGGACTCATAGACTTTTTATTTGGCCTGTACGCCGACCAGAAACTAAGCGGCACAGCACTCACTCAATCGCTTCTGCAGTTTCATTTTAGCAATCGGTGGGGGTTTGTGCTCGGACCCCAGAGATCAAAACTTCTGACATGTTCCTATAAAAATGTAGTTACCATTTAACCTTTGGCTGTTTGATTTGCTAATATGTGGTAATTTTACATTTTAGGTAGAAATCCTCTTGTACTTTTGTCTTTTGAGCACAACATTGACTTAAACCTCCCTCATTGTGATGAATTAAACCAAAACGCAAACTCAGCTCTGCTACAGATGTCCGAGTATGAAATATAAAAATGTGATCCCATTAATCTTTACAGAATGGTAAAGCTATGTCCTCACGGGTTGGATGCGCTGCATATACCTATGCAGCATATTTGACCTAGAACGTGCAGGGAACTGCCTGGAAAAAAACGCACCAAATTTTGGTTCAGGTTTTTGGGCAATATCTCCACTGCGGAAAGCAGTTTTTAAAGGAAAACTCCCAAAAAAGACCTCAAACTTATTCCCGGCCATAGTCATTGCGACGCGTCCGTCTGTTCTGAGTGCAGTTCGGCCTCCTGGGATGACGCTGCAGCCCATGTGACCGCTGCAGCCTGTGTTTGGCTATTGCAGGAGACCTGACATAACCCATTAAAGTCAATGGGTCCATCAGGCGCAGCTTTTTTTCTGTCATGTGACGGATCCGGTCGTTCTGGTTTTTCATTATTCTGCTCTTAACGGAGAAGAACAACAAAGCCTTGACGCAGATGTGAGCAGAGCTTAAATCCGACCTAACCCGAGATGCATGGTGCAAGATGTTAAATATGTAAAAAAAAATGGCATTCATCGCCCATAGACTCCCATGGTCAAAAACATATACGTCACAGCCATCCAGTATTAAGTGTATGTTAAACCTATACCATTTTTTTTTAAATGGGGGCCTATGGGCACCGGATGGCCGCTGGATGGCATCCGTCAGTCATCTCTCGCATAGATTCCAATGTAAAAACATTTTTTATACGTTTAACATATATAGATTTTTTTCTGGATGGAACGACATTGTATTGAATTGGTATCGTGACAAATTGTATAATACAAGAAAATGTAAGGGTGGAGGCATCTGTAGATCAATGACTACCACTTTGTTTGCCGACTCCCTAGCTGTACCCAATGACTTCTTCATGTGTTTAGCCTTAAGGCTGGGATCACACGACCATGTTACGTCCGTAATGTACGGAACGTATTTCGGCCGGAAGACCTGGACCGAACACAGTGCAGGGAGCCGGGATCCTAGCATCATAGTGATGTACGACGCTAGGAGTCCCTACCTCTGCGTGGAACTACTGTCCCGTACGGTAATTATGATTAGAGTACGGGACAGTTGTCCTGCAGCGAGGCAGGGACTCCTAGCGTCGTACATCACTATGATGCTAGGAGCCCGGCTCCCTGCACTGTGTTCGGTCCGGGTCTTCCGGCCGAAATACGTTCCGTACATTACGGACGTAACATGGTCGTGTGAACCCAGCCTGAAACTTGTAATTACAGGAGACGTATGAGAAGGTTACACTGACTAGACTTCTCTCCCACAGACCAGCAGCAGCTATGGGGCCCAACATCTAAGAAGACCCCCTCCGCCCCGAGTTGAGGTGCAGCTAGTGGTGACTATGGATGATGGAGAATATCTGGACTTCACTGGGAGTCTCCTGTAAGTGAACGCTTCTCTATTTCCACCCTCCCCCTCCTCATTTTCCTGTAACTTCTCTTGTCATATTTCTGTTACTCAGCTCAGCTATTTATACTGTCTGCAGAGTTGTAGCTCGGCTTTCCTTCAAGTTTGTAAAAACGTAGTGTAAAAGAACGCCCCGTAAAAAAGAAACGCATGTCAATAGAGAAACGGCTGTAAAAACGCATCAAAAAACACTTGATGCTTTAAAAACGCCTGAAAATCAGAGGCTGTTTTCCCTTGAAACTATTTTTTTCTTTTGCAACACACATAAACTCTCACTAGTCCCTATGGATGTGTTGTATACATGGAGATTAGTGTGTAGCTCTTCCGTACAGACGGCTGAGTGCTGCTGTGAAAGTGATTAAAATAATGTATATGAATTCATTTTGTGCAGCGGCCATCTTGCCTCGAGTTTCCATCTTGGTTCTTTTATAATGAATAAGAAAGTCATTACTCCTTTAAGACAGGTTTTTATGTTTCTAAGTTGAGCTTTCTTTGACCTTGGTTCCGAGGCTTGGAAGGAAGGAGCAGGGAGTGAGATGGGAGAAGGGAGACACATTCACATAGGCAATGTGGGGTACGTCTCCCCATCTTAATAGAACAATCTATTGTATGCTTGCCAAGAAAGATAAGGCACCTGCAAACCCTGATGTATGAAGAATTATAATAATGCATGTGGAATGTATCGTATGTCTGTAATTGGCTGAATTTGAAATATTGCCTCTGATTGGTTAACCTCAAGCCTACACCCCTTTTGAACGATATTATTGTAATGGAGTTTGGCAATAAAATTTAGAGGAGTATTTTTGAGCATATCATCAGCGTCTGTGTGTTATTCCTCCTCTCCGATATATCGATAAAACATGATTGGGAACTGGATAAATCACCGGAGGGTGGGTATCGGTTGACAGCTGCCAACAACCCCAGCCCGGGAGCAGTACTCACCGAGATATTAACTTGTTCAGTTCATCTTAAATATTAGTGAAATGACATAAAGTAAAATACAGGGTACAGACAATTCCATATTTATGTTGTGTCAGTAATACATTGTACCCGCTGGGCAGAGAGCTCTATCGTTACATTATCTGCAGTGTCTTGTAGATGTATAATTGTTAATAATAAGGATAATGAGCTGATGGCAGAACAGTCACTTGCTAGTTATCATTGATTTATAGGTGTAGCATTGTGTGTATATATGGATCTTACCTGTTATTACAAATCCCTTCATTGCAGATGACGGACTGTTGTGTGACTCTCCTGTAGATCTATCATAGAATCAGGAAGCCGCAGCACTCTCTTGTGTAAGTCCAGTTAAGCAATGAAGAAATGTCATTTGGTTTTAACTCTTGAATGGTCTGCCTGACAAAGTAGCAGATGTATGAATCTTGCAGATTTACAGTGTTCTTTTTTAATACATTTTTTTTACATTGATAGCATATCCTCAATGTAAGAACGGTGGTGGTCCCATCCCTGGAACCCCAAAATCAGAAACAAAATGGATGTGGCACTTTACTGAAGTCTCTGCAATGTCCGGTGTGGCTGTGCCTGGTGCTGCCCTGTTTACCTGAATGGATTGAGTTGCAGGACCAGGTACAGCCGCTGCCCCTTTATTCTGCTGATTGAGGGACTGGAGGTGGGACCCCCTCTATCAAACATAGATGGCCTATCCTAAGAGGTCCTAAGGTTAGTAGTCATTGTAATATACTGAAATACTCCTTTAAAGACTCAGACTGCTCACTTTTGTTGCTATTGGCTTTTTTGCTTGCAATATACAAATAAAATACTTTCCATATAGAAGTAAATGTATGTTGTAGGATTTGCTTGTAAGTGGGTTGTCACATCAGTAAACTTCTTTCCCCATGCCCATATTCTATCAGACTCTGGAATCAAAACTATGACTAACACTGAACACATCCTCACTTTTCTCTAGAGCAACATCCGCAATGCCATCTACACTGGAGTCTGCTTTCTGCTGCTTACATTATTGGTTGGGCCCTGTGGCATGATGCCCTCAGTGTGGGCTGGCGAATAAATAGAAGAAATCGAGTTAACATCTTCCCTTCAGAGTATTATCTGGCCACATAGATGGCAAACCAACCATCTGGAGTCAACCCCAACAGACTCACAAGGGGCACAATGGGGAACCCCCTGGACATGACCCATAACATCAGGGAAAATGGCGCACCACGAAGTGACCCCTATTTGATGTTAAAGAACATGAGAACTTCAGATCATGAACTTCTAAAACGTGACCATATGCAGGGTCTGGGGTTATACATCCCTGTATAATACTCCATAGCATTTACAGCGCTAGATTGATTACAAGGAAAGTTAGTGGAGAGTCGTAGACTGTCCTATACTAGAACCTAAAAGTAAAAGTCATGATCCTCACCTATAGAAGATCTCCATCCCTCCCACATACTACTTCAGGGGCTTTAAAGGGGTATTCCGGTTACAAGTAACCCCCTATCCATAGGGTAAGGGGTAACTTGCTGATCGGTGGGTGTCCGACAGCTCAGACCCCCACCATTTACGAGAACCCTGAACCCCTCGTTTTAACCGAGCGGCAGGTTGCTCATGCACACTGCCGCTCCATTAATTCTCCGAAGATAGACGAGTGCAGTGTTCGGCTTTTTCCGCCGCTACCATAGAGAATGAATAGAGCAGTAGTGCGCAAGAGTGACCTGCCGCTTAGTTCAAACAAGGGGTTCGGGGTTCTCGTAAATGGTGGGGGTCCGAGCTGTCGGACATCCACCGATTAGCAAGTTACCCCTTATCCTATGGATAGTAACTTGTTGTAACCAGAATACCCCTTTAATGCTCTACTTTAGGGGAGGCAATAATATAGGGGCATAACTATGGAAGGTGGAGATTTTGCAGTGGTCCCCGATGTTGAGGAGGCAAAAGACCCTTCTGCCACTAACTGGACACAACTAAACTTTACACCAGAATAATATCATTGTCACATTTACAGTCACGTTTTCTGGTTGGATCATTTGTTCTGACAAGTAATTGGTTGCAGATTGTTTATAAACATTAAAGGGAAGCACCTTTGTAATGGCAGGAAGGAGGTGAAGGGAAAGTGAGCCCTAATCTACCCACCGCCCTGTCCCTGCCTACTTGCAACGACCCGCCCTAGGCGACGAGGTACAACTGGGCGGCGGTCCCTACGCTGTCCAAGTGCACAGGAAAACAAACAGGGAACATGCAAGGGAAGGGGCAGTAGCCACGGAACGCCACGAGGAAACGGAGCGGCGAACGGACAGTCAGGACCAGGACGAAGTGAGTACACCCAAGCGGGCAAGGAGACAGAAGCAAGCCAGGGGCAAAGCAAGCAGGTCAAGCAGAACTGCAGCAAGGCAGAAGCACGGCAGAAGCAGGCTGGAGCAAGCAGCAGTGGGGCCAGGAATCCAAAAGAATTACAAGCACTGAGGGAGAGAACAGGGCAGGTAATAAAGGACAGGGGGCGGAGCTAACTCCGACAGACCAGGCCGCGATAGGCTCTCCCACTCCTGAGCCTGCCACCCTGGTTGGTGGGAGATGGTGTCAGTCGAACAGGTCTGGCCTCAGGTGTGGATTGATTAATCCCAGGAGTATACCTAGATGAAGTACCTGGCAGATCCCTAACAGTACTCCCCCTTTTATGAGGGGCCACCGGACCCTTACTAAGGGGACCCGGTTTAGTGGGGAAGAGAAGGTGGAACCTCCTGATCAATACCCCAGCGTGAACATCACGGGCAGGTACCCAAGTCCTCTCCTCCGGCCCGTATCCTCTCCAATGGACCAGGTACTGGAGGGAGCCCTGGACCATCCTACTGTCCATAATCTTGGCCACCTCGAATTCCACCCCCTCAGGGGTGAGAACGGGAACAGGAGGTATCCTCGAGGGGGACCAGGACGGGGAGCAGCGTTTAAGGAGGGAGGCATGGAAGACGTCATGTATGCGAAATGATGGGGGGAGCTCCAGACGGAAGGATACAGGGTTGAGGACTTCAATGATCTTATAAGGTCCAATAAATCGGGGAGCAAACTTCCTGGACGGGACCTTAAGGCGCAAGTTCCTGGACGACAACCAGACCAAATCCCCGACGACAAACCGGGGGTTAGCAGAACGTCTACTATCCGCCTGAATCTTTTGTGCGCTCTGGGACGCCTCTAGGTTCTTCTGAACCTGGGCCCAGACAGTGCACAGTTCCCGATGAACATCCTCTACCTCAGAATTATTGGAACAACCAGGGGAGACGGAGGAGAATCTTGGGTTAAACCCGAAATTACAGAAAAACGGGGAGACCCCTGACGAGTTACTGACCCGGTTATTCAAGGAAAATTCAGCAAGGGGAAGGAATGAGACCCAATCGAATTGACAGTCAGAGATGAAACACCTTAAATATTGTTCCAGGGATTGGTTGGTCCTTTCCGTTTGGCCATTAGTTTCGGGATGGAAGGCGGAGGAGAAGGACAGATCAATCTCCAACTTTTTACAAAAAGCTCTCCAAAATAAGGAAACAAATTGTACCCCTCTGTCAGAAACGATATTGACTGGGGCCCCATGGAGACGCAGGATGTGTTTCACAAACAAAGAAGCTAACGTCTTGGCGTTAGGTAGCTTCTTAAGGGGCACAAAGTGGCACATCTTGCTGAAGCGGTCGACTACCACCCACACCACCGACTTGCCCTGGGATGGAGGCAAATCGGTGATAAAATCCATGGAGATATGGGTCCAAGGTCTCTGGGGAATGGGCAAGGAACGTAGTAGGCCCGCAGGTCGGGACCTAGGGGTTTTGGACCTAGCGCAAACCTCACAAGCGGCGACGTAAGCCCTAACGTCTTTAGGCAACCCAGGCCACCAATAGTTTCTGGTAATGAGGTGTTTGGTGCCCAAGATGCCAGGATGACCAGATAGAGCGGAGTCATGGTTTTCCCTGAGTACCCTCAGCCGGTATTGCAGGGGAACAAACAGTTTGTCCCCAGGGACGTTCCCGGGAGCTGCATCCTGATCAGCCGCGATATCAGAAGCTAAATCAGAATCCGTGGCAGAGACGATTATACCAGGGGGTAAAATACAAGCAGGATCCTTCTCAGAAGGAGGATTGGCCATGAAACTATGTGACAGAGCATCAGCCTTAATATTCTTGGACCCAGCCCTATAGGTAACCAAGAAATTAAATCTGGTAAAGAATAGTGCCCACCGAGCTTGTCTAGGATTAAGCCTCCGGGCCGATTCTAGGAAAACCAGATTCTTGTGATCCGTAAGGACCGTTACCTGGTGTCTGGCCCCCTCCAGGAAGTGCCGCCACTCCTCAAAAGCCCATTTAATGGCTAGAAGTTCGCGGTTGCCAATATCATAGTTACTCTCCGTGGGCGAAAACTTCCTAGAGAAGTAAGCACAGGGGCGGAGATGGGTGAGGGAGCTGGTACCCTGGGACAAGACGGCCCCCACTCCCACCTCGGAAGCGTCAACCGCCACAATAAATGGCTCCTCTTGGTTGGGCTGAATCAGCACGGGGGCCGAGATAAAGCACTTCTTGAGGGTCTCAAAGGCCTGGACGGCCTCAGGGGGCCAATGGAGGACATCAGCACCCTTGCGGGTAAGGTCCGTAAGAGGCTTAGCGACGACCGAGAAGTTGGCAATAAATCTCCTGTTATAGTTGGCGAACCCTAAAAAACACTGTAACGCCTTAAGGGAGGCAGGTTGGACCCATTCCGCCACAGCCTGAACCTTGGCAGGGTCCATGCGGAATTCATGAGGAGTGAGGATTTGCCCTAAAAATGGTATCTCCTGTACCCCAAAGACACATTTTTCAGTCTTAGCAAACAGATTATTCTCCCGAAGGACCTGGAGCACCTTCCTGACATGCTCCACGTGGGAGGACCAGTCCTTGGAAAACACCAGTATGTCATCAAGGTACACAACAAGAAAATTACCCAGGTACTCTCTCAGGATTTCATTAATAAAATTCTGGAAGACAGCAGGGGCATTACACAACCCAAAGGGCATGACCAGGTATTCGAAATGACCCTCGGGTGTGTTGAACGCAGTTTTCCACTCATCCCCCTCTTTGATGCGGATAAGGTTATATGCCCCCCGTAGATCGAACTTAGAAAACCATTGGGCTCCCTGAACCTGATTAAAAAGATCCGGAATCAAAGGAAGTGGGTACTGGTTCCTTACAGTGACCTTATTCAGGTTACGATAATCAATGCACGGCCTAAGACCACCATCCTTCTTCCCCACGAAGAAGAAGCCAGCACCTACAGGAGAAGTCGAGGGGCGAATGAAACCCTTGGCCAGGCATTCTTGGATATACACCCTCATGGCTTCACGTTCAGGACATGAAAGATTAAATATCCTACCCTTAGGAAGCTTGGCACCAGGCACCAAATCGATAGCGCAATCGTAATCTCTATGGGGGGGCAACACCTCGGAGGCCTCCTTAGAAAACACATCGGCGAAGTCCTGAACAAACTCAGGAAGCGTGTTTACCTCCTCCCGGGGAGAAATAGAGTTAACAGAAAGACATGACATAAGACATTCATTACCCCATTTGGTGAGATCCCCAGTATTCCAATCAAACGTGGGATTATGCAACTGCAACCAGGGAAGGCCTAAAACCAGATCAGACGATAATCCCTGCATCACCAGTACAGAGCACTGCTCCAAATGCATGGAGCCAACCAGGAGTTCAAAAACAGGAGTATGCTGAGTAAAATAACCATTAGCAAGGGGAGTTGAGTCGATTCCTACTACAGGGATAGGATAAGGTAAATCAATACAAGGCATCTTTAGAGACATAGCAAATTCCACAGACATGATATTAGCAGATGACCCTGAATCCACGAAAGCACTGCCCGTGGCAGCCCGGCCAGCAAACGAGACCTGAAAGGGAAGCAAAATTTTATTGCGTTTCACATTAACGGGAAATACCTGTGCGCCCAAGTGACCTCCCCGATGATCACTTAGGCGCGGAAGTTTTCCGGCTTCTTATTCTTGCGCCTGGGACAGGTGTTCAGTAGATGCTTGTCGTCCCCACAGTAGAAGCAGAGACCATTCATTCTGCGAAACTCCCTACGTTGTCGAGGGGACATGGAGGCCCCGAGTTGCATAGGTACCTCCGAGTCCTCCGTGGAGGGGCGAGGAGACGGGACCTCGGGGGGGATCGCAGAAAAGTCAGAGGGGAGCACACTGAAGCGTTCTAGCTGACGTTCCCTGAGACGTCGGTCAAGTCGTACTGCTAGGGCCATAACCTGGTCAAGGGAGTCAGACGAGGGGTAGCTAACCAGCAGATCCTTCAGGGCGTCAGATAATCCTAACCTAAACTGGCACCATAGGGCCGGATCGTTCCACTGAGAAGCTACGCACCACTTCCTAAAGTCAGAACAGTATTCCTCAACCGGTCTCCTACCCTGACGTAAGGTCACCAGCTGACTCTCGGCTAAAGCAGTCCTGTCAGTCTCGTCGTAAATGAGTCCGAGGGCAGAGAAAAAACGATCAACAGAGGAAAGTTCAGGGGCGTCAGGAGCCAAGGAGAAGGCCCACTCTTGGGGCCCTTCCTGGAGTCGGGATATGATGATACCCACCCGCTGGTTCTCGGAACCTGAGGAGTGGGGCTTTAGGCGGAAATACAGTCTGCAACTCTCCCGAAAGGAGAGAAACGTCTTACGGTCCCCTGAGAACCGGTCAGGTAACTTGAGGTCGGGTTCTAGAGGTGAGGTGAGGGGTACTACTAAAGCAGCGTCACCCTGATTGACCCTTTGGGCCAGGGCCTGGACCTGTAGGGAGAGGCCCTGCATCTGCTGGGTCAGGGTCTCAAGGGGGTCCATGATAACGTCAGCGTAGGAGAAATGGTAGACTAGGTAAGGGCTTGTAATTATGTAATGGCAGGAAGGAGGTGAAGGGAAAGTGAGCCCTAATCTACCCACCGCCCTGTCCCTGCCTACTTGCAACGACCCGCCCTAGGCGACGAGGTACAACTGGGCGGCGGTCCCTACGCTGTCCAAGTGCACAGGAAAACAAACAGGGAACATGCAAGGGAAGGGGCAGTAGCCACGGAACGCCACGAGGAAACGGAGCGGCGAACGGACAGTCAGGACCAGGACGAAGTGAGTACACCCAAGCGGGCAAGGAGACAGAAGCAAGCCAGGGGCAAAGCAAGCAGAAGCACGGCAGAAGCAGGCTGGAGCAAGCAGCAGTGGGGCCAGGAATCCAAAAGAATTACAAGCACTGAGGGAGAGAACAGGGCAGGTAATAAAGGACAGGGGGCGGAGCTAACTCCGACAGACCAGGCCGCGATAGGCTCTCCCACTCCTGAGCCTGCCACCCTGGTTGGTGGGAGATGGTGTCAGTCGAACAGGTCTGGCCTCAGGTGTGGATTGATTAATCCCAGGAGTATACCTAGATGAAGTACCTGGCAGATCCCTAACAACCTTGGTCGGGGTCCGGGCCACAGATCGCTGGAATAAAGTGGCCCGTGGTGTCCACAGCCCTTCAGATTATAGATATCAACCTGAGCTGACAGTGAATGTCATAAATACCTACTGATACCTCCCAGAAGGTTTTATAGATTTTTTCAGGGTTATTTCCTTGAGACCTTCTCCACTTCTCCCTTTACTTTCTCTCCATCTTTTCTGGTTCTTCTGTTCCTCAATCCTCACTTTTCAGTCTCCTCACTGTTCACAAGAGTTTTCTCATTCTCCTCCAGTTTCTGGTCTTTGCTCTCCTTTGTCTATATTCATTTTTCAATGCTTAGAATTAATTCTACATGATGGGAGTCGTCACATTCCTTTATTACTATATACAGGATTGATGGTATATTTTGGGTAGTTAGGTGACACTTCACCATTAAAAAAAAAAATTATATATATTTTTTTATATAAACTTTATTAAAGTTAAATATAAAGAACAATCCTGCAGCGTGATTCAGTAATGTCCTCCTCTTCTTCCGGAACATCATACAGGGTTATTACAACTCCCTCATTGGTGTGTGTTTCCCCCAGACTATTTGTAGAATAGAAGGGACATAATTGGTAGAAGCTCCGTTTTTGAGACCCAACGGCACCAAAAGCTCAAATTATTGTATTTTGTTTTTAACTATTAGAAATGATAATTTCAAGAGTGATAGAAATCCATTACACGTCTTTTTAACACAAATACAACTGTGATGTCATCGTGCAAAATAAATAATTTTGTACTAAGAAAATCAAAGCAAAAAACTATCAAGTGAAGCTTAGTTATTAATGTAATATTGTTTGGCAGAACTGTGTCTAAGGCTGGGTTCACACGAGCATGTTACGTCCGTAATGGACGGAACGTATTTCGGCCGCAAGTCCCGGACCGAACACACTGCAGGGAGCCGGGCTCCAAGCATCATAGTTATGTACGACGCTAGCAGTCCCTGCCTCGCTGCCGGACAACTGTCCCGTACTGAAAACACGATTACAGTACGGGACAATTGTCCTGCAGCAAGGCAGGGACTCCTAGCATCGTACATAACTATGATGCTAAGAGCCCTGCTCCCTGCAGTGTGTTCGGTCCGGGACATGCGGCCGAAATACGTTCCGTCCATTACGGATCAAACATGCTCGTGTGAATCCAGCCTTAAAGTGAAGTATTAGACTGAGCTCATACGGGGCGGATACGCTGCGTAAAAGCACGCAGCGTATCCGCCCTGTGCGCCGCAGGGAATTCCAGACGAAAAACCGCACCAAACTGTGGTGCCGTTTTTCCCTCGTAATGTCCGCTAATAGCAGGCCGGCAGTCAGATGGGATGAAGCATCATCCCGGGAGGCCGGCCCTCTAATGTTATCCAGGCCGGCCTCTTGGGATGACATTTCATCCCATGTGACCGCCGCTACAGTCTGTAATTGGCTGCAGTCACATGGGATGAAACGTCATCCCAAGAGGCCGCCCCGGAGGAAGAAACACAGACTCCTAAGTAAAAGATTTTTTTTTTTTCTAAGTTTCGTTTTTTTGCGGCAGAATCGCTGTGAACCCTCTGCAAAAAAACGCAACAACTGCTATATGTTGCGGGATTTACCTCCCCATTGAATTCAATGGGGGAAAACCCGCAACAAATAAGCAGTGTTTATGCAAATACAATTGACATGCTGTGAAGTAAAATTCTGCACCGAAGGTCAATTTCTGAGCGTTTTTTCCGTATTTACGCAGCGGGAGGATGAGATTTGTTTTATCCGTTTATCGAATTCCGTTGCAGAAAATCTGCAGTATTTACGCAACATGTGAACTGACACTTGTGGTATATGCACATACGGCAGTTTTGTTAAAGGGGTTTTTCTATCAAGGACATTTATGACAAATCCACAGGATATGTCATGAATGTCAGATAGATGCAGGTCCCACCCCTAGGCCCCTCACCTATCTCTACAATGGGGTCCCCTAAACCCCGTTCTACCTCCCTCTGTACCGGCCGAAGCATGTGATTTCCGACCATGAAGAAGAAAACAGCGTAGCTCGCTGAGCTACGCTGTTTCCATAAGTTCCATAGTACTTACAGAAGCAGCATAGCTCGCATGCTAGCGGCTTCCGTAACTGCCATTTACTTTTATGGGAAATCACAAATCAAATAGCAGTAGAACAAATTTTAGGGGGGCCCAATTTACTAAGACTGGAATATCTTACTAAAGGGCGTAGTTGACGTGATTTGCTCAAAATTAAATAAACAGCGCTCACCACTTAATACATTTAGCACATTTTAAACTCTGTAAGAGAAAGAAAATCATAACTGGTATAGAAAAAAGCAAAGGATTGGAGCAGCACTGTGAACAAATGCCTGACTAGGCTGGTGCAGGGCTTCAAAGATAAAGGAGTGACCTCTCCTTATGTGTTAGATATCCAAAAAAGAGAACGTGAAGCAGCACTCAAATAAAGTGAATTTATTCATCCAACATGGAACCACAACGTTTCACCTCCTCTATGAAGGCACTCTGCTCTGAGTGACAACTCTGGCGGTCTCCTGATTGGATGTTAGAGCTGTCACTCAGATTGAAGGGGCTGGGGAACATTTATTAAAGAGAGAGCCCGGGGCACTGCACTCCATGGCAATTGCAATTGCAACACCGGGGAAATTTAAAACCTGGATTTCTAGGTCATGCAACCTGCAAGATCATCACCCCAGGTTTGGTTACACTGCTCTCCCCGTCCTTGTTCCCTTTAAGCAAATTTAATCAGAGTCATTTGTTCTTTTCGTTTATACAGGATTTTTTTTTTTCACTCAATGCAGTGTCGTCGTAGGTGCAGTTTTTATTATTAAATGATGTTTTATTTTAATTTTGTCATTTGTCTTATTTATGATTATTGTCAGAGACATGCAGGAATAGCGCTCACTGACTCCCGCTGACCTGACGGATTCGGCGGTGACTGCAAGATACAGTTTCTATGTATCCAGGATACATAGAAGCTGTATCTCAAAAAGTTAATATTTTTCTTTATAAAACCCAATTCAAAACTTGTTTGAAACACAATAAAACATTCATTTAAAAAAAAATAATTCCCTTTAAAGGTTTACACAGCCTTCAACTGTTCCTTTACCTATAGAAATAAATTTAAGGAAATAAACCCTCTTAGTATGACTTGGGAAGAAGACGGAGATCAGGGAGGGTTCCAGTCAGTGTCCAGGTTTGGCCGGAGTCGTCATTGACTTCTAATGAATACAGATATTCTTGAGTGATGGAAATCTCTTTATGTTTTCAGCTCAGTGTATGTTTCCTCAGATCTGAACTGCAAACCCTGCAAGATAAATATGTATAAATTACTAATAAATTACCACAAAAATAATAAAAAATAGAAAACATTATCATGGCGCAGGTATAGGAATAGTATTAGGAATATTACATATATCTGCTTTGTCTTGCTATTCATATTCTATGTACTAAGTTTATTCTATAGTAATGAGTAAATGCTTTTTTAACGGTCCCTGAAATAAAATGTTTTTCATTCGTACATTAGTGATTGGTACATGGAATAATTCCTGTCTAGAGAACTTCTTCTCAAACTGTGAGGTAACACCCAATTCATGATGAGGTGCAGCACGCCGCCAAGGTGACCCAAATCCACAAGACAGTCCCACTTTCCAAGGGCGTATAGGGATTGTCTAGAATGGATGATTCATGATTCTTTATGACAGCACACCATATGGTCAGGCAGGGTATTACAGTACAGATTTTGAGGGATTTTCATCCACTAAACCTTCATGGTGTGTCTTTTTTATATTCCTACATTTCAATAAAACCTAAATGTCCACCTGGGGCCCCCACGGACCACACTTCTATGACATATCTAATAGCAATGCCATAAAAAGTTGATATAGAGAAAAAAAAACATCTAAATCTATATGTATTCTTCACAGCTCTACTCTGCACAACTAAACTAGAGGCTAAAGTTTCTCTACTCACCACGTATGATGATTCTTTCTTTGGCTGAGCTGCCTGTAAATTTAAATAACAGTCAATATAGAAATGATATGATGGTATAAGAATGTATTGGTGGAAATATGTGAAACACATCATATAGATATAAGAAGTCAATACAGAGACTTCACGACTACATACATTCTTATACATTTATTATTGTAAATTCAGTTTACTTTATTCCTTTTTTTTATTGCAGTGTCTGACAACTTAGAAAAAAAATCAGAAACATGAACAGATCCCAATATTACATATAATAGTAATAATATAGTACTCCAAGTTTTCTCAAATATTCTGTCCCTATTGTAAACAGTCAGTAGGAATACTGGTAGAGGGTAGGTATGTGCCACTGAGATTTTTTATCTCAGTGGTGTAAATCTCTGGGAAGTTCGTTGCTCAGCAAGGTTAGTTGGTGAGCAGGAGTTTTTTGGGCTGGATTTCAGGGTCCGGGATTTAGGAATGGCTGTAGAGATTCTGGGTGGGATGGCCATTCCCATACCTCCACTCCAGGTTTTGATTTCTAGGTTCTGAGTCTCAGCTGGCCCTGATTTAAAGGGAAGCTGACAGTGAGACCAGAGAGAGAGTGAGGAGGAAGGAGATTGCTATTCCTCCAGGGAGACTGCTATGACCGAAGCACCTAACAAACGGGGATTTGCACAACTCAGGTGGTGGCTGCTACAGGGTGAGAACTTTAAAGATTGTTGTTAAACAAAGTGATATTGTTATGTTGGTTGCTTTACCCAGTGGACGCAAACTCTGTACACAAAAAGGATCTGTTTGTTTGGTGCAAATAAAAAGTATCCGCTGTTTCTATTTTACCCTGCTTCCGTGTGCGTGACTGCCCAATACAGCAACCCAAGGGGCAAGCCAGCTCACCCTATATACAGGTAAGATACTGATGTTACTGGTAGTAATGTACATTGTTGATCTTGGCATCGATCTGATTGCCAGGGGGAGTTAAGGAAGAGATTTAAACTCTATAGCACATTGCTCTATGCCAGGTGTGTTTTATCTTCCTTTTGCTCAACTGGGGCATGTAAGTATAAAGGATTGAACTTGGTGGACTTAGACTATGTTTACATCTGCGTCGGAGGCTCCATTAGGAGTCTTTGTGACTGATTTCATTATATTTAATGTGTAAAAAAAATAAAGTGCATTTAGCACTATTCTTCTCGTCAATATAATAGACACCACCCTGGAACCCGAGATGTCCCATTGTATATTAATAGGATCCGTCAGACACTGGTGGTATTCGTTGTCTGACGGATCGGCAGAGCGTTGTGATTTCTATTATAGATGGAAACAACTACGCAGATAGGAACAGAGAATTTTGTTTTTTTTCTTCCCGCTAACGATAAAACTGTGATATTACATACAACATACAGATATCAGGTACCAGTTTCCAGCTGCCTCTTGCTATATATAACAATTGTCTTAGATTTGGGGTGTCAGGTACTGGATAAGGAGAATAATATGGGTTTTCAATAAATATTTGAATGTAATTCTGTTCCTATGAAATCATCGCAGCGTTCACTTGTTACGACATCTTCACATACCTTCACATTCTCATATACGGGGATGGGTTCCTGTCTGTTCCCCGATGACTCTGAGGATAGATCACAAGACGTCATAAGAAAGTATAATTTAAGCCACTGGAAATGTATATTTATGTTTTAATTTAAAGGGAATCTCCACCTTTTAACACCTTGTTGCTTTTATGTCCAAAATTGTGTTCTGCATAATTTAAAAATATATCTATCGCATTTAGCACTTTGTTTTAACGATACAGAGCTCCAAATCCAGTAGTTCTAAAGGGGGTTTCCAGTCCCTAAAACTTGATCTCCTATCCTCAGGATAGCCCATCGATAGCTGATCCGACTCCCGGGACCTCTGCTGATCAGCTCTTTTGAAGGAGAAGCAGCGATCATACGAGTGCTGCACCCTCTTTAAAAGAGCTGATCGGCGCGGGTCCCGGGAGTCGGACCCTGACCCATCAGCTATCGATTGGCTATCCTGAGGATGGACCATCAATTTTTAGGGATTGGAAAACCCCTTTAAAAGATTATGTGCTGCCTGCAGCGGCCACTAAAAGGAGATAAGGAGCTTTCTACATATTATTATTATTATTACTGTATATATTATCATTTAGATTGTTTTATTATTTATAGTCCCTTTGTAACCGTGTGCAGTAAACATCTAAGCTCCCTCTAGCTGAAGGAAGACAGTGTGTTATATCTTCAAACTAGGTCTATGCCACTTTGTGCTATTAACCCCTTCACATACCTGGCTGTGGTGCGGGGGTTGAAGCACGAAGCGGGCTCGTTAGCTGAGCTCGCTCCATACACTGTGGGTTGCATCTGTGTATTACAGCTGAAACCCGGCACTAATGGCGAAGCACAGAGATCGTTCTGTACCTGGCCGTTTAACTACTAAGGGTATGTTCACACGGACAATTTTCGGGCCGTAAACGGCTGAAAAATCGGGAGCGGAACGCTTCCAAACATCTGTCCATTGATTTCAATGGGAAAACGGTGTTCTGTTCCGACGGAGCGTTTTTCGCTGCTTTTTTTACGTGTAAAAATACGGCCGCTAAAAAGAAGTGCAGGTCACTTCTTGGGACAATTTTGGGGCCGTTTTCCTTAGACTCTATTGAAAAAAAGCTCCCAAAAGGCTGTAAAAAACGCAGCGGAAATCGCAAGTGGCACAAAAAAACATCTGAAAATCAGGAGCTGTTTTCTCTTGACAACATCTCCGTATTTTGAGACGTTTTTGACTCTGCATGTGAACATACCCCTGTGACGATATCCCATAGTAGCCCATGGTCCCAATGAAGACCCCCTAGGTCTGCCTTCTTTCTGCCTCTGTTTTGCCCTGTCTCTGGCACAATATTCAAAGTGAAAAAGAAAAACCAGTTTCCCAAGTAGTGTAAAATAATAAATAAAAATTGATATGGACGCGTCCGTAAATGTCCGAACTTTTACAATATAACGTTATTTCATGCGCACGGTGAACGCTGTTAAAAAAAAATGTAAACACCAGACTTGCTGTTTTTTGGTCACCATGGCTTTTAAAGAAATATAATAAATGTTCGAAAAGTTGTACCAATAAAAACTACAGCTCGTTCCGCAAAAAATAAGCCCTCCCACCGCTCAATCGACGAATATAGCGACACAAAACCATTTTTTTTAACAAATAGTTTATTCTTTGTTAAAGTAGTAAAATATAAAAAAAATATATAAATTTGGTATCACCGTGATCTATTAAGCTGCAGAATAAAGTGAAGTTGTAAAGTAAATGCAGTAGAAACTAAACCCAGTTTTTCCCAATTTTTTTTTGCAGTTTCCCAGTACATTATATGGTACTTTAGATAGTGGCAATAAAAACCACAACTCCTGCAAAAAATAATCCCTCGCACCACTTCATTGACGGAAACATTTAAAAAGTTATTGCACTTCGGAGAAGAGGAGTGAAAAACAAAAAAAAACTTGTCCTGAGAGTTAAAATAAAAAAATAAAAAATCTAAACACTTTTTGCTCTATTATTTACAAATTTTCCTCTAAAAACACACAGAAAACGAATTAAACTGCATAATAATTAACAATTAACCCCGTGTATCATAGAAAATAAAAATTATTTGGATAATGTATAAAATAAGCTCAACTACTTAATTAACGAGGGAAATTATTCTGACCTTAACATGGTTAATAATGAATCTTGTGGACATAATGTGGTGTGTGCGTCCAGTTTCTGAATCCTGGGAAAACTATTTGTCTTCTCCCCTCCCTGTAGATATTATAGGGCTCGCTGTGATGTTAATGCTGGAACAACGCTGAGGGTC
Source organism: Rhinoderma darwinii (assembly GCF_050947455.1). NCBI lineage: Eukaryota > Metazoa > Chordata > Amphibia > Anura > Rhinodermatidae > Rhinoderma > Rhinoderma darwinii. The sequence goes on from NC_134696.1 coordinate 91,960,150, forward strand.
TCTGGATCCCCCTGACTTCATATTGATGTACATATAGAAGGTACTGCCGGGGGCTTCATAATCTTAGGCTGCGATCTATATTATCTTGATTCTTTTAAATTCAGAGATCTGCTAGTTCCATAGAAGAAACAATGCACAAAGTATAGTCTCATCTAAGGCCATATTCACACGTTCAGGATTGTGTCTGGATTCCACACCTCAATCCTGACGTATTCGCTCACATTTCGCCGGCAATGCATGTCAATGGGGTATTTTCTACATTTATGCGCTCGGGATAATATCTGCGGAATAGTGAACGCCATAATACCTGATCCTGTTACAGAATATAATATAATAACAGAGAATAAAATAAAACATCCTATTATATTATCATATACCTCTGTATAAGAGAAGTCTCTCCTAATCAGTCTTTGTAAGCAAAAAGAAATGGCGAAAAGGGGGTGAAGGACGATACTAACAAGAAAGAACGTTCATGTCATAAAAATAAATAACTTTGGTCTAGTCCTCCTCTCTTTCAGATAAGTTTTCCCTTCAATTATTGTGTCCCCGAAACCGCACAGGGCACCACCATCCTTGCTAGAGAAGTTAAGCGTGGACAACGGACCAGCCAACCGCCCACAGCCACCAAACAAGGTGTACCAATTATTTTGCGGCATCCGCAGGAAGAAGGTAGGAAGATTCCCGCTGACACCAGGAAGACCTTGAACCCTGACATTAAATCACAGAGGAGGGTCCCCCAGGAGAACCTGTTACTGAAACCATTTACCTCATTGAAGATTTTGATATTAATTTTAACATTCAGTGGCAGCAGGGAAATTATAGTTTTCCAGGATTGTTTGACTTTTTTACTTTTTGTTTCTTGTGTAAAAAAGTCTTCCACTCAGTCTTATTTACTGAATATGGACTGTTTGCCAAGAAATCATGTATAGGGCGATGCCGTGTTGTCAAGCAGCGTTTGTTGCGTTATGTGGCAGCACCAAAAATGAAAATAATTCTGCAGTTTACGTGCCCCCGGGGAACACCTGTAAGTTTCAAGATATAAATGTCCAAAAATGTTTTACATCAAATTATTTGGTGCAATATTAGTAAGATTTTTGGGAGGTGTATGACCAAATTCGGGACTGGAAGGTTTGAATCTAGGGGAAGCAATGGTATAGGTTCGCATTTGGGGTTTGGCATTTAAAACAGGGAGATGTGGGACATTTCACTATCTTATGGTCTTTAAAAGGGGTTAAATATTCCAAGAATTGAGCCAAGGTGTGAGATTTGTGCCTGTTCCGGTACCGCTGGAATGGCTGCTGGTGTCAGTGCTTGGCCATCTCCCATCCGTTTTGTCATTGAAGTTTGGGATTAGGAATAGTGTAGAGGAATATGTATAAACTTTTAAACCATTGCTGTAAGTAGGTGTGGGTGTGGTGTGACCTTCATCAAATAGCTATTAACTTGTAGATAGTGAAGAGGATCAATTGGAATTGTGAGGAATTTGGAACAGACTGTGAAAATTTCTGTAAACTATCAATGTGTATTCATTATTCTAAGGAAGTGACCCCCGTAGATTGCCATATGGGATACGGGTTTCCATCCTGAAAGTTAGGGTTATTTATCAGAGGTTAATGAAGTGACATTGAAGGGATGATTGAAAGTAGTATCGGATTGTTGGCCATGCTTTCCAGGTTGTGATCAGAAGAGGGTTGAACTCTCCTTTCCGACAAAAATTTCTCATATGGAAGACGCAAGAGACCAGACAAACCACTACTCTGAGACAATTGAGAGTCTTAGGGTATGTTCACATGCAAAATAAAAAAGGGCTGAAAATGACAGAGCTGTTTTCAAGGAATAACCGCTTCTGATTTTCAGCCGTTTTTGTAGCCACAAACGTTTTTTGAGGTGTTCTTTTTGGAGCTGTTTTCCAATAGACACTATGAAAAACGGCTCAAGAAGTGACATGCTCCTTCTTTTTACGTGGCGTTTTTTAAAACAGCGGCATAAAAAAACACCCAGTCTGAACTAAATGCAGTTTTTCCCATTGATTTCAATGGACAGATGTTTGTCAGGGTTTAGGTACCACTTTTTCAGGCGTATTTCGAGGCTTCTACGAGGGGACCCCGATGCTAGTAAAAGCCACATTCACTTGTATTTGTGTCCTCAGGATATATACAAGGGGGGGGGGAGCGCTGTGTGGCACTATATACAAGGGGGAAGCGCTGTGTGGAATTATATGCAAAGGGACGGGGACTGGGTAGCACTATATACAAGGGGGGCAGCTGTGTAGCACTATATACAAGGGGGGCAGCTGTGTAGCAGTATATACAAAGGGGGGTGCTTTATAGCACTATATACAAGGGGGGAGCTGTGTAGCACTATATACAAGAGGGAAGCACTGTGTAGCACTCTATACAAGGGGAAGGCGCTTTGTGTCACTATATACAAGGGCAGAGTGCTGTGTGGCACTATCTATAGGGGGCCTGTTTGTGGCGCTATCTATAGGGGGCAGTGTGTGATGCTATCTACAGGGGGTGTGTGGCGCTATCTGCAGGTAGTGTGCGGCACTATCTACAGGGGGTGGCGCTATCTACGGGGGGGGTGTGGCGCTATCTAAATGGGGGGTAGCTTTACTTTACAGTGTGTAACACAATTATATTCAGGGGCAACAGTGCATGGTGCTATTATATTCAGGGGCATAGTGTGTAGCATCATGATGATTTTATCTTCGTTTACAGGTGTCGAAATGTTGGAAAAGTGAAGCTGCAAAAATGGGTCATGGCCAGGCGAAGTCATCATGAAGTCTGGACAGAAGAAAAAGAGAAAAAAAACTACTAGAATCTGAGAAGTAGTCACCTGTGAGTCACTAGATTTATAGAGAATCTGTCACCTCTCCTGACATGTTTATTATAGGAAAACCTTGTATTTCACCAAAAATCTTTGTGCAGTCCAGGACTGATAGACAAATTGGTGTTACCTTTCCCCTTGTCAGGAGGATCTGTCCCTGCACAGTGTTATACAGTCAGCTATGGTTGGAGACTGTCAGTATGTAAGCACACAGCTTTTTGATAAGGGGAATCGTAACAGCCATTTGTTAATGCTTGCACATAAAGGTAGTGTTACGGCGCGGCAGGGCGGCAGTGGAGAAGGGGGGCCCAAGTTTGGGTAACAGCCCAGGGCCTATGGTCTACTTAATCCACCACTGGCGTCTAGGTGCGTGAAAACGCACCAATATAGGACATGCAGTGAGTTTCAGACAACGGACACTCGCTGCGTAAAAATTCACGTGTGAATAGCCCTCTTGAAATCAGTGGGGCCGTGTGCTGTGCGATGTTTCAATGCACAGCACACGGATGAGATTCATGCTGGTGTGACTGAGCCCTTAGTAACATGTCAGTATTTTCTCTTACCATTCTTTCTCTTTGTCACAAATTTCCAGTATAAGGCGATACTTCCAATAATAAGTACAACTCCCAAGATTATGGCAAAGGCAAGTCCTAGTCCAAGTCCTATGGAATCCACATTGATGTCATTTATGAATTCTAGAAATAATAATATGAATACAGTTAATCAATTATAAATAGCAGTTACTCGGCTTTGCACGGGTCTATTTGTTTGTAGTTTGCGTGTGTGGTTAAAAACTTTGTTTTCAACTGACATGAAGCCAACATATCCAATAAAGTAGATGTTTTACTACAAAATATGTACATTTTAATTCTAAAATTATTTATTTAATTTATATATTTTGGCTGTGACATATCTTGTCAGCCTGGAGACGGGGCTTGAATCTTTCGTCAAAGTGCAGGGTTCCTGTTTGTGGGCATGACTGGTCTGAACGGGGTTCAATATATGGGAATGCTGAAGTCCAGAATAGGTACAGTGTAGTATAGGTACAGTCCATTCACGGCGAGTAAAGAAAGATGGCTGGATTGTTATGGAAACCCGGTGTAAAGCAAAAATGACTGGGTTGTTATGGGAACCTGGTGTAAAACTGTGTATGTGAGTGAGGCTAAGAATGAAGAACCTGCGAGCTTCTATTGGCTAATACGGGTCATGTGATGTGATAAGGTGGAGGATCCTCGATGTGGAAGCCAGTGGTGCCATATTTGCTCTTGTATTGCAATTTTTGGTGAATATGTCAAGAACGGTAGAAACCTGGTGTAAAACCTTCTAAAGCGCCTGATTTACTTAGTCGTGGACAAAATTGTTGGTACCCTTCCATTAAAAGAAAAACTCACAATGCTCACTGAAATAACTTGAAACTGACAAAAGTAAAAATGCATTTTAATTTACTGAAAATCAATTGATGTAAATCAGACATTGCTTTTGAATTGTGGTTCAATAGAAAAATGTAAAAAAAAAACAAAACTAATGACACTGTCCTGCACAAAAATGATGGTCCCCTTAACTTAATATTTTGTTGCACAACCTTTTGAGGCCATCACTGCAAACAAACGATTTGTGTAACTCTGAGACTTCTGCACCTGTCCACAGGTATTTTAGCCCCCTCCTCATGAGGGCACTGCTCCAGCTGTCTCAGGTGTGAAGGTGTCTTCTCCAGACTGCAGATTTCAATGGGTGCGTGATGCGCGAAAAACGCACGATTATAGAACATGTCGTGAGTTTTATCAAGTGTCCTGACAATGATTAGAGATCCCTACCAGCCAGGACGTGATGTCTATTAAAAATCCTGACACTTCGGTAACGTTTGTGTGTGATTTACAGCAAGGCAAGCGTAATCTCGTAAGATTACGCTGTAAACTGTCATTTAAAACGAGATTACGCTTGCCTTGCTGTAAATCTCACACAAATGTTACCGAAGTGTCAGGATTCTGAATAGACATCATGTCCTGGCAGTAAAAATGTAATAAAATTAGCAAAAATACAAAATGAAAGGCAGGTGGCCAATGATAGTAAAACAAATCCCAACAAATTTTTCAACATGTTGAGGAAATTTCTCCCCTTTGCAGTTGAAGCCGAACCATGACACCAATTAATATCCCGGTAATTAAAATCTCCCATTATGACTACAGTACCAGCCTGTGCAGCCCGCTCCATCTGTTTATATAGCTGACCTTCCATCTCCTCAGTTATATTTACCTCCCTTTGTAATTCCACCCACAAGGTTTCAACCTTCTCACAATCTTCACCCACTTATTTTTTTTCACACTCACCTTCATATCGCTTCTCACATACAGACATACACCACCGTCTTCATATCACTTCCCACATACAGACATACACCACCGCCTTCATATCACTTTTCACATACAGACATACACCACCACATTCATATCACTTCTCACATACAGACATACACCACCGCCTTCATATCACTTCTCACATACAGACATACGCCACCGCCTTCATATCGCTTCTCACATACAGAGATACACCACCGCCTTCATATCACTTCTCACATACAGACATACACCACCACCTTTCCTGTTTGCCCTGTCTTTCCGAAACAGTGTAAAACCCTGTAGATTTACAGCCCAGTCATGTGAAGAGTCCGGCCATGTTTCAGCAACACCAACTATATCTATATTTTCCTCCAGTACCAAGGCCTTCAGCTCCCCATTTTGCTTGCTAGACTTCTGGCATTTGTGAACATACACTTTAACTTGCATTTCAAATTGTCACGTTCGGTATCAGAAATGTGATTATTTGGGCATTTTTATTTTCATTGCTGTTTTGTACCAAAGGGATATCCTTTTTCTGTTGTCTAGTCCTCCTCCCAAAGTCTATTTCTCCCCCCACCAATATGGTCTAACCCCTCTCTAACCTAACTACTCCTTTATATTCTACATTGACCTCCCTCCTCAGCCCTAGTTTAAATACTAAGTCTTTTCTGTCCCAGGGCTTTGAGTTTCAGGTAATTTTTTAATTTTTTTTTAACTATTAGGCTATGTTCACACAGGGCGGATATGGTTGCATAAAGGTAAACAGCGTATCAGCCCTTGCGGCCACAGGGAATTCCGGATGAAAAACACACCAAATTGTGGTGCAGTTATTCGGCTGGAATGTCCGCTGTGGAAAAAAAACAAAAACACACATACTTACCCTCTGGTGTCCTGCAGACCGGCCTCCTGGGATGATGTTTTATTCCATGTGCAGCCTGTGATTGGCTGCAGCAGTCACATGGGATGAAACGTCCCAGGAGGCTAGCCTGGATGAAGAAGCAGAAGATTCTGGGTAAGTATAATAATTTTTTTTATTAGGCAAATACAATTAACATGCTGCGGTTTAAAAAAACCGCACCGCCGGTCAATTTCTGAGCATTTTTTCCATTTATCATTTACACAGCGTGTGGTTGATATTTGTTCAAATCTCATCCACTTTGCTTCTACTGTGACAATGTTCATTGTCAGGAGGGAGGGGGTTTTTTGTTTGTGGTGGAGGGGGGAAAGCCCAGTCAAGTTTGTTTGGAGCCCTGTCCTTCCTACTTACGCCCCTGGACTATGGTACATGTGTTTCCCATGGCATGTGCTAGTACCCGCTGTTATAATAATGTACATCAGCACCAGTGAGAGCATAAGTCATTAATAATGAACATACGTCAGAGTTCACGTCTTATACTAATTTTCTGCTATTACATTTATATTCTTCTGTAAAGGAAAAACAATTCTGAGGACGGATTCTCAATGGCGCCTCTTGTATAAAAAGTTTCCCCTAGCAGCCAATCACAGTCCACGGTTAATTTCTCTGCTGCAGTTTGGAATATGGAGGCTGAACTCTGATTGGTTGTGACGTACAGTCAGGACGACTTTTCTCAGACAGTTTCTTACATGAGGCGCAGTGAGAAATTGTAATATATGGAAGGGTGGAAATAGAAAATGATACTCACCGTAGACGGTCAGGGTCACACTTAAGTCCTGTAATGACATTACTGTCTGTATTGTCACTATATAATTCCCTCCATCTGTGATATGAAGATCTCTGATGTGTAATGATCCGTTACTGAAAGCTTTGATCCTACGATTGTATAGAGGTCCAGTAGCTGTAGGGGAATTATAATCAGGAGAATATGACAGGATGATGTACTGTGCGATTGTATTTGGTCCTTTAAACCAGCCGACATTCACAATTCTTTCAGTAATCCCAGTAACGCTCAGGGTGACAGATCCATTAATAACTGGATACTGGGGGATCAGCTGAATACTGGGCATTGCACTGGTCACCTTCAATGTGAGGACGAGGAGAACTACAAGAGAAAATCATCTGTTATAAAAAAAATATATATAAAGGATCAACTCAAAACCTTTCTATTAAACAATCATCACTGACTTACAGTAAATCTCACCCAGGATACTGATCTTTAGGCCTCATTTACACCAGCGTAATATACGCGCGTGCTTTTCACGCGTGTCGTACGCACCTATATTACTCTATGGGCAGTGCAGACGATGCGTGAATTTTGCGCAGCGCGAGCGCGTTGCGTAAAACTCACGACATGTTCTATAATCGTGCGTTTTTCGCGCATCACGCACCCATTGAAGTCAATGGGTGCGTGAAAACCACGAAGGTCGCACGGAAGCACTTCCGTGCGAACTGCGTGATTCGCGCAAGAGCTGTCAAACTCTGAATGTGCTTTTCTGTTTACAAACATCCAAAATGAGTGTCTTAGAGATGAGCGAACCGAACTTCACCGGGTTCGGCCGAACTCGTTTTGGCCGAACCCGGCAAAAAATGTTGCGGGACGCGACGTCAGGAGACAGTCACTGTCCAGGGTGCTGAAATAGTTAAACTGGTTCAGCACCCTGCACAGTGACTTCCGATCCCAATATACGTGAACGTGTAAAAAAAAAAAAAAAAAAGTTCTGGCTTACCGATTAAAACTCCCGGCTTCTTCCTCTAGTCTGACCTCCCGGGATGACAATTCAGTCCAAGTGACAGCTGCAGCCAATCACAAGCCAAGCACAGGCTGCAGCGGTCACATGGACTGCCGCGTCATCCAGGGAGGTGGGGCCCGATGTCAAGAGAGGCGCGACACCAAGGACGTGTCACCAAGGCAACGGCCGGGAAGTTCTCGGTAAGTACGAACCTCTTTTTTTTTTTTTTTAAACGGGTTACTCGATATGGTGATCGGTATTCTCTGTCGAGGGTGCTGAAAGAGTTACTGCCGATCAGTTAACTCTTTCAGCACCATGGACAGTGACTGACGTCGGCTAGCCTCATCTCTATGATGGCGGCTGCGCGAAAATCATGCAGCCGCGCATCATACACGGATGACACACGGAGCTGTCAAGTGCCTTTTGCGCACGCAAAACGCTGCATTTTTTACGCGCGCAAAACGCACACGCTCGTGTAAATGAGGCCTTACTGTCCGCTTGTTCTGTCAGAAATTATTCTGATGAAAATCATTCATCTGGATTGTGTCACTTTTATTGCTACAATATACAGATGTATTAGAGCTGATTTTACCACTTGAAGATTCTCACCCAAAACATAAAATTGGTCGCATATTAGGAACTTCCAGTTGTCACTTTGCAAAAGTTAAAAAAATAAATAAAAAAAATTATGTTTATTAAAGTGTAACTAAACTTTTAAAAAACGATTGACGTATCGTAGTGACATGTCAGAAGTTTTGATTGGTGGGGGTACGAGCACTGAGACTAAAACAAAGCTTTCCGATTCTGATATGTGGTCATTTTACCTTTTGGATAGAAATCCTCTTGAACTGTGTTTTTTGAGCACAGCATTGAGTTACACCTCCCCCATGACTCAAATTAGTCGAGTCGCGTCTCCCTTTAAGAAACCTACCATTACTCAAAGCAGACACCGAAACAGAGCTGGATTTTAATGGCCACAGCAGCCGTTTATTATTTAAATAACAAGGAATTTTAAATAGCATAACTTTTGAATCCCCAAAAAGGAATTCTTCATAACATTAACCCCTTCAGGACCAAGCTCATTTTGGCCTTCAGGACCAGACCCATTTTTTCAAATCTGACATATTTCACTTTATGTGGTAATAACTCCGGAACGCTTTTACCTATCAAAGTGATTCTGAGATTGTTTTCTCGTGACACATTGGACTTTATGATAGTGGAAAAATGTGGTCGATAAATTCAATATTTACCAGTGAAAAACACCAAAATTTGGTGAAAAATTGCAAAAATTTGCATTTTTCTAAATGTAAATGTATCTGCTTGTAAGACAGGCAGTTATACCACACAAAATTGTTGCTAATTAACATCCCCCATATGTCTACTTTAGATTGGCATCGTTTTTTGAACATCCTTTTATTTTTCTAGGACGTTACAAGGCTTAGAACTTTAGCAGCAATTTCTCACATTTTCAAGAAAATTTCAAAAGGCTATTTTTACAGGGGCCAGTTCAGTTGTGAAGTGGCTTTTAGGGCCTTATATATTAGAAACCGCCAAAAAGTCACCCCATTTTAAAATCTTCACCCCTCAAAGTATTCAAAACAGCATTTAGAAAGTTTCTTAACCCTTTAAACGTTTCACAGGAATTAAAGCAACGTAGAGGTGAAATTTTCAAATTTCATTTTTTTTTTGCAGAAATTCATTTTTATTCTATTTTTTTTGTAACACAGAAGTTTTTACCAGAGAAATGCAACTCAATATTTATTGCCCAGATTCTGCAGTTTTTAGAAATATCCCACATGTGGCCCTAGTGTGGTAAAGGACTGAAGCACCGGCCTCGGAAGCAAAGGAGCACCCAGTGGATTTTGGGCCTCCTTTTTATTAGAAAATATTTTAGGCTCCATGTCAGGTTTCAAGGGCTCTTTCGGTGCCAAAACAGTGGAAATCCACCAAAAGTGACCCCATTTTGGAAACTACACCCCTTGAGGAAATTATCTAGGGGTATAGTGAGCATTTTGACCCCACAGGTTTTTTGCAGAAATTATTGGAAGTAGGCCGTGAAAATAAAAATCGTCATTCTTTCAAAGATTATGTAGGTTTAGCTAATTTTTTCTAATTTCCACGAGGACTAAAGGAGAAAAAGCACCACAACATTTGTAAAGCAATTTCTCCCGAGTAAAACAATACCCCACATGTGGTTATAAACGGATGTTTGGACACACGGCGGAGCTTAGAAGGGAAAGAGCGCCATTTGGCTTTTGGAGATCAAATTTAGCAGGAATGGTTTGCGGAGGCCAGGTCGCATTTGCAAAGCCCCTGAGGTACCAAAACAGTGAAAACGCCAAAAAAGTGACTCCATTGAGAAAACTACACCCCTTGAGGAATCCATCTAGGGGTGTAGTGAGCATTTTGCCCCCACAGGTGTTTCATAGATTTTATTAGAATTGGGCAGTGAAAATAAAAAAAATCCTTTTTCTTCAATAAGACGTAGCTTTAGCTCCAAATTTTTAATTTTCTCAACAAATAAAGGAAAAAAAGAACCCCAACGCTTGTAAAGCAACTTCTCTGGAGTACGGCAATACCCCACACGTGGTCGTAAAATGCTGTTTGGGCACACGGCAGGGCTCAGAAGGGAAGGAGCGCCATTTGCTTTTGGTGTACAGATTTTGCTGCATTTGGTTTCTGGTCGCTATGTTGCATTTGCAAAGTCCCTGTGGGACCAAAACAGTGGATCCCCCCCAGAAGTGACGCCATTTTGGAAACAACACCCTCAAGGTATTCACCTAGGGGTGTAGTGAGCATGTTAACCCCACAGGTGTTTTGCAGAAATTCGTGTGCACACGATGTGGGAGAATGAAAATGGGAATTTTTCCTTAGATACGCCAATATGTGGTGCCCGGCTTGTGCCACCATAACAAGACAGCTCTCAATTATTATGCGGTGTTTCCCTGTTTTAGAATCACCCTACATGTGGCCCTAATCTTTTGCCTGGACATTCGACAGGGCTCAGGAGTGAAAGAGTACCGTGTAAAATTGAGGCCTAATTTGGCGACATATAAAGTATTGGTTCACAATTGCAGAGGCTTTGATGTGAAATAATAAAAGAAACCCCTGAGAAGTGACCCCATTTTGGAAACTGCACCCCTCAAGGCATTTATTAAGAGGTGTAGTGAGCATTTTCACCCCACGTGTCTTTTCCATAAATGATTGCGCTGCGGAAGGTACAAATTAAAATGTTTCCCTAGATATGCCAATTCAGTGTCAAATGTCATGCCCAGCTTGTGCCACTTTTTTTTTTTATATACACCGTTCACCGTACGTTATAAACTACATGTTACCTTTATTCTGCGGGTCAGTACGATTCTGGCGATACCAAATTTATAGAACTTTTTTATAACTTTTTGCACAATAAAATTACTTTTGGAAAGAGAATGTATTTTTTCTGTCGCCAAGTTGTGAGAGCCATAACTTTTACATTTTTTCGTCGATGAAGCTGTGTGACGGCTTGTTTTTTTTGCGAGACGAGGTATAGATTTTATCGGTACCATTTTTGGATACATGCGACTTTTTGATCACTTTTTATTTCAATTTTTGGAAGACAGTGACCAAAAAAACAGTAATTATGGCAGTGTTTTTGAGGTTTTTTTTTACGGCGTTCACTGTGCGGAATAAATAACATAATATTTTTATAGTTCAGGTTGTTACGATCGCTGCGATACCAAATATGTATGGCTTTATTATTTTTTTCAATAATAAATGACTTATAAGGGAAAAAGGGCGATTGTGTTTTGTGTTATTATTTGAAACTTTTATTGTATGTTTTCCAACTTTTATTTTTACTTTTTTTACACTTTTTTTTACACTTTTCTTTAGTCCCACTAGGGGACTTGAATGTCCAACTATTTGTTTGATGTTCTAATACATTGCACTACCTATGTAGTGCAATGTATTGGAACTGTCAGTTGTTCACTGACAGCAAGCCGATTAGGCTCCGCCTCTGGGCGGGGCCTAATCAGCTTACGTAATGGCAGACAGGAGTCCATTGTTAGGGCTCCTGTTGCCATGGTAGCAGTCGCCAGCCTTGCCATCGCATGGCAAGGCTGCCGATTTTCTACAAACCTCTAGGATGCAGCGATCACAATGGATCGCTGCATCGAAGGGGTTAATGCCAGGAATCGGAGCTAGCTCCGGTTCCTGGCGATAGATCGGGGTGTCCGCTGTTACATACAGCGGACACCCACTGCTGATGACGCCGGCTCAGCTTCTGAGCCGGAAGCTGAGCCGGCGCCATCTTGCCGATGTTACCGGAAGCCTCCTGGGCCCCGCCGACGACGGGGCATAGGAGGATTCCGTTACAGGCTGATCGGGAGGTAAGTATTAGCCCTCCGATCGCCTTTGCAACCACCGGCAACCCAGCGATCACGTTGCTGGGGTGCCGGTGGCTATAAACTCCTCACATGCTGCGATCTCTATTGAACGCAGCATGTGAGGGGTTAATCGGTCGGATCGGATGCTAGCTCCGGTCCTGGCCGATACCTTAGGGTGCCAGCTGTAACATACAGCTGTCACCCGGTGGTGATGTCGCTGGCTCAGCTCCTGAGCCAGCTTCATCTCCATGACGTATATTTACGTGAAAAGGCGGTAAGCCACCGATTTTAATGACGTATATATACGTGATCCGGCGGGAAGGGGTTAAATAACCAACTGCGACCCTATCAGGGTCATAACATTATTTAACAACCAGAATGACGGGCAAGTCCTTGAAGCCACCGATATTTTATTTACTGGTCATCTGCCCACCAATAACTTACCTCCAGCCGTAACCCGGCTCGGGGGCACCAATTACCTTTTGCAGATGACCACCATATATAACACAGCCTTCAAAAGGGGTAGCACACTAAGAAGCCGACTAATTGGGGGTGCATCCCGTGATACATTCCCCCCCCCCCCACCACTTTTTACGACCTACTTCAAGGACTCCCCCCGCAGCTGCAATGACAAAATATCCTGACCACCGAAGACATACATCATCAGCGTAAATCCTCTGGCCAGGAAAAAAACACGAGCAGCAACCTTTGTCACAATACACCAATCCACTCCAGGGCGGGTGGATGGGAACATGTTCTTGCTTCTGTGTCCTGGTGAAGAGAGAGAAGACCACAAGGAACAAGATACAACCCCCTAACACTCCTCCCCTTATCCCAACAACCCTCCTACCATCCCTATCCTTAAATTCCCATAGGCCAACCAACTAACTATCCCTCCCATCTATTTAAGTCATGGAGGCCTCACCTTATTTCTTTTCTCGTCTGCAGTACGGCCTCTTCTTGACTCAAATAAGTCGAGTCGCGTCTCCCTTTAAGAAACCTACCATTTCTAAAAGCAGACACCGAAACATAGTTGTATTTTAATGGTCACAGCAGCCGTTTATTATTTAAATAACAAGGAATTTTAAATAGCATAACTTTTGAATCTCCATAAAGGAATTCTTCATAACATTAAATAACCAACTGCGACCCTATCAGGGTCATAACATTATTTAACAACCAGAATGACAGGGGCAAGTCCTTGAAGCCACCAATATTTTATTTACTGGTCATCTGCACACAAATACCTTAACTCCAGCCGTAACCCGGCTCGGGGGCACCAATTACCTTTTGCAGATGACCACCATATATAACACAGCCTTCAAAAGGGGTAACAGCCTAAGAAGCTGACTAATTGGGGGTGCATCCCGTGATGCATTCCCCCCCCACCACTTTTTACGACCTACTTCAAGGACCCCCCCACCTGCCAAAGCGAAATAGGCCTTGACCACCTCAAGCCTGTGAGCTCCTCCACACACCCAACGCTTGTTCAATTCCATCAGTCAAAGCCAGACTCCACATATCCATTCCCACATCATTCAGGTGAACTCCATCTTCCCTCCAATATTTTCCTGTCCCCGACTCCAAATCCCAGTGTCGCACCGCAACCCCTCCGTTGCGTGCCATGAAGCCCGATATAGCCCTGTTGGCCTTAATGCGGGCCTTGTTGACTCTTGCCACAGAGCGAGCCATGCGCCAACTCTGCCTCGAGACCATCTCCGACCACACAGTCACCAGGCTAGGATATAACGACCATAAGTAAAAGTAAATCATGCTTGACGTCCTGCACCAACTCCCGAAAAGGGTGTAAGCCCAAATAGTTTCCCCCCACATGCAAAACCAGCACCTCTGGAGCCCTGTCTAACAGTACAAAGTTATGGAAATCAGGCAACACCCTGCTCCATGTCATTCCTCGGAAACCCATCCAACGCAAGACTGCCATGTCCCGAGGGATCCTGTGCTGTCGACCGTCCGGGCGTACATCTTCATGAAGGGCACCCCAGTACACAAAGGAATGCCCCATAATCCACACCATGCATGTGTTATGGCCTGTAAAACAAAGGGAAAACATACACGCACCACAACTCACTCACTAACCTAAAGCACTTCACAGGTGGAACACACAAACCCGGAACATTTTACACAATACCATATCACAACATATGCAGGCGAACATAAGAACGGAAACGCGCAGATTCCAAACGCCCTATCCGCCGCACACCTGCATCGTCCAAACCCCATCTCACTGCCTTCGTCGCCGCCCCAATGCGGAAAGAATGAGACGAGTAATGGTTTGCCTGCACCTGACCAGCCACCAGACATTTCTTGAACACCGAGACAAACTGAAAACGCGACAAAAACTTGCCATCCGCATGTCGTAGCAACGGAGAATCCGAAAGACCTATTTCGACTAAATATTCCCTGAGGCACAACACTGGACAAATTGGATTCCTTGAGATCGCAAACAACACCACCTTTCTTCCTGCACCTGTCTGATCCGTTTTTGACCATCGTAAAACTATCTCCACCCTATCCTCATATAGATCCACATTATCCTGCAGCAAGCCCCCAGGTCTAACCGAACTAGGCGAAACCAATTCCCCCACCCGAAACGCTCCAAAAAAGGCTAGGGAGAAAGCCAACTGAAACAGCTTGCTCGCATATACTGAACAACACACCTGCCACACCACCACTTCCAGTGAACATAACAATTGAAAAGACACTGGGCTCCTCTGATCGCTCACCCCCACACCCCGTCTCAAACCCCCACAATGCCTGGCCCACCAAGAAACGCTTTGTGATGTCCACTAACCCTCGGAGATTAAAACCAAAAGCAATGGCCGCCACAAATCGATTAACCTTGGCGACCGTGCACCCATTAGCAAACGCTTCCCCAACAAAGCAACCATCCTGTCATCATCTGAAACCACATCACCCAAAGATCTCACCCACTCGTCCCATTGACACCATCCAGCAGCATACGCCGACCACGTGGAGCTGGCCAGCGAACGTTCAATTAAGGCACCTGCCGCCCGGATACTAGCTCCCAGATGACTGGGACATTTCACCCCCGTTAATTCCACTTCCGGAACCAGATGACAAAAACGATCCCACTGCGAGCAAGAAAGCGCGTCAGCAATACAATTCTCCACCCCTGGACCATGCACCGCCACCACCCACGCATTCAACTGTAAACAGGCAAGCACCAACTGACGCAACAAGCGAACTACCTAGGAGACGACGCCGAAGTGTTATTTATAGCCATCACCACCCCCAAATTATCGCAATGGAAGCAAACTTTCTTATCTCAGAACCTGTCACCCCAAATGGTGACTGTCACCACGATGGGAAACAGTTAGAGCAGGGCCAAGTTGTGCGTCAAACCCGCCTCAGCCCAAGAAACCGGCCATTGCCCTGCGCACCATTGCCCTTTAAATAACGCCCCAAACCCCACGGCACCTGACGCATCTGTGAACTACTCCAAATCAAAACTGTCCAATGCCCGCGACATCCAAAGTGAGCGGCCATTATACCTCGCTAAGAAATGGAGCCAACGAATGAAATGATGAGGCTCCCTACCTCCCGCTGTTGCTGCTGCCAACCGATGACAAAACAACCTGCCCATCGGCAATATGCGGCAAGCAAAATGTAATTTCCCTAATAGAGACTGCAATCCACGTAACGTAATCTTTTTAATCCGACAAGCTCTATCAACTTTCAACCGCAAAGCAATCCGCTTATCCTCCGGTAATCTGTACTCCATAGCTACAGAATCAATTGTAATACCCAAAAAACAAATGGTCGTCACCGGACCCTCCGTTTTTTCTAAAGCCAACGGGACCCCAAACTCGCGCGACAAGCAGTTAACCGTTTCCAGCAAGTTCATGAAAACACCCGAACTCGCCGGGCTAACACACAAAAAATCATCAAGATAGTGAATAACGGACTTCACTCCGGCGACCTCTCTAACTACCCATTTCAAGAATGAACTAAAAACCTCAAAATACGCACATGACAGAGAACCGCGCATAGGTAGGCAACGGTCAACAAAATAACCCCCCTCCCAATAAGAGCCTAACAATTGCTGGCTGTCTGGATGCACCGGCAATAAGCGAAACACCGCTTCAATATCAGTCTTGGCCATCAAGGCCCCTCTTCCGTAACCTTGCACCAATGCTACCCCACCATCAAACGACGCATATACCACGAAACACAGATCCGGGTCAATACCGTCATTAACAGACGCCCCTGAAACGACAAATGATGTATGAGGTGGAACTTGTTACGTTCCCGTTTAGGGACCACCCCTAAGGGAGAAGCAACCAAACCCGGAACTGGTACCCTACCGAATGGACCCGCCATTCTACCCAAATCAACCTCCTTCTTAATTTTCTCTGAAATTACCCCGGCATGCTGATATGCGTTCCGAAGGTTGCGTTGCGTAAAAGGGACCACATGAGAGGGAGGCGGAATAATAAAACCGAAACCCCCGTCCTTGTCGGGGTACCTACTTAGAAAGGGGGCCATCTTTGTGAGCTTCACCGGAGTCTCCCCCATGACCAGGCGCACCGTTGGCTCCCCCTTGTCGTCTACCTTTCTTAAAACATTTTAAAGCCCCATGCGATTGACCGCTGCAGTGTGAACAAACGTGTTTAAATTTACACGTGGTTCAAAATTTACATTGCCCCTCATTAAACTGCCAACACGTCCCAAGTTTGGAACCCGAGGCCTGACCTGTACCGCTGGAAGTTCCCGCTGCATTTCCGCACCCGGGAAAGGACTGACCCTGTTTTAAAAGCGCAGCCACCTTCAACCACAAGGCTATGTCCTTATGATCCCACCTGATGTTAGGCCTCACGGCCTTTCGCTGATGAAATTGCTCATCATAACGGAACCAAGCCTGACCCCCATAAGCCCTGTGCACTTCCCCCACAGCATCCAAATAACAAAAGAGAGCCGAACATTTGTCCGGCGCCTTCTCCCCAATAACACTCGCCAAAATCGCAAAAGCCTGCATCCAATTGACTAATGTTTTTGGAATCAACCTGTACCGCCGTTTCTCTTCCTCATCTTTCTTCGTTTCGTCCCACTTGACCTTATCTAAATTAAACTTCTCCAGCGGAAGAAGGGAAAATATCTCAACGTACTCATCCTTCCAAATACGCTCTTTAACCTACTGCTTCAAATGTGCCCCAACGGGCCCTCATAACATACATACACCTCCCCTCACGCGCGATCATCTAAACGCACCCGATCCACCTTCTTTGCACCGATACCGCCACTGCATCAGTCGCCGCAATGGTTATCGCCGCCCTGTTCTCAAGAACCGGAGCGCTAACTGGAGAGCCCACCCAAACCGCAGCCGGCGCCGCGATCGTCTGTTCTTGTGAAGGAGTCCCCCCAAGCCGCCCCACCAACACTTTTTTAAACAACCCACTAACTCGGCCAGAATATCCCCCCCCCCCACGCTTGCCTGCAGCCCGGGTGCCCCCGACTCCACCGCGACAACACCCGACACGCGACTAAATCCGCACCGACACCTGACATCAATAAAGCTGGAAAAGGTAAAGTAGGTGTCAACTCACCAGGCTGCCCAGGCGCTGTAAACCCGTCAGCTGGACCCCCATGTCCACGTGTAGAGGCCCGCAGCTCACCATCCTCCAATGCTCCGGTCCCACTTACGGGAAGGTGCCCGTGCCGTTGAAAAATATAGAACATGTCCTATTTCAGGCCGTAATAACGGCACGGGCAGGCCCATAGAAGTCCATGGGGCTTCCGTAATTACGGGTGACTACGTGTGTGCACTCGTAATTTCGGGAGCGTTGCTAGGCGACGTCAGGGGATAGTCACTGTCCAGGGTGCTGAAAGAGTTAAACGATCGGCAGTAACTCTTTCAGCACCCAGCACAGTGACAACCGATCACAATATAGATCAAACTGTACAAAAAAGGAACTCCCTGCTTCTTCCTCCAGGGATGACGTTTCAGCCCATGTGACCGCTGCAGCCAATCACAGGCCAATCACAGGCTGCAGCGGTCACATGGACTGCCGCGTCATCCAGGGAGGTCGGGCTGGATGTCAAAAAGAGGGACGTGTCACCAAGACAACGGCCGGGTAAGTATGAATTTCTTTTACTTTTACTGCGGAAAGGGCTGCCCCTTCTCTCTATCCACCACTGATAGAGAGAAGGGGCTGCCGATTTAGTGCAGTGCAATTTTGCAGCGAAAACGTGCCCGTAAATACGGGTGGAATACTGGTGACACAGGACCCGTATTTACGGGCACGGGACCGTAAATACTGGTGCAATACGGGTCGAATACGTGTGACCAAGGACCCGTATTTATGCCAGTATTTACGGGAGGAATAAAATACGTTTGTGTGCATGAGGCCTTAATTGTGGGTAGAAGGTTTAGTTTTGTATAATCATCGGGAGACATAGAAATAACCACCCCCAGATACTAAAAGCCTTTGTCTGGTACAAGTATTCTCAAATACAGATTTGTACCTACTATGGAATTAACTAGGGACAGGGGCATAGCTAAAGGCTCATGGGCCCCGATGCAAAGGTTCTTCCTTGGGCCCCCCCCCCCCACCTATTTCTCATGATTCGCAGCCTTCAGCTGCATCGCTGGGTCTCCTAAGTGATCCAACAATGCAGCACTAGCGGTGTCACTAAGGACTTAAAACATCAGGGGATATAGCTCCAATACATATACCCCCCCAAAAAAAATTGTGTGTGTGTGTGTGTGTGTATATATATATATATATATATATATATGAGACAACATATCTTATAGCAATACGACCCTATAGCTATGGATAGGATTAGATATAGGGCACAGTAGACTATATCACACATGATAGGATTAGGTACAGTGGCTTAGCAGACTGTATCACACATGATAGGAACAAATATAGGGCCCAGCTCGCTGACATTGCGGCTCCAGTGCTGGACCCAGGAAAGGTAAGTATAAGAATAATTTTCCTTTTTTATGTGTTACTAATTATTTTTGTGTGTTTCTGTTTCTTTAAAGGTTCGGTCGTTAGACTATGTCGAAATTCGAGGATTACTTCGACAACTGTTTTTTTTTTTATTCTCAATAAAATGGTTAACGAGGGTTGTGTTGGGTTTTTATTTCAATAAACCTGTTTTTTCTTTGTCTTTATTACTACCGCCTTATTTATAGCTGCTGACTGATTGACAGCATCCATTACTAAGGCGGGACTTCCTGTTAGCTGGTGAAAAGGCTAACACTAACACCCATTATTACCCCGGTACCCACCGCTACCAGGGGTACTGGGAAGAGCCGGGTACGATCCAGTACCCGACCATCTGTAATGATGGTCGGGCACTGGGGCGGCCGCAGGCTGGTATTATTAGGCTGGGAAAGGCCAAAAACAGTGACCCCCTCCCACCCTGGTAATGCTAGGCTGCTGCTGTTGTGTTGTATCTGGCTGGTTATAAAAATGGGGGAACTCCACATTGTTCTTCCAATTATATATATTTTTTTTTAAATGACGTGCGGTCCCCTCAATTTTTCATTATCAGCCAGATACAACGCAGTAGCAGCAGTCTAACATTACCAGTATATTATACACTGATCATGTCACTATAGTGAGGTTTTTGCTGCACTTTTTTTTTTGCATATTTTTCAGTAAAAATCATATAAATGTATTTTCCTGTCATTTTTACCAAAGAACGCAAACAAAAATGTAAAAAGATGCAACATGTGAACATACCCTAAGAAGACGAAAGGCAGCTGTATGTCGCAAAGTTTGTAATTTAACCCTTTTACTGCCATAAAAAGCAAATGTATTTTTAGTTTTCGCCTTCCCACATACATAGTCATCAGCCATTACTTTTTACTTTTACATTAACATAATTGTAGAGGTCTTGTTTTTTGCAAGATTTATATTTTTTGGGCACCATTTTACCATACACATGTCCATGCCTAAAAACGTTCAAGTAATGCAAAGAGGGACAACCAAAGCGGCGTAGTGCGCCGCGGCAAGTTTTTTCTCTTTTAAGCCATGACTCTAATCCCGCCCATACACACCCAGTTCAGCCCACACAGTATCATGCTCCCATATTGCCTTCTACAATGTATAATGCCCCATAGCTGCCCGCTTACGGTATAATGACCCCACAACTGCCCCATACAGTATAATCACCCCACAGCTGCCCCATAAAGTATAATGCCCCCATAGATGCACCCATACAGTATAAAGCCAAGCAGAAATGGAAGAATTTTATCCAGCGCTGTTTCGTTAAAAGGAAGTAATATTCCAACTTTATTTCAGAAAAAAGTAAAATCCACTAGGACCTAGAGGATTTCAAATTTTTCAGTTTCTGCTGTGTTAGTAACGTGTGCCACCACGTGGATCCGTGCGCAGTCCAAATCTGGACACGCATGCAGGTGAGCTGGAGGAATCCTAAGTGTCCTGCCAGCAACCACAGCCCAGCCCTGGACCATGACCTGCCTAGGTAGAGTCGTGTGTTAACCTTAAACCATACTATCCCCCACCCCCATTTAGTAACGACACATGACACCGAGGTTGGATGTGAAATGGCCACAGCAGCCGTTTATTAATTTCACAGTTTATAAAAACAATTTAAATCCGAAACATTCGGATAACTAGTTAGGAATCCACCAGAGAATTCCTCCTAATAATTCACATGACCCAACATGGGTCAGAATCATAAATAACCATTAAACGTTAACATTAACCCGAGCAGAGGAAGTCCTTGAAGCCCCTTCAGATGTTCCTTTCAAGAACACACCGAATTAGCCATCTGCAAACCACTAATTACCTCCAGCCGTAAACCAGCTCGGAAGCACCGTTCACCTCTGCAGATGGCTCCACCCACTAGAAGTCCACTTCAAGGGGATAACACCCGTTGAAGCCCTCAAGTGATATACCGACCACTAGAAGTCCACTTCAAAGGGATAACACCCGATGAAGCCTTCAAGTGACATACCTTCTACCAGAAGACCACTTCAAAGGGATAACACCCGATGAAGTCTTCAACCATGTACCTTTTTTGGGGGACGCATACCCCCGATGCGACCCCCCCACCATTTTGTACTGACTGGCCTCAAGGACTCCCCCCGCCAGCTGCCATGACAACAGAACCTACTCCGGAAAAAAGAAAAACATGTTAAATAAACACACAAAATAAAACACAACGCTCATATACGGACGTACAGAAGACCTAAGGAGTAACAAAACAAGGGTGGGAGGGTGGGAGCTTTGCTTCTTGTGTACTACTCCTCCCGCTGCTTCCGGCTCAATGCCGAGAAACAGCGGGAAGCGCAGTAACGGCCCCCCCGTCCCCCCTAGCTCCTCCCCGTCCCTCCTTCAGCTTCTTCACCTTTCCCTCACCTCTTAACATTAACCCTTTCCCTACCAGGACGGTCATGTCGGCTTCCCTCAAGCCTGCAGCTGCGTCCAGCCTCTTCTTGACCTGCCTAGGTAGAGTCGTGTGTTAACCTTAAACCATACTATCCCCCACCCCCATTTAGTAACGACACATGACACCGAGGTTGGATGTGAAATGGCCACAGCAGCCGTTTATTAATTTCACAGTTTATAAAAACAATTTAAATCCGAAACATTCGGATAACTAGTTAGGAATCCACCAGAGAATTCCTCCTAATAATTCACATGACCCAACATGGGTCAGAATCATAAATAACCATTAAACGTTAACATTAACCCGAGCAGAGGAAGTCCTTGAAGCCCCTTCAGATGTTCCTTTCAAGAACACACCGAATTAGCCATCTGCAAACCACTAATTACCTCCAGCCGTAAACCAGCTCGGAAGCACCGTTCACCTCTGCAGATGGCTCCACCCACTAGAAGTCCACTTCAAGGGGATAACACCCGTTGAAGCCCTCAAGTGATATACCGACCACTAGAAGTCCACTTCAAAGGGATAACACCCGATGAAGCCTTCAAGTGACATACCTTCTACCAGAAGACCACTTCAAAGGGATAACACCCGATGAAGTCTTCAACCATGTACCTTTTTTGGGGGACGCATACCCCCGATGCGACCCCCCCACCATTTTGTACTGACTGGCCTCAAGGACTCCCCCCGCCACCGCGAAACAGGCCTTGACCACCTTAAGCCTGTGAGTTCCTCCACACCACCACCGCCCTTTCTATGCCTTCTGCTATAGCCAAGCTCCAAATATCAATGCCAACCTCGGTCAGATGAACCCCGTCACTCCTCCAGAAATTCCCCAATCCTGACTCCAAATCCCTATGCCTCACGCAAATGCCCCCGTTCTTTGCCACAAAACGGGACACCGCCCGGTTAACTTTTATCCGAGCCTTATTGACTCTCTCCACCGATCTAGCTAACCGCCAATGCTTCCTTGGGACTATGTCCGACCACACTACCACCAACTTGGGATAAGATACCCACAAACACAACAAATCATGTTTGATATCCCGCACCAACTCACGAAAAGGGCGGACTCCTAAGTCATTCCCACCCACGTGCAACACTAAAACCTCCGGAACCCTATCAAGCCGCACATATGTCTGGAATTCCGCCAACACCCTGTTCCACGACATACCTCTAAACCCCAGCCAATGCACAACCGCATCCTGTCGCGGAATGCGCAACTGGCGACCATCCGGGCGGACGTCCGCCCTCAAAGCCCCCCAGTGCACGTACGAATGACCCATCAACCACACCAGACAAGGAGGCGAATCTGAAACGGAAAACACAGTTAGGCACCACCATATACATTTGCAAGCATAAACAACAAAATTACAACATATGGGGGCGGACATAGGACTTAAACCTTTTAGACTCCCAACGACCAATACGCCTCACCCCCTCATCATCCAACCCCCAGCGCCCTGCTTCCGTTGCTGCGCCAATCCGGAAGGAATGAGATGAATATGAGCCTGCCGCAACCCCAACCGCCGTCAAACATTTTTTAAAAACAGCTCCAAACTGAAACCTGGACAAGAACGACCCGTCCACATGACATAACAAAGGCAAATCTGGAGACCCCCTGTTTTTTGTAAAACCACGCATGCACTCTACTGGGCACATGACCGACCCCGGGAGAGCGAACAAAACTATCAGTTTTCCCTTCCCTAATTGGTCAGTTTTTGATCTACGCAACCATACCTCCAACCGATCTGCAAAAAGGCTCACCTCCCCAGATCTCAGCCCCCCTGCCTGTTTAGTACTTGGCGACACCAACTCACCTATTCTAAATGCTCCGAAGAACGCCAACGAGAAAGCCAACCGAAACAAATCCATTTCATCTGAAGAACGACATACCGATGCCAATGAACCACCCAACAAGCCCAGCAAAGCAAACGACACCGGCCTTCTACTATCCGCCTCCACCCTACCTCTGCGCAACCCCTTCAAAGCCTGCGATACCAGAAATTCCTTCGATACATCCCGCAAGCCCCGCAACTTAAGCCCAAACGCCACCGCGGATATAAACCGGTTCACCTTCGCTACTGAAAACCCCGCCTCCCAGGCATCCCCTAACCAATACAAAAGTGCCACCAACCTGTCTCTATCCGTATTGACATCACCCAACTCTCTTACCCACTCCTCCCACTGCCTCCAACAAGCAGTATAAGCCCTCCACGTCGTGCCCGCCAAAGACCTTTGTAACAGCTGCTCTACGGGACCGATACCAGATCCCATAGATGATCCGGACACGCCAAACCAATACGTTCCGCTCCCGGAGCCAATTGCCGAAACCGGTCCCACTGCGAGCGAGAAAGAGCATCAGCAACACAATTCCGTACACCCGGGACATGCCCCGCCACCACCCACGCGTTCAGCGACAAACACACCAACACTAAATGTCGCAACAATTGAACTACCGGAGGAGAGGACGCCGTGATGTTATTAATGGCAAGCACCACACCCATGTTGTCGCAGTAAAAACGGACCTTCTTATCCCTGAGCCTGTCCCCCCAAATGGTAGCCGCCACCACGATGGGAAACAGCTCGAGCAGGGCCAGATTCCGCGTCAATCCACTGGACACCCAGCTAGCCGGCCATTGACCTGCGCACCACGGACCTCCCCCGTAAGCTCCAAAGCCACCCGCCCCAGCCGCATCCGTGAAAATATTCAGATCACTCGTATCCTGCGCTGGGGCCATCCATAGCGAGCGACCATTATACTGGCCCAAGAAGTCATCCCAAACCTGAAGATCAGCTCGGTGCTCCTCCTTGAGCCTCACAAAATGATGCGGCGCCCGCACTCCCGCCGTTGCCGCCGCCAACCTTCTACCAAACACCCTCCCCATCGGCATAATCCGGCAGGCGAAATTCAACTTCCCCAGCAGCGACTGAAGCTCCCTCAACGACATTTTCTTCCTTCTACAAGCCCGTCGCACCTCCAGCCTCAAAGCACCCAGCTTATCCGCCGGGAGCCGACACTCCATTGCCACCGAGTCAATTTCGATTCCCAAGAAACAAATCGTCGCTACCGGGCCCTCCGTTTTTTCCGGCGCCAAAGGGATCCCAAAATCCCTCGCCACCTTCTGCAGGGCATGAAGCAAGTTACCGCAAACCGGCGAACCCCCCGGGCCAACGCACAAAAAATCATCTAAGTAATGGATCAACGAATCGACCCCGGATACTCCCCTCGTTACCCACTCCACGAAGCTACTAAACGCCTCGAAGTATGCACAAGAAAGAGAACACCCCATCGGAAGGCACCGATCCACGTAAAAGGCCCCATTCCAAAAACAGCCCAACAGCCGTTGGCTTTCTGGATGCACCGGCAACAACCTGAACGCCGCCTCGATGTCGGTTTTTGCTAGCAGCGCCCCCGGACCCGCAGCCCGCACTAACCCCACCGCCTTATCGAATGAGGTATAAACTACGGAACACAACTCGTGATCAATCCCGTCGTTTACCGACGAACCTTTGGGATACGATAAATGTTGAATCAAACGAAACTTTCCGGGCTCGCGTTTAGGGACAATACCCAAAGGGGACACAACTAAATCTTTCACCGGCGACTCCACAAATGGCCCCGACATGCGCCCCAACGAAACTTCTTTTAACAACTTTTCCGACACGACTTCCGCATGCACGTAAGCCGATTTTAAATTTCTCCGCGTAACCGGAACCTCATAAGGAGGCGGAGGAATAACAAAACCAACACTAAACCCTTCATAAAGCAACTTAGCCGCCGCCCTATCCGGATACTCATTTAGATAAGGGGCCATCCTTTCCACCCTCACCGGCGACACCCCCTTGACCAGCCCCGTGCTGGTTCCCGGATCTCTTTTTACGCAGACATTTTGCCGCCCCGTGTGATGCACCATTACACTCGGAGCACACGTGCTTGAACTTGCACGTGGCCCCGAACTTACACTGGCCTTCATTGAATTGCCAGCAAAACCCCGCCTTTCCCCCGCCGCTTGGTCCACTCTGACTAGTCTGGCCTCCCTGGCCACCGCTCCCGGGAAAGGGCTGCCTAACCGGAACCGTAACCCGTAACCAGAGAGCAATATCCTTCTGGTCCCACCGAATCGCCGGCCGAACCGCCTTCCGCTGACGGAATTGCTCATCATATCGCAGCCACGCCTGACCCCCATACGCCCTATGAGCCTCCCCAATAGCATCAAAATAACAAAATAACGCCGAACAATTTTCCGGCGCCTTTTCCCCTATCACACTAGCCAATATGGCGAACGCCTGCGACCAATTAACGAACGTCTGCGGGATAAGCCTATACCGCCGCCGTTCCTCCTCGTCCTTTTTACTCTCATCCCGCTTGCTCTTATCCAAATTGAATTTAGCCAGCGGCAAGAGAGAAAAAATTTCAACATATTCATCTTTCCAGATCCGATCACGCACCTCCTGCTTTAAATGCGCCCCCAACGGACCCTCAAAACAAACATACACCTCCCCCCGAGCACGATCGTCCATGCGCACTCGATCGCCGTCCTTCTGTGCCTCAGTCTGCACCGACACCGCGACCGCCTCTCTAACCGCCACCACAGGACGCGCCTGCAACGATCCCACTTCCCTGGGGCCTTCCCAAACTACCGCAGGGGACACTTCCGTTACTACCGGCGCCGCGGCCCTATCCAGGCGCCCCACCAGCTCCCGTAAGCAACCCACTAAATCTGCCAAACCCGCTCCGTCGCGTCCGCCCGCGCCACTACCGGCCCCCGATGCTATGCTAGCAGCCCCCCCGCCGACACCCGACATAAAAATCGCTGGATAAGACAATAAAGGAGTTATACACTCACCGGGCTGCACAGGCGCTGTGTTCCCGTCAGCCGGACCATCCTGACCTCGACGATAGACGTCCAGTTCACCTTCCTCCAGTTCTTCTCTCGCCGACGACTGTCCCTCCCAACGACCTCTTCGGAAAGGGGATGAGGACGCGCTGACCGATGGGCCGGCAACCTGCCGCCCGACCGCCGGGACCCAGACTTCCGACCGGACCTGTTGCCTCGACGTCGCTGCAGATCTAGTCGTCCGTCTAGACGATCCTGACGAAGCCTGCCCCCTGGCCGGAACATCACCATGCGGGGCGGCCGTACCTTGCTCTTGACATCTTCCATCTGATGGGGGAGGGGTGACAGGGAGCCCGGCCTGCGACTCCCTGCTTACCGCCGGACCCCGTCGCGGCCTGGGATTCCTGCCAGGACGCAGGGCCTGGGAAGGGGCGGTCCTCCCAGCTGCCTGGCCTGCAGCGTCCGGGATCGGGCTCCCTCTGCGACGCCGTGTCCGCGGGACTACCTCCGGACTCAGGCGCTCTGGAGGTCGGGACCGCCGAGAGGGACGGGTCGACACAGCCTGCATCGCCGTCACCCCTGCTACCGCTCTCTGCCTGCCCAGCGCAGGAGCGGTTGTTGCCGACTCCCCCCCCGCCGCCATAGCCATGCTCGTAGGGGGGCCGGGGGAGGGGAGCCTGTCCCTTACAACAGACCCCGAACGCCGTGCCCGACGTGGCGAAACGGCGTCCGGGATCCGCGTTAATGCAGCCACGGTCTCCTCCAGCCATCCGGGACCGTGGTGCACAGCAGCGGCACGCAGCCGCTCTAAAATCAGGGCCTCTGCCATACTAAAAAGCCGGGCAACGGGGAGCTTTGCTTCTTGTGTACTACTCCTCCCGCTGCTTCCGGCTCAATGCCGAGAAACAGCGGGAAGCGCAGTAACGGCCCCCCCGTCCCCCCTAGCTCCTCCCCGTCCCTCCTTCAGCTTCTTCACCTTTCCCTCACCTCTTAACATTAACCCTTTCCCTACCAGGACGGTCATGTCGGCTTCCCTCAAGCCTGCAGCTGCGTCCAGCCTCTTCTGTACTCACAGACATCTCAACTTGTTCAGTTCATCTTAAATATTAGTGAAATGATATAAAGTAAAATACGGAGTACAGACAATTCCATGTTTATGTTCTGTCAGTAATACATTGTACCCGCTGGGCAGAGAGCTCTATCGTTACATTATCTGCAGTGTCTTGAAGATGTATAATTGTTAATAATAAGGATAATGAGCTGATGGCAGAACAGTCACTTGCTAATTATCATTGATTTATAGGTGTAGCATTGTGTGTGTATATGGATCTTACCTGTTATTTCAAATCCCCTCATTGCAGATGACGGACTGTTGTGTGACCCTCCTGTAGATCTATCATAGAATCAGGAAGCCGCAGCACTCTCTTGTGTAAGTCCAGTTGAAGAAATTTTATTTGGTTTAATCCCTTCCCTCTTTGTCCACTTTTGACCTTCCTGACAGAGCCTCATTTTTCAAATCTGATATGTTTCACTTTATGTGGTAATAACGTCGAAATATTTTTACCTATCCAAGCGATTCTGAGATTGTTTTCTCGTGACAAATTGGACTTTAAGAAAGTGGTAAAATTTGGTCGATACATTCAGTATTTAATTGTGAAAAACACCAAAATTTAGTGAAAAATTGCAAAAATTTGCATTTTTATAAATTTAAATGTATCTGCTTGTAAGACAGGCAGTTATACCACACAAATTTGTTGCTAATTAACACTTCCCATATGTCTACTTTAGATTGGCATTGTTTTTTGAGCATCCATTTATTTTTCAAGGACGTTACAAGGCTTTAGCAGCAATTTCTCACATTTTCAAGAACATTTCAAAAGGCTATTTTTACAGGGACCAGTTCAGTTGTGAAGTGGTTTTGAGGGGCCTACACAATACAAACCCCCACAAGTCACCCCATTTTAAAAACTGCACCCCTCAAAGTATTGAAAACAGCATTTATAAAGTTTATAAATCCTTTAGACGTTTCACAGGAATTAATGCAAAATAGAGGTGAAATTTTCAAATTTAATTTTTCTTTGAAGAAATTCATTTTTAATAAAAAAAAATTGTAACACAGAAGGTTTTACCAGATAAGTGTAACTCAATATTTATTGCCCAGATTCTGCAGTTTTAGGAAATATCCCACATGTGGCCCTAGAGCGCTAATGGACTGAAACACAGGCCTCAGAAGCAAAGGAGCACCTAGTGGATTTTGGGGCCTCCTTTTTATTAGAATATATTTTAGGCACCATGTCAAGTTTGCAGGGCTCTTGCGGTGCCAAAAGAGTGGAAACCCACCACAAGTGACCCGATTTTGGAAATTACACCCCTTGAGAAATTTATCTAGGGGTATAGTGAGCATTTTTACCCCACAGATGTTTTGCAGAAATTATTGAAAATAGGCCGTGAAAATGAAAATCTAAATTTTTTTCAAAGAAAATGTAGGTTTAGCTTATTTTTTCTCATTTCCACGAGGACTAAAGGAGAAAAAGCTCCACAACATTTGTAAAGCAATTTCTCCCAAGTAAAACAATACCCCAAATTTGGTCATAAATGGCTGTTTGGATACACGGCAGGGCTTAGAACGGAAAGAGCGCCATTTGGCTTTTGAGCTCAAATTTAGCAGGAATAGTTTGCGCAGGCCATGTCGCATTTGCAAAGCCCTGTTGGGCCAAAACAGTGGAAACCCCCCACAAGTGACCCCATTTTGGAAACTACACCCCTTGAGGAAATTATCTAGGGGTGTAGTGAGCATTTTGACCCCACAGGTTTTTTGCAGAAATTTTTGGAGTTAGGTTTAGCAAATTTTTTCTCATTTCCACGAGGACTAAAGGATAAAAAGCTCCACAACATTTATAAAGCAATTTCTCCTGAGTAGAACAATACCCCACATGTGGTCATAAACTGCTTTTTGGACACACGGCAGGGCTCAGAATAGAAAGAGCGCCATTTGGAGCTCAAATTTGACAGGAAAGGTTTTGGGAGGCCATGTTACATGTGCAAAGAAACTGAGGGGCCAAAACAGAGGAAACCTTACAAAAGTGACCCCATTTTGGAAAATATACCCCTTGAGGAAATTATCTAGGGGTGTAGTGAGCATTTTGACCCCACAGGTTTTTGCAGAAATTTTTGGAAATAAGCAGTAATGAAAATCTACATTTTTTCAAAGAAAATGTAGGTTTAGCTAAAAAAAAATTTCATTCCCACAAGGACTAAAGGAGAAATGCTCCACAACATTTGTAAAGCAATTTGTCCCGAGTAAAACAATATCCCAAATGTGGTCATAAACGGCTGTTTGGACACACAACAGGGCTCAGAAGCGCCATGTTACTTTTGGAACTAGGATTTAGCTGGATATGTATGTGGATGCAATGTTTCTGCTGAGTAAAAAGTCCTTGAAAAAGTCAATTTCTGTGAGGCCTTCAGTCTCAAACTGTCTCAGACAGTCTCCTGCCTATAAAATCAGGAATTTGAGGTTCATAATTTTCCTCATCACTGGAGGAGGAGGAAGAGGAGGAAACTAAAAGGAGTGGGGCATATTCCTCTTCTCCCTCGCTGGCCGAATCCATGTCAGAGGCAATGATGGCGTATGCCTCCTCGACTGAATACATCCTTCTGGACGATTGAGACATTTTAATTTATTACATGGGGTTGTGTGTTGTTTTAACACGTGTAATCAACTTTTATTTTTACACAGGGGGGTGTGTGTGTAGTGTTTTTACACGTGTATAGTGAACAGAAATTAGAAGATAAGAATTTTTTTTTTTTTTTAAAAAGAGAAGAAAAAAAAAATTTATCGAATTTACTGTACGATCGTCAGTTTAAAAAAAAAAACTGAACGTCCGTCAGTAACTGACACTATCTATTACTAAAAAAACTGTAGTCTAACTGAACTACGGTAAATTTCTACTAAACCTGTAGAAAAAAATTGCTAGATATATCTATCTAGATCTAAAACTAAATTAACGTTTCTAACGCTGGCGTATGCTGCCCTAATTCCTTACCTACTAGCTACACCTAACTACTATTATATTTAAAATTTTATATTGTATTAGAAAAAAAACCTGCACCAGAAAATATGCTGATCAGTGATGTGCGTAACTGATCAGCACGCAGAGCAGGACGCACACTAAGGGCATGCCCAGACGTGGCGTATTTCTTCCGCAACTGTCCGCATCAATGGCGCACAGAATCTGCGTTGCAGATTCTGTTGCGCATCTGCCCAAAATGGGCATTAAATTGATGCGGACTAGCCGTTGCGTATTTGAGGTGAAGTACTTCCCTTCTCTCTATCAGTGCAGGATAGAGAGAAGGGACAGCACTTTCCCAAGTGAAAGTAAAAGAATTTCATACTTACCGGCCGTTGTCTTGGTGACGCGTCCCTCTTTCGGCATCCAGCCCGACCTCCCTGGATGACGCGGCAGTCCATGTGACCGCTGCAGCCTGTGATTGGCTGCAGCCGTCACTTAGACTGAAACGTCATCCTGGGAAACCGGACTGGAGGAAGAAGCAGGGAGTTCTCGGTAAGTATGAACGTCAATTTTTTTTTACAGGTTGATGTATATTGTGATCGGTAGTCACTGTCCAGGGTGCAGAAACAGTTACTGCCGATCGCTTAACTCTTTCAGCACCCTGGACAGTGACTATTTACTGACGTCGCCTAGCAAGGCTCCCGTAATTACGGGAGCCCCATTGACTTCCTCAGTCTGGCTGTAGACCTAGAAATACACATAGGTCCAGCCAGAATTAATAAATGTCATGTTAAAAAACCAATACGCTCCGCATCACACCTAACATCTACATTACATCTGCGGACTTCATTGCAGAATTTTGAATCTCCATTGAAGTCAATGGAGAAATTCCACCATGAGTCCGCCACACGTCCGCAACAACCATTGTATGCTGCGGACACCAAATTCCGCACCGCAGCCTATGCTCCGCAGCGGAATTGTCCGCAACGTGCAAACGAACCCTACTAAAAAGCTGTGGAAGGCAATGGAGAAACGGGTCCGCTGCGGATTTCCGCTGCGGAGTGTCCGCAGCGGAATTCCAGAGCAATTCTGCCACGTCTGGCCATGCCCTAAGGAAAGTGCGAGTGAAAAAAAGACCTAAAAAAACCCTGCTCCAACAAATTACCACAGCTGCTGATAACTAATCAGCAATCTGTGGCCGCAGGGTGCACACAGGTAGATGGTGAAAATTTATAATCGGAATAAAAAAAATAAAATCCTGGACTAAAAGTTGAGCACAAATGCAGATCAGCGCTCAGCGGTCGCAGGACACAAACAGGTAATTGGTGTGGGTGAAAAAAGGTGCAAAGAAAGAACCTGCGGAAAGAAAAAACATGGATGCTGATGAGTGATGGCGGTCACTAACCAGCACTTCGTGGCCACAGGCCGCACACAGGGAGACGGTGCAAATTCAAAAAAAAAATCCTGTGCCAAAAATTGAGCACAGATGCTGATCAGTGATGGTGGTCACTGATCAGCGCTCAGTGGGCACAGGACTCGGAGAGGGAGGGGGTGGGGTGGGAAAGGGGGGGTAGATTTGGACACGGAGGGGGTGGATTGGGACAGGGACAAGGACCGGCCCAAGGACAGGGAAAGGGTAAAAAAAATCTGTCTGATCACAAAAAAAAGACTGCTGGTGATCAGACAGAAGTAGCAAGAAAGCGCCACTCTTTTTTACACAGTAGCGCAGATCGCACTAAAATCCCAGCAAAGCCTCAGCAGACAGTCTCTCAACCGCTCTGCACGCTGCCTCAAACGGGATTGGCGGCGTGCAGAGCGGTCTTGGTGTTCAAAACACCCGCCGGTGCTCTGATTGGTCGGTCATTACAGACCGACCAATTAGAGCGCTCCTAGAGGTGGCATCACTGCCACCTCCCTAGGTGACATTGGTGGTGATGGGTGTTGTTTTAGACAGCACCAATCACCACTGTCTAACTGTGCCCTGTGACTTCAGGGCACAATTTTAACAAAAATGCCTGCTATTGGCCAGTCAGAATTTACTGACCAATAGTAGCGATCGCCGATGCGGGAGGGGGGTGAAATGGCACCCTGGGTGAATAGTAGAGATGGCCTGCTGTCAGGGACAGCAGCCGTCTTTACTGTGTCACGGTGCAATTAGCACCGATGACCGTTTCCTTTTGCGCAGGACCTATACGCCGCTTTGCGGGAAGCCCCTCCCAACAGCGCCATATATATATATGGCGCATGTCGGGAAGGGATTAAATAGGTTTTCCCATCAGAGATATTTATGACATGTCTTAAATTTCAGATAGATGCGGGTCCCACCTCTGGGACCGGCACCTATCTCTAGAACAGGGTCCCCTAAACCCCATTATAGCTTTTTGTGCTCACTGTGCCTCCTGGCCACTTACTGATTACATGGTCGGGAGTTACAGAAACAGCGTAACTCGCTGAGCTACGCTGTTTCCGTAACTCCCATAGAGCTGAATAGTAGGACTGTATGCATATGAAATGTAAACCCACTGGTAGTCTACTTAAATAAATAATCCCATTAATAAATTAAGCAACGACACTTAACTTCTGTGAATGTGGGGTTGACCCGGGGGTTGGCCACAGCTTTATTAATTTGAATAAATAATAAAATAACATTTGTTTAACCTTATAAAAATATCAAACTCTGAATGACCTTAACAAAGGTCAATGAACAAACCGTATGCCTGCCTATTCCAAGGACATGTAGGTAAATACCCTTTTACTACCGCCAGCTGTGACATGAAACAAACAACATACAAAAAAGTACACCAATCAAGACACCATGTCACAAATAAAAGCGTAAAAGAAAAACTTGTCAATCAAGAAGCAAAACCGTTCTCTTTTTTTTCCTTCTTTTTTGTTGTATGCTTGTCAAAATTGCATTTGTTTTTGTTTTTGTTACACAATTCGAGACTGAAATTTACCAATGAAAACCACCACCACTACCATCGTGCTACCAGGGGGGAAGGGAGGGAGGGAAAAATGTGTCCAAAAGAGGCCGATGAGAGAGGTGACAGATCTATATACTATCCCCCTATTACCATAACCCGTCACCCTCCACTACCCTTATGCCCTCCTCCTCCTCCTAAAATAGCTGACTCACTCGCAAAGGAGCGTGGGAAGACTACCCATCTAACTTTTAACCCCTTAGAAAGCAACAGTCCCAGGCTCAGCAGTTATACACCTGTAAGCCTCCACTTACGGAAACAGTGTAGCTCGCATGATACGTTGCTTCCGTAACTGCCATTCACTACTATGGGAGTTACGGAAACAGCATAGCTCAGCAAGTTACGCTGTTTCCGTAACTCCCGACCATGAAATCAGTTAGTGGCTGGTAGTCAGCATGAACACAAAAAGCAAGAACAGGGTTTAGGGGGCCCCATTCTGGAGATATATGTGGGTCCCACATCTGGGACCCGCACCTATCTAACATTTATAACATATCCTGTGGATATCGTCAGAAGGTAAAGGTCTGGACAGCAGCTCACATCTCTAGGAATAGAATCAAAAGGTAGAAATTTATTGTCAAAGTATCGGCATAAAACCGGCAACGTTTCGACCCACAGTGCGTGAAGGGTCTTTCTCAAGCCTAACAAATGTATCTAAAAACATCCTCTTAAATATACAGGTGTGTAATCTTACATGGTGCAATTCATCCAATCGTGGTAAAGCTCACACAGGTGTATACTTATATAAACACTCACTTCAATGTTATCATAAAATAATTAGACACAGTGCCTAATATAAAATACAAAACATGTCCATATATCACGGCCAAAAACTATCTTAAAAAGACCAAAAGAAAGGGATCCGGCTCACCATACAGCAGCAGTCCGAGTCATTCAATAAAATACATTGTGCAACTATATCAGTGTGTACGAGACGCTAAAGGGAGAAAAGAGAACTTTAACCTGGAATGGTTAAGGAGATGTGTCCATGCGATCAGTCAGATCGCAGTGTAAACTTCCTCCCCACCATCTCTATGGACGCCGTCATCAAGTGAATCAAATCACATGATCGCAGCTCTCCAATAGAAACCCCTGGAGAACTAAAGGGTTCAGCCACAATTACGAATATATTTAGTTATATCTGAGCATGCGCGCCGCCCTCAACCTGACTGTCCGATAATGGGGCATCCGCTTAAATAAAGCAAGTATCTCATTGATATATATTAAATTATTTATTCTCGGCACCTGAGGAATCTGATGATAACATTAGTTACATTAATATAGGACAATAGCCTTAATATCCAAATTGTTTGCCAAAGCACATCTAACTGTAAGGGTATTTTCACACACAAACTCAAAAACGTCTGAAAATACGGAGCTGTTTTCAAGGTAAAACAGCTCCTGATTTTCAGACGTTTTTTTAAGCCACTTGCGATTTTGGCAGCGTTTTTACGGCCGTTTTTTGGAGGTGTTTTCTATAGAGTCAATGAAAAACATCTCCAAAAACGCCCCAAGAAGTGTCCTGCACTTCTTTTTCGCAGCCGTTTTTATACGCGCCCGTTTTTCTGCCCATTGGAGCAGAACTCAGTTTTTCCCATTGAAATCAATGGGCAGATGTTTGGAGGCGTTCTGCTTGCGATTTTTTGGGCGTTTATGGCCCGAAAAATGGCCGAAAACACTCTGTGTGAACATACTCTAAGATCTAAAAAGCAACAGACAGGTAATCATCTCTAAATAGAAAAAAAAGTGTGAAATGAATCAATTATCTCCGTACGTATTTACAACCTTCAAAAATCCGAGCTGCTGCAACGTGGTTAGCCGATCAATCCCACAATGTCCAAGAGGTCCAGACAGAAAATATATCGGGAAAAAATTAAAATATTGTGTCAAAATGACCACGTTTATTTAATGTAAATAGACATTAAGAATATAATTTAGTCTCCGGGCCACAGGTCGCTCGAATAAAGTGGCCTATGGTATCTCTTCAGGGTTATTTCCCGGAGACCTTTTCCACTTTTTTCTCCATCTTTTCTAGCTCTTCTGTTCCTCAATCTTTCTTATTCTCCTGCAGCTTCTGGTCTTTGCTCTCCTTTGTCTATGTACATTTTTCAATACTTACAGTTAATTCTAAATGATGTGAGTCGTCACAATTCTTCATTACTATATACAGGATTGATGGTATATTTTGGGTAACTTTTTAATATAAACTTTATTAAAGTTAAATATAAAGAACAATCCTGCAGCGTGATTCAGTAATTTCCTCCTCTTCTTCCGGAATATCATACAGGGTTATTACAACTCCCTCATTGCTGGTGATGGATTGGTGTGTGTTTCCTCCAGACCATTTGTAGAATAGAAGGGACATAATTGGTAGAAGCTCCGTTTTTGAGACATAATGGCACCAAAAGCTCAAATTATTGTATTTTGTTTTTACTTATTATAAATTATAAATTCAAGAATGATAGAAATCCATTTAGTTACACGTCTTTTTAACACAAATACAACGGTGATGTGCAAAAAAAAATAGTCTTGTACTAAGAGAATCTAAGCAGAAAAACAGAAAGTGGAGCTAAGGCTGGGTTCACACCTGCGTTGGTGTGTTCTGCTTTTCGGATCCGTCAGGAGCAGAACAAGAGAATAATGGAACCAATGGTTCCGGTGCACAACATATACCGCCGCTGCATGCTGCAGAAATTCTGAGCGTTTTTTCCATTCAGTATTTACGCAGTGTGTGGATGAGATTTGTTTTAGCTCATCCACTTTGCTGCTACTGTATTTGCTGCGGATTTTCCAGCTAAGCTGTTTCCATAATTCATGGTCATGAATCACACTTTTCACCTACAACACATAACAGTAGAACAGGGTTTAGGGGGTCCCGTCCTAACGATTGGTGCGGGTCCCAGAGGTGGGACCTGCATCTGTCTGACATTTATGACATATCCTGTGGATGTGTCATAAATATCCCTGATGAATGGGACGTGTAGATATCCATGCACATGCTGCACTGTGAATAGAATACTTTTTTTTCAGTTGTAGAAATATCTGCTACAAATCAGCAAATCATACCCTTAAAACACTATGGCCCCCATTTACTAAGACTGGAGTATCTTACTAAAGGAGGTAGTTGCAGTGATTTGCTCCAAATTAAATAAACCGCACTCACCACTTTAATAAATTTGCCATATTTTGAGTTCTCTAACAGGCAGAAAATCCTAGTAGGCATAGATATATGTGACTAAATTTGTGCCATTTTCTCTTATTTTACTATATAAATGTGGTCTAGGCTCCCCAACCCCTCCCCTCTGCTTTCAGTGACAACTCTGGCGGTCTCCTGATTGGATGCTAATACTGTCACTCATGAAGGGGCTGGGGAACATTCAGTAAAGAGAGAGCCTGGGGCGCTGTACATAAACGGGCCGCCTCCATTGTCGGAGGCGACCCCTGTATCCTGTTTTGCAGTACAAGTCGACTGCTGCCGCTAATAGGAGGAGAATCTGGGTAGAGCGTTCTCACTGTTTCCATATCATTCATAGAGTATAATGGAGAGATCCATGTGCATGACCTGCCAACTCTGTCAAGTTCTCCTCCTCTAAGGCGGGATTCACACGACCGGGTCGGGTCCGAGCCCGAGTGCCGGCCGGTAAAATCGGCCATTCTGCCCGGCCGGTTTGCATAAAGTTATGCATCCGTGCCGTGCCGGGCCGGGCAGATCCGGACAGTGACATCAGCGGCAACTCCTGAAGGGGAATCCCCATGTGTTCGGGGATTCCGCTTCAGGAGTTTCCCCTGATGTCACTGCCCAGATATGGACAGAGACATCAAGCGCTCTGTCCAGGAGCGGAATCCCCGAACACACGGGGATTCCGCTCCTTCAAGGAGCTAAAGTGCGGCTAGCACATAGCAGAGCGGGGAGATACCTCCCCGCTCTGCTATAGTGGCGTCGCTACAGTAGTAGCAGCCGCAGCTGCTGCTGCAGCTGCTAGCGGCGCCATCAAAGGTGTCGCCGGGCCAGGGCGCTTTTAAAACAAACAGGAGAAGGGAGCCAGCGCAGCGCTCCCTCCACCTGCTGTACACCCCGGCCCTGCCACACCGTATACAGCGATGCCATTCGTCAGAATGGCATCAACTCCTCCTCCTCACATGCACTCTGCGCTGTGAGGAGGAGATAGAGCGCAAGAGCCGGAAAACCCGGCCGTCACTCGGGACACATCCCGGTGATGGCCGGGTATTACCCGGCCCCATAGACTTCTATGGGAGCCGGGCGGCCGGGTACCCGGGCGAAAATAGAGCATGTCCTATTTTTTGACGGGCGGTTTTCCCGGCCGTCAAAAAATCGGTCGTGTGAATAGCCCCATTAGGGGTCTATTATTCCTAATGCAGCCGGGTGCCGGCCGATTTATGAACGGCCGGCACCCGGCCGGGAAACCCTGCCGTGTGAATGAGGCCTTAGTGCCAACCACCGGATGGCTTGTACTGTTGAAAAGTAAAAGTACATCTGGGCGTGTATTATGTGCGTACATCGGGGCGTGTTTACTACTTTTACTAGCTGGGCTTTCTGACGAGAAGTATCATCCACTTCTCTTCAGAACGCCCAGCTTCTGGCAGTGCAGACAGCGTGTTCTCGAGAGATCACGCTGTGACGTCACTTCCCCAGGTCCTGCATCGTGTCAGACGAGCCGGCACCAGAAGCTACAGATGATTCTGCAGCAGCATCGGCGTTTGCAGGTAAATCGATGTAGCTACTTACCTGCAAACGCTGATGCTGCTGCAGAATCAACTGTAGCCTCTGGTGCCGATGTGGCCGACACGATGCAGGACCTGTGAGTGACGTCACAGATCTGCACTGCCAGAAGCTGGGCGTTCTGAAGAGAAGTGGATGATACTTCTCATCAGAACACCCAGCTAGTAAAAGTAGTAAACACGCCCCAATGTACGCACATAATACACGCCCAGATGTACTTTTACTTTTCAACACGCCCAGTTGTACTTTTGCAAGCCTCATTTGCATAAATACAAAAATGGCCATAACTTGGCCAAAAATGCTCGTTTTTAAAAAATAAAAGCGTTACTGTAATCTACATTGCAGCGCCGATCTGCTGCAATAGGAGATAGGGGTTGCAAAATCTGGTGACAGAGCCTCTTTAAGTCAAAATTAAAACAAGAAATTAAAAAATCCCGGGAAAAAGCGCCTACACGTTTCGAAATTTTCAGTTCTTAACCCCTTCAGGACCCAGCCTGTTTTGGCCTTCAGGACCCAGCCGATTTTTTCAAATCTGACATGTGTCACTTTATGTGGTAATAACTCTGGAATGCTTTTACCTATCCAAGCGATTCTGAGATTGTTTTCTCGTGACATGTTGTACTTTATGTTAGTGAAACAATTTTGTCGATAATTTTGGTATTTATTTCTGAAAAACACCACAATTTAGAAAAAAATTTGCAAAAAATAGCATTTTTCTAAATTTAAACGTATCTGCTTGTAAAACAGATAGTAATACCACACAATATAGTTACTAATTAACATTTCCCGTATGTCTACTTTCTGTTTGCATCATTTTTTGAACATCCTGTTATTTTTATAGGACATTACAAGGCTTAGAACTTTAGCAGCAATTTCTCATATTTTAAAGAAAATTTCAAAAGGCTATTTTTTCAGGGACCAGTTCAGTTCTGAGGTGGCTTTGAGGGCCTTATATATTAGAAAATCCCCAGAAGTCACCCCATTTTGAAAACTGCACCCCTCAAGGTATTCGAATCAGCATTCACAAAGTGTTTTAACCCTTTAGGTGTTTCACAGGAATTAAAGCAAAGTAGAAGTGAAATGTACAAATTTTATTTTTTTTTGCCGAAGTTCATTTCTAATAATTTTTTTTTGTAACACAGAAGGTTTTACCAGAGAAATGCAACTCAATATTTATTGCCCAGATTCTGCAGTTTTTAGAAATATCCCACATGTGGCCCTAGTATGGTAATGGACTGAAACACCGGCCTCAGAAGGAAAGGAGCACCTAGTGGATTTTGGGCCTCCTTTTTTTTTTTGAATATATTTTAGGCACCTTGTCAGGATTGAAGAGGTCTTGTGGTGCCAAAACAGTGGAAACACCCCAAAAGTTACCCCATTTTGGAAACTACACCCCTCAAGGAATTTATCTAGGTGTATAGTTAGCATTTTGACCGCACAGATTTTTCGCTAAATATATTGGAATTAGTCTGTAAAAATGAAAATCTACTTTTTTTCTGAAAAAACATAGAAATTTTTAATATTTACGAGGAATAATGAAGAAAATCACCCCAACATTTGTAAAGCAATGTCTCCTGATTACAGCAATATCCCATATGTGGTAATAAACTGCTGATTGGACCCACAGCAGGGCTCAGAAGGGAAGGAGTGCCATTTGGATTTTGGAGCACAGATTTTGCTGGATTGGTTTTCGGTGCCATGTCGCGTTTGCAACGCCCTGGAGAGACCAAAACAAGAGAAACCCCCCAAAAGTGACCCCATTTTGGAAACTACACCTCTCAAGGAATTTATCTAGGGGTATAGTTAGCATTTTGACCACACAGGTTTTTTGCAGAATTTAATGGAATTAGGCAGTGAAAATGAAAATCAACTTTTTTTCTGAAAATGCATAGAAATTTTAAATTTTTACAAGGAATAAAGGAAAAAAGAACCACAACATTTGTAAAGTATTTTCTCCTGATTACGGCAATACCCCATATGTGGTAATAAACTGCTGATTGGACCCATGGCAGCGCTCAGAAGGGAAGTAGCGCCATTTGGATTTTGGAGCACGGATTTTGCTGGATTGTTTTTCGGTACCATGCCGCATTTGCAACGCCCTGGAGGGACCAAAACAGTGGAAGCCCCCCAAGTTACCCCATTTTGGAAACACCCCTCAAGGAATTTTTCTAGGGGTATAGTGAGCATTTAGACTCCACGGGTCTTTTGCAGAATTTTTCTAGAATTAGGCGGAGAAAATTAATATCACAATTTTTTTCCACTAAAATGTTGAATTTTCTCATTTTCACAAGGGATAAAGGAGAAATAAAGAACCAATTTTTGTAAAGCAATTTCTCCCGGATACGGAAATACCCCACATGTGGTCATACATTTTTTTCATTAGAAATGAATTAACCCTTTCAGGACTGATCCATTTTTTTGCTTTCTTATTTTAGTTTTTCACTCCCCGCCTTCCAAGAGCCATAACTTTTTTTTCTTTTTTCGTCAGTAGAGTGATGTGAGAGCTTATTTCTTGCGGGAAGAGCTGCAGTTTCTATTGATACCATTTAAAGTGCCATAAAAAGTACTGGGAAACTGAAAAAAAAAAATAGGAAAATATAGGAATATAGGAAAAAAATCTGATTCCATTTTTGGGGGTTTTAGTTTTTACAGCTTTCG
The DNA here is from genome assembly GCF_050947455.1 of Rhinoderma darwinii. NCBI lineage: Eukaryota > Metazoa > Chordata > Amphibia > Anura > Rhinodermatidae > Rhinoderma > Rhinoderma darwinii. The sequence continues at coordinate 92,000,973 of NC_134696.1, forward strand.
CCGTGCGGTAAAAACGAAAACGACAGCGATTTTGGCAGTTTAAATTATTTACGTTTTTTACGGTGTTCACCGTGCGAGTTAAATAATGGTATATTGTAATAGTTCGGCCTTTTACGGACGTAGCGATATCAATTCTGTTTATTTTTTTACATTACTTTTGAAAAAAGATGGGAAAAGGTTATTTTTTTACTTTAAACTTTTTTCTTTCTCACTACTAATAACTTTAATTCTTCTACACATTTTATTAGTCCCCTTAGGGGACTTGTGCCAGTGATCATTGGATTGCGGGTACAATATGCTGCGATACTAATGTATTGCAGTATATTGTTATTTTTACAGACTCCTGTAACAGAGCGATCGCTGTTCCTGTCCGTTAGTCCCGGGTATCAGCTGTAATACACAGCTGACACCCGCAGCGTATGGAGCGTGCTTAGCACGTGAGCCGGCTCCATACATCACCCCCACACCATGACGTGCTATTAAGTCATAGTGCTCAAAGGGGTTAATGCACAGCGGGTGGTATGAATATTGCAATTTCCCACTTATATGCCATTTTAGTGCATAATATGTCGTGCCCACTTTGTGCCCCTGAAGACAAATACCTCATAAAGCATTAAGCGTGTTCTCCCGTGTATGGCGATGCCATATATGTGGACGCAAACTGCTGTTTCGGCACGCTGAAGGGCTCAGAAGGGAGGGACGCCATTTTGCTTTTGGAGCGCAGATTTTGCTTTGTAGTTTTTCTGTTTTGGGTTTCGCTGGTATTTCAGTTTATAATGTGGGGGCATATGTAATCTGTGCGGAGAACATCAGGACATAATAAGAGGGTATAATAATGCGGTAAATAAATAATAATTCATAGATGTGTGGCCCGCACTGATAAATGGTGTCGGATGTTATCCGCTTTTAGAAAACACTGCACATTTTGCATCGCCATATTCTGAGAGCCAGAACTGCTTTATTTTTTCACTACCAGAGCTGCTTGAGGGCTTATTTGTTGCGGGACAATCTGTACTTTTCATTGGTACCATTTTGGGGTACATGCGATTTTTTTGATCACTTTTTATTAAATTTTTTTGCAAGCCGGATGACCAAAAACAAGCAATTCTGACATTGTTTTTTAGTTTATTTTTTGCGGCGTTCACCGTGCACTATAAATGACCATTATATTTTAGTCTGCGGGTCGGTTCGATTACGGCGATACCAGATGTATATAGGTTTTTTTTTGTTTTGCAGCGTTTGCGCAATAAAATCACTTTTTTATAAAAATAATTTATTTTCTGTCACCATATTCTGAGAGCCGTAACTTTTTTATTTTTCAGTCAAAAAAGCTGTGTAAGGGCTTGTTTTTTGCGGGACGGGTTGTAGTTTTTATCGGTATTATTTTCGGGTACATGCGACTTTTTGATCACTTTTTATTCTCTATTTTGGGAGGGGTGGTGACCAAAAAATAGCGATTCTGGTGTCGTTTTTTGTAGATTTTTTTTTTTTTTGAGTGTTCATCATGCAGGAAAAATAACATTATAGTTTTATAGATGGGGTCATTACGAACGCGGTGATACCAGATATGTGTACTTTTTTTAACGTGTTCATTTTTTTTCCTATAATGAAAGTCTTATTATAGGAAAAAAATGCAGTGTTTGTTTATATAACTTATAACTTTTATTTTTACACTTTTTTTAAAACATTTTTATTATTTTTTTTTAACTTTTTTCACTTGTCCCACTAGGGGACACTTAGACTTGCAGCTTTGATCGCTGCTAGAGTACATTACACTACACACGTAGTGTAATGTACTCTAACTGTCATTGTGACGCGACAGTCACACTGACAGGAAGCCTCGGAGGACCGGCCGGAGGCTGCTCCTCCGAGGCTTCCGTACATGGCAACCCGGAGGTCATTGTCTCACCTCCAATTGCCGTTACAAGCATCGGTAGCCCCCACGATCACTTCGTGGGGGCTGCCGATGTGCTTCAAACCACTTAAATGCGGCGACGGTAATCCGTCGACGCATTTATGCGGTTAATTGACGATATCAGCGGCGATGGTCCGCTGACCGGCAAGGCTGGAGTGTCAGCTGTCGGGGACAGCTGACCTCCCGGTTCCCGGACACTGTCCGTTAGGACAGTGTGCGCCGGGAACTACTGCACAATAGTAGGTCTGGATGCGGGAACTAACCCCTCTGCAGGACGTACTATTGTGGAGCAGCGTGTGAAGAGGTTAAGAACTCAAGGGTGTAACCCATCTGGTCCCGGGGCCTTGTGTACGTTTTATTTTATTTTATTTAGCTTGCACCATATCTACATTCATCCAATTCAGTATATCAAGTGATATATTAACAGCGCTGGCACCAGCTACATCAGCTGCTCTTTCTTCAGTTGTATATACAGAGCGGAAGAACCCATTTAGTAGCTCTGCCTTCTCTTGATCCCCTGTGATCAACTCCCCATTACCATTATCTAGGGAGTCCTACATGTTCAAATTGGCTTTTTTGCATTTATATGCTTGAAGAATTTTTTGGGATATGTTTTACTACCCTTGGCCACCTGCCTTTCATTTTGTATTTTTGCTGATTTTATTACCTTTTTACAGATTTTATTAAGCTCTTTATAATTTATAAAGGCTACAGCTGTACCCTCAGATTTGTATTTTTCAAATGCCCTTTTTTTGTCACGTATTGCCCATTTTACAGAAGGTGTAAGCCATGTGGGGTTTAATTTTAGTCGTTTATACTTGTTACTAATAGGAATACATTTTGCAGTATAATTACCCAAAGTAGATTTGAAAATCTCCCATTTATCATTTGTACCATTATTTGACATTAGTTCTTCCCAGTCCATATCCTGAATTGCAGCCCTCATCTTGGGGAAATTGGCCCTAAAATGTAACAATATTGTGATCGCTGTTACCAAGGTTTTCGCGAGCATCGACATCCCCAACAAGCTCTGCATTATTAGAAATGACCAGATCCAACAGAGCTTCATCTCTAGTCGGGTCTTCCACAAACTGGCCCATCAAATTTTCCTGCAACAGGTTGAGGAAATTTCTCCCTTTTGCAGTTGAAGCCGAACCATGACACCAATTAATATTCCAGTAATTAAAATCTCCCATTATCACTACAGTACCCGCCTGTGCAGCCCGCTCCATCTGTTTATATAGCTGAACTTCCATCTCCTCAGTTATATTGGGGGGTCTATAGATTTTCGCCACAGGCAGCAGGAAAAAGGAGGCCTCAGAATCCACTAGGTGCTCCTTTGCTTCGGAGGCCGGTGCTTCCGTCCATTACCACACTAGGGCCACATGTGGGATAGTTCTAAAAACTGCAGAATCTGGGCAATAAATATTGAGTTGCATATCTCTGGTGAAACCTTCAGTTTTACAGAATTTTTTTTTTTAATAAAAAGGATTTTCTGACAAAAAAAATTAATTTGTCAATTTCACCTCTACTTTGCTTTAAATTCCTGTGAAACGCCTAAAGGGTTAAGAAACGTTCTAAATGCTGTTTTGAATAAGAAAAACATGGGGGAAATAGGGGGAGGAGGGATCCTCCAGCTCACCAGCTCAGCGTCCTGCCCTCAGAACTCGCCCGAATCTCCGCGTCGGCACATGGCAAACAACAAGGAGAAAGTAGAGAGATGATCCAGCGACGTACGGTGAGTAAAAGGAAATCCTAGTTTCCACTTTATTGAACAGTCAATATGACAGTAGACACACAGGAGGGTGAACAAATGTAGGTGGTCTTCCAAGGCAAATAATAGAAGCCTACGCGTTTCGAATACACACAGTATTCTTAATCATGGCTGATCAATGAGAACCCCCCCCCCCCCAGCTGTATAGGTTGCTCATATGTCGGCCCCTGACTAAGCCCATTGGGCTTGCAACACTTTGTCTCTTTTAGTGTTATGTCCTCTGACAACTTCTAGGGGTCTCTATAGAACTTCAGATCATGAACATCAAACTTATGATCATATGGAGGATTTGAGATTATACAGCTCTGTATTATAGTCTATAGAATTTACAATGTTGGATGGATTCCAAACCCCATCATTCTCTCTAAACAATCGTGTCTTTTAATGATAGTGGATTCAAAAATAAAGTATATTAGAAAGTTTCTTTATTTCAGAAAAGCAAAATAATTGTTTTTATTTTGTCGGATAACCCGTTTAAGATGAAAAACCCAACACAATGCACACTCTTTACTAAAGCATGTCACTTTATTTAAAGGATTGTCACATATCAATGATGACAAAAAAAAATTAGTTTTAGGCTCTATTTACACTTGCGTTGTGGTTCCCGTTTATAAAAGAAACCACGATACATACCCGTAGCTAGCTCGGTCCATCGGCACCCAACTGACACCATTGACTTACAATGAGTTCCGCTGAGTTTCGCCTAGGTGTCTGCCGTTTTAACAGGGACAATACTCAAATCTGTTTGAATCTGTGACAGAGCCTCCAACGCAGATGTGAAGATAGCCTTCAACTGTACAATAGATTATACAATATTATGAACTTTTTTTAAAATAAAGCCCATTTCTTAAGAAATCCGTTACAAAGAAAAGGAGAGAATAGAACATCTCTGTACATAACTAACGCTACTAAATTCTGTGCTGATTAATTTCATAAAATATTTTTATATGTAGGGGTTAGAGCTGTGTTTTCCTGATACAATGATCCAAATCCCCTTTTTCCCTTCATGGAGCCATTTGGGCGGATTTACTTAGACTGGTGTTTCTTATTCCAGTCTTAGCTGCTCGGCTTGATTAGGATGTGACAGCTTTATTAAGAGGCATATGCGTATCTTAAAAAAATCTGTCACATCTTTCCGCTGGCCTTGACCATGGCCGTACGCCATCCATTTCCTGCCCCCCGAACTGGTCAAAAAATGAAACCATTATGCTCACCTCAACGCTCCTCTTCTCCCTCCCGGGTCACCTATGTATCCTGCGGCTCATACAAAGTCCTGATGATGCTCCGAGTCAGTACGTTGTATGAGCCGCATGATGCTGGGGGGACCCGTAGCTGTGATAAGATAAGCATCATTTTTTTATATTTTTTATTTATTTAATTGTCTAAAGAAGGTTAGAGGGGTTTAGTCCAATCATAGGGGAAAGTTATGGGGTCCAGCACGGGCAGGGGCGTAGCTATAAGGGGGTGCAGAGGTAGAGGTCGCACACGAGCCCGAGGGGGCCCAAAGCCAATCAGCCGCATAAGAAGACACCAGTATTTTAAAGGATATATGATAGGTGGGGGCCTTATTATAGATTTTGTATTGGGACCCAGGAGCTTCAAGCTACACCTCTGGCCTCTACCTTGCTATGCCACACAGAGTGAAATCTAAGCCAGCTACGAGCTGGTGTAGATTTCCCCATGATAATTTATAGTAAATTATAATGAATATGTTAGGTCACCCTGGCCCTGCCCCCTTTTGCGAAGCCATGCCCCCCTTTCTACAAAGTGGCGAGGGAGGCTTAAAGAGGCCAAACTTTTTGACCCTTTGTGACTTTTAAATGCAAGAAGGGTTATAAAGGTTGATAAATCCCCCGCCCCACAGAGTTAATAAAAAAATCTGGTGGACAGCAGGAGCATTCTGTAGATGAGTTTATCACTGAGTTTCTTGTGACCTGTATAAATTCATATGCTGTGAGCTCCCCCTAGTGGTGTCTTCAAGCAGACAGAAATTTAGCATTTAAAGAAGATCTCCAGTGGAAACCCAACTTTTCATCCTTGCACCCCCACCTGACTATATACCACACTCTACACTTCTTTTATGTATTGTGTACTTACTTTATCAACTGCTGCCTTGTCTGTGCTTTAAGAAAGCCTCCATCTTGATTCTTAGATTTCCCTAGCTTTCTCTTCCTCTCTGCTTTGCTATCAATCCCATGATGCTTCAGCACAGCATCACATGACCAGCTAAAGACCATGCCATTTCTGCATGCTGGGGGACCCTGTGATTATCGTTCTCTCTATATCCTCCTAAATAGGCTGAGAAACCATAAGTATACAGACAGGGAGGCTGCACTATATTCTTCTCCACCGATGTGTCAGGAACCTGTGTAAGTATCAGTGGTAGCTGATGGTAGAAGTTTCTGTCGTCGTCGTCGTTCCCCCCCCCCCCTGTGTAATGCTAGCTAGTGTGGTACAGGATCTGCTGAAGCCTGTGATGGGTGATGCATAGATCTCCATAGACTCAAGTAGAGAAAGTAGTCACCGAGCCTGATTCACACTGCTGCTAAGCAACCGTCCCAGTCTGATATATAGAGATAAATAACAGGTGAGAGACTGACATGTAGAATACCGTAATGGTACACACGGGAATGTTTCGTTTTGGCCGGAGTGTCCTTTTAATTCTATGGCTATATGAAGGGAAACGGGATTCAGTGGCAGAATACCAGAATACCTAGGGAAGTTTTTCAATAACAGAAATAAAATGAACTTTAACATTTCGTTTTATAGTATGTCTTGAAAGGGATATTAGGGCTGACTGCAGTTAATTCAGGTTTGTCTAGACACTTTTATTAGTTATAGCAAACTCTTATGTTGTCAGCTCTGCGTATGTATCCCCAGAATTGTAGTGCAACCCCTGAAAGATAAACATTTTATTAAATAATTATCACTATAAAATAAAAGAATAAAAAGTTATATACTTCAAATATTATATAATTTGCCTGCCAGAAAATCCATTTGACAGCACACCATGTGGTCAGGCATGGTACTGCAATACATATTGTCAGTAAAATTTCCCAGAAGAAAATTAAATGACTTCATTTTCAAATTTGGGTGTAGACAGTAAGCAGGGATGTCTATATATCAATATATCTAACTAAATAGACTGATAGAAATATCATGATTTTTCAGCTTTCTTCTCATATACTCCACAGATACACATATATAGAGATATGATAGACGTCCCTTGTTAGTAAATATTATACACATTGGAATTTTTTTTCATTATTGATGTAATATTAGACAGAGGAACCTAAATAGTCACGTAATAAACTTTTTAACGGATTATATCATTATTAACCGCCATCAATCGTCTGTCATCACCAGGGGATCACTAGGGGGCCGGGCACAGGGTTGCCATCCTCCACTTCAGTAATTTCTGGACATCTGAGCTAAAAGTCACGAAAGGACCAACATTTTTACAGACACATTACAAAATCACTCTAGTAGTCTCCATGCCACCACATGTCCACAACACCGGGTCCAGGACAGGTCCACCCCCACCACCGCTAAGACCAGGCTCTGCCTCTGTTCTAGAGTAGTGGCGTCACGTGCGACGTCATTGTGGTGAGTCATGTGACTGGTCCCCGTGTCCCCACCCCCTCCGACATCTTCTCCTTCTCTTTAGTGTCACTAAACTCGGGACTCCAGAACTCTGTGTCACTGAGTGCCGTGGCCACTGCTTCTTTCTTCTTGTTTGCACATGCATATCTCACGGACAGTGTTTTTTTTCTGCCAGACACTACGAAGGGCAGGAAAAAACACCTGTTTTTTGCGGACTGTCCCTAAATTTACTGACTGTTGGTAACCCTTGGCGGGAAGACAGAAGCAGATGACTGAGCAGAGAGAACCAATGAGGAGATTATTCCGATTGAGAAAGCAAAATAAGCCAAATAACGTATACTTTCCTATAATTGACTGATAATCTGGCGCCTATCAGGACCTGCCAATCTGGGGTTAGATTTTTGTCTGTGTAAGGAGAAGCAGGGGACATAGTTTCGTGCCAAGCCCCATAGCAGCTGTGCGGTGGGCCACTATGGTAGGCATGCCATTACACTCACCATATATGATGATTCTTCCTTTGGTTGCTCTTCCTGCAAAAGTATATATAAAACAGAAGCAGAAAAAGATGGTCTAAGATTATATTGGTTGCTGTATATTAAAGGCATAATGCCCTTTGGTCTCCACTTGGAGAAATATATACTCCCAGTAATTTGCAAGCACATTGCATATGACTAATGCAGCCAATCGGAGGGCCCAGCGGTCATATGTTGTATTTCTGGCATTATGCGAAATAGGATTCATCACCGCTAAGCACTCCGATTGGCTGCAGCAGTCACATGCTACATGCATGTAAATCACCGGGAGTGGCTCTGGATCGCCGAGGGAAAGGATAGGTGAGTACTACTTATTTTATTAATTTAGCAAAAAAAAAGTTGGTACCCGGATAACCCGTTGACTGTAATTACTTTACTATAAAATCATTGCAGTGAGCACTTGTTATAACATACCTTCACCCTGTCCAACACATTTTCATAAACCGGGTTTTGTTCTTGTCCATTCTCTGTTGACTCTGGAGATTAATCAAAAGAAATCATAAGAAACCATAATTAAATGGACCCCTTTACCCAATTTACCCCCAATATTTTTCCCAGGGGCCTCCGCCAAGTTGTTGATCTGACCCTATTTACTTTGAGCAAACACTGAAGGTCTTTGGATCCTCTTGACTGACATATATTAGGGTGCCAGTTACTCAATAATCTTGGGCCAAAAGCTCTTTTAGGCTATGTTCACACGGAGTATTTTGGGGGAGAAATATCTGCCTCAAAATTCCGTTTGGAACTTTGAGGCAGATTTTCCTCTCCCTGCACGCCGATTCTCGCGCCGTTTTTCGCCCGCGGCCATTGAGCGCCGCGGGCATAAAACAGCGCGAAATACGCTTTCTCTGCCTCCCATTGAAGTCAATGGGAGGTCAGAGGCGGAAGCGCCCGAAGATAGGGCATGTCGCTTCTTTTTCCCGCGAGGCAGTTTTACTGCTCGCGGGAAAAAGACGCCGACGCCTCCCATTGAAATCAATGGGAGGCGTTCTCGGGCCGTTCTTGCCGAGTTTTGCGACGCTGTTTCCGCGTCAAAAAACTCGGCAAAATACCCCGTGTGAACATAGCCTAAGGGTCTGTAAAATGTTATCTGTTTTTCTTATGTTGTTCTTCTCTTGAGCTGCATCCTTTGCTAGGCTACATAAAAAATCTGCTGGTTATGTAGATAGGACCATGTGAACAATTTAAAGGCTACTGTCTACAGACAAATCTCCTGAGAGGTTGTCTTTTTTACATTCGACTAAATTACGATGGCCATACACTTTAGATATCTCTCGGCCGACTGCTCGTTCAGCCGACAGCTATTCCTTGGCCGAGTTTGCTTGAGTTTTCAATGTGGAGAAGGGAAAAAGACGCTGCCAGACTTCTTGATCAGGCATGTTGAAATCCAACTTGCCAATCCTTCCTTCCCCCGACATTTGCCACTGGGGGAGAGTCAGGACACCCACATACACGTTAGATAGTTGGCCGCTCCGCCGAAATTGTCAGGTTCGGCCGACTGTCATCAAATGTCTTTTACATTCAAATTCTAATGCTAAATTTTATACAGTAAATCTTGGTGCTGACTGGTACGTTTTTGAAGCTGAAATAAACGTTAGTACACACTTACCATTGCCACTTCTTTTTTTAACTTTCCTGTAGAGGAAGAAACTTCCGCTAATACATAATGCAACTCCCAAGACAATAACAAGGGACAGTCCAACCATAACCCATGTTACATTCCAAGTCTCATCAGTCAGGAGTTCTACAATAAAACATAATAATAATAAAATAATTTCCATTGAAAAACATATAATATGAATAAAAGGATCTGTATCATGTTAAATCATAAATTACTGATTTATCAGAATAATTTAATAAGAGGTTCTCCACGATTAGAAAAACATGTCTGCTTTTTTTTCCCGAAAAACAGTGCCTCCCCTTCCCTCAGGTTATGTGTGATATTACAGCTTAGCTCCATCACTTCAATGGACCGAGCTGCAAAGCCAGACACATTCCATGCACAAGTGTGGCGCTGGAATTGTAAGGGCACTGAGGAGCTGAAACGTCACATGGGTGAATAAAATCCGTTCCTTTTGGGTGTGCTGCCTAGATCTCTTTTCTTTATCGGTTTTGAAAGAGAGTCGCCATGTTTGTAAGAGGAGGGGGGGGGGTTCCTCAATAAATCACAGAAGTTGGCAGTATGAATGCTTTTTTGTTCCAACAAGTGGCACCACAACTCCCTCCTCTCCTCGCACTCCTTTTGTCCATCCTAATTCCCTCCTTCTGTCTCCATGTCCTGGGAGGGTTGGATTGCAAGCTCCTCATCACGCCGTCCTCTTCCGTCAACCCACAGCTCCCACTGATCTTGCCTGATACGCTCTTCAGCGTGAGCCATTGCCAAGCAATGGAGATTCCTCCATCGGCAGCTGAAAACATAAGCTCTCTCTTTGCTCGCCACCAGCTACCATTGACACGGATGAAAAGACGACAAACACAGCAACACAAAGAGGGGGGCAGAAGAGACCAGGACACAGAGGACACTCCATACATGTTTTTCTAATCATGGACAACCACTTTAAGCAATTAATTTAACATACAGTAAACCTCATTAAAACAATTTTAGATTGAAAAGACTCTTTATAACCTCACCTGCCGTCACATTCACATATACAGAGGCAGTGGCATTGCGGAGAGTCACTGGGTTCCTCACCACACACGTGTATATTCCTTGGTCCTCAGTTATAGCATTACTTATACCATATTTGTTTGTCTTTTCCTCTAAGACGGTGTCATTGACTTTCCATTGGTATTCCGGAGGTGGAAAAGAATCAGCAGGGCATGTTAATATGATGGAAGAATCAGGCCTCACATATACCGGGCCTTCTATTACTGCCTTATCCGGGCCATCTGCAAAACACAAGAGGAGCAGGTGTAAGAAGTAAATCTGCCCATAGACATGAGATCACGGTCAACCAGAATATCAGTGAGGACACATACTGGAAATACAGTGTATAATGATCACACCGGTACAACTATTATAGTTACTCACAGGCCACAGTAACTGTGTAGGGATCACTGAAGTCCTTACTGGCAAGGTTCTGTGCTTCACACTTGTATTCTCCTGAGTCTTCTCGTTCAGCACTGAGGAAGATGAGAGTCTCATTCCTTCCTGATAATTGGGTTTCAGAGGAGATGCTGGTATCATTCCTGGTCCACGTTATGGTCATGGCATGTGAGGTGTCACAAGTTAGGGTGAACGTGTAATTTTCCTTCGGTTGGGGGTCGGATGATCTGATTTTGGGCTTAGTGACTGATTCTGTGAATAATGGAACAGGAACATAGGGACACTTGTCATATATAGAAAAAGTCTAGGGAAGCTTTGGAGTCTACGGTATACGGTTTTATTGTTGATACTATTGTCAGCTCCAGAAGGGGTTATCCTCCCAAAGCTGCCGGTATGGTTACTTCCTTCTATCTTGTCATAGACTGTACCAATTGAAGGATCCTCTGGTGAGCCAGTCTGACCTCTGCCTCGCTGCCGTTCAGCATTCTTCTACACTAAAGTCTTAGTGACCTGAATACATTCAAAGTAGGGCCCTACTAGATGGAATTTTTCACGTGTGGCAGAGAATCCGTGGCAGAAACCTGAGGCTGGCCCTCGATTTCTGACATGGATTTGCAGTTTGGTATGCCATGGATCTGCACGTGGATTATCAATGAGGTTAATCCGCGTGTGGCTACCCTTTGCCGCTGTCATGTTAAATATTTTTTTTCCGAGGTGCCAATTTCAAATCTGCATTGTTTGTACAGCTGTGTAGATTCCCCTTTAAAATCAAAGGGAGGCGGATTTCACACAAATTTTGGCACAGAATGCTTGTCACAATCCACATGAAAGAAACTTTGTGGGAATATACCCTTGAATTTATCCTTATGTAGGAATATCCCAAACAGCAATCTACAGTGGCGTATCTAGACATATATTGTATTAATATTCATGTGCAAATTTAAGACATGGTTGATTAAAACAACTTATCGGACCTTATTTATGAAAAGTGTTACAACGTTTTACTTAGCAGCCAATCATTTCTTTACTACAGTTAACTGAACTCTGGTTATGACGAGCAGTCAGGACCAGGGCCGGCAATACAGGGGCAAACTGGGCAATTGCCCAGGGCCCCCATCCCTAATGGGGCCCCTTCCTTTGGCATTGCTATTCAGCTGTCTGTCCATGAAAGAAAGCAGGTGGGTAGCTTAAAAGCAGTAACAGTCAGGTAGAGAGTCTCTACCAAAGAATCAGCACTGAGGAGCGCCACCCCGCCGGATCGCCGATATTATCACTGATCCGGTAGCACGTCACCCCTCCATGCTGATTCTATGGTACCATGTCTTCCTGACGATGTCAGCGTCATGACTTCGTGTACGCTGGGCAGCGTCTGGACACATTAAACTGGCGCCCGGAGTTAGTACAGTAGGCGGGAGCGGAGGAGGTACATTTATACATAGACAGCACACTGCCATAGAATATTATCTCCAGAGTCTGATTTATTTATGTTATTTTGTGGTCAAAGTGACTTAAATCTGGGGTTTGATTCTGAGCAAAGAGGAGGTACATATAATATGTGTGTATCATAACACATATTACACACATCATACACATACCATACACACATATTATATGTACCTCCTCCTTGGTTTTCCCATCAGAGACATTTATGACATATCCACAGGATATGGTCCTCATTCACTGTGCAGTAAAAATGACATGTTTATTCTGTGAGTCAATACAATAAGGCTATGTTCACACAGAGTATTTTGCCGAGTTTTTTGACGCGGAAACTGCGTCGCAAAACTCGGCAAAAACGGCCCGAGAACGCCTCCCATTGATTTCAATGGGAGGCGTCGGCGTCTTTTTCCCGCGAGCAGTAAAACTGCCTCGTGGGAAAAAGAAGCGACATGCCCTATCTTCGGGCGCTTCCGCCTCTGACCTCCCATTGACTTCAATGGGAGGCAGAGAAAGCATATTTCACGCTGTTTTATGCCCACGGCGCTCAATGGCCGTGGGCGAAAAACCGCACGAAAATCGCCGCGAAAATCGGTGTGCAGTCAGAGGAAAATCTGCCTCAAAGTTCCAAACGGAATTTTGAGGCAGATATTCCTCCCCCAAAATACTCTGTGTGAACATAGCCTTACAGCGATACCAAATTTATATATGTAAACTAAATGTAACTATGTTGTTGGTACATTATTTCAAAATTTTGGGGCCCCTCTTGTAATTTTGCCCAGGGCCACATGTTGCCTAAAACTGGCCCTGGTCAGGACGAGTTTTCTCTGAGACAGTATTTATACATGAGGCGCAGTGTGAGCTTGTAATATATAGAAATATGGTAATGGAAAATGATACTCACCATGGACGGTCAGGGTCACATTTATGTCTTCTGATGATTTCATTGTCTGTATTGTCACTATATAATTTCCTCCATCTGTGATATGAAGATCTCTGATATGTAATGATCCGTTATTGAAAGCTGTGACTCGAGAAATATGCAATAGTCCGGGTATCATGCTGCTATTACCAGAAAAGTATTCGAAGATTTGATTCTGAGGAACTTGGTCTGGTCCTTTATACCAGATGAAAGTCACAATTCTCTCAGTAATCCCAGTAACACTCAGGGTGACAGATCCATTAATAACTGGATACTGGGGGATCAGCTGGATGCTGCGCATTGCACTGGTCACCTCCAATGTGAGGACGAGGAGAACTAGTAGAGAAAAGTCCAGTCATCAAGCCTGAGTTATAACACAAATGTCATATCTAACTGATATTAAGCACAGGGTGGTGTATCCAATATAAATTTGGAGCCTGTATACAGTATTTATCTGAATGTTATATGCATTATTCATCTGGACTCTGTATGCAAGTTGTATCTGGGTGCTAGTGGACCAGATTTATCTGGACTCAATATATGCATTATTTATCTGAACGCTGTATCCATTATTTATCTGAGCAATCTATCAATTATTTATCTGAGCACTGTATCCACTATTTATCTGAGCTCTGTATCCATTATTTATCTGAGCACTGTATCCATTATTTATCTGAGCAATCTATCAATTATTTATCTGAGCACTGTATCCATTATTTATCTGAGCTCTGTATCCATTATTTATCTGAGCTCTGTATCCATTATTTATCTGAGCTCTGTATCCATTATTTATCTGAGCGCTGTATCCATTATTTATCTGAACACTGTATCCACTATTTATCTGAGCTCTGTATCCATTATTTATCTGAGCTCTGTATCCATTATTTATCTGAGCTCTGTATCCATTATTTATCTGAGCTCTGTATCCACTATTTATCTGAGCTCTGTATCCATTATTTATCTGAGCTCTGTATCCACTATTTATCTGAGCTCTGTATCCATTATTTATCTGAGCTCTGTATCCACTATTTATCTGAGCTCTGTATCCACTATTTATCTGAGCTCTGTATCCATTATTTATCTGAGCTCTGTATCCATTATTTATCTGAACACTGTATCCACTATTTATCTGAGCTCTGTATCCACTATTTATCTGAGCTCTGTATCCACTATTTATCTGAGCTCTGTATCCATTATTTATCTGAGCTCTGTATCCATTATTTATCTGAGCTCTGTATCCACTATTTATCTGAGCTCTGTATCCATTATTTATCTGAGCACTGTATCCATTATTTATCTGAGCACTGTATCCACTATTTATCTGAGCTCCGTATCCATTATTTATCTGAGCACTGTATCCATTATTTATCTGAGCTCTGTATCCATTATTTATCTGAGCACTGTATCCATTATTTATCTGAGCTCTGTATCCACTATTTATCTGAGCTCTGTATCCATTATTTATCTGAGCTCTGTATCCATTATTTATCTGAGCTCTGTATCCATTATTTATCTGAGCTCTGTATCCACTATTTATCTGAGCTCTGTATCCACTATTTATCTGAGCTCTGTATCCACTATTTATCTGAGCTCTGTATCCATTATTTATCTGAGCTCTGTATCCATTATTTATCTGAGCTCTGTATCCATTATTTATCTGAGCGCTGTATCCATTATTTATCTGAGCTCTGTATCCATTATTTATCTGAGCACTGTATCCATTATTTATCTGAGCACTGTATCCATTATTTATCTGAGCTCTGTATCCATTATTTATCTGAGCTCTGTATCCATTATTTATCTGAGCTCTGTATCCATTATTTATCTGAGCTCTGTATCCATAATTAAATCTGAGCTCTGTATCCATTATTTATCTGAGCACTGTATCCATTATTTATCTGAGCTCTGTATCCATTATTTATCTGAGCACTGTATCCATTATTTATCTGAGCACTGTATCCATTATTTATCTGAGCACTGTATCCACTATTTATCTGAGCACTGTATCCATTATTTATCTGAGCTCTGTATCCACTATTTATCTGAGCTCTGTATCCACTATTTATCTGAGCTCTGTATCCACTATTTATCTGAGCTCTGTATCCATTATTTATCTGAGCTCTGTATCCACTATTTATCTGAGCTCTGTATCCATTATTTATCTGAGCTCTGTATCCACTATTTATCTGAGCTCTGTATCCATTATTTATCTGAGCTCTGTATCCACTATTTATCTGAGCTCTGTATCCACTATTTATCTGAGCTCTGTATCCACTATTTATCTGAGCACTGTATCCATTATTTATCTGAGCACTGTATCCACTATTTATCTGAGCTCTGTATCCACTATTTATCTGAGCTCTGTATCCACTATTTATCTGAGCTCTGTATCCATTATTTATCTGAGCACTGTATCCATTATTTATCTGAGCTCTGTATCCATTATTTATCTGAGCACTGTATCCATTATTTATCTGAGCTCTGTATCCACTATTTATCTGAGCTCTGTATCCATTATTTATCTGAGCACTGTATCCACTATTTATCTGAGCTCTGTATCCATTATTTATCTGAGCTCTGTATCCATTATTTATCTGAGCTCTGTATCCATTATTTATCTGAGCTCTGTATCCACTATTTATCTGAGCTCTGTATCCACTATTTATCTGAGCTCTGTATCCATTATTTATCTGAGCTCTGTATCCATTATTTATCTGAGCTCTGTATCCATTATTTATCTGAGCTCTGTATCCACTATTTATCTGAGCACTGTATCCATTATTTATCTGAGCTCTGTATCCATTATTTATCTGAGCTCTGTATCCATTATTTATCTGAGCTCTGTATCCATTATTTATCTGAGCTCTGTATCCATTATTTATCTGAGCTCTGTATCCATTATTTATCTGAGCTCTGTATCCATTATTTATCTGAGCTCTGTATCCATTATTTATCTGAGCACTGTATCCACTATTTATCTGAGCTCTGTATCCATTATTTATCTGAGCTCTGTATCCATTATTTATCTGAGCTCTGTATCCATTATTTATCTGAGCTCTGTATCCATTATTTATCTGAGCTCTGTATCCATTATTTATCTGAGCTCTGTGTCCATTATTTATCTGAGCACTGTATCCACTATTTATCTGAGCTCTGTATCCATTATTTATCTGAGCTCTGTATCCATTATTTATCTGAGCTCCGTATCCATTATTTATCTGAGCTCTGTATCCACTATTTATCTGAGCACTGTATCCACTATTTATCTGAGCACTGTATCCATTATTTATCTGAGCACTGTATCCACTATTTATCTGAGCACTGTATCCATTATTTATCTGAGCTCTGTATCCACTATTTATCTGAGCTCTGTATCCATTATTTATCTGAGCTCTGTATCCATTATTTATCTGAGCTCTGTATCCACTATTTATCTGAGCTCTGTATCCATTATTTATCTGAGCTCTGTATCCACTATTTATCTGAGCTCTGTATCCATTATTTATCTGAGCACTGTATCCACTATTTATCTGAGCTCTGTATCCACTATTTATCTGAGCACTGTA
Source organism: Rhinoderma darwinii (assembly GCF_050947455.1). Classification (NCBI taxonomy): domain Eukaryota; kingdom Metazoa; phylum Chordata; class Amphibia; order Anura; family Rhinodermatidae; genus Rhinoderma; species Rhinoderma darwinii. The sequence continues at coordinate 92,017,769 of NC_134696.1, forward strand.
TCCATTATTTATCTGAGCTCTGTATCCATTATTTATCTGAGCTCTGTATCCATTATTTATCTGAGCTCTGTATCCATTATTTATCTGAGCACTGTATCCATTATTTATCTGAGCTCTGTATCCATTATTTATCTGAGCTCTGTATCCATTATTTATCTGAGCTCTGTATCCATTATTTATCTGAGCTCTGTATCCATTATTTATCTGAGCACTGTATCCACTATTTATCTGAGCTCTGTATCCATTATTTATCTGAGCTCTGTATCCATTATTTATCTGAGCTCTGTATCCATTATTTATCTGAGCTCTGTATCCATTATTTATCTGAGCTCTGTATCCATTATTTATCTGAGCTCTGTATCCATTATTTATCTGAGCACTGTATCCACTATTTATCTGAGCTCTGTATCCATTATTTATCTGAGCTCTGTATCCATTATTTATCTGAGCTCTGTATCCATTATTTATCTGAGCTCTGTATCCACTATTTATCTGAGCACTGTATCCACTATTTATCTGAGCACTGTATCCATTATTTATCTGAGCACTGTATCCACTATTTATCTGAGCACTGTATCCATTATTTATCTGAGCTCTGTATCCACTATTTATCTGAGCTCTGTATCCATTATTTATCTGAGCTCTGTATCCATTATTTATCTGAGCTCTGTATCCACTATTTATCTGAGCTCTGTATCCATTATTTATCTGAGCACTGTATCCACTATTTATCTGAGCTCTGTATCCACTATTTATCTGAGCTCTGTATCCATTATTTATCTGAGCTCTGTATCCATTATTTATCTGAGCTCTGTATCCATTATTTATCTGAGCACTGTATCCACTATTTATCTGAGCTCTGTATCCATTATTTATCTGAGCTCTGTATCCATTATTTATCTGAGCTCTGTATCCATTATTTATCTGAGCTCTGTATCCATTATTTATCTGAGCACTGTATCCATTATTTATCTGAGCTCTGTATCCATTATTTATCTGAGCTCTGTATCCACTATTTATCTGAGCTCTGTATCCACTATTTATCTGAGCTCTGTATCCATTATTTATCTGAGCACTGTATCCACTATTTATCTGAGCTCTGTATCCACTATTTATCTGAGCTCTGTATCCATTATTTATCTGAGCTCTGTATCCATTATTTATCTGAGCTCTGTATCCATTATTTATCTGAGCACTGTATCCACTATTTATCTGAGCTCTGTATCCATTATTTATCTGAGCTCTGTATCCATTATTTATCTGAGCTCTGTATCCATTATTTATCTGAGCACTGTATCCACTATTTATCTGAGCTCTGTATCCACTATTTATCTGAGCTCTGTATCCATTATTTATCTGAGCTCTGTATCCATTATTTATCTGAGCACTGTATCCACTATTTATCTGAGCTCTGTATCCACTATTTATCTGAGCACTGTATCCATTATTTATCTGAGCTCTGTATCCATTATTTATCTGAGCTCTGTATCCATTATTTATCTGAGCTCTGTATCCATTATTTATCTGAACACTGTATCCACTATTTATCTGAGCTCTGTATCCATTATTTATCTGAGCTCTGTATCCATTATTTATCTGAGCTCTGTATCCATTATTTATCTGAGCTCTGTATCCATTATTTATCTGAACACTGTATCCACTATTTATCTGAGCTCTGTATCCATTATTTATCTGAGCTCTGTATCCATTATTTATCTGAGCTCTGTATCCATTATTTATCTGAACACTATATCCACTGTTTATCTGAGCTCTGTATCCACTGTTTATCTGACTGTTGTATTCTCTATCTGGACATTATATTACACTGTTTATATGTTTAATTAGAGATTGTTTCTGTTGTCCATTCATTTAATTGCTAATATTTCTAATCTCTCGTAATCTTCTTTTACCCACTCTGACATAATATACCATTGTGTTTGATACTGTATATTGATATTCCTTTAAAAAAAAGAAAGTCTATATAGAAGCTCCAAGTGATATTTTGCGTAGATACTGTACGTAGTGTAAAATAGAATATGTTGTGTATAATGAAGGCATATGGGTATCATAGAGTGGCTTCCATCGCTCAGGAAAACCCTCCATGTGCCATAGTGGAGAACCTGTAACAAAGAGCGGCTCTGGTTTCCTGGCCAGTCTTTTAGGAATTGTATATTCTACATTATTTACATGTCACATATGCAATGTATTGCAGGGGATTTTTGCTAGTTATGCATTAATCAGATGCCATAAAACAAATTACACTTAAGATATTCTGGTCATCTTGAATCTCTTTATACATGTAAGATATTTCAACAAGACATTGCACCTGCTGGGCATAAGGCACTATCATTACTTTATCAGCATTGCAGAGTCTTGTAGACAGGACACCTTATTATTTATAGTAAAGATACAAAGCTAATAGAACATTAATGTAGCATTGTGTGTATATATGGATCTTACCTGTTATTACAAATCCCCTCATTGCAGATGACGGACTGTTGTGTGACTCTCCTGTAGATCTATCATAGAATCAGGAAGTTGCATGTGACAGACAAGCCACCACACTCTCTTATTTAAGTCCAATTAAGCTATGGACAAATGTCATGTGTTTTATCCTATCAGTACCATGAGCTGTCTGACAAATAAGTGTAGTGGCAAAAGTCTGACTTTCCGACCAGAGACATTAAAGGTATAGTGCTATAATATTTCATCAATGTCTAATTGGTGGGGATCTGACCAATGAGATGCCTACTGATCCCTTCAAAGAAGGGACTGCAGGGCTAGTCAAAGCACATTAGTCCCTTTTAGCTTTTTCACTGATGAAGGCAAAACAGCTCCTTTTGTCCTTGGGATTGATCAGGGTCCTAGTAGTCAGGCGCCAATTAATCAGGCAGATCACATTTCTACCTTTTTAGTTGTTAAAGACGAATATGTAAAATACTTTTTGGATAGAACTAAGTTTATTGTTGGATATTGCCTGTAATAGTCTTGTAAGTGTCCTTGAAACCATACTACACTACTACTATAATAATACTACATTACTATAACAATACTACACTACTATAATAATACTACATTGCTATAACAATACTACATTACTATAATAATACTACATTACTATAACAATACTACATTACTATAACAATGCTGCATTACTATAACCATACTGCATTACTATAACCATACTGCATTATTATAATAATACTACATTACTATAACAATACTACACTACTATAATAATACTACACTGCTACTATAATAATAATACTACATTATTATAACAATACTACACTACTATAATAATACTACATTGCTATAACAATACTACATTACTATAATAACACTACATTACTATAACAATACTACACTACTACTATAATAATACTACATTACTATAACAATACTACACTACTATAATAATACTACATTACTATAATAATACTACATTACTATAATAATACTACATTACTATAACAATACTACACTACTATAACAATACTACACTACTATAATAATACTACATTACTATAATAATACTACACTACTACTATAATAATACTACATTACTATAACAATACTACACTACTATAACAATACTACACTACTATAATAATACTACACTACTACTATAATAATACTACATTACTATAACAATACTACACTACTATAATAATACTACATTGCTATAACAATACTACATTACTATAATAACACTACATTACTATAATAATAGTACGTTACTATAACAATACTACATTACTATAATAATACTACATTACTAGAACAATGCTGCATTACTATAACCATACTGCATTACTATAATATTACTACACTACTATAATAATACTACATTACTATAATAATACTACACTACTATAATAATACTACACTGCTACTATAATAATAATACTACATTATTATAACAATACTACACTACTATAATAATACTACATTGCTATAACAATACTACATTACTATAATAACACTACATTACTATAACAATACTACACTACTACTATAATAATACTACATTACTATAACAATACTACACTACTATAACAATACTACACTACTATAATAATACTACACTGCTACTATAATACTACATTACTAACAATACTACACTACTATAATAATACTACACTACTACTATAATAATACTACATTACTATAATAATACTACATTACTATAATACTACATGACTATAATACTACATTACTATAATAATACTACATTACTATAATATTACATTACTATAATACTACATTACTATAATAATACTACACTACTACTATAATAATACTACATTACTATAATATTACATTACTGTAATACTACATTACTATAATAATACTACATTACTATAACAATACTACACTACTATAATAATACTACACTACTACTATAATAATACTACATTACTATAACAATACTACACTACTATAATAATACTACATTGCTATAACAATACTACATTACTATAATAACACTACATTACTATAACAATACTACACTACTACTATAATAATACTACATTACTATAACAATACTACACTACTATAATAATACTACATTACTATAACAATACTACACTACTATAATAACACTACACTGCTACTATAATACTACATTACTAACAATACTACACTACTATAATAATACTACACTACTACTATAATAATACTACATTACTATAACAATACTACACTACTATAATAATACTACATTGCTATAACAATACTACATTACTATAATAACACTACATTACTATAATAATAGTACGTTACTATAATACCACATTATTATAATAATACTACATTACTATAACAATACTACATTACTATAACAATACTACATTACTATAATACTACATTACTATAATAATACTACATTACTATAATACCACATTATTATAATAATACTACATTACTATAACAATACTACATTACTATAATAATACTACATTACTATAATAATACTGCACTACTATAATAATACTACATTACTATAACAATACTACATTACTATAATACTACATTACTATAATAATACCACATTACTATAACAATACTACATTACTATAATACTACATTACTATAATACTACATTACTATAACAAAACTACATTACTATAATACTACATTACTATAATACCACATTATTATAATAATACTACATCTCTATAACAATACTACATTACTATAACAATACTACATTACTATAATACTACATTACTATAATAATACTACATTACTATAATACCACATTATTATAATAATACTACATTACTATAACAATACTACATTACTATAATAATACTACATTACTATAATAATACTGCACTACTATAATAATACTACATTACTATAACAATACTACATTACTATCATACTACATTACTATAATAATACCACATTACTATAACAATACTACATTACTATAATACTACATTACTATAATACTACATCACTATAATACTACATTACTATAACAATACTACATTACTATAATACTACATTACTATAATACTACATTACTATAATACTACATCACTATAATACTACATTACTATAACAATACTGCATTACTATAATACTACATCACTATAATACTACATTACTATAACAATACTACATTACTATAATACTACATTACTATAACAAAACTACATTACTATAATAATACTACATTACATAATACTACTTCACTATAATACTGACGGATTCAGTGTAAAGTGAACGATACAGCTGCTCTGTATAGAGAACACAGAATAGCTGTATCTCCAAAAGTAAAACTAATTTTTATTTAAAACTATTTACAAAGTTATACTAATCACACTGACTAATCTATTTATTTAAAAAAAAATGCTCTCAAAGGTGTACATAGCCTTTAAAACCAAAAACGAAGGAAGTAGTGTAGCTCGGTTCACTTTATCTATTTCTAGTAGAAAATGTCACTTTGTTTTAAAGTAAGAGCAAACGGAATGTTCCATGCAAAGATATTATATAATGTTATATATCTTCTATCTCATATCTCTGAATTCCTGATATTCTAACATTCATCAAAAATAGTCTCATAGCAGGCTAGTCTAAGAACCTGACTCAGGACAGGTGTTTCTCTGTCATTTTGAGCACTAGTGTTGGAGTATAGTTATAGGGGTTTTCCCATAATCATTATTTATGACCTATCCCCAGGATAGGTGATAAATATCTGATAGGTGGGGAACCCCCACCGATCACGAAAATGGGCTTACCTTGCCGTTCCTGGGAGCCCCGTAGGAATAGAGCAGTAGTGCGCATGCTCAACCACCGCTCCATTGATTTCTATAGGGACGCCGAGCGCTATCTTCGGCAGCCCCATAGGAATTAATGGAGCGGTGGCTGAGCATGCACACTACGCTCCATTCCTATAGGGCTCCCAGGAACGGCAAGGTAAGCCCGTTCTCATGATCGGGGTGTCCCAGTGGCCAGGCCCCCCGTGATCAGATAGTTATCACCTGTCCTGTGGAAAGGGGATATATATTGATTATGGTAAAACCCCTTCAAGACCACAAAACATATATATTTTGAGAGAGAGAGGGGCTATTCACACTGCGTTCGTAGTGTCCATCGGAAATATAAGAAATATATGTCGAAGATACTCCTGATGTTTACCTCCAATGGAAGCCAACAAGCATACAGTGAAATATGTCACCAATAGGCATCCATTGTAAAAAAATAAAAATAAACCTATAGCGCTTGGTATATGTTTTTTTTACTGGATATTTCTGTATAGAGTAGCATAGTTGACTACGCTATTCCATGTAGTGAAATAAAATGTATACCGACCTATAGCAGCCTGATGGATGCCAAAAGGACACTCTTTTGACATCGGTTGGGTAAATAGGGGTCTATGGATACGTTTGGCATATGCGACGCAGCTCTTCTGGCACATACACCGCACGGGCACGACAACCACAAAGTGAATCGGTCGTGAGAGAGATGATCAAACTTCGATTTTTTGAGTCTTCAACATTTTGGCAAATTTTAGGCTGGCCATACACAATAGATCAGCAGTCAGCTGAACACTCGTTTGGCCGACAGCTATTCCTCTCAATCCTCCCATTCACATACACGCTCGGGGAGGAAGCCTCTGCCTGGTGGTGGATAATCTTCCCTAAGAACAAAAGGATTGGGCATGTTGAAATTCAACGACATCTGCCATCAGGGGGAAAGTCGAGAGGCTCCATGCACAATAGATAGTTGGCCAATCACAGCTTTACTCATTTGTGATTGTTATGATGACACATTAATTATTATTAATTATCATGCTCTATTAATGTCACAGATAAAAAAAATTGCACTATTTTTATTTGGCAGTCAAACTCTGCCACTGTTATTACTGAAAGAAAACCTAAACTTTAAGAACCCATTGTGTTTTTAACTTTCTGCCTTCAATGAGTGGTGTCATTATCCTCTGACTGGTTCTATGGTTCTCTATAGAATTCAGATCATGATTTGCCATCTGTGACTTTCGAGCATTTGGCGTGTCTAAGTCTAGAAACTTTAAGCTATTTTCAATGTTGACTGGACTGATTCCAAACCCCGTTAATTCTCTCTAAACAATTATGTCTTTTAAAAAACTGGCAAAATTTGAGTACACCCTTATTGACAGTCACGTAAACAGGAACCTAGGAATGGAAACATTGATCTGTGTGACAGGTCCTCTATAATTACGTCCAGGATTTGAATAGCTCATTCACAGCATTAATCTTCTTCATCCTCCTATTTGTCCAAGGATCCATTGTACAGGCAAGCTGCACAATGATCAACCGGGAAGAGCTGCTAACAGAACAAGCGGCCAGGTCAGATCTTTCTAGAATTGCAAGCTAATGAAAAGAAGGGGATAGAGGGGAGAGAGATCGTGCACTGTCGATAGACTTCTAAATATGCCGTGAAATAGGCTGAAAAATACCTATGTCCATTAAAGGAATAGTCCCATCTTAACAAACCCTTCCCTAAATAAAAACATGCTGGCGATGAGCGGATTGCCACAGGTCCAGCAACTGAAACCCCTAGGGGAAGTTGCGGGCAGCTGTATATTTTTTGTGTATGGCTATTGCAGGAGAAATGTGGCATTACATGGCGCCATCCAAATGAACGGTTTTTGATGGTCGCACACGAGAGATGAAGTTCCTCTTTGTTGTGGTTCTCTGCTCTGTCTAATATAAGAGGTTCCAAGCAGTTTCCAAGTAGTTTCCATTTGCCCTGTTGGGGTATTTGGGCAGGGATGTCCTAAAATGATAACCTCTTTAGCGCCAACTGATATAAAAGTATAACAGTGGGAGCTTTCAGTTAGTACCCAGCGCCATATATTTGCAGCATTGTGATTGCGAGGGCACAGCAGTTGTGCCCGCATTATAACACCCAGGGGCAGCTGGGAGTGACGGCCGCCACCCTGCCGTAACTGCAGGGAACAACTTAGATTGCAGGCTATTAACCATTGTGGTGTTGTGGTCAATTGCGTCCCCAACATCGCAAGGGGGGGTCGCTTCCAAATGAACGGTTTTTGATGGTCGCACACGAGAGATGAAGTTCCTCTTTGTTGTGGTTCTCTGCTCTGTCTAGTATAAGGGGTTCCAAGCAGTTTCCATTTTTCCTGTTGGGGTATTTGGGCAGGGATGTCCTAAAATGATAACTTCTTTAGCACCAACTGATATAAAAGTATAGCAGTGGGAGCTTTCAGTTAATACCCAGCACCATATATTTGCAGCACAGTGATTGCGAGGGCACAGCAGTTGTGCCCGCATGATAACACCCAGGGGCAGCTGGAAGTGGCGGCCGCCACCCTGCCGTAACAGCCAGGAAAAACTTAGATTGCGGGCTATTAACCGTTGTGGTGTTGTGGCCAATAGCGTCCCCAACATCACAAAGGGGGGGGTCGCTTCCAAATGAAATTTGGAAAAAGCACCAACTGTCTCGTACATGAGAAGATGCGACAGACCATTCTAATGGGTCAGGTTCCACCTATTATCGAAAGATCCAAAAAGAAGCACATGGACGTTAGCATTTAATGAAGTTCTTGTTTATTTCGCTATAAATTTTACACCACGCCACATTTTGGCTTCTACTCAAAAAGTGCTTCATATGAAGCCAAAATGTGTCGTGGTGTAAGACGGATGGCGAAATAAACAAGAACATTGAATGCTGGCGCCCATGTCCTTCTCGCTAGTTGATTGTCAGCCACAACTATAGAGATTTCTGGGACTGACATGTTATAAGGGACCTAAGAAAACCCCCCAGGGCTGTACTGTGTATAGAGGGCATAGAAAGGGTAAGTCGCCCAATAAGAAGACGGTTTTAAGACCCTGAGGCTTTCTAAATATATTACCTTAAAGGCGTTATCCTAGAATCGACAATTATCACCTATCCACAGGATAGATAATAATTGTCTGATTGCTGGGGGCCCCACCACTGGGATCCCCAGCGATCGCGAGAACTAGGGTCTCGAACACCCCGTTTCTCTTCATTGCACCTCCTGCAGTCCAAAGCAGCTTTAATTAAGCGGCGGTCGAGCATGGGCCTGCCACTTCATGTAATGTCTATAGGACTGGTAGGAATAGTCATTCCCATATTTTCTGAATAAAGTGGCATCGCGCATGCTAGTCCACCGCTCCACTCAAAGTCCTCCTCACTGCAGTCGAGCAGTGAGCAGGAACGAGGTGGTTCAGGACCCCCTTCTAGTGATCTGTGGGGATCCCAGCAGTGGGGCTCCCAGTGATCAATTATTACCTAACCTATGGATAGGTGATAAATATCCATTCTGGGACAACCCCTTTAATATGAGCTCCTCCACAGGTTTAAATCTGAGAAGAGTATTAAAGTGCTACTTTTTTACGTGCTGGTATAACGATCCCGCTTTATTGTCATTTTCCATCAACTATACAAAAGATTTTCCCTGCGTTATTATCCATATATATGTATTAAATAACGAGCTTGCCTTCTGATCACATTTTATGTGTTTACATATATAATGGGCGAAAGTTAACATCTGTAGCGCCCATGGCCGCGGACCGTCGGGATTACTCACCCCCCCCCGACGGCCGCAGCCATGGATCCGTTCTGCTGTGTCCCATAGGGTGCGCGCGCACATGAAAATAATTATCAATTAACCCATGACTACCCTGGACCATAAGAAGGGCTCTGCCCCTTCACACATTGCCTGATCGTTTTTGTGTTTACCCGTGTTAGTCTTGCAAATGGTCCCTTAGTGTTATCCTGTTCCCAGTGTTCCCGTACCTGTATCCCGTGTTTCCGTTGTTCCTGTGCCTTAGAAGTTGGAGTCGTGTTGTGCCTCTGGTCACGCCTGCTGTGTTACACCACGCCTGGCGTCATCTGCCATGCTTTGCATCATCTGCCATCTGAAATTCCTTCTGTGCCTAGCCACTGCGGCTGTCTGGACTATTCAGGTACCCTTGTACTGAACTTTGTATTATCGAGTACTCTGTCGTTTGGCCAACTGCCTCCCCGCTACGGCGGTGCCGCCTAGTGGGTCCACATACCCACAGATCGTGACAACATCGTTCCTACGGCAATTTTCTAGACTTCAGACTGAGCTCTTATACAGACTACTCTTTTTGTGTTTATATAGATACAGTGTAACAAACCCAGCAGCTGTAGAAGCAGGACAGGTTTTTAGCCTCTGGTTGTAAACAAAGAATGTTTTGTTTCTTTTCTTTGTCTGAAAGCAGAGATCTTGTTAAAAGTGACAAATTGGAACACAAAGTACTGCAAATTAGAACGTTTCGTAGCATTTTATTTTACAATGATTATGCTTTATTTGAGAAGACTACAGAAACCCCTTTAATATATAACATTTATAATGGCACTACCTCACATTCACACATAGTTTTTTTTAATATATACAAATTATTACATGCACTGAATATCTATGAAGACAAAAACATTTCTAGTTTGAATAACCCTATTTGTATTTTTTTGAGGCTGCTTTAAACTTATTGTAAAACTACTTATAGGCTATGTACACCTGTACAGACTTTTAAAAAAAAAACTAAAACAATGTATCGTGGTATTTGAGACAACATTTTAATTGTTTTTTATAAAAAAAAAATTATTTTTTTTTACTTTTTTAGATACAGCTTCTTTGTTCCCTGTATCTTGCGCTCAAACTGGAATCTGTCAGGTCTGCAGGACTGATGGCTACGGTGACAGCGGGTTCTACGTGTTCATGAACTTAGATGTGATCGATAACATCTGGATCACGCAGGACCAGCATTCACCGAAGTCGTCATACCTTCTGGCCTGACGGATCCGGCTTTGAAGGCAAGATACAGCTTCTATGTATACAGGATACATATCAGCTGTATGTAAAAAAGTAAAAACATTTTTTAATTAAATTCAATTTAAAAGTTGCTTTAAATCACCTAAACCATTGTTTTATTATTTAAAAAAATAATAATCTTGCGTTCTAGAAAACTTTTGATATGTCATAGAGGCAGGTCAGAAGCTTTGGGGGGTCCGGGTGCGGGGGCTACCTCCATCACTAAAACAAAGGGACAGAAGCGCTCCATAAATTGAAGATTATGATCCGTAGAAATATTATTTGTAGCTAAAATTTCTTAAAGTGAAGTTTGGAGTATTATATTAGACCTGCATAGAAGATATGGCCCATTGAGCAGCTCAATGGTGACGGAAACATCGCTAATGGTTTCCATTCGTCACCATTTCGGCAGGTTTTCCGACGGAATCAATAGCGCAGTCGACTCCGCTATTGATTCCGTCATTAAAACGCAAACCTGCCGGAATAGTGACAAACGGAAACCATTAGCGATGTTTCCGTCACCATTGATATCAATGGTGACTGAAACGGAAGCTGTGGTTTCACTTTCAATTTCCGTTGCGGGGTTCACCCGACGGAAACCTCCGACGGAACCCCGGAATGGAAAGCGAACGGTGATGTGAACAGGCCCGTAAAAATAATTCTGCTCTATCTGTATCTATGATTACATTGGGTCCTTCCGGGGGCCGGGTAATCGATGTGTTCTTTTTTTTATATGTATAGATGCAAAATTCTAAACATAGAGAAGTAAATCCAGAGAGACATGAATTATTCCATTGTAAACTGGATCGTACATCTTCTGGTGGAGTCGGGCGGTTGTCACTCTCATTTAACCTACAATAGAATAGTAGGGTTTTGTTCACGTTCCATGTCATTTATATGTATTGACACATTAAGAACACATAATATGTAATTTGTGTTTTCCAGATAATAAAATGTAAATTACAGTAATAAATTATTCTAGGTGACCAGGTGTTGATTTACAATATAGTATTACATGTGCCTCAAGTACTTTGCTGCTCATGGACTTGGACAACTAGCTTTATTTAAAAAACAAAACAATATATATGTATTTATACCTTTACAATAACCATATATTATAATTCTTCCGTTGGTTGTTCATCCTGCAGAAGAAAATTAAAAAAAATGCGAAAAATTCAATTGAACTTATTACAAAATGAAAGTGAACTTAATACTATAGGGCTTACATCAATTACATGTCCTTAAAGGGGTTGTCCAGGCATTTGGCGGTTTTTATACTGATGACCTTTCTGTAAAGCGGCCGTGCTGCAGGACTGCAGCTCTAGTCCAATTCAAGTGAATAAGAGCAGAGCTGCAGTAACCCAGAACGACCACTTTACAGTGACTGGAGCCATCTGCTTCCAACACTGACCCTTGCATAACTTCCGATGCCGGTAAGCAGGCGGAACAGCTGATCGGTGCAGGGTCCAGTTCTCGGACCCCCACCATTCATATACTGATGACTTATCCTGTGGAAAGTTCATCAGTATGAAAAACTGCTCCATGCCAGGACAACGCCTCTAAAATATGGAAATATTGAGAGCCTCTCGAAGGGCTTGTCCATTTTGGAAAATCCCTTTTATTTTATAGGTGCCCCGACAATAGTCTGTGCACAGACTGTCCCCCTGCTGGGACCCCCCATAAATCAGCTGTAATCTGTAAGGGAATCAATCCAGCAGCAGGTGTTTAATTTCTCTACAGCGCCACCACAGGGCAAATAAAGCATTACTCTGTTCTTATTGAAATCAATGGGTTGTTTGTATAATTCATAGACATGCTGGGTCGTACAAAGTGAGAAACTATTTCTGGATGTGGGACACCCCTCTATTAACTCAGTAATCCATAAAAGTTTATATAAAAATGTGTTTTCTAAATCACTTTAACCTACTTTTGAGGGGACTCTTTGTAAAAGGGGCCCTAAAGGTCTGTTCTTTAAGAAGTTTCTTAATGCTTTTTTAAATATATTTATAATCTATAACACTACCTAGCTTCAACCTCAAAGGGGTTGTGTTTTGTTTTTTTAGAAACGGTGCCAATTGTTCATATGTTGTGTCTGGTATTTAGGTTCATCATCCCTGATTAAATGCAGAGGGCTGAGCTGTAATACCAGCCTATGGACAAGAGTGGCGCTCTTTCTGGAAAAAAAAAAAGTATCACCTTTTTTCTATACAGGAGCTCTTTAAACAGAACATATGATAGCATTGGTACCCTCTGTACGATGCCCTATCAAATTTTAACCCCTAGTGGAGGGATTTTCTTGGTACCCCCTAGTGGGGCAGTTTGCCATATAACCTCTTTCATCTCTGCTGAATGGCTCAAAAAAGGGAACATAATATTAGTTTTTTGTTTAGCCCCCTGCTTAGCACCATGGGAACCTGATTAGTAGGTGTATTTAACGTTCCCTTTAAATTTGATCAATTTAAATCTGTATTCTTCCCGTCACATGGAAAAAAAGTATGTCCTCTGTGGAGATCATAAAATTTACAACTTGCTAAAAAAAGAATAATTTGCATCAATGTAATTATATGAAGGACAAATACGTACATTTGTCAAACAGTCCAGCTCGGAGACTGGAAAAACATTTGCACAAAGTGGTAACATACTGTACCTTGGCATTGCCCAGCGTATCATCCTGCACAGGATTCTGTACCTGCATCTCGTCGTCAGAATCCTCTGGAGATGAATCATAAAAACCTCATAAGAAGCTATTACCATGAATTACAATGACCTGAACAAGTATTCAACACAAGCTTATGATGAAGATGGAGACTTGAGGCTTGTATACACTGTTAGGCCATGTTCACACAAGGCGGATACGCTGTGAGAAAGCACAAAGCGTATCCGCCCTGGAACCCGCAGGGAATTCCGGCCGAAAAACCGCACCAAATTGTGGTGCAGTTTTTCAGGCAGAATGTCCGCCATGGAAAACAGCGGTTGAAAATGAGAAAGCTCATACTTACCCTGGCCTCCTGGGATGACATTTCATCCCATGTGACCTCTGCTGCTTGTGATTGGCTACAGGAGGCCAGGCCGGCCTGGACAGAGACGTATAGAGAACGGGGTAAGTATGTTTTTTTGTTTTTTTTTCTAATTTGCGATTTTTGCGACAGAATTGCAGTTTTTCCAGCACAAAAATCGCAACATTTGCCTATTTAATGCAGGTTTCAGCTCCTCATTAAATTCAATTGGGAAAACCCACAACAGGAAAGCAGCGATTCTGAAACATAAATTGACATGCTGTGGATTTTAAAAAAACGCACCGCAGGTCAATTTATGAACAGTTTTCCGGTGGATTTCTTACACATCATGCGGATGAGATACTGTATTACGCTGCGGATTTTCCACAATTATATCTGTTGCCGAAAATCTGCAGTGTTTACGCTACGTGTGGACATATCCTCATACGTATTCAGTGGACAGACTGTAGGACTGCATTAACTAGGGTTAGGACTATCAGTCTTTAGCCCCTGACTTTTACATCTGCAGTCATATGGTACTGTGTTCAATCTGTCCCCGTCTACTAGTGTTTGTAGGATAGCAAGATAAGGGGACAGATGGAGCAAAATAACACATGACTGCAGGATCAGACTACAAATGGTTTGTATTGTAGTCTGTTACCATGAAGACTGTTTCCATATTTTTTTTAAATTAGATCACATGAGTTGCTGCTTAGGGCCACATTTTATTAAATTGAAGCACCTAGAGATTCTATTTTAATTTAAAGAGGCTCTGTCACCAGTTTATAACTGCCCTATCTCCTACACAATCTAATAGGTGCTTTAATGTAGATAACTACTGTTTTTTGGGGGGGTTTTAAATGTTTCTTTTTGACTAAGTTATGAACATTTTAAGATTTATGCAAATTTGTTCTTAATGCCAATGAGCGTTTTTTTACTTTTCACCAAGCGGGCATTGTAAAGAAAAATGTATGATGCTGAGCAATCAGCGTCATACACTTCTCTTCATTCCAGCCCAGCTTGATCCACATCACAATGTGATTTCTCTTCATCCTCCGAGTCCTTCACCGGAGCGATGGAAGACTGAACAGACATCGCCTCCAGCCGCTGCAGATTCGGATAAATGTCCTGGCATGACTGGAGGCGATGTCTGTTCACTCTTCCATCGCTCCGGTGAAGGACCTGCGGGAGGAAGTGACGTCACGGAGTGATCTCGCGAGATCACGCTGTGCTGTGGATCAAGCTGGGCTGGAATGAAGAGAAATGTATTACGCTGATTGGTCAGTGTCAGACTTTTCTTTACAACGCCCACTTGGTAAAAAGTTAAAAAAATGCCCAGTTGGACATTAAGAACAAATTTGCATAAATCTTAAAATGTTCATAACTTGGTTAAAAATAAACGTTTTTCCAAAAAAAAAAGTAGTTATCTACATTAAAGTGACAATTAGATTAGGTAGGAGATAGGGCAGTTATAAAAGGTGACAGGGCCTCTTTAAAGTTGTTAGGAATGCTATTCTGCAAAATGTGAATCACTCGCGGCGAATCTCGAACCTGTCAAATCGATTCAACCATCTCTAGCGGTGACTAGTTGTAATACATTATAAACATCTATTTGTAAATGTCAGTATTAGTAAGTTAAAGTCATTATTTGCTCCTTACCGTACTCCTCTTCTGTCTCAGGATTGACACATTTCCTACACATTAAGAGACTTCCAATAATAATCAGAATCACTGCAAAGGTAATCGTCAGTCCAATTATACTTGCTGCAATAACAATAGGAAGAAGGTAAATAAGTGTAATTGTAACAAAACATAAGTAAGAGAGAAGGCAGCCTATGAAAAA
Organism: Rhinoderma darwinii; assembly: GCF_050947455.1. Lineage (NCBI taxonomy): Eukaryota > Metazoa > Chordata > Amphibia > Anura > Rhinodermatidae > Rhinoderma > Rhinoderma darwinii. The sequence continues at coordinate 92,033,928 of NC_134696.1, forward strand.
TATTGGGGAAAATTTATCAAAACTGGTGCAAATGAAAAAGAAGCAGTTGTCCATGGCAACCAGATTCCCGCTCTCATTTTTTAAGCGGCCCTTTGGAAAATCAAAGTAACAACCTGATTGGTTGCCATAAGCTATAACGACACTTTTCCTTTGCACCAGTTTCGATACATTTTTTCCATTGTGTGTAGGGCTGAGTGAATCGATTCGCTTGTCCATAGAATACAACGGGAGAATCGATTAGTCTCATTCACCAAACCTGTATCGTAATGTCTGACGAATCATATTAATTGCGGAAAAAATTTGCTCGCCTCTATTTGTATGTATTATAGGGATCGCAAATTATCAATGAGTTCAGTGATGAACTCAGACAGTGGATGGCCCCAATGCAAGAACATAATGTGGGCCCCTTGTTCTCACAGTCAATTTGCCAAAGATGAGATGCTCAACATTCAGCTCCTCCATGTAGTTCATACTTCAAGAGGTATTCCTGTGAAAGACATTTAAGACACATCCATAGGATATTCCATAAACATCTGATCGTGGGTGGTCTGAATGCAAGTGCGACCAAAAATGGGGATCCCAATGCTGCCCTGAAGCCAAGCCAAAGTGGAAGAAGATGGCTGGCATTTCTGCCATGTACATCCATAGGAGTCTATAGAGAGTGACAAACACAGCTGAGTGCGCACACATCTTTTCTTCTATTTCCGTAAATCTATAAATGTCTTTTGCTGGAATGTCCCTTTAAGGATGATCTATCACCTATCCTGACACGTCAGTTTTAGTAAATAATTATTCCCCATGAAATAACATTTCTGGAGCAGCTTTTCTTAGAACTCTACGTTGTACCGTTCCTCTGTTATTCCTCTGGTAACATTTATGAATAAATTGACAGCTGGGTGTTACCAGTTGGGGGTGTGTCCCTTCACAGTCTGACACTGTCCAATCAGCGCTGACAATGCCAAACTTATAGGGACACGCCCTTTTGACAAGGTGAATGCGAACATTCAGTTATCAATTTATTCATACATTTTGAGGAGGAATAACAAAGGAACGGCACAACACAGCATTCTATGAAAATATGTTCCGGAATTGTTATTTCATAGGGAATACAATAATTTACTAAAATACACTTGTCAGGAGAGGTGAGCAGTTCTCTTTAAAGGGGTTTTCCCATCTTGGACAATTAGTCCGATAGATGCGGGTCCCACCTCTAGAATGGGGTCCCCTAAACCCCGTTCTAGCTTACTCGACTCTGCTGCCTCCCGGTCACTTCCTGGTTAGGTGGTCGGGAGTTACGTAAACAGCCGAGTGCTCGCTGAGCTACGCAGTTTCCGTAAGTCCCATAGAAGTAAATGGGAGTTACGGAAACCGCGTAGCACAGCGAGCTACACTGTTTCTGGCACTCGGTAGCTACGGAAACATCGTAGCTCGCCGTGCTACGCATTTTCCGTAACTCCCATTCACTTCTACAGGAGTTACAAAAACAACATAGCTCAGTGAGCTTGGCTGTTTACTTAACTCCCAACAACCTAACCAGGAAGTGGCCGGGAGGCAGCGGGATCCGAGTAAGCTAGAACGGGCTTTAGGGGCCCCCGTTCTAGAGATAGAGGCGGGACCCGCATCTATTAGACTTTTATAGCATATCCTGTGGATATGCCATAATTGTCCAAGATGGGGAAACCCATTTAAGGCTCTCTAGTAAACCCTTCATCACTCGTATGGAAACAATGCAATCTGTCTGTGGTTCTGGTCATCCTTCCTTTGTATCCAGAATTTCCAAATGCCTCTTTCTTCACTTCCTCCCATTTCCTCAAACTCAACATGAGTTAGGATGGGTTCACATTAGATTGGTTTTCCATTTATGGGTTCTGTTGCAGCTTCCTGTTGGAGGAACCCATGAACAGAAAGCCAAACGGAAACTAAAGCTTTTGTTTCCATTTATACACAGGGCCGGTGTCAGTACCCTGCGATTCCAGGCAAGTGCCTTTAGGGGGCCACTCGACCGTCGGGTGCTTTACGCTGCCGTCATAGCTCCTCTAGGAGTGGAATCCCCGGCCATATATGGACAGTGACATCAGGGGCTCCTGTGGTTAGGGATTCCACTCCTAGAGGGAGCCACAAAAGCGCTATCTACAGGGAAGGGGGTGTAACGCTATCAACGTGGAGGGGGTGCATAGTGCTATCTACAGGGGGTGTGGTGCTATCTACAAGGAGCTGTGTGTGGCACTATCTACAAGGGTCTGTGTGTGGCACTACAGATGTAGCCGTCTTTATTTTGACTTTTTACACATTAAATACACAGCGGAAAGATCCTTTATCTTGACTTTTTCAATGACTTTTCAATGGCTTTTGTTGTGTGATCTCACGCTGCAGCCAGTTATCAGAGTCAAGATAAAGATGGCTACATCCGTATCTACAGGGGGCTGTGTGTGGCACTATCTACAGGGGGCTGTGTGTGGCATTATCTACAGAAGGCACTGTGACATTATCTACAAAGGGCACTGTATATATGGGGGCACAAACCGGGGGCCTAAGTTCTATATCGAGACATGGGGGCATAAACAGGGCCTCATTTGTATGAGGGGTCACAAACTGCCATTTTTTTGTCGATTTACTGCCGCCGCAATGCGCAAAGGGGCCCATTAAGTCTGTGTCGCTCAAGGGTCCACATAAACCTGGAGCCGGTCCTACTTGCACGATCCACACCTTTTCTCTCTATCACCAATCCTTTAATCATACAGGCAGGACTAGTTTTATAGGGCTATTTATAATAATAAATATAGTATGTCCACCCTAATATAATCCTAATCAATTTATAACTCATACCTATAATGAAACAGATTTAGAAGCTGAGTATAAACTTACCCGCCGACACCACCACTGTAACCGTGGTAGTGGCATTAAATTGTGTCATCAAGTTTGTCACCTCGCAGGTGTAGGTTCCTTTGTCGCTGAACTTGGCATTATTAATTATGAACCTGCTTAGATTTGTCTCAACAGATTTATTATTCACTTTCCATAGAAAATTGGGCGATGGAAAAGATTTGACTTGACATTGTAATATAATGCTGGAACCAAAACTCACAGTAAGTTTGCCTACAATTTCCACCTGCTCTGGGCCATCTGTAAGAATAAAACAAGGAAACGAGAGATAAGTCAAGAGCAATAGAGACAAAGATACAGACGTCATAAAATACATTCACACGAGCGTGACAGATTTAAGTGCGTAAAAACCGCGTGTAAATCTGGTCCGTGTGCGTTGCGTTATTGCATCAGCGTGCTTTGCGAGTGGCCTGTGTTTTTCACGCACTCGCAAAGCACTTATTTTTTTTTCAAAGGAATTGATGCGCAAATCTTGCACCGCACACGGATGTGCATCCGTGTGCGGTGTGTGGATTTCACGCACCCATTGACTTCAATGGTCAACTAGGTGCATGAAAATGCACCGATATAGGACATAAAGTGAACTTCACGCAACGGACTCTCGCTGCGTGGAAACTCACGCATGCGTGAATAGTCCCATTGAAAGCAATGGGGCCGTGCGTCGTTTCAACGCACAGCACACGGACGAGAATCACGTTCTTGTGAATGGGCCCTTAAAGGGGTTTTCCGGTTTTATGTAAGTAAAGTTTATAGTGAAAAAAAGTTCTGAAGCATTCTAATATACTTTGTGTTCTAGCTCCTTCCCATTTTCAAGCTCTCTGCTTGCTGTCAGTGAATGGAATAATTTGCGTTTATAACCAGAGGACGAAAAGCCATCCTGACATACACCTGCTCTCAGCTGAGAGTTTGCAACAGTTGTGTCCAGTCTACAGAGTCGTAGCTAGGTTTTCCTTCACCCGGACAAATATTCTGTTTGTTGCCCTAGCATGTATCTAAATACCCTGGTCAACACCAGGGTGCCAACAAAGGCTGGGTTCACACGAGCACATTAACGTCCGTAATGGACGGACGTATTTCGGCTGCAAGTCCCGGACCGAACACACTGCAGGGAGCCGGGCTCCTAGCATCATAGTTATGTATGATGCTAGGAGTCCCTTCCTCGCTGCAGGACAACTGTCCCGTACTGTAATCATGTTTTCAGTACGGGACAGTAGTTCCACGGAGAGGCAGGGACTCCTAGCGTCGTACATAACTATGATACTAGGAGCCCGGCTCCCTGCACTGTGTTCGGTCCGGGACTTCGGGCCGAAATACGTCCGTCCATTACGGACGTTAAAGTGCTCGTGTGAACCCAGCCAACCAATACCCTGGTCAAGGCATATTGGCTTGTTGGCACCCCCCTGGCGCCCTGAAGCTGATCCCCACCAGTCTCTCTCTAGCTGCGCCCCTGCACTTTAGGATAACTTCTGTGAGTTAAACAGTGTGGGCTACAGGATGATAAATTGTACCTCAGCACTGGACGGGGCCCACCACAGGGAATTATTCTGAGGGCCCACCATTCATCCATACAGAATATGTGCACCTCCGCGTTAATGTTGCACACACAAACATATTTACAATAAGATCTAAAAGGTTATTTGTGAGTGAATCCAGAAGGAAAAGACCCTAGTGACAAGTGATTGGCTCCAAAGTCACCTATAATTGGGGTCATATTCTGCTGCATCTTTATTGCCTCATAATATGTCAGAGCCTGGCATCACCGTAGATTCCTCTGGATCCTTACCTACAAGTCACAGCAAATAATGTGTGTACTTACATATATATCTTTCATACCTCCCAACATTTGATTTCCTATATTGTGAAAAATGATAAGCCTCCTCCAATGAATGTCCCCAATACCGCCTACAGACACCCGTTTTAATCAAATTTGCTGTGTTAGCTGTTCTATCTATCTATCTATCTATCTATCTGTCTATCACATATCTATCTATCTATCTATCTATCTATCTATCTATCTATCTATCTATCTATCTATCTATCTATCTAACACATATCTATCTATCTATCTATCTATGTATCTAACACATATCTATCTATCTATCTATCTATCTATCTATCTATCTATCTATCTATCTATCTATCTAACACATATCTATCTATCTATCTAACACATATCTATCTATCTATCTATCTATCTATCTATCTATCTATCTATCTATCTATCTATCTATCTATCTATCTATCTATCTATCTATCTATCTATCTATCTATCTATCTATCTATCACATATCTATCTCATATCTATCTATCTATCTATCTATCATCTACCATATCTCTCTCTCTCATATCTATCTATCGATCTATCGATCTCATATCGTGCACGAGGGCTATTAAAGCTATTTTTTCACCTTGACATTGGAGTGCTGCCTATCATTGGATGTTTATTGGATATGGAGCTGTGATCGGGTTCCCAAGGCATGCACCCATCTATACTTTTAAAGCTGGTGCTGCTGGACAGTGGACTTTCTATCTATCTATCTATCTATCTATCTATCTATCTATCTATCTATCTATCTATCTATCTATCTATCTATCTATCTATCTATCTATCTATCCATCCATCCATCCATCGAATATCTACTATTTATCTATCCATAATACAAACACAATTATCTATAATATAGCAAACCCACTCTTTAAAGTTCACATAAAATTGTTACTTACATGCCACAATAAAATTGTAAACATTACTAGAATTCATAATTGGAGGTCTTTTTGCTACACACAGGTAGAATCCTGAGTCATCCCGCATAACTCTGGAGAAAGTGAGAGTCGTGTTATCAGGAGAAAAGATAATTCCCTTTGGGAGACTATAACGCTGTCTGATCCATGTTACATTCAGAGTCGGTGTAGTAAGACACGTCAGGACGACTGTCTCATTTTCCTTGGGTTTTGAGTTTGATGCTGTGAGGTTTGGTTGAGCTACCGGCTCTGTAAATGAAAGGCAATGGGCACAATTGTCATACTTTACTGCAAGCAGAATGTTATTACACAGTCATTTTGCTTTTCAGTGTATCCATATGTCACGGTACACTGAGATAAAACCGTGACTCAACCGCAACGTGTGATTATACCCTTACGCTATGTTCACATGCTGAGGTATTGCACTAGGCAAATCCACTGTGCATTTTGAGGACAATCCGCAGATGAGACAAGTTTCTGCTGTGGACTGGCATGCGGATTAGCTTTATTGAAGGAATTGAGATAATCAGCAGATTCTGCATCAATAATAAATATGCTGCAGATAATAAAATCAGTAGCCCGATCATCATTCCATGCATAAAATAAAATTGTTCCGGATTCTGTCCTACATCCTGACACAATCCAAAATGTGTGGACATGACCTTAAAGGGGTTGTCCAATACCGGACAACTGATGACATATCCACCTATCCACTACCGGACAACTGATGACATATCCACCTATCCACTACCGGACAACTGATGACCTATCCACCAGATAGGTCACCAGTATATGATCTGTGAGGGGTCCAACACCTGGACCCGCACCGATCAGCTGCTCCAGTGGCCTCCAGGCACCAGACGTCCATGCCGGAAGCAGTTGGCTCCAGTCATGGAATAGCGGCTGCCGCACGGCCGCTATGCAATGTAGGAAGCCAACTGCTTCTGGTTCCGTACACTGAATACTGTGCAATAACATCCGGTGCCCGCAGGCAACCAGAGCAGCTGATCGGTATGGGGTCCGGGGGTCAGACTCCCACAGATCATATACTGATGATCTATCCAGTAGTGGACAACCACTTTAATCTGCTGGTGATCATTCACCATTATGTTCTCTAAATAAGAAAACTTTTTAAGCCATTTTTAAAAAAAAAATCATACATATAAAACGCTTACTGATATGTACCCCAAAATGATGCCTACAGAAATCTGCAAATCAGCCAGCAAAAAGCAAGACTTCAAATAGCAACTTAATTATAATAATAATAATAATAATTAAAAAAAAAGTTAAGGCTGATGCAGTGCTGAAAGGCAAAAGCAGAAAATTATTGCGGTCCTTTAAAGGGATTGTCTTGTCACGAGGCGGTTTTTCATACTGATTACCTGTCCACAGGATAGGTCATCAGAATATGATCGTGGGGATCGGACACCCGGACCACACACTGATCAGCTGTTCCGGCTGCCTCTGGGCACCAGTTGCTATGCAGGGGCAGGTGTCAGAACCAGATGGCTCCGTGCACTGTATAACAGCCATGCTGCAGTACTGCAGCTCCGCTCCTACTCACTGAAACAGGAGCAGCATGGCCGCTATATTGTGACCGGAGCCATCTGCTTTCGGCACGGACATCCAGTGCCAGAGGAAGCCGGAACAGCTGATCGGTGTTGGGCCTGGGTGTCGAACACCCACAGATCCATATACTGATGACCTGTTCTGTGGATAGTTCCTCAGGAAGAATGGTCTCTGCTTCTATTGTGGGGATGACAAGCATCAAGTGAACACCTGTCCTAGGCGTAAGAATAAGCAGCCGGAAAACTTCCGCGCCTAAGTGATCATCGGGGAGGTCACTTGGGCGCACAGGTATTATGAAACGTAATAAAATCTTGCTTCCCTTTCAGGTCTCTTTTGGTGGTAGGTCTGCTACCGGCAGTGCCTTCGTGGATTCAGGGTCGTCTGCTAATATCATGCCTGTGGAATTTGCTATGTCTCTAGCTATGCCTTTGATTGATTTGCCTAAACCTGTCCCGGTAGTGGGTATCGACTCCACTCCTCTTGCTAATGGTTATTTTAGACAGCATACCCCTGTTTTTGAACTCCTTGTTGGCTCCTTGCATTTGGAGCAGTGCTCTGTACTGTTGATGCAGGGATTATCGTCCGATTTGGTTTTAGGCCTTCCCTGGTTGCAGTTGCATAATTCCACGTTTGACTGGAATACTGGGGATCTTACCAAATGGGGTAATGAATGCTTGACGTCATGCTTTTCTGTTAATTATATTTCTCCCCCTGAGGAGGTGAACACGCTACCTGAGTTTGTTCATGATTTCGCTGATGTTTTCTCTAAGGAGGCCTCCGAAGTGTTACCTCCTCATAGAGAATAGGATATTTAATCTCTCTTGTCCCGAACGTGAAGCCATGAGAGAGTATATCCAGGAATGCCTGGCCAAGGGTTACATTCGCCCCTCTACTTCTCCGGTAGGTGCTGGCTTCTTCTTCGTAGGGAAGAAGGATGGTGGTCTTAGGCCATGCATTCACTACCGTAACTTGAATAAGGTCACTGTAAGGAACCAGTATCCCCTTCCTTTGATTCCTGATCTCTTTAATCAGGTTAAGGGGGCCAAATGGTTCTCTAAGTTTGATGTAGGGGGGCGTATAACCTTATCCGCATCAAAGAGGGGGATGAGTGGAAGACTGCGTTTAACACGGCCGAAGGTCATTTAGAATACCTCGTCATGCCCTTTGGGTTGTGTAATGCTCCCGCGGTCTTCCAGAATTTCATAAATGAGATTTTAAGAGATTACCTGGGGGTATTTCTTGTAGTGTACCTTGATGACATACTTGTGTTTTCCAAAGACTGGTCCTCCCACATTGAGCATGTCAGGAAGGTGCTCCAGGTCCTTCGGGAAAACAAACTGTTTGCGAAGACCGAAAAATGTGTGTTTGGGGTGCAGGAGATACCATTTTTGGGTCAAATTCTCACTCCTCATGAATTCCGCATGGACCCGGCCAAGGTCCAGGCTGTGGCGGAATGGGTCCAACCTGCCTCCCTAAAGGCGTTACAGTGCTTCTTGGGGTTCGCTAATTATTACAGCAGATTTATTGCTAACTTCTCGGTCATCGCTAAGCCTCTTATGGACCTCACTTGCAAGGGTGCTGATCTCCTCCACTGGCCTCCTGAGGCTTTCCAGGCTTTAGAGGCCCTTAAGAAGTGCTTTATCTCGGCCCCGGTGTGGGTTCAGCCCAACCAAATGGAGCCATTTATCGTGGAGGTTGACGCGTCCGAGGTGGGAGTGGGGGCTGTCTTCTCCCAGGGTAACAGGTCCCTCACCCATCTCCGTCCCTGTGGCTACTTCTCCAGGAAGTTTTCGCCCACTGAGAGTAACTATGATATTGGCAACCGCGAACTCTTAGCCATTAAATGGGCATTTGAAGAGTGGTGCCACTTCCTGGAGGGGGCTAGGCACCAGGTAAAGGTCCTTACCGACCACAAGAATCTGGTTCTCCTAGAATCGGCCCGGAGGCTAAACCCGAGATAAGCTCGATGGGCGTTATTTTTTACCAGATTCAATTTTTTGGTTACCTATAGGGCTGGGTCTAAAAATATTAAGGCTGATGCACTGTCGCGTAGCTTCATGGCCAGCCCTCCTTCGGAGGAAGATCCTGCTTGTTTTTTGCCTCCAGGTATAATCATTTCCTCTATTGATTCTGATTTAGTCTCTGAAATTGCTGCTGATCAAGGTTCAGCTCCCGGGAACCTTCCTGAGAACAAGCTGTTTGTTCCCCTGCAATTCCGGCTAAGGGTACTTAGGGAAAATCATGACTCCGCACTGTCTGGTCATCCAGGCATCCTGGGTACCAAGCACCTCATTGCCAGAAACTATTGGTGGCCTGGGTTGCCTAAAGACGTTAAGGCCTACGTCGCCGCTTGTGAGGTTTGTGCTAGGTCCAAGACTCCCAGGTCCCGACCAGCGGGCTTACTACGTTCTTTGCCCATTCCCCAGAGACCTTGGACTCATATCTCCATGGATTTTATCACCGATTTGCCACCATCTCAAGGCAAGTCGGTGGTGTGGGTTGTAGTAGACCGCTTCAGTAAGATGTGCCACTTTGTGCCCCTCAAAAAACTACCCAATGCTAAGACGTTAGCTACCTTGTTTGTCAAACACATCCTGCGTCTCCATGGGGTCCCTGTCAATATTTTTTTGGAGAGCCTTCTGTAAAAAGTTGGAGATTGATCTGTTCTTCTCCTCTGCCTTCCATCCTGAAACTAATGGCCAAACCGAGAGGACTAATCAGTCTATAGAACAATATTTAAGGTGTTTTATCTCTGACTGTCAATATGACTGGGTCTCATTCATTCCCCACGCCGAATTTTCCCTTAATAACCGGGTCAGTAACTCGTCAGGGGTCTCCCCCTTTTTCTGTAATTTTGGGTTTAATCTACAGTTCTCCTCCGTTTCACCTGGTAGTTCCAACAATCCCGAGGTAGAGGTTGTTCATCGGGAACTGTGCACAGTCTGGGCCCAGGTTCAGAAGAACCTAGAGGCGTCCCAGAGCATACAAAAAACTCAGGCAGATAGAAGATGTTCTGCTAACCCCTTGTTTATGGTCGGGGATCTGGTGTGGCTATCGTCAAAGAACTTGCGCCTTAAAGTCCCGTCCAAGAAGTTTGCTCCCCGGTTTATAGGGCCGTACAAGGTCATTGAAGTCCTCAATCCTGTCTCCTTCCGACTGGAGTTGCCCCCATCTTTTCGAGTACACAACGTGTTTCATGCCTCCCTCCTTAAATGCTGCTCCCCGTCCTTGGCTCCCTCGAGGAAACCTCCTGTCCCCGTTCTCACCCCTGAGGGGGTAGAATTCGAGGTGGCCAAGATTGTGGACAGCAAGATGGTCCAAAGCTCCCTCCAGTACCTGGTCCATTGGAGAGGATACGGGCCTGAGGAGAGGACTTGGGTACCCGCCCGGGATGTTCATGCTGGGGTATTGGTCAGGAGGTTCCACCTTCGTTTCCCCAATAAACCAGGTCCATCTAGAAAGGGTCCGGTGGCCCCTCATAAAAGGGAGGGTACTGTTAAGGATCTGCCAGGCACAGCTTCTGTATCCACGCCCATAGGTAATCAGTCTGCACCTGCTTCTATGTCTGTGAGACTGACTCCATCTTCCACCACTCAGGATGGCAGGCTTAGGAGTGGGAGAGCCTATCACAGCCTGCCCAGACTGAGCTAGCTCCCGCCCTCTGTCTATTTATACCTGCCTTTCCTGTTCCTCCTTGCTTGTGATTCTTCTCTGTTGGTTTCCTGGCTCTGCTTCAGCTTCTTGAACTACTTGTTCAAGCTTCGTATTGACCCTGGCTTACTGACTACTCCACTGCTCTGCGTTTGGTACCTCGTACACTCCTGGTTTGACTCGGCTTGTTCACTACTCTCCTGCTCTGCGTTTGGCACCTCGTACTCTCCTGGTTTGACTCGGCTCGTTTACTACTCTTGTTGCTCACGGTGTTGCCGTGGGCAACTGCCCCGTTTCCCTTTGTTCTGTGTTTCCTTGTCTGGTTGTCTGTCGTGCACTTACTGAGTGTAGGGACCGTCGCCCAGTTGTACCCCGTCGCCTAGGGCGGGTCGTTGCAAGTAGGCAGGTACTGAGTGGCGGGTAGATTAGGGCTCACTTGTCTGTTTCCCTATCCCTGTCATTACAAAAACATATTTTCATTTTTAAGTTCGTTTTTAAGTGTACAGGGTACATAAAGCTATACCTTAAAAAGTAAAAAAAAAAAACAATTTAAGGGTTGTGTAAAATTATTTAAAAAAAATAGATTTATTTTTAAGAAAATTATTTCAAAGATGTACCTTGCTTTTAAACTTTTTAAGCTTTTTTGTTTTTAATATCATGATCTGTATTGAAAAACTGAGGCTCATAATAGACGGACCCTTCCTGTTCTGTAGTGACCACTTCTCAGCTGTCATCTCATTATCGTCACAGTCAGGATTACAATGACAGGTAACACCTCTATATAGATAAAACAGGATCCACCATTCATAATGGACTGACCCTTCCTGTTCTGTAGAGATCACTTCTTAGCAGTCATATTATTATCATCACAGGCAGGATTACACTGACAGGTAACACCTATATATAGATAACACAGGATCCACCACTTATAATCTACCCTTCCTGTTCTGTAGAGATCACTTCTCAGCAGTCATCTCATTATCATTACAGGCAGGGTTACACTGACAGGTAACATCTTTATATAGATAAAACAGGATCCACCATTCATAAAAGACTGACCTGTCCTGTTCTGTAGAGATCAATTCTCAGCAATAATCTCATTCTCATCACAGTCAGGATTACAATGATAGGTAAGACCTATATATAGATAACACAGGCTGACAATAGGTGATGGACAAAGCTTCCCTCCTCCATCTCCCTGCACAGTGACCTCTGCAAAGGTCACATCACATGCATAGAAAACTCTCCCAACTAAGTCAATGGATCCCTCCTGTTCACAGCCCGCTATTGTCAATGTGGCTGCTGTAAAGCATACTCTTTGAAACTCAAGGAAAACTTAAAAAAATGTAATGTAATTTCTAATAAAATAATAATTTGATTTTTTTATATATATATATATATATATATATATATATATATATATATATATATATATATATATATATTGTTACTCACCATATACAGACAGGTTCACAAAGGCTGCTTCTTTGTTTATGGTCGCTGAGTAATTCCCTTGATCTGTGATCTGGAGATTTGAGATCTGTAATGAACCATCAGGTAAACTTGTAAACCGAGAAGTGGACGGAGGTGCAGAACCTTCTGGTGCAGGTTCTGTATTGATAAGATACCCATCACTTGTACTCGGTCCTTTATACCAGGTGACACGCACATCTTTCTCAGTAATCCCAGTAACAATCAGGGTGACAGAACCACTAAAAACTGGATACTGGGGGTTCAGCTTGATCGCTATAATTTCACTGGTCACATCCATTCCAAAACTGAGAAGAACTAAAAGACAATAGTATTGTGTCATAAAACATTTAAATAATTAACTTCTATTTCACACAGGGTAACTAGGCTTTTACCATTTTTTGGTCTCAGGAGACTTTGTTGATATCAACAGATTTCTAAATCTACAATTTTTCCGGGGCAGCCGTTGGTTATAGGTGTACAGTGTCTCAAAAAGACCATACATCCTATTCTGCCAGGGCCAGGACAAGGGCTAAGTATACAAGCATGCATATAAGGCTTAAATACACAGCCATACTGCCAATATATGTTCCATCTTTACAGGGGTGTCCACAGAAACCACAGGGCCGCACAACAAAACTCAGCCCTGTGCCCTGCCACACAAGAGGTAGACCGGGTCCATTGAACTGTTTATAATACAGGGTGGGCCATTTATACGGATACACCTAAATAAAATGGGAATGGTTGGTGATATTAACTTCCTGTTTGTGGCACATTAGTATATGGGAGGGGGGAAACTTTTCAAGCTGGGTGTTGACCATGGCGGCCATTTTTAAGTCGGACATTTTGTATCCAACTTTAGTTTTTTCAATGGGAAGAGGGTCATATGACACATCAAACTTATCGAGAATTTCACAAGAATAACAATGGTGTGCTTGGTTTTAACATTACTTTATTCTTTCATGAGTTATTTACACGTTTCTGACCACTTATAAAATGCGTTCAAAGTGCTGCCCATTGTGTTGGATTGTCAATGCAACCCTCTTCTCCCACTCTTCACACACTGATAGCAACACTGCAGAAGAAATGCTAGCACAGGCTTCCAATATCCGTAGTTTCAGTTGCTGCACATCTCGTATTTTCACAGCATAGACAATTGCCTTCAGATGACCCCAAAGATAAAAGTCTAAGGGGGTCAGATCGGGAGGCATTTCTTCTGCGGTGTTGCTATCAGTGTGTGAAGAGTGGGAGAAGAGGGTTGCATTGACAATCCAACACAATGGGCAGCACTTTGAACACATTTTATAAGTGGTCAGAAACTTGTAAATAACTCATGAAAGAATAAAGTAACGTTAAAACCAAGCACACCATTGTTTTTCTTGTGAAATTCTCGATAAGTTTGATGTGTCACATGACCCTCTTCCCATTGAAAAAACTAAAGTTGGATACAAAATGGCCAACTTCAAAATGGCCGCCATGGTCAACACCCAGCTTGAAAAGTTTCCCCCCTCCCATATACTAATGTGCCACAAACAGGAAGTTAATATCACCAACCATTGCCATTTTATTTAGGTGTATCCATATAAATGGCCCACCCTGTACATTTTGTTAGGGTGTACTTAGGTATGCCCTAAAAACAGTGTGTGTGTGTGTGTGTGTGTGTGTGTGTGTGTGTGTGTGTGTGTGTGTGTGTGTGTATGTATATATATATATATATATATATATATATATATATATATATATATATATATATATATATATATATATATATATATATATATAAATAAATAAAATATATATTTTTTTCATATATGCAATTTTATTATGGGATTTAATTTTTTTTAAATAAAAAATAACATTAAAAAATTATATAGTGGTAACAAAACAACAAATAATATACACATATTCGGTATCGTAACCGGCACAACTGGTTCTATCAATCTATTACATTATTTAAGGTGAATAAGGGAAAACAAATACATAGAAATCAGGGGAAAAAAATCAGTACATTTTTTTCCATTTTTGTCAAAATATACATTAATATAAATTAATCACATATACTGTAAGTACCCCAAAATGGTTCCACAAGAAAGTACAACTAGTCCGGCAAATAACAAGGCTTATACAACTACATTGACCTAAAATTATGAAAGTTATGACTGCCGAGAAGCAAAAAACACATAAATTATTTTGGTCCAAAAAGGCGTCGTCCAATGATGCTCATTTATTATCTATCCACGGGATACAGTAGGTGATAAATGTACCAACGAGATTAAATGTAGCGGCATTAATGAAATTTCATAGTCTAGCTATACACAAGCAATGGAGATCCAGACAGGGAAAAAATTATTTCTCTACTGTTCTATATGTCTATTATGTGATCCTCCCTATACTGAGTGTTCAGTATTAGGGTGGCCAAACACCTTAGATAGCTGTCAGCCAATCGCTCACTTGGTCGACCGCTTTTCTTCCTGTCCACCCCCCCCCCCCCCCAATACACAGGCAAGCTCGGTTCACCCTAGCGTGCATTGTTCTCAATGGGGAGAGGGGAATAAGCTGCTGCTAGACATCTCTGGCAGCGGCTTATCTCCGGTGAGAAATCCAACATGCCTGATCTCTTTCATCTGCCATCATGGGAGAGTCAGCGGGTTCGGCCACATTTAGACGTGTACATGACCATTATTATAAAGATTTGAATATAAGGTTTCTGCTCAATAAATATGTCTCATCTTTCTCTTAGAAAAGTCCTAGTATAGGACACGATAACAGCCAGCAATGGAGCCTGTTGACAGGAGGATTTATAAGCAGAAATAGGGAATTCCCTGCAGCAAGTAATTTCCACCCGTGAGGGGCACTTTACGGTAAGGCTGCAAAATCACTTAGACTCCCCCCCCCCCCTTAGACACAGTGGGTCTACACTCCTGTCTTGACGCTTGACCATGGCATCATTGCTTCTATGATATGAATAGTGATAAAACAATATCTATGTACAATTTAGTCCTCTAAAATGAACGCGCAAAATAAGGCACAAAAAAATATGAGAAACATACAAAAATATAGTAAAACAATTAAGCTATACACATATAGACATTTGTCTCAATGTACCTCACAATTCACCCACAAGGCCCTTTTACACGGGCCAATTATCGGGCAAACGAGCGCTCACCGTTGTCGGCAGCACATCTCCCGTTGTAAACAGGGAGACGTGCTGCCAACATGATAATAATGTATGGAGACGAGTGATCGTAGTAAGGAGCGCTCATCCCCATACTAGCTCCTTGTGAAAGGAGCAAACGAGCGCCGATCAATGAGCTGTCTCGTTAATCGCCCCTCGTTTACACGACCCACCACATGGGGAACATGGGGAACCACATGGGGAACCTAAGCAATCCTAAAAAAGGCAATGGCTTGCTCTGAAGAAACATATCTATACTTACAATTAGCTCTAAAGAGGCAAACACAAGTGAACTCCACCAGAAGCAACACTTGGTGACCTATACAAGTGATGTGGGTAGAATTGCAGTATCGTGCATATAGGAGCCTTACCTGTTATTAGGAATCCCCTCATTGCGGATGATGGATTGTTGTGCATCTCTCCAGTAGATACTTTGTAGGTAGAGGAGGTTGTGTATGTGACAGACTAGCAGTGAAACCCGTGTGCATCATGACATTATAGGTAATAATAATAATTTAAACAAATCAGTATTTTACCATTATGGCATTTGCCCCTCCCATGGCCTCATTTTCAAACTCCACATTTGTTTCATTCATAACTTGTTACTGTTATCGAGAGTGGGTGTATTGGCACCATTATGTGTGTGTGTATATATATATATATATATATATATATATATATATATATATAAAATTAACAAAACCTTTCTATCTGCTACTAGAGCTGAGCGAATCTGGAAAAAATTATTTTGCAAGAATGCCCAAATCCAATTTTGCAAAATACTGAATCTTCTGGTAATGGAGTGACTAAAAATGTACTGGAAATTGGTGAAACTGGACCAGTGTAGAGGAAATTACACATGAATGATTAATTTCTGCACATGTCACAGATGAAAAAAATCAATGGAAACCTTTATACACAGGGCACCTAACTTATAGGTTTGGAGGAAAGCGAATGGTATATGGTTAGGAATCTGGAATTGCTTGGCACTTGTTATGCAGCTGATGTCTTTAGAGCTGATGTCTTTATAGCTGACGGACCATAATAATGGGCTCCCAGTTTCTTTGTGAAAATCAAGATCAGCAAACACTGCCAAATAGCCTTCAGTCTAAGTTTTGTCTCGAAATGATTGCGCTGAACTCTAGTCATATACCTCGCCATGCTAAAACATGTGCCAGTATAGCGATGTACCGTCTTATATAGCACAACACTTCTGATTGGCTGGCCAGTTTAGCGATACGCACAATTTTGCCGCATATCTAAAATTAGGGACATTTTTAATTTTATTTTATTTAAAGTTCTTCTTTATTAACTTTCATTCGGCTCATTGAACTTTTTTTTAAAACTTGAAAAATTAGCCATAATTATAGGGCTCTAGGAGTTTTCTTCACCAACTACTTAGCTGGGAGGATGGGAATTCATAGACAACTAGGAAATGGATTGTACTTACTACAAAGAACTGAATTGATATATTAATAAAAGAAATAAAAATGAAAAGGGGTTGTCAGCTACTGGACAACTGATGACCTATCCACCGGATAGGTCATCAGTATATTATCTGTGGGGGTCCGACAACCAGACCCCGCACCGATCAGCTGCTCCGGTGGCCTCCGGACACCAGACGACCATGCCGGAAGCACAGAATAGCGGCCGAGCTGCAGTACTGTATTCAAGTGGATAAGAGCAGAGCTGCAGTCCTGCAGCACGGCCACTATGCTATGTATGGAACCAACTGCTTCCGGCTCCGTACACTGTATACTGTGTAATGACATCCGGTTCCCGCAGGGGTCCGGTTGTCAGACCCCCACAGATCATATACTAATGATCTATGCAGTAGATAGGTCATCAGTTGTCCGGTAGTGGACAACTACTTTAATCTGCTGGTGAGTATTCACCATTATATTCTCTAAATAAGAAAACTTTCTAAGGCATTCTGCCATTGAAAAAAAACAAAACATATATATTAAATGCTTACTGATATGTACCCCAAAATGATGCAGTTCTGCAGCATGGCCGCTATGCAATGTACGGAGCCAACTGCTTCCCGCTCCGTACATTGCATACTTTGCAATGACATCTGGTGCCTGCAGGCAGCTGGCACAGCTGATCGGTGTGGGGTCATCTGTGTATGATTTGTGGGGGTCCAACCCCCGGATCCCATCCTGATCAGCTGCTCTGGTGGCCTGCGGGCACCGGATGTCATTACACAGTATGCAGTGTACGGTGCCGGAAGCAGTTGGCTTCGTACATTGAATAGCGGCCGTGCTGCAGCCGCTATTCCATGACCGGAGCCAACTGCTTCCGGCGTGGACGTCTGGTGCCCGGAGGCCACTGGAGCAGCTGATTGGTGTGGGTCCAAGTGTCAGACCCCCACAGATCATATACTAGTGACCTATCTCGTGGATAGGTCATCAGTTGTCCGGTAGTGGACAATCCCTTTAATAAGTTTTTAATAGTAAAAACCAAATATCAGGCTAGTAATGTTCGACCTTCTTCACACATGGATTATGTCCGTTACTTAAGAGAGACCGAGGTCGCAAGCGCCGCATATCCATATCCACGGACGTAATCCGTGTCTGAAGAAGATCGAATGTAGAGACCGAAACGTTAAACCAATTTTGGATTACTACTTTTCTCTATATGTAAAGAAAACAAGACAGATTCATAATGTTGTATCAGCGGAGACGATAAGCCGTGATAAAAACTGGATTATCAGAGTTTGCATATAATAGGCAACATGCACACGACCGTAGTTTTGCGGCCGTATACTATGCGCAATTGCGGATAGTATAGAATGCATGCTTTCCTATGGGCTAATGCACATGACCATGGTTCCCACGGTCCGTGCATTTCCGGGAGCCTGTACCGCAAAAAAAATAGGACATGCCATTATACGGTCCACATTTGCGGTCCGGGCTCATTGAAATCAATGCACATCTTCTGGGGGCATGGTCCATGATTGGGAACGGCTCGCGGATGACACTCCGTGGCCGTAATCACGGACCATACACACAGCTACGGCCGTCTGCAGGGGCCTAATGCTTTACACAACATTGTAATAAAAAAATAGAATGATACAGCCAAAGCGATAGTAAAGGATAGAGAAGAGAAAGGGTCTGAGGACAAACAAATAAATATTTGTCCCTGTGTACTCTGCATATTGTTCATTTACATTTCTCATCCATTTTGTGCAGTACAGTAATAAATTCAAATGCCCTAGGCCTTCAAATGATGAAGGTCATACAGAAATGACAGTACTTGCTAATTTGTATATACACAATATTTGTATAGCTTAAAACCATGGAAAAAAATATTTAAAATTATTTATTATGTAACTCTGCAGAAAACAAAAAACGCAAACACAAAAGAAGAGAAGACAAAAAACTGAAAATATAAATATCCAAACCAATAAAAAAAATTGAATAAAAATAGAAATGAATAAATTAAGTAAATATTTAGAAATATTAAAAAAATATTTGAAGCATCCACCACCATGAAAAAAATTGATCAAATTATAAATGTATTAATTATGAAAAATAAATATTAAATAGAATTTTTTTTTTTTTTTAATAAGATAAGATGTTAATAGACAAAAAAAATAATAAGTGATCGCCTAACGTTGACAAAATAGTGAAAAATATAAATTAATCAATTAAATATTTTAAAAAAAATACACAACTACCAATATTATCAAATCTATTCGTCTTTGTTACTTTGATTAACTAAATGCATTAATAAGTTAATAAGTTGAACTTCTTTTTGATGAAGAAAATGATAAATTGCTTCATAATTTTTGCTTGAATTCTGCCAGATTGTGATGCATAGAAATAAAAATGTAACCAATACACACAATGAACCAGACTAAAAATGGCATATGGTTGGCATGGATAGTAAATGTACTAATGTACTTCAGGCTCATCTCACTCAAAAAATTTTCGCAAGGACAATTGTACTATTAGTCGCCTCAATCCTACCTACTCTGATTGCTGTAGGCCAAGTGGGATGCCATCATCAATGCGAAACTCCTGACAACACCAAGAAACTTTTAGGCTGGATTCACACGAGCATGTTCGGTCCGTACTGGACGGATGTATTTCGGCCGCAAGTCCCGGACCGAACACACTGTAGGGAGCCGGGCTCCGAGCACCATAGTTATGTACGACGCTAGGAGTCCCTGCCTCTCCGTGGAACTACTGTCCCGTACTGAAAACATGATTACAGTACGGGACAGTTGTCCGGCAGCGAGGCAGGGACTCCTAGCGTCGTACATAAGTATGATGCTAGGAGCCCGGCTCCCTGCAGTGTGTTCGGTCCGGGACTTGCGACCGAAATACGTCCGTCCATTACGGACGTAATGTGTTCGTGTGATTCCAGCCTTAGGGTGGATTCACAGGTGGCAGAGTTGTTGCAGAAATGTCTGCGACTGAAAATCCATCTCCTCTTGCTCTGGAGGACCTGTCCTGTTCTGCAGTACACAGACAACCCATTAATTTAAATGCTCACTGTGTAATGCATGATTATTCCTGTGGTGGCGCTGCAGGGAAATTGAACACTTACTGGCAGGTTTCTACACAGATTATAGCTGAACACTGGGGGTTACAGCAGGGAGACACTTTGTGATCATCTTATTGTCAAGACTCTACTAACAAGTAGGGATTGTCCAAAGCAGAGAACCCCTTTAAGAAATTAAAGGAGCTCTGATGGGTTGCTAGGAGCAATGAGGCCAGTTTTTCTGTTAGACAGCTTTTATAAATAGGATCCATTGGGTCTTAAAATAGTAAAAAAAAAATATTTATTAATTTCTACCATTAAAAAAAAGTTGTCACCATTTTTATATTAACTTTTTTTTATTTTTTTTTTTAAAAAAATTTCAATTTTCTTTTTTATAACAAAAGTATAACAAAAACAAAGTGTGATGCAGTTACAAGAACCGAGAGACGTCATGTTCCCTCAAAATGATTCGATCCCTTGATTTGCTTCAAAATAAGTCTCTGGTCTCAAAAAGAATAATACGGCCAAGACTGCAGCTTTTGTGCTTGACATGAAATCTTGATAGAAGGATGTGAGGGGTCTCAGATAAGGACTGTACCTATGTCAGCTCTGTAGATCGCTGTATGTATCTTGTGATGCGTACTGCAAATCCTACAAGAAATACAATAGAGCACAGTAGAAGGAATTTCAGAACCGAGAGATCAGATCTTCAGTCAGTGGACGCTGAGCTTAAGGATATATCATTTTCTATCATTTCAATCAGTATTTTCATTGTAAAAATCTGTTTGAGGACATGTCTGTTTTAATAAATACTTAACAATTCATATTTTCTTAGAATGCTGCGTTATGCTGCTCCTCTGTTATTCCTCCCGGAAATGTAGGAATAAATTATCAACACGGTGTAACCATTCCTTTTGTCAATAGGGTGTGTCTCTACACAGTTTGACAAGTTTGGAAAACAGAAAGGACATACACCTTTGATTAGGGAAAATGGTTAACACCTAGTTGCTAATTTATTCAGACATTTCCAGGAGGAATAACTGAGGAATGGCACAATGCAGAGTTCAGGGAGGGGTCAGCAACCATTGGAACTCCAGGTGTTGTGAAACTACAATTCCCAGCATGCCCTGACAGCATTTGGCTGGAATACTATAGTATGTGTTTGTCAGGGCATGCTGGGAGTTGTAGTTTCACAACACCTGGGGTGCCCAAGTTGCGGTCCCCTTCCTGAACTCTGCAGACAGAGAGCTGAAAACAGACACGTCAGGAGAGCTTAGAAGAGGTGTATGTATGTGTTTAGAACATTTTTAGAAAGTATGGCCAACCAGAGGTGTAGATTAAAGCTGTTAAAAATAAAATTAAAAAAACCCTCGCTATTCAGCACCCCTCCTCCATAGCTACACCACCTTGGTTAGGTTACCACAATAGACACCAGTAAACTTAATGGGGGAGATATATTAATACTGTTGTAAAGGGGCATTTCCAAAATCATAAAATATCCCCTTTACACAGGATAGGTGATAATTTTACGACCGCATGGGGTCCCCTACCGATCATGAGAACGGGGATCCCAAACCCCCAGATCCTTGTCACTGCATCCCCCCGCAGTGAAGAGAAGCTTAAATGGAGCAGAGGTCGAGCATGCGCCCACGGCTTCATTCACTGTCTAGGAGCATGATGGAAACAGCCGAGCGATGTACACGGCTGATTCCGTCATTCCCATAGACATTGAATGGAGCGGCAGCGCCCATGTTAGACCTCCGCTCCATTCAATGGCCGCCTTACTGCGTTCAAGCAGTGAGATGGATCTGGGGGTTTGAGACCGCCGTTCTCACAATCCGTGGGGCTGCCAGCGATCATAAAATGATCACCTATCCAGTTGATAATTTAGGTTTTTTGGAATAACCCTTTAAAGATAAACAGTAAAAAACTAAATCAGACAGGTGCACGCTGTACGAAAACTTTGGAAAATCTTGCTAGATATGTTAGACACTTTTCTCTTCCCTCCGCCACCTATTAACTAGTGTACTTTACACAAATATGTTGCGCCAAACAAATGGTGCACACCGTTAACATATCTGGTGCATTTTACGACTCCTCGTTGCCACTCCTTTTTTTGCTACACACTTTTCTAAACTGTCTAGGAAAGTGCAAAAAATGGCTAAAAGACATAATACATTTGGTGCACCCCATATACTAGAGTTTTGTGCCACAACTTGTGCTGGAATTCAGGGACATGTTTCTCACTATTGTAATGAACGACATGGTTATCTGCAGAAACACTTACCATGTAAGCAGACTCCTGGTTGGCAGGATAAGGCTGCAAGAAATTGAATAAGGAAATTATCACTACACCAAGTATTGACTGTTCTTCAAACCTTTTATCTCAAAGGCAAAAAAATCTCACAGGTTGATTACTTCTACCACTGCCAGAAACCAGAACATGGCTAAAGGCATACCTCCCAACTTTTGAATTCGGAGAGGAGGGACATTTTAAGCCACGGCCCTAACCCCGCCCAATATCCCGCATAAACACATCACATCGTGGCCAGATCCTTCTGCAGATAACGCGCGCACATTCTCACTGCGGATCTCTAGACTGTCTGGATATCACAGATATTATGGATGCGGTTATATCGTCTTTATGTTACTTTTCCTAT
Source organism: Rhinoderma darwinii (assembly GCF_050947455.1). Lineage (NCBI taxonomy): Eukaryota > Metazoa > Chordata > Amphibia > Anura > Rhinodermatidae > Rhinoderma > Rhinoderma darwinii. The sequence continues at coordinate 92,056,569 of NC_134696.1, forward strand.
CTTGGGTATAACATTTGCTCATCACGGCGGCAGCTGCAGGACAAACCAAAAGGCTGAGAACAATGAAAGTCAAGAGGGAGACCCTGTGGTGGATGACTTTTCAATTGACAGGTAGCAGAGTTACATGATGGGGATTTTTTTTCCCAGTTGTGTAAGGGCAGATTCACACGAGCGTTGCGTTTTTGCGCGCGCAAACAACGCGGCGTTTTGCGAGCGCAAAAACCATTTGACAGCTGCGTGTGTCATGCGTGTCTGATGCGCGGCTGCGTGATTTTCGCGCAGCCGGCATCATAGAGATGAGGCTTGTCGATGCCCGTCACTGTCCAAGGTGCTGAAAGAGCTAACTCTTTCAGCACCCTCGACAGTGAATGCCGAACACAACAGCGAAAAACATGTAAAAAAAAAAGATAAAGTTTCTACTTACCGAGAACTTCCCGGCCGTTGCCTTGGTGACGCGTCCTTGGTGACGCGTCCTTGGTGACGCGCCTCTCTTGACATCGGGCCCCACCTCCCTGGATGACGCGGCAGTCCAAGTGACCGCTGCAGCCTGTGATTGGCTGCAGCCTGTGCTTGGCCTGTGATTGGCTGGAGCTGTCACTTGAACTGAAGTGTCATCCCGGGAGGTCGGACTGCAGGAAGGAGACAGGAGTAATCGGTAAGTTAGAACTTCGGTTTTTTTTACAGGTTCATGTATTTTGGGATCGCAAGTCACTGTCCATGGTGCTGAAACAGTTTAACTCTTTCAGCACCATGCACAGTGAATCTCTCCCGACGTCGCGGACCGGAAATTTTTTTGCCGGGTTCGGCCAAAACGAGTTTGGCCGAACCCGGTGAAGTTTGCCTCGGTTGTCGGGGTTCGCTCCTCGCAAAGACACTCCGTTTGGATGCTTGGAAACAGAAAAGCACGTGGTGCTTTTCTGTTTCCATTCATCCTTTTGACAGCTGTTGCGCAAACACGCAGTTCGCACGGAAGTGCTTCCGTGCGACATGCGTGGTTTTCACGCACCCATTGACTTCAATGGGTGCGTGATGCGTGAAATACGCAAAGTTATTGAACCTGTCGCGTATTTTGCGCAGCGAACAAACGCTGCGCAAAATACACGGACTGTGTGTACTGCCCCATAGACTTCTATAGGGCATTGCGTGCCGCGCGAAAACCACGCGGTCTACACGCTGCCAAATCACGCTCGTGTGAATCCCCCCTAACTCTGCTACCGGTCAATAGAAAAATCACCCACCAGAGCCCCCCTGTAGATCTCTCCACACATAGCCCCCCTGTACATAGCGCCAGACACAGCCCCCCTGTAGATTGCTCCACACACAGCCCCCCTGTACATAGTACCAGACACAGCCCCCCTGTAGATAGCTCCAGATACAGCCCCTCTGTAGATAGCTCCAGATACAGCCCCCCTGTAGATAGCTCCACACACAGCCCCCCTGTAGATAGCGCCACACACAGCCCCCCTGTAGATAGCTCCAGCCACAGTCCCCCTGTAGCTGGCGCCACACACAGCCCCCCAGTAGATAGCTCAAGACACAGCCCCCCCTGTAGATAGCGCCACACACAGCCCCCCTGTAGATAGCTCTACACACAGCCCCCCTGTAGATAGCACCACACACAGCCCCCAGTAGATAGCGCCACACACAGGGAAACGCACCAGTAATAAGAAGAGATCTTTATTTAACCACCAGCTTTGTACTTTCTGTATATCGTCAACCCCAATGCACTCATTTCCTACAACACCTTGTAGACTCCCAGGAGCCTCCTATACAAGTAAGAATCATGCAACTTCCAGCTCTGTACTTCCAGACATCAGGTAGAAAAGGGAAGGTAATGGTGTATTCCTAAGGCACTTTTTGATGCCTGTTGCTAATCTAACAGTTCGTAACCTGGATGTCTTTTGACTTAAAACATGTTTGACCTAGATAGATGATAGATTAGATAGATAGATAGATAGATAGATAGATAGATAGATAGATAGATAGATAGATAGATAGATAGATAGATAGATAGATAGATAGATAGATAGATAGATATGAGATAGATAGATATGAGATAGATAGATATGAGATAGATAGATATGAGATAGATAGATAGATAGATAGATAGATAGATAGATAGATAGATAGATAGATAGATAGATAGATAGATAGATAGATAGATAGATAGATAGATAGATAGATAGATAGATAGATAGTCCCATATGCCCTTTGCTGTATTTAGCCCATGAAATACATGTAGGAAAATGAAGGATAATGAAATGCTATGAGAATTCTTTATAATGAACATTGTAATATAAGGTGAACGCTATGAGATAGTGAGATGGAGCTAAGTGAGGAATGGATTTCTTACCCTTGTCATAGCTTGCACATTGTAATACTCAATTGGAGGGTCTTGCTTCTTATTTGCTTCCTCTATAAGTTAATCAGAAAAAAAACCTTAGATACAGTATGTTCTACAAAATAAACATTCTAAAGAAGGAAAATGAATCTGTTGACATAATATTGGGTTAGATCATGTTCATACAATATATCGTCACATATACATTTTTGAAATTACTTAAAATTCTATTTTTCTTTGTTCTTTTGATGTAGTATGGAGTACCCCAAATACCAAAATATTCTATGTGGCAACTTCCGAACACTTCTAGAGTAACAGGAAACTAGCCCATTTAATGTGTGCCTCTCGTTATAACTGTATATTGCATAGATCAGTAATAAATGTGAATATATCAAACCCTGTATTCCTTATAGGGGAAGGTGGCACCTTCTTCACCTTCTAGAAACCAGGAGTTCCCCTCTCCCCGTCAGCAGGGTCTCTGTAAACATTCACAAACCTTCTCAGTCACCTAAAATATTCATTTAGTGTAAAACAGTAAATCTGGACGAGAGGGGAAAGTCCCAAAGTGAGACAAAACATGGTAGAGATATTCTCTGAAGGGTATTGCCTTTTCTCGGCCGTCTCCGACTGTTGCCCTGGTTGGGAGTGATGGCCTCTTTTAGTCTTTGAGGGCATGGAGATACCTTCTCCGCAGTGGCGTAACTACCGCCGTAGCAGCAGTAGCGGCTGCTACGGGGCCCGCCGTGTCGCCCGCCGGCACGGGCCCCCACCATGGCCGGAGGCTCTGCTAGCAGCCGCTATGGCTGCTACAGCGGGACGCCACTGAACACTACGGCAGAGCAGGGAGCTCTGTCATTAACTGGTTCCCGACCGCTGGCTGTATTTTTACGGCCAGCGGTCAGGGTCCTTAGTAAAACCCCGAGCCATAGACTTTCTACGGCTCGGGTTTTAACTTGCTGCCCGCGCGATCGGGCAGCTGAATGTCGGGTCTCCGGCTGTCCGTGACTGCCGGGGACCCTGAGGAGAAGATAGAAGCAGCTTTCGCTGCTTCTGTCTTCTCTGATCACTTGTACACAGCGCTCAATGTGCGCTGTGTACAGGAATAGAGACAGCAGCAACGGCGCTGTCTCTATTCCTCCCGGTGATCATGTGACTGGTCACATGATCGCCGGGTACCGTTACTGACAGGCTGCTGCTGGGTCTTACTAGACCCAGCACAGCCCTATTAGTGACAATCGTCACTATGAGAGGGCTGATTTCCCCTGTAACTGGGGCTGCTGTGCAGCTCCAGTTAGGCTGGGTTCACACGTGGCGGAATTTCACTTAAATTCCGCTGCGGACACTCCGCAGCGTTAATCCGCAGCGGAGCCGTTTGTCCATTGACTTACACTTTCATTTAGCAGTGTTCGTTTAGACGAGGCGTAAAATTCCGCTGCGGAGCATAGGCTGCGGAGCGGAATTTGGTGTCCGCAGCATGCTCTGTCTGTTGCGGAGCAGTGGCGGACTCATGGCGGAATTTCTCCATTGACTTCAATGGAGATTCTAAGTTCCGCAATGAAGTCCGCAGCTGTCATGCACATGTCATGTGTGCTGCGGATGCGTCTTGCTTTTTTAACTTGACATTTCTTCATTCTGGCTGGACCTATGTATTTCTAGGTCTACAGCCAGACTGAGGAAGTCAATGGGGCTCCCGTAATGACGGGAGCGTTGCTAGGAGACGTCAGTAAATAGTCACTGTCCAGGGTGCTGAAAGAGTTAAGCGATCGGCAGTAACTGTTTCTGCACCCGGGACAGTGACTACCGATCCCAATATACATGTATCTGTAAAAAAAAATGAAGTTCGTACTTACCGAGAACTCCCTGCTTCTGTCTCCAGTCCGGCCTCCCAGGATGACGTTTCAGTCTAAGTGACGGCTGCAGCCAATCACAGGCCAAGCACAGGCTGCAGCGGTCACATGGACTGGCGCGTCATCCAGGGAGGTCGGGCTGGATGCCGAAAGAGGGATGCGTCACCAAGACAACGGCCGGTAAGTATGAAATTCGTTTACTTTCACTAGGGAAAGTGCTGTCCCTTCTCTCTATCCTGCACTGATAGGGAGAAGGGAAGCACTTTTCCCGCAGTCCGCAGCAGCTAGTCCGCATCAATTTTCTGCACATTTTGTGCAGATCCGCAGCCGTAATCCGCAACCCGGATTAGGTGCGGCATTGATGCGGACAGTTGCGGAGGAAATCCGCCACGTGTGGTCATGCCCTAACAGTGGAAAAGATGGTGTAAAAGAAAGAAAAAAAATGTATAAAGTTCCCCAAAGGTCTTCTTTGACCTTTGGGGGACAGACCATAGTAATAAAAAAATAATAAAGTAAAGTGCAAAAAAAATGTAAATAATAAATACACAAATACCCACCCCAAAAAAAAACGTTCCCCCCGCCAATCATTGTTGTAACGCTAGCGCTGACCCAATTACCCTAATATAGACATGTAATATATTCAAATATACGGTAGACAATGACGATTACAAATAAAAGGTCTATTTTAGGGTAAAACTATGTTATTATCAAAAAAAAAAATAGCTGAAATGTAAAAAAGCTTATTTTTTTACTATTATTTTCAAACTTTATGAATAAAAATTCTAAAATAGCAAAAAAGGTGTGTATAAAAACGATAAAAAATTAAACCTGCATTGTCTACGGAAAATACGTCGCAAAAATCACGTCGTTAGCCCAACAAATAAAAAAGTTATACCCATTTAACACGTGCTAAAAATGGCTAAACGGCGTCTGGCCCTGAAGGCGCAAAATAGAGCAAAATACATGTATCCCCCCCCCCCCCCCTCTCCACAGGACATGTATCCCCTCTCCACAGGACATGTATCCCCTCTCCACAGGACATGTATCGCCTCTCCACAGGATCTCCACAGGACATGTATCCCCTCTCCACAGGACATGTATCCCCCCCCCCCTCTCCACAGGACATGTATCCCCCCCCCTCTCCACAGGACATGTATCCCCTCTCCTTCTCCACAGGACATGTACCCCCCCCCCTCTCCACAGGACATGTATCCTCCCCCCCTCTCCACAGGATCTCCACAGGACAGGGGATACATGTGTGATCGCTGGCAGCGATAAGGAGAACGGGGGACTGAAAGTCCCCTGAAGTTCTCCATCACAAACCTCGGACTTCCGGGGTCTGTGTCGGCAGCTCCGGAGAAATGAATGGAGCGCCGGTCGTGCTTGTGCGCATGCGTGACCAGCGCTCCTTTCATTTTTATTGAGCTGCGCAGGCGACAGAAGTCCGAGGTTTGTCATGGAGAAGTTCAGGGGACTTTCAGTCCCCCGTTCTCCCTATCAATGCCAGCGATCACACATGTATCCCCTATCCTGTGGAGATCCTGTGGAGAGGGGATACATGTATTTTGTAGGACACACTGTAGGTCGCATTTTTTTGGGAGGGGGGACGCTGCATGGCGTTCCCTACAGGGGGGTGGCTGTATGGCGTTCCCTACAGGGGGGAGCTGTATGGTGTTCTCTACAGGGGGGGGCTGTATGGCGTTCTCTACAGGGGGGGCTGTATGGCGTTCTCTACAGGGGGGGGCTGTATGGCGTTCTCTACAGGGGGGGCTGTATGGCGTTCCCTACAGGGGGGGGCTGTATGGCGTTCCCTACAGGGGGGGTTGTATGGCGTTCTCTACAGGGGGGACTGTATGGCGTTATCTGCAGGGGGGCTGTATGGCGTTCTCTACAGGGGGATGTATGGCGTTATCTACAGAGGGGGTCTGTATGGCGTTATCTACAGGGGGGGGCTGTAAAAAAGGCACTATCTACAAGGGGGGGAGTTGTGTGACACCCAGGGGAGGGGGGGCCCCAGTCAAAAGTTTGCTATGGGGCCCAGTCTTTCCTAGTTACGCCCCTGCTTCTCCGCCAATCCCCTCTTCATGATTGTGGGGCTTTTCGTGACATGTCTCCTTAGATTCTTGTATACGTTGCTTGACAATATTAACATTGTTTCCTGGATAACAGTCGGGTTGAGAATATCTCCTGCCTCCATCATAACTCTATTTTACGCTCTATTCAGGACTTGACTTCCTCATATGGTTTTCTCAGATCAGACGCATTGTTCTCCCTAGATGCTTCTAATCCATTTCCGCACGACGGGCTTTACAGTTTTGCACTAACAAATTCCCCAAGGTATTTCTTTATTTAACAACCTGTTCATAAACGTCATACCTACCACTAAACCCTCACACAATGATCTCACACAAAGCTCCAGCCGCATCCCCCTCCTCTCCCTTCTATTCTTTTTTTTTTTAACAATAAACTTTTAATTAATAATTTGTGTGAGATGTGGATTTGGGGCTTCCTCTGCATCTCTCTCTTCAGGCATGGTTCAAAGTTTTAGATTGGGTAAAGAAGGTATCCAGAAGTTCTGTACATTGGGAGATGTCACGAAAAAATCGCCTTTCGTTTGTCACTTACTCCAGTATGTCTTGCTAAAATGTCTCCCTCTGCAGTTGAGCTATGTTGGCGAGGTAGTGGGATGAGAGGTACGTACCTTCATACGTGGTGAGAATGCCCGATAATTTACTCGCTCTGGTCGGACGCTTTTCAAGTATTGAAAACCTACATATCGGTTAATCCCGGTTTAGCCTTATGCTTTCCGTGGTTGGAACAAACTCCACGTTATGGCCGGACTGTACTTTAACACATTTTTCTAGCGACATAGCTTTTGATAGTCCGCAAATGGAAATGCTCCGATCCTCTGCTAAAGGTGGAATTATTTAATCAAATTAGTTACTCCTTTCATATCATATCATAGGTAAGTTTCATAGCAACTGGAGCCCCTGGGGTAGATTTACTCAAGAAACCATCATATCGTCGGTTCCATCTTCTCATCCCATAACCTCGGGGACTGTGGTTAGATGACTTATGTCTGTTGAATTGTCATCAATGTACACTTTGTGACTGGTCTTAGTATCCCACTAAAACGTAACATCAGTTATATTTATGGGTGCACGAATATCACTTTATATCTATGCAATTGACTTTTCCTACTTTATGTTCTCTGACCGGACATGACTGTGACTTTGTAATTTACTGTTACTGTTTCTTGTTTTCTTGTGGATGCCTCATGTTGTGGCTCCACCGTATGTTATACTTTCTCAAAATTAGTTATAAAAATTTATTGATTGAAAAAAAAAGGGAGATGAGGGGGATGCAGTTGCAGCTGTGTGTGAGATCCATGCTATGGGGGGGAGAAGCAGAGGCGAGAGCGTATCTACAGTATCTACCGGTAAACAAAAGCATGAAAATGAAAAGTGTCATCTCATTGACGGGTCCTCATGTATAAATCATATGATATCATCCACTTATATGTCCAAGGATCTATTGTAGAAGTTGCATGCAGTTATACTGGTTGAACACATTGACAAATAATCCAACTCTTCTTTTATATTTTTAACAGCTTAAATGCTTTAGCCCTTATTTTACATATTATTATTTTGCTTGTCTCTGATCTTACCTCTCGGCTCTTCTTTCACAGGGTGCGGGCGTCTCTTAAAGAAAAGAAGAAGAAAGATGCCGCCAACCAGAATGACAATTACCAGTAATGTTCCAATAATGACTCCAGCTATCTCTCCAGCATTCAGATCTGAAGTGGATCCACAGATGCCTGAATTACCAATGCAGAAATACAAGAAAATGCAGATAAATATAATATCTAAGCCATCATGTATAGAATGTAGCATCCAATGTTTGCCTTCAATCTCGGATGGTGGATACATTTCTGAATATTAATACTTTCTCCTTAACTGGCACTGCTGTGTACCACGGGGCTCTTAGCTGGCACTGTTTATGTGAGATACACTACTAGGAGGTATAATGTCATTGAGGGAACTTGTTGTTGTTGTTATGTAAGTATGTTATATGTGTACACGGCGACATTTCTAATTTGTACAGTATGGCATTAATATGTATGGGTATTGTGTGGTAACATTAGTTATGTGTAGAGTATGGCATCAATATGTGGGTGTACTCTGTAGTGACATTTACTTTGTGGTGGCATTAGTTATGTGTAGAGTATGGCACGAATATGTATACGTACTATGTGGTGGCATTAGTATGTGTACAGTATGTCACCAATATTTATGGGTACTATATGGTGGTATTAAGTATATGTAGAGTATGGCAGCATTATCTACATACACTGTATAGTAATATTACTTATTCACTTTATAGTTAAGCCATGGACCGTCTATTAAGTGTAAATTTGTATATATGTGCACACTACATATACTGTATATGCACGTGAACCCCCCTTGACAAATTTACTATTAGAGTCCTCCTTAGGGACATTATTTACAGTATTGCATCATTATTTATGTGTACTGTGTGGTAGCATTAGCTATGTGTAGAGTTTGGCATCAATATGTAGATGTACGGTGTGGTGACATGTACTATGTGGTAGCATTAGTTATGTGTAGCATATGGCACCAATATGTATATGTACTTTGTGGTGGCATTAGTTATGTGTATGGTATGGCAGCAATATTTATATGTATTATATGGTGGCATTAGTTATGTGTAGAGTATGGCACCAATATCATTAGTTACGTGTAGAGTATGGCATCAATATGTAGGTGTAATGTGTGGTGGCATTAGTTATGTGTACAGTATGGCACCAATATGTAGGTGTACTATGTGGTGAGATATACTATGTGGTGGCATTAGTATGTGTACAGTATGGCACCAATATTTATGGGTACTTTGTGGTGTATTAATTATATGTAGAGTATGAGAGCATTATCTACATACACTGTATAGTAATATTACTTATTCACTCTATAGTGAAGCCATGGACCGTCTATTAAGTGTATGTACATCTATTTGTATATACATGCATACTACATATACTGTATATGCACGTGAACCCCCCTTGACAAATTTGTTATTTGTGTACTCCAAAGGGACATTATTTAGACAGTATTGCATCATTATTTATGTGTACTATGTGGTAGCATTAGATATGTTTAGAGTATGGCACCAATGTGTAGGTGTACAGTGTGGTAGAGTATGGCACCAATATTTATGTGTGCTGTCATTAGTTATTTGTAGAGGATGGCACTAATATGTAGGTGTACTGTGTTGTGGCATTAGTTATGTGTGCAGTTTGGCACTAATATTTATTTGTACTGTGTGGTGGCATTAGTTATGTGTAGAGTATAGCACCAATATTTATGTGTGCTGTCATTAGTTATGTGTAGAGTATGGCACTAATATTTATATGTGCTATGTGGTAGCATTAGTTATGTGTAGAGTATGGCACCAATATGTAGGTGTAATGTGTGGTGGCATTAGTTATTTGTGCAGTTTGGCACTAATATTTATATGTACTGTGTGGTGGCATTAGTTATGTGTACACTATGGCACCAATAGTCATATGTAATATATGGTGGCATTAGTTATATGTAGACTATGGCACCAATTTTTATGTGTACTGTGCGGTGGCATTAGTTATGTGTACATTATAGCACCAATATTTATATGTACTATGTGGTGGCATTAATTATGTGTACAGTATGGCACCAATATTTATGTGTACTGTGTGGTGGCATTAGTTATGTGGAGTATGGCATCAATATTTATATGTACGATGTGGTGGCATGAGTTATATGTACGGTATGGCACCAATATTTATGTGTACTGTGGTGGAATTAGTTATGTGTACAGTATGGCAGTATTATCTGCATACACTTTATAGTGATATTACTTATTCTCTTTATATAGTGAAGCTATTGACAGTCTATCAAGTTCATCTACCCCCTTGACAAAATCATAGCTATTACAATATTTATGGTATTAGTGGTAATGCTATTAACAACCACTGTTATTACTCACAATATACATTCAAAGTGTAGATGTCACTGGTTATCTTGCTTAAAAAATTCTCAGCCTCACACCAATACAGTCCTCCATCCAAAGGCTTTATGGTGGGGAAAGTGATGGTTCGGTTATCAGGAGATTTAATCACTCCAGGAGGAATTATTTTTCCATTTCTCCCCCAAATAATCTTTTCAGAATACATTGTGTCACATGTCAGTGTTATTTTATCATTTCCAATTGGGTATAAAGTGGATGATCTGATGACGGGTTTAGTTACAGTTGCTGAAAGAAAGGGAGGAAAATAGATTAAATACACCAAATAAACAAAACAGATCATTCAATAATGGGGATTTTAACTTTTGGATAATGCCAAGTGCCCCCCAATACCATTCCCCATTATCTCAAGCCGAATGTTGTAGAAGGTGGGTAAAGTCTGATCTAAACAGGAGATGACCTCTGATGGTTGGCTAGGTGGCAGGGGCACCAACTTACAAAATTTGTTATTTGCTAATGAACAACTAATTTTTAGAAATTCTAACAATGTAAATAGTTTTCGGAGGTCTGGCCTGATGAAGACGCTGGTTCAGTGTTGAAACGCGTAGTCTTTTGCAATAAATTATTTATTTTTGTATTTCAAAACACTGGAACTGCTTCTACCTTTATTACCAGCAGCACCGTTTATGGTCCACCAATTTTTTCTTCCTGCAAACACTTTACAGCGGTAACCATCTCCAGTTACCAGATGGGACCCGACTGCAGCGGTCTAATGATACCTATTTCTTTATAAGTCTACAACAACGTGGTGTCTGTGCTAGCACAACGCCAAGCGGTGAGCTCGATTGACTTTCCTCTCTTTTATTCCATTACTTTGGTAATCTGCCCTATGTGGCACCGTGAATTTTTTTCTTTCTTCTCCAATATTATGACCAACACCTTCCAAGCTGTTTGACCAACACCTTCCTTCAAGACCATAAAATGCAACCAACATCTCAATGCCATGTAATCATCCCGGCCCCTCGATCTTATTTCACAGAAGGTGAAAATAAATATCAGCAGCACAACCAGCAACCAGACCATATGGACCACATAGAAATCCCAACTTCAGGGGGGTGATCGCAGAAGATAGTCCCAGTCCAGTGGAAAGAGCAGATCCAAATAAAGAGAAGGAAACCGCAGCACTCCAGTGGAAAAATGTGTCTTTAATTCACCAACACATCACCTGTAACGTTTCCTTTGCAGGTGATGTGTTGGTGAATTACAGACGAATGTTGAAGGTAATGTGTTGAAACGTTTGGAGGTTTGCTATGGGGTCCCCCCTCCTTTTCTCGAAAGTTAGATATATGTGATGCACACAACCATACTCACCATACACAAGGAGGTGGGCTGTGCGGCGCTTTGGGTCATTACGCGTGACTACTTGTACGGTATAATAACCTTGGTCCTCAGTATGAAGTTTTGAAATCTCCAAGGATGCATTTGGAAAACTACTAACTCGAGGAAAGTACAGAGGCCCATGAGTCTCCGGTGGGTTTCCTTGCCTACTATAACAAAGGATCAGATTCTGTGAACTAGGGTCTTCTCCTTTATACCAGCAGAAACTCCGGACTAAGCCACTGATCTCAGTAACATTTAGATGAACTGATTGATTGATCAAGGGATAAACCGGGATAAACTCAATGTTAATTCCAGTAGTTAAATTCATCCAGAGAACGAAGACACCTAAAGGAAAAATATCATTAAACAGCAGAATATCCTTGTAGACTGTAGAGCTGAGGTAGACAACCCGGAGAAAGTAGAACGGCCATAGTCTGGAATCTCACAAAACCCCTTTCTATCAAATCCATGATATTTGATAATCCGGCAGTAATCAGGTCCCATTTGCTCTGGATTAATGGAGTATTACTATATGTTTATGTTGCTCAGGCTATGAGATATTAAATAAAAGACTCCAACGTTTAAGAAATTATCATTTCTGATTTGTATTGGATACAGGGAAGTTCCTTCATTACCTGCTAAAGTGAAGCCCCTCATGTCAGTGGTTCAGGCTAGCGTCTGTCTTCTGCAGGTAAAGCCATAGAGCTCGGGTACGTCATGTATTGATAGTTCATGCTGTAATGTTTAACTCGCCAGCTCAGATACACAATCTCACTCTCTAACTTCAGGGGGAGGGGGGGGGGGATTATTCTGGTGAAACATTTCACTTTCCATTGTTTGTTCTATTTATAAAAAGCAAATGATGTCAAAGAAAGCGATTCATCAGACCAGGCCACCGTCTTCTATTGCTCTATGGTCCAGTTCTGATGCTCCTGTGCCCAATGTCGGTGCTTTTGACGTTGGACCGTGGTCATCTTGGCAACTGCTCTGAAGCTATGCAGCCTCAGACGCAGCGAGCTGCGATGCTCTGCATGTTCTGACACCTTTCTATCATAGCCAGCAGTAATTTTTTCAGCAATTTAGTATAGTATGCGGAAGAAATAAAAATGGAAATTAAAAAAAAGGAAAAATTTTACCTGAAATTTTTGCCATGAAATATTAGGAAATCAGGAAGTTGAGGTCTAGGTTCACACACCCACCATCTCTACTGAAAGCATAACAAGGTCAAAGATCCACGGTGCAATGAACTGAGACAAGGTCAGTGACGTAGTGAAACATAATACCACTCTTTAGGCTTTGTTGTCTGGCTTGACCAAAGAGAAATACAAAAGGAAAACGTGCAATGACGTACTATAAAAGCGGCGCAAAGAAAAATGGACGTGTTACTCATTGTAGCCAATCAGCTTCCACATAAGAGCAGCGATCTGATCCCATTCATTGCTATGGGCCAATTATGAGATGTTCAAAGAACACCATGGACCTAGCGATACATAGCGTAAATACTGCGGATTCTTTGCAACGGATTTCATTGTGGAAAATACGCAACATAATATAGTAGCAGCGTGTGGATGAGATTTGAACAAATCTCATCCACCCTTGCGCAAATGATATGCAGAAAAAATGCTCAAAATTGACCTGCGGTCTGTTTTTTTTAATCCGCAGCACGTCAATTGTATTTACGTAATCGCTGCTTTTTTGTTGCGGTATTACCCATTGAACAAAGAGCAAATGTTGCGATTTTCGTGGCGGAAAAGCTGCTATTCCGTCGCAAAAATCGCAACTCAGAATAAAAAAACAAACCTTTTTTTGTGTAAAATGAATTTAAAAAGTTTATACCTACAGCCCAGTCGTTGTCTTAGTGACGAGTTCCACTGTTCTCTGCCCAGGCCGGCCTCCTGGGATTACATTTCATCCCATGTGACTGCTGCAACCAATCACAGAGTGCAGCGGTCACATAGACAGCAGTGTCATTCCAGGAGTCCGGCCAGGACGAGAACAGAACAAAGCGTCGCTATGACAATGGCGGACGGGGTAATTATAAACCTTTTTTTTCCCCCAACTACAATTTGGTGCTGTTTTCCGTCCGGTATTCCCTGTGAGCTCCAAGACTAATATGATGTGTTCTTTTACGCAACGTATTTTCCCTGTGTGAACATGGCCTAAAAGGCAGATACTCCCTCCCCCTTTGGCTTATGACTGTTAGGGCCAGTTCACACATTGCGTATTTTCCGCAACGGAACTAGTTGCGGAAAATCCACAGAAAATACAGTTGCAGCAAAGGGGTGAGATAAAACAAATCTCATCCACACGCTGCGTAAATACGGAGTGAAAAAAACCGCTCAGATAGTCCTGCGGTGCGGAATTTTATTCCGCAGCATGTCAATTGTATTTCCGTAAACGCTGCTTATTTGTTGCGGGTTTTCCCCAATGAATTCAATGGGAATGTAAATCCTGCATCAAATAGGAGTTGTTGCTCTGTTTGCGGCGTGTTTCCAGCGATCCTGCCGCAAAAAACGCAACTCAGAAAACAAAAAATATATTATACATACCTTGGAGCCTGTGTGTCATCCTCTTAGGATGACGCTTCATCCCATGTGACCGCCGCTGCAGCCAATCACAGGCTGCATTGGTCTCCAGGGATGAGACGTCAGTTTTCAAAACTGCAGTTTTCCGCAGTGGACATTCCGGGTGAAAAACTGAATTCCAATGTGGGACTCGGGATGGATACGCTGCGTGCTTTTATGCAGCGTATCCGTCCCGTGTGAACTCAGCCTAAGACATGCCTCCCAACCGTCCCGGATCCGGCAGGACAGTCCCGGTTTCTCACCGCTGTCCCGCCGTCCCGGGCGGTCTGCAAAATGTCCCGCTGGGCGCTGCATCAAAACAGCTGATTGCTGCTAACTGCAGCAGCGATCAGAAGAAGGCGGGAGTCTTGCGGCGGTGTTCTCACTGGGATCGATACCGGCACGGGAGAGGACAAGTACAGTCACCTGACCTCACCTGACCTCACTCTGGGCTGTATCTGGAGCTATCTACAGGGGGGCTGTGTGTGGTGCTATCCACAGGGGGCTGTGTGTGGCGCTATCTACAGGGGGCTGTGTCTGATGCTATCTACAGGGGGCTGTGTGTGGCGCTATCTACAGGGGGCTGTCTGACGCTATCTACAGGGGGCTGTGTGTGGAGCTATGTACAGGGGGCTGTGTGTGGCGCTATCTACAGGGGGGCTGTGTCTGACGCTATCTACAGGGGGCTGTGTGTGGAGCTATCTACAGGGGGGCTGTATCTGGTGCTATGTACAGGGGGCTGTGGATGGCGCTATGTACAGGGGGGCTGTATCTGGAGCTATCTACAAGGGGGCTCTGGTGGATGATTTTTACATTGACCGGTAGCAGAGTTACACAACTGGAAAAAAAAATCCCCATCATGTAACTCTGCTACCTGTAAATTGAAAAGTCATCAACCACAGGGTCTCCCTCTTGACTTTCATTGTTCTCAGACTTTTGGTTTGTCCTGCAGCTGCTGCCGCCGTGATGAGCAAATGTTATACCCAAGATAGGAAAAGTAACACAAAGACGATATAACCGGATCCATAATATCTGTGATATCCAGACAGTCTAGAGATCCGCCGTGAGAATTTGCGCGTGTTATTTGCAGAAGGATCTGTCCGTGATTTGATGTGTTTATGCAGGATATTGGGCGTGGTTAGGGGTGTGGCTTAAAATGTCCCTCTTTTCCGAATTCAAAAGTTGGGAGGTATGCCTTAGAGCAGGGGTCTCAAACTCGGCCGGGTAAGTGGGTCGCATATAGAAAAAATGGGAAGTTGACGGGCCGCATTACTTTCAAATTTGATACAATACAAAATTATTGTTAATCAATTAGTTATTTGAACTACTATAACACTATATTACTATAATAACAATACTACATTACTATAATAATAGCGCTAGGTTTAAAATTTGAGATATTTCTCCACGTGCTTATTTCAACAATCCAGCTTTTCAGTTTAAGTGTCGCTAAATTCAGTCCGGCGGCTCAGTTAGCACACATGTCAAGATTGGGCAGCCCCTTTTTAGATAGTGCCGCAGTGCCCTCTGTAGATGCTGCCGCAGTGCCCTCTGTAGATGCTGCCGCTGTGCCCTCTGTGGATGCTGCCGCAGTGCCCTCTGTGGATGCTGCCGCTGTGCCCACTGTGGATGCTGCCGCTGTGCCCTCTGTAGATAATGCAACACACCCCTAGATAAGGCCACAGTGCCCTCTGTAGATAAGGCCACAGTGCCTTCTGTAGATAATGCAACACACCCCTAGATAATGCCACAGTGTCCTCTGCAGATACTACCACACACCCACTTGTAGATAATGCCACAGTGCCCTCTGTAGATAATACAACACACCCCTAGATACTGCCACAGTGCCCTCTGTAGATGCTGCCATGAAGCCACAGTGCCCTCTGTAGATGCTGCCACAGTGCCCTCCGTGGATGCTGCCACAGTGCCCTCCACAGATGCTGCCACAGTGCCCTCGGCAGATGCTACCACAGTGATGTCAGGGGCTTGCCCAGAGCTGGAGTCCCGGAGCAGAGCCGCTTCTAGCACTCTGCCTGGGATTCCAGCTCTGCTCCTGACATCACTGTCCATATGTTGACAGTGATGTCAGGGAATTCCACAGTGTGTCAGGGTCTTCCCCAGAGCAGAGTCCCGGGCAGAGCGCTAGTATCGGCTCTGCTCCGGGACTCTGTGGAATTCCCTAACATCGCTGTCAACATATACAGCGCTCTGCCCCGGACTCCTCTCTGGCGAAGACCCTGACACACTGTCCATATGTTGACAGCGATGTCAAGGAATTCCACAGAGTCCCGGAGCACAGCCTGTACTAGCGCTCTGTCCGGGACTCTGGCTCTGGGGAATCCCCAGACATCGCTGTTCATATGTGGACAGCGATGTCAGGGAATTCCAGAGTCTCGGAGCAGAGCCGATACTAGCGGCACTGTGTCCCGCGGGCCGCAGATGACAGCCCCAGGGGCCGCATGCTTGAGACATCTGCCTTAGAGTATGATGAGAGATAGGCCTCCTATTTTCTTCATGGTTGGCTTGCTGGCATCTTTTTATTTGTGCTCTATTGAGACATAGCTGTGATCTGTGACTATAGTTATCTACAGCGCCCACAGGGAACTAGAGGTAGTCAAAAATGTTGAAGGCTCAGACTCCTGCTCTGGCATACCCCATGCTTCATACTGCAGTTCTACTTGTTTAGATTGGCTGCTCTGTATAAGAGAAAGTCCACCACAAAGGTGTCAGCACGTGGGAAGCTGAACCACCGCTGAGGAAGACTATACAGTGACATTACTTTACTTCGAAATCCGATAATCCAGAAAGTCTGATAATCCGATACTTGTTCACAACACAGAATTCTAACAATGTGGAATGTCACAATGCCAGAAGCAGAAGACTAAGCAGAGAAAACCAATTAGAAATTTCTCATAAAAACCATTATATATATATATATTGTTATAGCTGCAGATTCTGTGTCAGCATTTTATTTTGTGGTTTTTTTCTTGAAGGTTCTCTATCATTTGAGTTTCGCAATTTTTTTTTATGACTGATAATTCAAAAAATCTGGTAATCCGACACGTATCAGGATCAAGATTGTGTGTGTCTAATCATCAGGTAAATGTGTGGAAATAGTGCATTACTTTTTCCGGCCACTTGGTGGCAGGCTGACCGTCAACATCAATGACGGCTTAGAAAAGTAGTTTGTTTTAAATAGAAGAGGTTCTCAAGGACGGACTCTACGGGTGAAAAGTTTTAGAACACCTCCATTTTTAAGTTTTTATTGATTTTCACACAGTTTAATGTCTCAAATGTAATTTGAAATGAAAGCACAGAAGAAATAAACAAGAAAAGATGAATAAAAATAGTGGATTAACTTTGTGTCAATTTATTAAATCTCGATTTTTGACTCTTTAACCCCTTAATGAACGGGCCTGAAAAGATCTTAATGACCAGACCATTTTTTCTGTTTTTGCCTCTCTGCCTTCCAGCAGCCATAACTTTTTTATCTTTTCGTTGATGTGGCTGTATGAGGCCTTGTTTTATGCGAGAAAAATAGTATCCCCCCCCCCCCAGTTTAATTTTATTGTTTTACGGCGTGAATATAGGAAGAAGCGATTCTTGGCATTGTTTTTCTTGTTTATTTTTTATCCCGTTCACGTTTCACGCTACATAACCCATTAGATGAATTCTTCAGGTCATTACGGTCGTGTAAATACCTAATATGTGTAAGTTTTTTGTTTTTATGTGATGTGGGGGCAATAAAATATATTTTATGCTAAATAATTACTTTTATGGGACTTTTTTTATTGATTTATTTTTTTTGTTACTTTTTTTTGTAATCCCATTAAGGGAGAACATTACTTATAATTTTATTTTTTTCTAATGTATTAGCATACTCCTGTATGCTAAAACATTACACTGTGTCACTATGACACAGGCTGTTGATCGGCCAGCAAATAGTGTGCCCGAACAGCAGGCAAACGGAACAGACAGCCCTGGGGTCCTTTCTAGGTCCCCAGGGCTGACTTCAGAGGGATTCCCGGGTCTTTGATAGCATCACCGGAGACCCGGTGATGCGATCAAAGAGGGGAATTCCCTTTGATCAAGTCGCGGTCACGGACCGCGTCAATCAAAGGGTTAAACAGCTGGGGTCCGAATGTTTTCCGACCCCAGCTGTGTTCAGGAGGCTGCTCTAAGATCAGGAGCTGTTTGTTACAGCTCCTTCTTAGAGGATGAGCGCTCACATGAGCGCTCATCAGCCTCTTCTACAGTGACGCCAAAAGACATCGTTGTAGACCGGGGACCTGCACCGCCTGACGTCAAAAGACGTGGGGGGTCGGGAAGGGGTTAAAGTAGCCACCTCCAGCTGATATAACAGCTTTACATAACCGAGGCATTCTTTCTACAATTGCATTCAGATAATGTTCAGAAATTTATTCCCAACATTGTTGCAGAAGTTCCCACAGGATATGTTATAAATGTCAGATAGGCGCGGGTCCCACCTCTGGGACCTGCACCTCTCTCTAGAACGGGGCCCCCTAAACCCTGTTCTAGCCTTTTGTGCTCCAGCTGACTCCCGGCCTGTGGATAGGTCATAAATGTCCCTCATGGGAAATTTTTAAGTTAGGGGATTGTGCAGGCCATCATATTCTTTGAAGACTACCGGCTTCTTCTTGTGTAGTTCTGACATAACCTAGAAGTATGTTTTGGATCATTGTCTCGCTGTGATATGAACCCCTGACCAAGTCGACGTACACCAGAGGGTATTGCATGGCACATTAAAATGCTGTGGTAGCCCTTTTTGTCCTGTGTGCCAGTAACCCCGTGCAAGTTGCCAACTCTGGATCCAGCAAAAGAGCCA
Source organism: Rhinoderma darwinii (assembly GCF_050947455.1). NCBI lineage: Eukaryota > Metazoa > Chordata > Amphibia > Anura > Rhinodermatidae > Rhinoderma > Rhinoderma darwinii. The sequence goes on from NC_134696.1 coordinate 92,075,568, forward strand.
CAGACCATCACGCTTCCTTCGCCATTTTTGACAGATAGTGTCACACACTGAGGTACAAAAACCCTGCGTAATATAGCAAAGATGTTACATTTAGATTTATCAGTCCAGAAGACCTCCTTCCCCTTCCACTCTTCTGTAGTCCACTGGAGGTGCTGCTTGGCCCAGGCAAATCTTTTTTTTAATTTTGCAATCTAAGGCCTTATGCACACGAACGTATTTTTTTCCTCCCGTAAATACTGGCGTAAATACGGGTCCTTGGTCACACGTATTCGACCCGTATTGCACCAGTATATACGGACCCGTGCCCGTAAATACGAGTCCGGTGTCACCCGTATTTACGGGCACGTTTTCGCTGCAAAATTACACTGCAGTAATCGGCAGCCCCTTCTCTCTATCAGTGCAGGATAGAGAGAAGGGACAGCCCTTTCCATAGTAAAAGTAAAAGAAATTCATACTTACCCGGCCGTTGTCTTGGTGACGCGTCCCTCTTTCGACATCCAGCCCGACCTCCCTGGATAACGCGACAGTCCATGTGACCGCTGCAGCCTGTGATTGGCCTGCGATTGTCTGCAGCCGTCACATGGGCTGTAACATCATACAGGGAAGCTGGACTGGAGGAAGAAGCAGGGAGTTCTCGGTAAGTATGAACTTCTATTTTTTTTACACGTTGATCTATATTGTGATCGGTAGTCACTGTCCAGGGTGCTGAAAGAGTTACTGCCGATCGTTTAACTCTTTCAGCACCCTGGACAGTGACTATCTCCTGACATCGCCTAGCAACGCTCCCGTAATTACGGGAGCCCCATAGACTTCTATGGGCCTGCCCGTGCCGTAATTAAGGCCTGAAATAGGACATGTTCTATATTTTTCAACGGCACGGGCACCTTCCCGTAAGCATACGGGAGGTACCCGTGGCCAATAGAAGTCTATGGGCCCGTAATTACGGGCGTTTTTACGTTCGTGTGCATGAGGCCTTAGTAGTGGCTTTCTTACGGATACTCGACCTGTCAAACCTGCAGGTAGGTGAAAAACTTGTCGTCTGATTTTGTAGTGGCTTTTGGTCTGCCAGACCTTTTCCTGTCAATTTCCAAGTGCCTTTTGATGGTATAGGAAACTGTACTGACTGCCACCTTGGCAATTTCTCTGTAGGACAGACCTACACTTCTAAGGGTTATATTGGCTGTCTGTCTTCTTTTATTAATTGCCTTTTTCTTGCCATTATGATAGCAATGTGCTCTGTTCTCGAGAAAAATGTCCAAATCCTGCCCTAGAGGGTGTTGTAATGCAGTCTATTCCACTGGATATATAGAATCAGAGGGTTTGAAAGTCATCTCCAGAAGTTGAGACACCTGTATAAATAGTTTTCATACAATTTCAAACCATAATTCAGCTCTCCTTGATGTCTTCCCTGAAAAAAAGCCCTTTGGTTAAAATCAGAAATCAGACTATTGTTGCGTTTGAGGTTAAAAATGCATATTATTTTTAGGTTTTTAACTTACTTTTGAATCATTTCACATTATTTGCTGTACTAGAACTGGGTTAATGTAAAAAATAACTGGAACAATTGACTTGTTCGAAAACTTTTGACTGGTAGTGTATGTACAGATGTAGCAGAGCTAAACTGGTTATTTAACTGCTTTGTGTATTTTGAAATATCCCTGAGTGCAGTAGGTTAATCCTGTGGAAGGACCCAGCTAAAACAGTATGTATTTAAAAGCTGTGCGTAATGGCAAACTCAGCTCTACTCCATCTGCACAATATTTGCCAAACTGTGGCATCTATTTTTAACATGAATAGGATTGAAATTTATAATGCAATGGCAGATTGTCAGGTTACTCACAAAGTTGGCAACCACTAATGCCTGAAAATGATACAGAAAAATGGAGATCCCTATAAAGTTTATTATAAAATTAACTTAAGTTAATTAGGTTGTCTGGTTTAGAAAATCCCTTTTCAAACACCCATTAGGGAACATTGAGCTAATAATGGGGAGTCAGGACCCTCATCTATTAGGCAGATCTGACAGTGGCTACAAAGAGCGCCTCTCACTCTGGAGGACTGTGCATTACACAATCCATTGGTTTCAATAAGAACTGTGTAATGCTTTATTTCCCCTGTGGTGGCACTGCAGAGGAACTGAATACTTGCTGCTAGTTTCCCCCACAGTTTACAGCTGATCGATGGGGTTCTAGAAGCTGGTCATCCTGTAATCTGCTTATTGTTGGAGAACCCTTCTTACAAAAAGGAATCGTCCAAATCTGACAACCGGTTTCAGGTCTTTTAGGAATAGTTTTTAATCAAAATTGTTGCAACCCTTATAGCGTGTACATGCCTTTCAGGTGACTTTTCTGAATAAGCTGTCATATGTGTGTACAGGAGGGATAACACAATTTCTGCCCATTATATGACTTGTATTCTGCATTTCTGAGCTAGTGGATGGAGCCCACATATAGAAGCAGCAGAAGCAACATGGAGATTATACAGCAGTAATGAGGAGTGTAGCTGTGAATCCAGCACTGGGGTAAGCTATTACACTTACTATAAGCAGCAGCACGTCTGTGTGTGTCTCCCTCCTGTTTTCCTCCAGCAGCTCCCTCCTCCTCCTTCCCTCTACTCAGACTTCTATGGGCAGCAGTTGCCACCTGAGCTCTCAATGAATGAATTACTACATTGTATTCTGCATTTCTGAGCTATTGGGTAGAGCCCACATATAGAAGCATCAGCAACATGGAGATTATACAGCAGTAATGAGCAGTGTAGCTGTGAATCCAGCACTGGGGTGAGCTATTACACTTACTAGAAGCTGCAGCACATCTTTGTGTGCCTCTCTCCTGTTTTCCTCCAGCAGCTCCCTCCTCCTTCCCTCTCCGCAGTCTTCTATGGGCAGCAGCTGCAACCTGAGCACTCAGTGAATGGATTACTACATACAAATTTTATCAGTAAATTCAGTGAGTGAATATTTAAGGAGTCAGGAGGGGGAGAGTAGCCTGATAAGTGGCGAAAGAGGCATTTTTCTATAATAAGATATATTACAAACTTACTTATATTAATTTGTATTGTTGCTTTATGGGTAAAAAACATGATTTAAGTTTAGTTACTACTTCATTATAGTAATCGTATGTGCTCCGCCATTTTTCTCAAGCGAAGTTGATTATACCCAGAATGTCGTTTAATAGGAAACCTTAGATTTTACCATCTGTGACAATGATTAGGAGAAAACAATTTTTATATATGATTAATTATATATGATGGTTTTATTACGAGCGCTCACAAACATATGAATCATGAAGATAATGGCTACACTGCTCTTTACTATGAGTACACTGCCTTATTCCTCCTGTTCAAAAGGAGGAAACCATAAATCTGATCATTTTTATATAGAGGTTTATATGTGACTAATATATCCTCCAGCCACAGGAGTAGGGACACGTTTGTACCACGTTGTCATCATATTTCACAGAATTATTTTCACTTATTCATGACAAAAAGTGTTTCGATTCCCTTATTTGTTTAGACATAAAATCATTTTCGAGATGCAATTGTTTACAATTCAGTTACGCTGAACCAATTGACCGTACAGATAGAGCAGACCATTGGCTCATTATCATAAACCGTTAATAATGGATTTGGGTAGACTTTGCAAACACTTATCGCATTGTTTTTGTCCTTTTCTGTTGCCTTTTGTATCCAAAATACATAAAAAAAATTAAAAAAAGTACCGTACCCCATTGTTTTTAATAGGATTTTGTGCAAAAAAAAGTATCTGTTGTGACAGCAGACTTGAAGGGTGGGTAGACTTTCACAAGCATTTCTTGTATTGCTCTAATGCATCAAAAATAAAATATGAAGTGACTTTGCCACCAGTCTTGATTCAAAATATTCAAACATTTAGGGTATGCAGCTCCTATACATTGATTGATGTATGTGTCTCCATGGTTACAGACTACAAACAAACTGTGTAGTCTGATCCTGCACTTATGTAATACTCCCCTCCCTCTGCTTTTGCATCTTAAAAACCTAATAACAGTAGAAAAGGTGGAAGAGGGAATGGTGTAACATTTGACTGCAGGATCAGACACACCGGGTTTGTAACCATGGAGACCCATAGTTTAGGAGCTGTATAAACAAAACGGTAGATTTTTAAATCAAGACTATTTGAAGAATTGCTTTATTTTTTTAATTGTAGATGAATTGGATCATTAAAAAATGTTTGCATAAGTATATATCCATCTATTTTATGTTGTATGTAGTGCAAAAATGTCTGTTTTTCCTTCCAATTCGTTTTTTTGCATTAAAATCTAATATCTGCACAAAGCTTGTACAGTAAATTACATTCTGGGCAGTCTAGTCATTACACCAGGAACTCTACAGTAAATTGGTGAAGGGACAACTAACTGCCACCCAACATTATAGGAGCTCACTTAAAGTGTACCTAAACTTTTTTTAAAAACTTTTGACATGTCATAGTAACACGTCCTAGCATGGAGACCCCCACCGATCGCTAAAAAGAAGCGGCAGAAGTGCTCGGGTGAGCGTTGTGCCGCTTCGTTTCTGATGGTCTCTCCTCGACAAGCCGAGCAAGCGGTGTATGGACTCATAGACTTTATATGGAGCCTGTACACCACTCCAAGGAAAGCCGATCATAAATGAAGCGGCGTAGTGCTCAACCAAGTGCTTGCGCAATTTCGTTTCAGCGATCGGTAGGGGTCACAGTGCACTGTCAAAACTTCTGAAATCGATCAAAACTTCTGACATGTCAATAGATTTTTAAACGATTAGTTGCCCTTTAAGCTGTAAGGATTGTATTTGTCGACAGACTGGTTGACGGTTTCCAATAACAACCAGCAGAGTTATGAATGTAGGTCTAGACTACACTTGAAGTTGTATAGGGCACAGTAAGACTGACCTCTAGAGAGAGACCCTTCACCGGAGTATCGGCATATTCATTAATATATACAAATGTTTGCATTACAATGACAATAGACTTGTATCTAGTATTTGGTATCAGTTTCTACAACCCTGAATAATCTAGATCACATTGATATGAATTATTCATGTTCATAAATTCCAGCCCAGTCAGAAAATTGCTATGAGAACTGCAATACTGATTTGCATAAACTTAAAATAACACAATTATAAACAAAACAATCCACCCAGTATATTTGACTTCTAACAATGAATTGCCAATGAATTATCATAAAGGTGAGGATGGCACACCCTGCAATGCGGCTGACACAAGACGAGCCACTTTGTCACTCGATACCATGAAACAGACTATAAAAATGAGGACATACTCTAAATGCCCTAATAAACATAAGACAGTGGGTGCTACTAAAGGCCTCCTGTGTGTTTGGTGGCAGTATTAGAGCGGGCACTTGGACTGTATGTTAACATTATGATTAACCAAGAAGGATCAGATGGCCGACTCAGTTGTCAACTACCGCTAGAAGGACAGACACCCTACAAGTTATAAAAGATCCTCTCATTACGCATGTGAGTTCCCATCACAATTGCAGTAATCTCTGCGATTTTACCAAAATTTGCCCACAACCAAATCACACAGTGTAGTCCAAGTCTTAAAGAGGCCCTGTCACCAGTTTATAACTGCCCCATCTTCTACCTAATCTAATAGGCGCTTTAATGTAGATAAGTAATGTGTGGGTTTTTTTTAAAACGTTTATTTTTGACAAAGTTATGAGCATTTTAAGTGTTATTCAAATTTGTTCTTAATGCCCAACTGGGCGTTTTTTTTACTCTTGACCAAGTGGGAGAAGTGTGTGACGCGAACCAATCAGCGTCATTCACTTCTCTTCATTCATGTCCAGCTTAAAGAGACTCTGTCACCACATTATAAGTGGCCTATCTCCTACATAAGGAGATCGGCGCTGTAATGTAGGTGACAGCAGTGTTTTTTATTTAGAAAAACTATCTATTTTTACCACTTTATGAGCGATTTTTAGCTTTATGCTAATTAGTTTCTTAATGCCCAAGTGGGCGTGTTTTTACTTTAGACCAAGTGGGCGTAGTACAGAGGAATGTATGACGCTGACCAATCAGCGTCATGCACTTCTCTCCATTCATTTACTCGGCAGATAGCGATATAGCTATATTGCTATGTGCAGCCACATACACAAACACTAAAGTTACTGCAGTGTCCTGACAATGAATATACATTACCTCCAGCCAGGATGTGATGTGTATTCAGAATCCTGACACTTCTGAATCTTTTCTGTGAGATTTCCAGCAAGGCAAGCGTAATCTCGTTTTAAATGACAGTTTACAGCGTAATCTCGCGAGATTACGTTTGCCTTGCTGGAAATCTCACAGAAAAGATTCAGAAGTGTCAGGATTCTGAATACACGACGTCCTGGCTGGAGGTAATGTATATTCATTGTAAGAAAGTAATAAGCATAAAGCTAAAACTCGCTCATAGTGGTAAAAATAGATCGTTTTTCTAAATAAAAAGCACTGCTGTCACCTACATTACAGCGCCGATCTCCTTATGTAGGAGATAGGGCACTTATAATGTGGTGACAGAGCCTCTTTAATTCACAGCACAGCATGATCTCGCAAGATCACGCTGTGCTGTCACTTACTCCCGTAGTTCCTTCACACAAGCGACAGTAGTATGACCAGACATCACCTCCAGGCTGGAGGTGACGTCCGGTCATTCTCCCGCCGCTTGTGTGAAGGAACTACGGGAGTAAGTGACAGCACAGCGTGATCTCGCAATAGTAATGCAAACGGATAGTAATAGTAATGCGTTCAGCTTTCTGTTCATCGGTTCCTCCGACGGAAATGGTGAACAGAACCGATAAACGGAACCAGACCGCTGATGGCCTGTTCAAGGCCCTTATGTTAGGCATTTACAGTGTAGCACTATTATGTAGGCTCCATGTGGCAATATGTTTGAACTGTAAGGCATTGCTATTTGGCAATCTTTGACAGCATTTATTTACCGTATGGAACAAGTATTACCCTACATGTTTCTCCTTCAAAAAAATAAATAAAAAATACCGGTAAGCACCTCAAGTCATACTTACATCCAGCCCCAGAATTATCATTAGACCAACTTGTTCTGATTTAGAACACATCAGGATGAGTAAGACATTGTTGCCCGTATTGGTTTTATGCATTTAATATATACTCAATGACAGATGAAAGAGATAAAGTCCAGTAACAAGTCGCAACCACGTTTTTTCAGGACATCAAGGGGCAAGGGATACCCAGTTTCTGGAATCCCATCCATGTTATTTTATGACACTTGAAGAGAACTTTTAATTATAGTGTTGGTAATACACAAATAACCTGCTAGAACATAATGTAACTCAACACCCTAAACACGTAATATATTTTGAACACTGGAGTTATTATCCAAAGGTATTTCTTGGCACAGACAGTTTCCTATACTTGGGTCATGGATTTGACTCTTCACGAATGCAAAATATCTTGTTCTTCGCGTTCTTGCATGAGATTTTCCTGGCTGCTACAGATTCCTGCCAGAATCCAAAAACATACAGTGAGGTCCAATGGCTTTCCTACTTTTTGTATACATGCAACCCATCCACTACGAAAAGGCTGTGTGTATATATATATATATATATATATATATATATATATATATATATAAAGAAAAACATAGAACGCAGTAACGGCACCAGGACTTCAAGATAGATGAAAACAGGGTGGATTTATTCACCTCAAGACGGCGACGTTTCGGTTCAACAGGAACCTTTCTCAAGCCATCACAAACTAACAATGGTGTCAGGTATAAATAGGAGGGGCATACATCAATTAACAATCAAACTATTGAATGTACAATTCATACATATAAATATATATTTCACAACATATTTCAAACGTTGATCATAAAGTGCATATCTTTAAAGAGTCATCCATAGGCAATACTTTATATATATATATATATATATATAAGTGATATACATTGCATCGTAAATAGTGAGAGTAAGGGCAATTAGAGTGATTAGGAAAAAGGCAGAGGCCAATTATATCTTGCTATAAATCAATAGACTTAGTTAACGATCTGTCTGTAATATCCACACAGCCAGCGAGTAGTGTCTCCAAGATCGCGTCCAAACCGGATATTCAATCCGGTGGAAAGCATCGAGCAGAGCGATCGCTACTGCGCATGCGCAGAGACGGAACTTGCGTTCCAGTCCCATTGCGTAGGCGCCAGTATCGGCGACGCACATAAAAAGATATATGTGGATGGTAACAATGTATAGTAATTACAAATGGACAAAGTCCAGAAGATTAAATGAGTACTATAGTACATCATCCAATAAATCTAATGGATTTTGCAGAAAAATCGAGACTGTCAGTGGTGTTCACCATAAACTTTAAAACCACGAAGTTTCAAACCACTCAAACCCTATTGAAATATAATGTGACTAGTCGTCACCATTAGAGCAAATAGAGCAACCATAATTAATGGATATATTATCATCCCAACCAGGGATGTCCAATGCATCAAATATAACCTAACCAGGGGAAAAAAATGCATATTCCACATATATTAGACATGCGTTTATTATTAATAAGACGCTCAATTTGTGGAACAATATAAGGTTAAATATGGAAGAGAAACTCCACTCTAGACTACAATTCAATTTATACAAAGAAATACAGGCATTTAATAGACTACATCGCTGTGGTTTGAACTGGATATTATATTAGAGATCTATGGTTGTATATTTCAATATGAGACTCTTTGATCCCAATAGATAGGCCTCTGCTGCTTTCCAACATCCCTCACAATGCTTGACAAAAAAATGTGTATCTAAAAGTGTAAAAAAAGACAGACACAAGTTACCATACAATATTTGTAAACACAAAACATAATACAATTAACCCCTTAATGACCGGGCCATTTTGCACGTTAATGACCAAGGATTATTTTTTGTTTTTTCACGGTCGCATTCCAAGAGTCGTAACTGTTTTTGTATTCCGTCTATATAGCCGTATAAGGGCTTGTTTTTTGCGGGACGAGTTGTATTTTGTAATTGCACCATTTTTAAATGCTTATAATATATCGATTAACTTTTATTAACTTTATTTTAGGAGAGAATTGAAAATAAGCAGCTATTCCAGCATTGATTTTCACGTTATAAATTTACGCCGTTTACTATGCAGCAGAAATAACATGTTAACTTTATTCTATGGGTCGGCACGATTACGGGGATACCAAATATGTAAGGGTTTTATATGTTTTCCTACGTGTGCACAATAAAAAGCCTTTTAGAAAAAAATCACTTGTTTTTGCATCGCCGCGTTCCAAGAGCCGTAACGTTTTTATTTTTCCGTTGATGTGGTCGTATGTGGGCTTGATTTTTGCGGGCCAATGTGTAGTTTTCATTAGTACTATTTTGGGGTACATAGGACTTATAGAGTAATTTTTATTAAATTTTTTATGGGGGGAATGGTAGAAAAGAGAGAATTTTTCAGTTGTTTTATGCGGTTTTTTTGGACGCCGTTCATCCGGCGGTTTAATTAATGTGTTCATTTTATTGTTCAAGTTGTTACGATCGCGGGGATACCATATATGTGTATGTGTTATTTGTTTTGACACTTTTACTAAATAAAACCACTTTTTGGGCAAAAAAAGTAGTTTTATTTGATTTTCACTGTAATTATTATTTTTTTTTTTTCCACCAACTTTATTTAACTGATTGACATTTTTTTTTTTAGTCCCACCAGGGGACTTCACTATGCGATCTGCTGATCGCATGTATAATGCTTTGGTATACTCAGTGTAAATCTGACAGGCAATCTGTTAGGTCATGCCTCCGGCATCGCCTAACAGGTAGATGCTGAAGGCAGACCCGGGGGTCTTTGTTAGACCCCCCGCTGCCATGGAAACCCGACGGCGACCCGCGATTTGTTTGCGGGGGCGCCGATGGGTTGACAGAGGGAGCTCCCTCCCTCTGTCAAACACATTAGATGCCGCTGTCACTATTGACAGCGGCATTTAATGGGTTAAACTGCCGGAATCGGAGCGCGCTTCGATTCCGGCAGTTGCAGCAGGAGCCAGGCTGTGTATAACAGCCGTGCTCCTGCCGCTGATCTCGTGGGTACAGTCTCAGTACACGCGCCATCACAGGACGGATATATCCGTCCTCCTGCGCGAACTAGCAGCTGCTGAGGACGGATATATCCGTCCTTCGGCGTTAAGAGGTTAAACATAAAAATTTATATGTAAAGAAGATGTCAAAATAGGACTTCAGACTATATATACATGAGACACAAACTATACCATCGAAAGCGTAGACCGATCATGTCCCCCAGGCTTCAGGGCAAGTTACCCCCCACTGCATTAAATATGTGGGCCACAGAGATATTCTATGTTTAACCCCTTTGGAGACATAGTTTCCAAACCTATATATCCACTCTAGCTCTTTCCTTTTAAGAGCCAAACCTCTATAATCACCGCGTCTCAATTGAGGCACCGAATCAATGATTCTGGTTCTCAATTGTGACAAACTATGATTTTTTTTTTCACTAAAATGTCTTGACACTGGTAAATCCTGTCTCTTTGTTTTGATGTTAGATTTGTGATTTCTCATCCTGAGGCGCACTTCTGTTGTGGTCTCACCGACATAGTGTAGACCACAAGGACAGCTCAGAAGGTAAATGACACAGGACAATTGACATGTAAAAAAAAGCCCTTGATATTTATTACTCTTCCAGCTTGTGGATGTTTAAAAGAGCCATCCTTGATCATATTGTCACAGATGTTACATCCCAAACATGGGTAACACCCATGTTTGTGGGGTGCCAGAAACATTTGACTCTTTCGATTAGACCAAATATCAGCTTTGACAACACTATTTTTAATCATTGTGCCTCTTCTATAGGCCATCATAGGTCTCTCCTGAAATTCAATTATGTTTGGGAAGGCTCTGCTCAAAACCTTCCAGTCTTTCCTCAGTATCTCACCAATTTGTGAGCTTAGTGAGGAGAAAGTGGAAATAAAAGGTAATTGAACCTTATTTTCTTTAATTAACTTCCCGCCTAAGAGGTCCTGCCTGTCCAATAAATCCACCTTCCGTCTATTCAGCTCCAAAATGTGATTTGGGTAGCCACGATCAGAATTTTTTTTGCACAGTTGATCAAGTCGTGAGGATAGTTTGTCGTCTTGACTTACCACCCTCTTGACTCTGATCAATTGGCTATAGGGCAGTGATTTCAACATTGTCCTTGGATGTCCACTGGTATAATGTAGGAGGTTATTTCTGTCCATTTTTTTAGAAAACAGATCAGAGATTAGCTTAGTACCAGCAATTGAAATCCGAGTGTCCAAAAACTCATTGGCAACAGTGGAATAGGACATGGTAAATAGAATTGTAGAGTTTAAACCATTAAGAAATGTTACAAAATCCTGTAATTGACTAATTGAGCCGGTCCAGATGAGGAAGACATCGTCTATGTATCGCCACCACCGCAGTACTTGACTGAAGTGGTGGGACACATAGACAAGGTCCTCCTCCATCCACCGCATGAAGAAGTTTGCATAGGTAGGGGCCATATTCGACCCCATTGCCGTCCCTCTCTTCTGCAAATAGAATTTATCTCCTACCAAAAAATAATTCTTCATAAGGATAAACTTCAGTAGTGATCTAATAAAACCAATCTTGTCCTCAGAAAAGCCTGACCTTTCTAGATAAGAAAGCGAGGCATCAATTCCCTCCTGTTGAGCAATTGAGGTATAAAGACTACTATGGCACCTCCCTTATACGCCGGTTTAATAGTCAGGTCACTGTTATCCATTGATTCCTTAAGTGCCAAATTTTCAGCATGCGTCAAATTTCTTTGAACAAACTGGCTACTCTGCATGGTATTCAAAGAATCTATCTGATCTTTAACAAACAAAATATAAGTTTCCACAGCATGAATATTCTTAGGAGGCTGGAATTTACTCTTATTACATAATCCATAGCCCCTAAGGTGGAACATCTCATTAGTTGAAGCTACAGATGTATTATTCACATATTTGGATTGCTCTGAAAAATATGCCTTAAATTTTAATGACCTAAAAAAAACAACTTAATCTTAAACAATCAATGGGATTATTTGGACAAAAAGACAGGCCACGATTAAGCACTTTGACCTGTGGATCAGTTAACACATATGACGATATATTCACCACTAGGTCTGGAGGTTTTTCTTCCTGGTCTGGTATTGTCGTACCCCCCGTGCCGACATCATCCTTCCTCTGGATTTGCTGTGATTCATTCTTCACATGGCCTGATTTTCTGGATTCGTGGAGTGCTGTGTTCATTTGTATTTGGACTAATATATATATATATATATATATATATATATATATATATATATACACACATATATATATAGATATATACACACATATATATATATATATATATATATATATATTTTTTTTTTTCATTTTCTATATATACACACACACATTATTTGTTTTTTTCTTTCATATATATATATATATATATATATATATATATATATATATATGTAGGTAGTAGAGCCAAATTCATAATTTGGCACATCTCGGCGGTATATAACATGTGTGATCTGAGGTTTTCCAAAGGACTGCAGGAAAACCTACTGCGCTACCATTACAAAAGGTTGGCGCTCAGTTTTTCAGTTATAGAGCGCCGCGTCCCACATATAGCCATGGAGTAAAATTCTGGCCGCCCGCAGCCACCAGATGGATATGAGATCGATAGATTAGATAAATAGTAAATTTAAACTAGTTTTGGATTATCAGATAAGAATAATGTAGGATTGTTGTGTATGTGAATAATCTACTCCTAGAATTGGCATTACATTCTGTAGTTATTATTAGAAGACAGGGGAATTTTTTCAGTCATTTATGTGCTATCATTTCCTTATTTTTAACAAATGATCATGTGTCAGTCAGTATTGTCCTAGCAGGTCACATAGAGATCCATGTATCAGGAAGCGCCGCAACAAAATAATATGTGACATATGAGCAGGCCGTGACCCCTGAGTCATCAGGAATGTATTACGTTTTTGTGCTGTGGTCCTCCGATGGTGGCTCCATTACCTTTACAGTGTAGTCCTGTGTAGCACTCTGAGCCATAGAAATAGTGCACAAACTTTCCATGCAGTCAAGAACATTACAGGAGAAATATACCCCTTGTCCTTCCAAATGTATGTGTTACCTGTGCCCATGCCCAAGCACAGACCATGCCCGGGATACAATATTAAGCTAAAGATGGCAGGTCTTACGTAGGTTGGGTTAAAGTGGATCTACATGCAGTATATTCCTTTAGCCGAGATAGTAACGTACTTTTCTGCATTGCATTCTTGAAGATGTAGCTTTTCCTACACATAGACTACTGTATATGCCTGGTATAAGCGCTACATATCCAAAAAAGTACCATATGTAGGGCATATTCCGTCCAGTGAACCAGCAGAATGTACTGGGACATGTGAGGTCATACATTGTGGGATATCGCCCATACTGCGACCCTCCTTGGTATGCTGGTGGTCTCCTTACATAACGACTTGTGACTTTTTCCCTTTCTATGAGATAAAGGATCACATAATTGTTCTCCATTAATCCGATGACTGTTTCTGTAAGGCTGTCTATTCACATGAGATGTATGTTCTCTGGCAAACTCAACGGGACCGGCCGACCATCTAATGTGTATGGCGGCGTCCCGAATCTTCGACTGCAGATGTTGAGAGAAAGAAGGATCGGGCATGTTGAACTTTAACAAGCCTGATCCTTGTGTTCCATAGGAGTCGGGCAGCGGCTTTCTCCCCGAGATCACTTGTGTGCTCGGCCATGCATGTGTATGGGGGATTCGAGAGGAATAACGGTTGGCCGAACGAGTATTCGGCTCACAGCTATGTAAAATGTATGGCCAGTTTTACTCCCATGGCGGCCAGCTCACACCCGCCTTTTATTTACGATGCGGCTCCCACCCAGCTTTTATTAAGCAACAAGGTACAAGGGACCCCCATTCTTATGAAAGGTGAGAGACCCAGGCATGGATGTGCCATGAATATCTTTTGATAGAATACCAAATTAAAGGAGTTTTCTGGGAAAAGACATTGATGGTCTTTACTTAGGAAGTCACTGGAGCGCTGAGGCCCCTTGTTACTGCTAAATATCTGGGTGCCAATGTTTAGACCCCCACTGATCGGACATTTTGGGCAAAGATTTGAGGAGTAATTAATTATGAAATGATTAAAAGGGTCAATAAGATATGACACGCAGGCCGTCCATAGAGAATATATGGGTTTACATCATTGTAGAGGAGGCCACACATAGTTGTTCTCCATTGAATCAAATGGGAGTGACGGAAACTGTAGAGTGAGAGTTATAAAAAGTCAATCTGGTGAAACCAGTATTCAGAAATGCAGAGGGTGTGAGGAATCAGCGATGCCACCCTTATAATTGGTCATAGTACAGCCTCCAATACTGATCTCTCCTAGGTATAAATTTGCCTGAGGAACGATCTTCATTGATTTTCCATCTCCCTACAAGCCTCGTATTAACGGTGAGCCGGATTTCTTATTATGCAGAATATTGGTTTTATTCCTCAATTATTTGGTTTACATTGAATATTATTTAACTACTTTAAAAGCATATGCATGTAGCAGAGCTGAGTGTGTAATTGGCACAACTCGTCATTATAGCGTTATGTGTTATCTGTGGTTGTCCAGAGGGCGACACTCAAAAACCTACCACATTATCTTAACTCAGAGACTTATAGACACAAACGAAAGCCAGATAACCAGTTCAGCTCTACTACATCTGTACAAGGCTGCTTTTGAGTATCAGATATTTGATGTTAGAGGATAGAATATTTCTCTATGGTCCTTGTTTTCCGAACGAAGAGAATTGCAGATTTCTTGTGTAGCTTGCTATTTTAACACCTTAATGACCAGCTATATTTTTTCCGTTTAGCCATAACTTATTTCATTTTTTTCATTGACGTGGCAGAAATGTATTTTTTTCCTGTGCATTTGGGGGGGGATATAAAAAAAAAAAAATACTGTGTAAGTTACAGTATGTCATTTATTTTTGCAGCGTGAATATAGAAAAAAAAATTATTTTGAGCATTTTAGATTTTATGTAATGTATGGGCAATAATATATATTTTATGCTAAATAATGACTTTCTGTGGACGTTTCTTTATTTTCTCATTATAATTTTTTTTAATCCTATGAAGTGATAACTCTTCAACAACTTTATTTTTTACTTCTAATGTATTAGCACACTCCTGTATACTGTATACTAGTACATTATACTATGACGCAGGTTACCAACAGCGAGCATACTGAACAGACAGCCCTGGGCAGAGGTGTAGCTAGGTTCTCCTGCACCCGGGGCAAAGATTCAGATTGGCGCCCCCTCCCCAACTTATTTCCCGACATCTCCTTCCCCCTCGCCACGTTTGCTTTCTCTACCAATGAGGTGTAATTTTTTTTCACCATTTTTTTAAAAGCATTTCTACATTTTACAAGCGATAGTTCTATAATGCAATTAACATAAGAAAATAAATTAAAGAGGCCACACACAGCCCCCTGTAGATAGCGCCGCACACAGCCCCCCTTGTAGTTAACGCCACACAGCCCCCCCTGTTGTAGATAGCGCCACGCAGCCCCCCTTGTAGATAGTGCCACACACATCTCCCCTTGTAGATAGTGCCACACACATCCCCCCTTGTAAATAGCACACAGAGCCCCCTTGTAAATAGCGCCACACAGCTCCCCTTGTGGATAGTGCCACACACAGCCCTCTTCCCCCCTTGTAGATAGCGGCACACTCCCCCCCCCCCTTGTAAATAGCGCCACATTCCCCCCCCCCCTTTTAAATAGCGCCACACTCCCCGCTTGTACTTAGCGCCACACGGTAAACAGAGCGGTGAGCGGTAGCCTACTGCTACCACTCTCCGCTCTGCCTGGTGTGACTTACCGGAGGAGCCGAGGTCATGTGGCGCAGGCAACAGCGGAGTTCCTTCTGACTAGGGTCGGTGGCAGCCAGGGCCGGCCTTAGGTTGGATGGCGCCCTGTGCGGGACTCTCTATTGCCGCCCCCTACACAAACCAAAAATTAACCACATATATGGACACGTTGGAACATATATACTTTACATACATAAAGATAGATATTTAGGCAAAAATACATATATACATACACACATTCTGGAATATATACATACAGGTAAATATATAGACGTACAGACACATATATATATATATATATATATATACACACACACACACACACACACGCAGATAAATACACAGACAGGGACATATACAAATACATAAAAGGCACAACTATACAAGCACAAAGACACATTCACAAACAGACCCATATATACCCACACAGGCACATATATACCCAGTACAGATATTGTTGTAGATTTCACGTGCAGCCCTATGTAACACCACAGATAACACACAGTGATAGCTCTCTGAGTACAGATAATGTTGTAGTGTTACCTGCAGTCCTATGTAACAGCACATATAACACAGTGATAACTCTCTGAGTACAGATAAGAGGCAGAGCCCAGTGGTGCCCCCTACATGAAGGAAGTTGCAGCACGGGAGTGGACCAGTCCAGTCATCTGACCTCATGTCACTGACGTGAGGTCAAGTGACTGGACTGGTCCACTCCCTGGCTGTCACAGACCCCAGTCAGAACGCAGCTGCGTGATTTCCCGGCTCTTCCTAAAAATGATCGCTGCTGCAGGTGTCCGACATACATGGCGCCTATCAGCAGCGATCAGCAGCTCTGCGGCGCCCCCCCCTTCCCTACCACCTAGTTGCGCCAGGGGCACATGCCCCGCAAGCCCCCCTAGCTACGCCCCTGGGGTCCTTTCTAGGTCCCATGGGCTGACCGCAGAGGGTTCCCCCAGTCTCTGATCACGTTTCCAGTGATGCGATAAAAGACTACAGTCCCCTTTGATCATGCTACGGTCACAGACTGCTGCGATCAAAGGGTTAAACAGATCTGAATTCAGATCAGAATTCAGATCATCTGAATTCAACAGGCCGCTCTAAGTACAGCTCTACTCTTAGAGAATGAATGCACTTTGGTTCGCTCCTAAGCCTTTTCTACTTAGACGCCAAAACACGTCGCAGTAGATTCTGGACCTGTACCGCCTGCTGTCAAAAGATGGTGGGCGGTTGGTAAGGAGTAAGGGTATGTTCACACGGCCTATTTACGGACGTAATTCGGGCGTTTTTGCCCCGAATTACGTCTGAAAATAGCGCCTCAATTGCGCTGACAAACATCTGCCCATTGAAAGCAATGGGCAGACGTTTGTCTGTTCACACGAGGCGTATATTTACGTGCCGCTGTCAAATGACGGCGCGTAAATAGACGCCCGCGTAGAAGAAGTGACCTGTCACTTCTTTGGCCGTAATTGGAGCCGTTATTCATTGACTCCAATGAATAGCAGCGCTAATTACGGCCGTAATCGACGCGGCGTTCAAGCGCCTGCACATGCCGGTACGGCTGAAATTACGGGGATGTTTTCAGGCTGAAACATCCCCGTAATTTCAGCCGTTACGGACCCCCGCCGTGTGAACATACCCTAAGGCTGGATTTACACGAGCACATTACGTCCGTAATGGACGGAACGTATTTCGGCCGCAAGTCCCGGACCGAACACACTGCAGGGAGCCGGGCTCCTAGCATCATAGTTATGTACGATGCTAGGAGTCCCTGCCTCTCAGTGGAACTACTGTCCCGTACTATTCAGTACGGGACAGTAGTTCCATGGAGAGGCAGGGACTCCTAGCATCGTACATAACTATGATGCTAGGAGCCCGGCTCCCAGCAGTGTGTTCGGTCCGGGACTTGCGGCCGAAATACGTTCCGTCCATTACGGACGTAATGTGCTCGTGTGAATCCAGCCTAAAGTTGGAGGAGCACTGATATGATAATTCTAATCCTGCAGTCATGTGTTACTCCTCTTTTACTCACGAAGAGGGAGCACAGGAAGTGGAGTAACACATGTCTAAAGGATCAGATTGAAGTAAGGGTTTGTTTGTAGTCTGTAACCATGGAGACACATAGGTCTGCATAGGGGTTGTATACAGAAAACGGTAGTAGATTTTCAAGAGTATTTGCAGAATTGCTTCATATATTTAATTTTAAATGCATTGGAGCAATAAAAAAAAAAAAAGAAGTGGACATACCTTTTAAGTCTGTCATCACAACAGATGCATTTTTGCGCAAAATAGAAACATCGATTACAATGGGCGATGTTGTGAAATGATTGAAGAAATGTGACCATTGTTGCTAGTTTCTTTTTTTTTTTCTGCACATAGGTTAATATTTCAGATAAAACGAAGGTAACTGCAGTCTCCAATATGTCATCCAATTTCTTCAAAGGATTTGTCCTACTAGGTGAGTAGAAATAGAAAGGCATTCCTGCACGAATATATAAACCTTACACATACACTAAACATAAAATAATACATTATAATAATAATAAATTCCACCCTAACTGTATTTCTACATAGATGCAATTCAAGGGGTCAACCTCTGTCCATATGCCCTGTTAGGGGACCCCTTCTATGACACCCATATGCCCTATTTAGGCTACTTCTCGGTCAGATGGACTGGAGAGCAGATGTAAACCGTGAATACCGCTCTGAAGGACTTAGTGCGACCAGGTGTTAGAAGGATGACCATTCATTTGAATGAGCTCAATGTAAGACGACATTCATCCTGCAGCAGCCAATGAATAGGGATGATGTATTACATTGTGGTGAGGAGTCCACCAGAGCTGGAGTCACTTTTTGCAATGGCTCTCTGGTCTGACTAATAGAGGTTGGTCCCGTGCGAAGCCCCCTTCCCCCCTACAATGTTAATTTGTCCTTATGTGGCATAGTTTGGATTAAAAAATATGGGTAAACATGGATTTACAATACATTGAGTTTTATACGACAACAATACCTATGTATCAAATCTATATTGATCTATTGTGTGTGTGGGGGGGGGGGGGCGACGACCCTAAAGACTTGCAAGTGTTAACCAAGTTTTACTGAGACTGAATAGGGCAGGTCCAGTTGGGGTATGTTCACACGCTGTGTTTTCAGGCGTATTTTGGGGTGTAATTGCAATATTTTTTTTTTTTAAAAAAGGCACGTAAAAAAAGCACTTCTTGAGCCGTTTTTCATCATGTCAATGGAAAAAATCACTCCAAAAAACGCATGAAAAAAAACCCCCCAAAACAGCTCGGTCATTTTCAGCCGTTTTTGATTCTGCGTGTGAACATACCCTTTCAGGACTGGATCCTAGTCAATTGTCGGAAAGTTGCTTGTTCTAAAGTGACGTTGCCTTTCACGTGCACCCACGTAACATACTCCAATTTTTTTTCCAGGTTTTCTTTGTCTTTGGGTGACCCCAACAGAGGAGAAACTCAGTATAGTCCAGAGTCCAAAACCGGCCAAACTTAATGAACCGGTTTCACTAATTCTTGAGGGAGTGAATACAACAGGCATCCATTACTTTAACTGGTTTAAAGCAAGAGTACCAGACTCAGATAGACTGGTCATTGGATACCTCAAAGGTCGCAACCCTCTTTTTGAAAACGGAACATTCAGAGAAGGTACTGTTGCAGAAGAGAACGGGACCCTGACGTTTTCGAATTTCTCTAGATCCCAAGTAGATTTCTACTCAGTTCAAGTACAAGGGTCGATCTTAGAAACAGACACCATTGTATTGATCGGTGAGTATGCCAAACTACAGTATGGCTAAAGTTCATTCATCATGGTTTTTAAAGGATCCATGACTGATCCCATTGACTTATAATGGGATCCGTCAGGTTCTGGGTGAGTTTTTAAACAAGGAGAATGGCATATCGAACTTTAAAGTGCAACTAAACTTTTAACATGTCATAAGTTTTGATCGGTGGGGTCCGAGCGCGAAGACCCCACCGATCGCTAAAACGAAGCGGCAGAAGAACCCGGGTGAGCGCTGTGCCGCTTCATTTCTGATCGTCTTTCTCCGGAAAGCAGAGCGAGCGATGTACGGACTCATACACTTTCTATTAAGCCTTTACACTGCTCCGAAGCTGATCAGAAACAAAAGTGACAACGCTCACCCGAGCGCTTCTGCTGCTTCGTTTTATCGATCGGTGGGGGTCTCGTATCGTTATAGTGGTCCGTGCTCCATTTCCTGGTACAGGGCTGTAAAATTTCTGGCTTCCTACAGTTGCCACTAGATTATGATTTATAAAAATAATAATAATAATATACAGTATGCATTAAGCTCCCCCTAGTGGCAGCTTCAGGAAGACAGAATTTTTTCATTTAACTCTGAGGGTATGTGCACACGATAAGTGGCTTTTACGTCTGAAAAGACAGACTGTTTTCAGGAGAAAACAGCTGCGTCGTTTCAGACGTAAAAGCTCCTCCTCGCCTTTTTTTTGGCGTCTTTGACGCCCGTAATCTTGAGCTGTTCTTCATTGACTTCAATGAAAAACGGCTCAAATTACGTTTCAAAGAAGTGCCCTGCACTTCTTTGACGAGGCAGTCATTTTACGCGTCGTCGTTTGACAGCTGTCAAACGACGACGCCTAAATTACTGGTCGTCGGTACAGTAGGTCGGCAAACCCATTCAAATGAATGGGCAGATGTTTGCCGACGTATTGGAGCCGTATTTTCAGGAGTAAATCGAGGCATAATACGCCTCGTTTAGCCTGAAAATAGGTCGTGTGAACCCAGCCTAAGGGGGCAATTTATTAAGACTGGCGTTCCATACGCCAGTCTTAACAGAAAGAAAAGTTGAAGCAAGATGCAATACATTTATAATGAGGCAAATGCCACTTAATAAATGTGTCGACCTTTCAAACCAACGACCGTGACCATGAGCCACCCCCCATCGACCATAAAATTTAAAAAAACACATACTCCTCTTACAATTCCAAAGCGGCTCATACAAGACCCAAAATGTGACGCAGCACTCAACGACATCAGTACATTATAGGAGTCGTGTCATGATGGGGGGACCTGAAGGGAAGAAGAAGAGCAGTGTGGGGAGCATTAATAAAAACAATTTTTACATTTATTTAACGGTCTGTTGGGGGAAGGAGTATTCTAGTCGGGGGGGGGGGGGGGGGACCAAGGTACAGTACGGGCCTCTGCCTTGATACACTCCACAGAGGAAAATCTATGCCAGGTTGGAGTAGGTGTAGATTTCCACAATAATTTATGCCAGTTTTATAAGAAATGTGTTGGCCCGCTGTGGTCCCACACCCTTTCCCAAGTGCAAAAAGTCACTATTTGCAGTGCAGTGGGCCCTTGTGCTACTTACTAGGCCAGAAAACTGGCGTGGAAAGGTTGATAAGTCTCCCCAATGTCTATGCAGAGGATTTGGAGCTATGTATCTCTGACATCCAGGGCACATGGACCGGGAAGGTTGAGATGAGAACACCCCTTTAAAACACAAAAACAAGCATCTTCTTGGCTGCTACGGGCAATATGTTTTTTTTTTTAAATCTAGTTTTTATACCTGGTCATTTATAGGGTTAAGACACCAGGAGTGAATTGATGACGCTTCATTAACCCGAGTTCTTCACCTGTTTCTAGGTTCTAGCCCTTCTCTGATATCCTCCAGCTTTCTTCTCTTGGCCACAGCGCTGTTCTCATCCCTGAGACTCCTCTGAGAGGGAACGTCCATAAAAGACAGAACGAGGTGAGTGGCCAAATCCACCCTACAGCATCTCAACCACAGAAATTGTCTACACAGAGAAGGATCCAACACACGGAAATTAATCAGCGGAGTAAATACGAAAGTCAGTTTTCAGAAATGCGACTTTTGCATTGGATGGAATGACTGCCGTCTGCTTAAAGTTGCAAACCTCCCTTGTTAAATATGCGCAATCTTTATAAAATGTGCCAAACATCAAAATGGGCGACTTTTCACTTTCCTCTAATTTGCGACAAAAAGATGTAACTAGGTGCACAATGCAATATTTATTCGCGCAAATTACTTTCACCCAACTCCGCTGTCTGTCGGACAACCCTGCGACCCCCTCCACTAGTCGGGTCCTCCATATTGTAGCAGAGGTTAGAAGTACTTAGACACGATAATCATGAGACTAATGGAGACTCTTTTTAAAAAGGTAGGAACTATTAGCCGGGTTTCCCATATTGCGATTTAGCCAATTTTTTGGAACACATATACGGCGATTGTTCCGGGTATTTGCGTCACAAAGTTGACCTATATCACCATTTGGTAAGAGACGCACGAGCTGAAAAGGCTTATGGAAGGGGGGACTCGGGTGGAATAATTTCCCCGGACGTAGCACTAACAATCAATATGAAACAGGAGCGGCAGGGAAGACACCCCACACCGCAGCAATAGGTAATGATCGTCGGGAACCCGACTGGTGATGTGGTAATATTTGTTAAAATGGGTAACAAATGGAACGCAAATTTGTAACTAAATATGTAATAGGGTACAATGTACCATGGAGAGTGGAGTACGAATGAGTAAAATATTTGAACATTTTTAAGAAGGTACAAATGTTAGATGTGTAGGATTTACGTACTTAATTTGAACCCCGTGTACCTTTTCCGACAAAACGATTCCTATTACTAAAAAGTTGCAAATCTTTGATATAATGATCAAAAATTGTGAATGTGAGGTTAGAGTCGCATTTTATGTCAATATTTTTGCGCATTACATTTGAGAAATGTGTTAGCCAGTTGGACATTTTAGCCCAATGTGATGGTTGGGCTCAGGAGGTAGCTATTGCATCTGGATCCAATTGCTAAAGGGGTCCCCTAGACCACTCTGTTGCATGAGAACAGTGATGCCACATATTATAATGCCCCTATAACTGCCTTCACACACCATAAATCCCCCACACAGTATGATGCCCATATAGTTGCCCTCCACACAGTATAATACCCATAGCTGCCCCCAGAATATAATGCCCCTATAACGGTCCTCCACACCATATATCGCCCCATAACTGCCCGCACAGTATAATGCCCCTATAACTGCCTCCACACAGCATAAATCCGCTATAGCTGGCCCACACAGTATAATGCCCATATAGTTGCCCTCCATACAGTGTAATGCCCCTATAGTTCCCCTCCCACAGTATAATGCCCCATAGCTGACCCCAGAGTATAATGCCCCTATAACGGTCCTCCACACCATATATTGCCCCATAACTGCCCCCCCCCCCACAGTATAATGCCCCTATAACTGACTTTCACACAGTATAAAGTCCTCTATAGCTGCCTCCACTCTGTATAATGCCCCCATAGCTGCCCCAATAGTGCCTGATAAAATAGTGATATACATACTCACCTAACCCTGTTCCAGCGACGAGTAGAGGAGATCCCTCTGGTCTGTGTGGCACGGCGCAGACTGGTGCGATGATGTCACTGCCTCGCGTCCGGCGATAAATATTGGATGGTAGAGAAAGGACCTTACGGTCCCGTGCTCTACCATTGGGTTCAACTATATCGGAGTCCTGAAGACCGTTTAAACCAGGAAAAAATTATTGATAAAACGGAAACTCGCAAGAGGACGTCAATTAATTGCGCCGAATTTCGATTAATTGCCCAGCCCTATATGAAAATATACTATTCAGGCTGACAGGACACGTGGAAGTTGTAGAATTGCCACAGGTTGGAGACCGCTGGCCTAAATTGATACAGAGTAACAAATCTTAATCTGCGAGCAGGACTAGATCAGGATGGGTTTTCAGAACGATCGTTCACTGACAAAAGCAGAGATCTTGAGAATGTGGAGGAATTTAAAACACAAAGTATATTAGAAATAATTTGGAGGTAAGATAACTCAGGTGTAGGTTAACGGACAGTCATATAAAGCCAAAAGAAACTCAGCTCTGCTTCATCTGTATAAAAAAATGCCAGAAATGTGTGTAAAAATAGGATTATAGATTTTAGGTGATTTTCTTTTCTTCCTCCAGGATTCAATCTAAGGAACATATTGATTCATACGACAGTGATGTGATCTCTTCCCTCCATAATCACGGTGTTGGCATAGACCTTGCCCAAATAAATTAAGTCTCCGTTTCAACAATAATGAGAAAAATGACTTCACTCTTCTCATCACGAGCGAAAACCCAATAACAAGAAGGAAGCATTTAGGATTTCCTCCTGACAAACCAAAGTATTTATTGCATGAGACCCTGGAGGAATATTATCCAATAGCATGCCACTGCTCGTACACAGAAATGTGTCCCCCTCCCCCCCTGTAGATTGTGAGCCCACTGGTTATGGGCAATACCACTGTTAGTATTAGTACATCATTCCCATTGGTTTTTCTTTTTGACCTTGTTTTGTGATTTTTAGTCTGTTAGTGATGATCGGGGAAGAGTCATAAGGCTCCCCATAGTTGGTGTGAAGCTAAAATTCCTAGCATGCCATGAAAGCCACACAGTCATCAAATGTCTGGACTTTGTAGTTTATCATCATCTGTAAAGCTGCCAATTTCAGGCCACTGCTGGAATGATCACAAGTGTGTTGACCTTGTAGGAGGCAGTGACCCGTTCACTTATGTAAAACCCAGCGTTTAACAAGTAGCCATGAAGTTGATAATCTAATTAAGAAATTAGTTTTATTGTGTGCAAGAATAAAGAACTGTGACAACAGCAGGAGAGGATCATGTTGATTTTGTGGGAGGCAGTGACCTGTCCACTTTCATTGATAAATCACTGCATTTAACAAGTAGATGCCATGAAGTGGATAATCATCTAAGCAAGAAACGCGTTTTATTGTGTGCAATAAAGAACCCTGTGACAGCAGCAGGAGAAGAGTGTGCTGATTTTGTGGGAGGCAGTGACCTGTCTGCTGATCATTATATTGGTTAGAACAGAGCTGCATGTCCTTATGTGAGGGTGGGGCATGATGTGGGATGCAGGGTACCTTGGAATAACTTATTTGGACGAATCCTCCAAACTCATTGGAAGGGAACAAAATCAGATAAAGTCAGGCCAAAGTAACCAATATACTAAGGCTGTAGTAATATAAAAGGAAAGCAATCACAAAAATTCAGAAGACTGGAAATGCCTCAATGGACAAAAATAACCCAATGTTTACCTGTGACAATTCTAAAACTGAATGAAGGAAAGTGTTATATACATACCAGGGCTAAAGCAATGACTCTGTGGACTGTTTACAAAATATAAGGGTTCACATATTTGTTATTTTTATTAGTGATCGATTGTTATTTTAAATAAAGATATAAACATTGTGTATGGTGTGTTTTATTATTGTGAATGTTCCATTTGTATGACTCTTGTTCCGGTACTGCCAAAAAAGGTCTCTTCACCAAAGGCCACATGTTTTGTTCCCTACATTTAGCGTGTTCGCCAGGAAAGCTCCCAACATACGCGCTAAAAGCTTCCACAGGGCTCCATTAGCTCGACGAAGGCAAAATGAGTGTTCATTTGTACGTCAGGGTTGTATAGGTCGGTATATCGCACAATATAAAAAAAAAAAGTAGGCATGGAATAGTAATAGACCACTACGCTACTTCATACAATGGGTTCCCCCACAACAACAAAAAAACGGGAGCCTATGGGTATGGCATACGCCACAGGAATCTCTTGAACCCCTTCTCTCCTCAGCCATTTCTTTTTTTCCTCCCCACAATCCAAGAACCATAACTTGTTTTTTTACAGGACGAGTTGTAGTTTTCAAATGGCACAATTTTGTTATACCATATAATGTACCGGGAAACTGGAGAAACATTTACGGCCATACCAAATTTATAGTTTTTTTTTTTTCTTCTATTTACCAATTCCGCAAAATATTTTTTATTTTTTTTTTGTGTTGGCATATTCTGAGAACTACAACTTTTGAGTTCTCTCAATGGAGCAGTGTGAGGTCTGTTTTTTTGCAGGACGAGCTGTAGTTTTTATCCTTACGATCTTGGGGCCCATATGACTTCTTGATCACTTTTTATTTTATTTTTTTAATTTTAGAGCGATGAGGCGATTTAAAAACAATTCTGATTTTATTTTACTTTTTTTAAATGGCATACACTGTGCATAATAATATCTCGTACTTTTGTTTGGACACAGGGGTAACCATGTTTTTTTTTTTATATTAAGGCAAAAATACGAAAAGGGAATTCTTTGAACTTTTAGTATTTTTTCCTATATTAATAAAAAGTTTAACTCATTTAGAATTTTTTTTTTTTTTTAGTCCCACTGGTACAGAACACCCGCAGTACTTATGTATTGTACTTTTGCAGCTCTCCTGTTAAGCCCGACCTCTACCAGGACTTAATAGGAGCACAAACATGACAGACCTTCATTAGGCCCCCAGGCTGCCATGATAACCACCTGCACCCCGCGATCGTGTCACAGGCAGACTGATGGGATGAGCCACTAATGGCATAGATGCCGCAGTAGCTTTTGACCACAGCATCTAAGTGGTTAAACGTCCAGGATTGGAGTTCGCTCAATCCTGTCCGTAACAGTGACGTGCCGGCAGTAACATACAGCCCACACCCGCTGGGTACGAAGAGTCAGCTTTTCATGACCTATACGTTAAATGAATTCCGTAATAACCTGGGATTGACTGATGGGTCAAAGCCTCCATTTATTGAACACGTCCGAAGCCGGTCTCAGTGTACGCGTTAAACGCAAGGAAACCGTGATGGTTGTCACCTTTAAAGAACCTCTTTCCACGCACCCTATTAGGTCACAAGAAGTTGAGGGTAGCGCCTCTACATAGACCAGTCCTACTCTGGAACGTATGTGCATTACACCTATTATCTTCAATTGGTCATAGTTTCACTGGTCATAGTACCTGGGTCTGAACTGTATTTCTTACATATCATGCTTCTGTCCCGACTTAAGATTGTTCCTTAGGCTCCATTCACACGAGCATGACAGATTTAAGGCTCGTTCAGACCAGCGTAATACTCGTCCCACGCAATTCATTGGGGCCACTCACACATGCGTTGTTTTTCACACGGCGAGCGTCCATTGCGTGAAACTCGCTGCATGTCCTATATTGATGTGTTTTCACGCACGTGGTCGCACATTAAATCTATGGGTGCGTGAAAACCACGGACAGCATCCGTGCGCGGTCAGTGTTTCACGCATCAAATAAGTTGAGAAGCAGAGAAATAATGAAGTGCTTGCACGGCCGTGAAGAACACATGCCACACGCAAAACACACCGATGCCAATACACAATGCAACAGAAAGTCAGGCAAAACGCTGCGTCTTTTTTATCGGACACACTAGTCTGAATGTAGCCATACGCCCGTAAATCTGTCCGTGTACGTTGTGTTTTGCATCAGTGTGCTGTGTGTGTGGCATGTGTTTTTCAGTTTGTTTTTTTAATGTAATCGATGCGTGAAACATGGACAGGATACGGATGCGCGTCCGTGCGCTGTCTGGTTTTCACGCACCCATTGACTTCAATGGGCGGCTAGATGCGTGAAAACGCACCAATATAGGACATGCAAGGAGCTTCACGCAACGGACACTCGCTGTCTGAAATCTCACGCATGTGTGAATAGCCCCATAGAAATCAACGGGTCCGTGTACCATGCCTCGTTTCAACGCACAGCACACTGATGAGAATCACGCTCACCTGAATGAGCCTTTACGGTTTGACACCTGAGAATACTTAACATCTGCTTGTCCTATGATCCTATCCTCTCCCTTAAGGTTGTTAAGAAAATAATGGGATTTAAAAGCACAATAAAGAGAAACCGTCTGGTCTACATTTACATTCCTGAGTCATGTACCTCCCTCTCAGGTTCTGCACACAGGAAAATTCTTGCAGCCACCACTAGGGGGACCTTAGTGAGGACAGATTTATTATGGAGTTCAATGGGAGCTGTATACTCAGATTGCTGAAGGGATGTGTGTGTATATAAAAATTTTGCAGATTCACACGCAATAGGGGTGGGGGGGGGGGTTTGAATGAGGGTGCATGAATGGACATGCATGTGTGACAACAAGCTGCGGTTAACAGTGTGTTAAATTTCTGGATTTATTTTTTACATGAAATAGCAAAATAAAATTCTCCCAAAAAATACAATAAGGATTAAAAGCATACGGCATTGATACCAGGGTGGAAATGCTTAACTTTAAAATACGTCATATCTGAAAATTAAGGATGGCACATGGTTCAACGCAGGTTAAAAAAATATATCACATCAGGGGGACTGTACAGCCATAATTCTTCAAGTGTTCTGCCCGGTTCCTGTAACACCAAAACAAACATTTACTAATGAGAAGGATCATTTTATAGAACTCTGCAGCTCATAGATAATTGCTTATATAGCAGTTACCAAATATGTTATCTGTACTGCGCCTTTAAGCAGCTGAAGTATTAGAATAATGCCTGGCTATGGGAAACTACAAGTCAGCGGACTACCGGCTATTTTATCTAAAGGGCAGTCTACAAGTTTCAGAGAGGTCTGCAGGGAATCCCCTGTCCCGTGGATAGTTTCCACATCTTTTATTGGGGGGGGGGGGGGGCGCTACATTTAAGGGGTTGCCCAGGATTAGACAAGCATGGCTGCTTTCTTTCAAAAACAGCACCACACCAGGTTATATATGGTACTGAAGCTCAGCCCCATTCACTTCAACGGAGCGCAGTTGCAATACCAGACACAACCCATGGATGAATGTGACGATGGATCAGGCACTGCGTTGTGGCATGCATTATAAAGGGAAGCCGCGACGCAGCAGATGTGAACAGAGCCTGAGAAGTGCACATATAGCAATTGCCTAATATACTTCTAGGGGGAAGGAGATTTCCTCCTTCACAAGTTTGATTGATCCAATATTATCACCGGGGACATCAGAAACCTCTCCATTACCCCACATTTTCTATAGGGGGGGGGGGGGAGACGGACTGCTGGGATTTTTGGCCCATTATCAGATCACTTACTGGTGCAGGGACTGATCCCTGTAATAGAAGCGTATTATGGCACGGCTGGACGTGTACCGATCAAATGCAATAGACATAAAATTATTACTTACAGGTTTTTTTATTCACAGCCTCAGAGCACATCTTCTCGGACGTTGGCTAAAATATAAATACGTACATGGTCACAGAGGGAGAAATGGCGATAAATACACTTCTATGCAATATTATATATACTCAAAGGATATGACCTTAAATATAGCCCAAGCACGACAGTGACCTTTAGGACATATTCTCTTAAAAAGTGTTCCTCTTGTCATGTGTGCCGCCGCGTCACTTTTGAAAAATGTCCGTTGTAACAATAGAAAAATGTCGAGATAAAAAAAATAAATAGAAGAAACGATGAAACTTTGGCTGCTGCACTGATTTTTTTTTCATAAATAATAAATTATAAGAACCCACCAGCTCTCCTGACGTGTTAAGAAAGCAACATGGTTTTACCATTCCTCTTGCCAAGTTGTTAATTTAGTCACATATTTCCAGGAGGCGTAATAGGAGGAACTACACAACACAGAGAAAAGATGCTAAAGAGTTGTTATTTCATGGGGAATACAAGCATTTACTGAATTACACGTCAGGAGAGTGGACGGGTCCTCTAAGTTTTCGGTAAAAATGCTATTTAAAGGGTAGTTGTAGCCAAGTATTAATCTGTGGGGTCCTTTCAACGCTGATCAGATTTTTCTGCCTCGACAGTTACCCTTTAATCACATTATAAAACTTTAGTTTATGGCTGACTACTAGCCTAGAAAATCCAACATGAGGGATCATCATTGGTCCAAAAATGGCTGATAAATGGGGGAAATAGTCGAAATTGGGTGTGTAAGAACTGTGCCTAGGAGCCGTTCAAGAAAGATCTAACATCGGCATAGTTGTGGACTACTGCAAGATAGACCTAATAGTCGCACCATGAAAATCTTATTACATAAAATAAATGTGCAACACAACTTACACAATGATCAAAAAGGTGTAAAAAATTAAAAGCCTCCATAAGATACACACATTGTGGTTAGACTCTCACAGACATGGTTATAATGGAACAACCTTTGCATTTCAGTTCTATTATATTATGAGGTTATTACGCTCCAGGTAGATTATCGGGCAGATTTACTAAGGTGCACAGCGTGAACACAGGAGAAATATTCAGAATCCCGTCACCAAAGATAAAGAGATCAAAGAAACAGGTTTATAATGGAATTAAAGGGGATGTCTGGGTACAGGCGGCTTATCATACTGATTACCTATTCACAGGATGGGTCATCAGTATACGATTGGTGGGGGTTCTGGCTGCCTCTGGGCATCGCATGTTATGCAGTGGTTGGTGATGGCGGCAGATGGCTCCGTACACTGTATAGCGGCCGTACTGCAGAACAGAAACTCTGCTCCTATTGACTGCAGCACGGCCTCTATACTGAGACCAGAGCAATCGGCTTCCGGCACGGCGCACTGCAGAATGTCTGGTGCCAGGAGGCAGCTGCAACAGCTGATCTGTGTGGGGTCCGGGTGTCGGCCCCCTGCCAGTCATACTCTGATGACCAATCCTGTGGTTAGGTCATCAGTTGGAAAGACCTCCCCATGCCCAGACAACCCCATGCCACCAGCATCCAAAGCACCTTTCCAGGCAATCGGCTGTAACATGGAGTCTACATTAAATTTGTAATAAAAACTTTCATTACATTTAGACCTCATTCACACAGCAGAGCTGCCTGTACGGGGTACACAGACTCTCTTTGGTTTAGTATTAGAGCTCAGTGTTCCACCATATTTTTTTTTTTTAGGTTTACTAGATTTTTATGAAACCTAAACATCAAACCGGATCGGTTACCTTAATATGCTGCCCCATAAAACTGTCACTAAAACGGCTGCATTATGGCCGTCTGATCGTGTCCTTAGTCTAGCTCCATCAGAACAAAAAAAAGGGATAAATTGGCAAATATTGGGTCGCTGATTTTTCTCTTTTTGGCTGCTACCAGAGAGAGGCAAGAGCTCACAACTTTCCGCTTCCTTATACTGGTTGTGGACCAAGATACCGTTGCACTTATAAAGTTTCTCCACCCGAACTAAATGATTTCACCATCAAGAAAGTTAAATGGTTTTTCTCAGGATAGACGACATTGATGGCAGATCGATCGCTAGGATAAAGTGACAGTCTGCTGTCGATCCCGTGGTCTCCGGAGAATGCCCGGGCGGAGCTGACAGGAGACAGTGATATGGCGTTTTAATAGCGCCTCGGCTACAGATCTCCGCTGACTGGACATTATAGATATATCCTAACCATATGCCATTAAGGTCTCTCCTGAGACATAAGGGTCTGGCTAGACGTGAAAACCAACCACCTTTTCATGGGGTCTGGGTAGAAAAAGTTTCCAAAATTTGGTGACTTTACTTTTCATTTACCAAACTTCCAATTTTTTACTTTGGGTGGAGAGACAGTGGTTAGTAATGTTTCCTTGCAGCATAAGGGTATGTTCACACGCAAAATACGTCTGAAATTACAGAGCCGTTTTCGGGCGAAATAGCTGTTTTTCAATGGAGTTGATGAAAAACGGCTCCAAAAATGTCCAAATAAGTGACATGCACTTCTTTGACGCGGGCGTCTTTCTACGCGCCATCTATTGACAGCGACGCGTAAAATTACACCTCGTCTGAACAGAACATCGTAAAACCCATTGCAGGCAATGGGCAGATGTTTGCAGGTGTAATGGAGCCATCTTTTCAGGCGTAATTGGAGTCGTAAAACGCCCGAATTACGCCTGAAATAGGCCGTGTGAACATACCCTTAGAGTCCTGGGTTTGAATCCAACCAAGTGCAAACTCTGCATGGATTGTGCAGGTCCTCCCTGTGTTTCTTGGGTTTCCTCCCACACTCCAAAAACCTACAGATAGTGGGGCTCAAAATATAAATTCCCTCTGTACAGTGAGTGCCGGCATCATCTGTACAGCGCTGCGGAATATGTTGGCGCTATATAAGCATCAGAAATTATTAATAAAATGTTCATAATACATAAAGTGGACCTCCATTATTGTAAATGATATGAATCATATCAAATCATATCTAAGTGGACAGGGAGAGCTTAGTTCCCTGCGAATGCCAAAAACCTGAAGTGGAACAATTATGGGCCCCGTCTTTCCCAGAGCATGCCAGGAACGTAGGGCCAGTGCAGGGATTTGTATGCCATGCACTCGGCCCTGGTAATGTTTCAGCTTTTCTGGCATGCTGGGAGAGGGTATTTCCACCACAGCTGTTATATTGGTCCTTGCTGTCCATGGGAGTTTTGTGAACGATGGCCATACAGCCCTTGTATTGACTACAGGGGACCATTATATACACAGTCTCATTATGAGGACTCCCCACCCCTAGAGGAGTGAGGATCGCTCCACCTTTTTTGGTCCATTCACAATTGGCACTACCTGGTTTACATTTAACTTTTGACCTATGGCACAGGTTGTAAGTCTGATCGGATGCCAAGCTAGTAATGTTTACATTACACAAAAGTGCCTGAACTTTGCAAATTCAAGTTATTTCAGATATCCATGCACGCAATTACCCGAGCAGGCGAAAGAAAGCAGAAAGAGAAGCAGAGAATAAATACTGGAGACGATCGTACGAATTCTAACACTTAAAAGGATATTCTCCAAATAGTACATGCAAATATGGTTCAGGCTGTGCAGACAAGACTACAATTCTCATGAAGCCCCCAGCATTAGTAAATCTGCCGGTCAGAGGTGAATCATGCAAACATGGACTTTTGATGCAGCGTGACCTTGATTTAGGTCTTGTAGAGCTGAAAGATCCAATAGGTTTCTTTAATATTAATCCTCTGGATAGGATTTCCACCTCTGACTTTCATAAGTAACCCATGATTTTTGGGGAAATAAAACAGAAGGCATGGTCGTCATCAGTTGAGACGAGCTGTAGATAAAGAAACCAATGGAAAAAAAAAAAAAGTCAATTGTCAACACGATAAACTAGTCAAGTACAAGCACAAAGCTGACTAAACAGAGGGCGATACCATAATTCCCATCGAGTTATATATAGCGGTAGCATGCATGACTGACCACAAACTCCACCTCAGTGTGGTTGTGACCGTTAAAGGGGAAGGAATGATCTGATCTCCCTGGGTCTAGCAGTTAAAATGTCGCCAGGAGGCGACACATTTCCCTTGCATCAACCATAGTAGTATTACATGATGCCCATATCATATTTTCCTCCAGTTGCTCTTTGCTGTGTCTTTTGAGAGGGGGACCCACCACTAGAATGTCAAAATGCACTACTTAAGAGGAGCAGGTCTGCTTGGGTAAGTTCTTGCATTTCTTTTCTTAGAACTCTGCATTGCCATTCCTCTGTTATTCCTCCTGGAAAAGCATTAATGAAATGACCACTGGGCATTACCGATGCCTCTCATCAATAGCAGGTGTCCCTACACAGTCTGACACGGTCTGCACTGACAGGTCAACGTCAGACTGTGTAGAGACTAGGGTTGCACGATGCATCGAAATGTTAAAGACTGTCGATGCTGTGCACCCTCAAATGGTTCAATACCGGCGGCCCCACAGCTTAGTATTGTAATACATGAATTTGGTGACCGGCATGATGTAATGCGGCCGCTGCTGCACTAATTAGAGTCGGCGCCAGCCCTGAAGACCGGAAACATGGCACCCGCACTGCAAAGTGCACCCATGTACCTCTGTGCAGTGCAAGCTGCATCACATCATGCTTATCGTGCGGGCACACTTGCTATGCCCGAGCAATCAGGAGCGGGGCAATGGCTGTAATACACAGCCGCAGCCCCTCTCTAACGGCAGAGATCAGAAAAACCTCTGATCTCCACCGTTATCCCCTTGAATGAAGTGATCAAAACTGACCGCAGAATTGAAGTGGAAAACGAGGAGGGGGGGGACCTCTCCCATTGATCACATAACAAGGAATCCCTGTGACGCAATCGAGGGACATACCTTATATGGACAGAGAGCCCAGGGTCCAATAAAGGGCCCCAGGGCTGTCTGACCATATTTCCTGAGTTATGCCCTAACTACCTGTGTACTAAGCATCAAGTACTGTGTATCTAAAGATATACGCCAGTACATTAATGTTTAAAAATAGAAACGTAAAAAAAAAAAAACAAAAAAAAAAATGCTCTTTCACTTATTAATGTGAGGCACGAGGTATTATGAATTTTGAACATCCATGTGCCTCACATTAATAGTAATTAAACCCATCAGGTACCTCACACTTTAACCCAATATTGCTGATTGTGACACTGGTACATGATGGGGATCATTACTATTAACGTGAGGCACAAAATTCATAAAACCACGTGCCTTGCGTCAGAAAATGGAATGACTTTATTGTTGGCAAAGTATCACTTTAGTATAGAGAGCGGCAATACTACACAAAGTATCTGTATGAAAGTCCAAATTCCGGTATCGTGACAAATCCTAGTAGAGACACGTCCCCATTGACAAGAGGAATGGTAACACCCAATTCTAAATTTATTCATAAGTTTCCAGGAGGAATAACAGAGGAACAGCATAACCCAGTTCTAAGAAAAGATGCTGCAGAATTGTTATTTACTTGGAAATACAAGTATTTACTAAAACACACATCAGAAAAAGTGAGAGAAGGGGTAAAGGAAAGGGGTTTTCCCGTTAGTACAACCCCTTTAACACTATCCTTCATGTTGAACATAGGGAGCATGTGATAGAGCGAGAGCCGAGCAGGTTATATGGGTAAAGAATCAGTATAACTTGTAAGTTAAGAGACAATCTGCTGGATTTGGTCTGGTCGAATAGATCAGATACAATAGAAGATTAGCAGGTCCGGGAGCACTTGGGTAACAGTGACCGTAATATGGGAAGTTTCAAAATAACATTCAATAAAACGGTAACCTACAAAAAAACAGGAACTTACGAATAGCAAATTCAATTAACTGAGGGAAGCCCTTAAGGTGGCCATACATATAAAATGACCGCCAGCCGAATCTGTTGATTTCAGTGCGACTGGGCAATCATCTAACGTGTACGGCGGTGTCCAGACTCAACTCCGACGGCAGATGTCAGGAGAGAAGTATAGGACTATTTTTCCTGTATGAGGGGAGGGGGGGGGGGGGTGGGAAGGAATAGCTGTCGGCCGAACAAGCGTTTGACCGACAGCTATCTAAAGTGTATGGTCAGCTTTAGTCTTACGGACTGGGATCATGTACTTATAAATAGGGACTTGGAAATTAAATGGGGAGTTTTAACATTTATTTTGCATTAATAGTGTAGTGAATTTATACCCTATGGTAACAAAATGGCTAGGTCGGGAAGTTCTGAATATAATAAGGGTGGGGGATCAGAAAAAGCTTTCCAGACTTACAAAGATCTCAATAGAAATGGAAAAATGTTAACAAAAATGATTCGCATAAAAACAAAAATAAAAACGAACGACATTTATAATTTTTGGATGATTTTACCTAAATCCATAAAATGCTGAGAAAAAAAACAAAAAAAACACAACTGATAACATTGGCCCTTTACAATTATATTCCCATGGTCGTATTTTAGAGGTCAAAGAAATACCGGATATTAAAAACACATACTCTTCATCGGTGTTCACAGATATTCAGGGGGACAGTAATCACTTCTCCCCCTAAAATTACCCGCTAAACACAGAAGTATAGCTGCCTCTGAGCAAACAAATTATTGATAAAGCCCCTCGCCCAGACATCCAAGAGTATTAATGGAATGGAGTTCGGTAACAGATCGATCATTGCATCTCATCTTAGACTCTTGTAACAGGATCAGCGCCACAGGACTGGAGGACGGCTGATGTTGTACCAATAGTTAAGAAGTGTAAAAAGGTGGAAGAGTGTAACTACCGTCCAGTAAGTCCGACACCTGTGATATGTAAAATATATTAAGGTACACTATGAGACGAACTGTAAAATCAGGATGTTGGTCATGCGGCTCACGTGACATCTGGATTGCGCAAAACAATTTGATACTGTACCACACAACAGCATTGTACTGGAGCTACATAGGCAGGGACTGGGGGGGACGTGTATGTAGATAAGTAAAGAATTGGCTAAAGGGTTATGCTCATCTTCTCAAAGCATATGCCATAAGTGACTGATAGAAGAGAGTGCCACCTCTCTCAAGAACAAGGGTTCTGTGCCGCTTCATTGGCTTTCCTTGGAGCGGTGGAGTCGGCACACCACTTGCTCCGCTCTCCAAGAGAAGACAATCAGAAACTAAGCAACACAGTGATTACCCGAACGTTTCTGCCGCTTCGTTTTAGCGATCGGTTGGGTCTCTGTGCTCAGACCATTACCGAACAAAACTTCTGACATGTCACTATGAAGTCAAAAGTTTTTTAAAAGTTAAGTTACGCTTTAAAACTCAGCTTTATTGTAAAATATTACCGAAGGACCCAGATGGGCTGGCAGAATTGGCAAGACGGTGGCAGATTACATTTATCTGTTCGATCTAAAATGGTCCATCCTCAAAGAAATCAAGGGGAGTGATGAAGAACAAATAAGGGTACGACTCCTCCAAAGAGAGGTAAATCTGATCTAAACATTAAAATCTGTCATGTAAGGCCTTAACGATGTTTGCAATTTTAACGTATTCCTATGTTGATGCATATGGTCCTATAAAGAAACTAGTGATATGTTTGTTTATGACATAGCTCGGTGGTGGGATTCACTACGATTGAGAAAGGGGGCGGACCCCCAAACGTCGCATTGACGTGGCAAGACGCTAACTTTCCTCCTCGCAGAATCCCTGTGCTTTACCAAACCACCATGAACTAAGAGTGGCCTGGAAATAGTACTATTTGTGAGGTCATGTACCTATATATTCTGGCTAAAAGTAAGCTAGGCAGCTGTGCTCAATGTCAAGCAGCAGCTGCAAAAGCAAATAAGATTTTAGGGTGTATAAAAAAGGAACTAAAAACCTGTGATCCTAATTTAATCTTAACCCTCTATAAATACTTCATAAGACTGCCTCTTAAAGAGGCTCTGTCACCACATTATAAGTGGCCTACCTTGAACATAATGTGATCGGTGATGTAATGTAGATTACAGCAGTGTTTTATTTAGGAAAACGATCAAGTTTGACCAAGTTATGACCAATTTTAGATTTATGCTAATGACTTTAATGCCCAACTGGGCGTGTTTTTACTTTTGAAACTTCGGTAACGTTTGTGTGTGACTTAATGACAGCAAGCATGATCTCGCGAGATCACGCTATAAATGACAGCACAGCGTGAACTCGATGTGCTGCACTAAGTCCCACACAAACGTTACCGAAGTGTCGGGATTGTGAATAGACATCGCGTCCTGGCTGGAGGTAATGTATATTCACCGTCAGGACACTTCAGTAACGTTAATGTGTGAGTAAGTGACAGCACATAGTGAACAACGCAGGACCACTAGATGCTGAGTACATGAATGGAGAGAAGTGTATGACGCTGATTGGTCAACGATTGGTCAGCGTCATACACTTCTCTTTACAACGCTCACTTGGTCAAAAGCTAAAAAAACACCCAGTTGGGCAGTAAGAAAGTCATTAGCATAAATCTAAAATAGGTCAAAACTTAATTTAAAATTTATAGTTTTTCTAAATAAAAAAAAACACTGCTGTGATCTACATTACAGCTCCGATCACATTATGTAGGAGATAGGCCACTTATAATGTGGTGACAGAGCCTCTTTAAATATAGGATTCAGTTTTGAGCTCCACATTGTAATAAAGTTGTAAAAGAGCCAGAGAGGGTTCAAAGGAGGCCCTGTCTTACATTGAGAGGGTAGAAAAATTGTGCGTGTTCAGCATGAAAATAAAGACACCTTAAAAAAAAAAATCATATTTAACATACAGTGAAGGAAATAAGTATTTGATCCCTTGCTGATTTTGTACGTTTGCCCACTGTCAAAGACATGAACAGTCTAGAATTTTTAGGCTAGGTTAATTTTACCAGTGAGAGATAGATTATATATTTAAAAAAAACTGAAAATCACATTGTCACAATTATATATATATTTATTTGCATTGTGCACAGAGAAATTAGTATTTGATCCCTTTGGCAAACAAGATTTAATACTTGGTGGCAAAACCCTTGTTGGCAAGCACAGCAGTCAGACATTTTTTGTAGTTGATGATGAGGTTTGCACACATGTTAGATGGAATTTTGGCCCACTCCTCTTTGCAGATCATCTGTAAATCATTAAGATTTCGAGGCTGTCGCTTGGCAACTCGGATCTTCAGCTCCCTCCATAAGTTTTCGATGGGAATAAGGTCTGGAGACTGGCTAGGCCACTTCATGACCTTAATGTGCTTCTTTTTGAGCCACTCCTTTGTTGCCTTGGCTGTATGTTTCGGGTCATTGTCGTGCTGGAAGACCCAGCCACGAGACATTTTTAATGTCCTGGTGGAGGGAAGGAGGTTGTCACTCAGGATTTGACGGTACATGGCTCCATCCATTCTCCCATTGATGCGGTGAAGTAGTCCTCTGCCCTTAGCAGAGAAACACCCCAAAACATAATGTTTCCACCTCCATGCTTGACAGTGGGGACGGTGTTCTTTGGGTCATAGGCAGCATTTCTCTTCCTCCAAACACGGCGAGTTGAATTAATGCCAAATAGCTCAATTTTAGTCTCATCTGACCACAGCACCTGCTCCCAATCACTCTCAGAATCATCCAGATGTTCATTTGCAAACTTCAGACGGGCCTGTACATGTGCCTTCTTGAGCAGGGGGACCTTGCGGGCACTGCAGTATTTTAATCCATTACGGCGTAATGTGTTACCAATGGTTTTCTTGGTGACTGTGGTCCCAGCAGCCTTGTGATCATTAACAAGTTCCCCCCGTGTAGTTTTCGGCTGAGCTCTCACCTTCCTCATGATCAAGGATACCCCACGAGGTGAGATTTTGCATGGAGCCCCAGATCGATGTCGATTGACAGTCATTTTGTATGTCTTCCATTTTCTTACTATTGCACCAACAGTTGTCTCCTTCTCACCCAGCGTCTTACTTATGGTTTTGTAGCCCATTCCAGCCTTGTGCAGGTCTATGATCTTGTCCCTGACATCCTTAGAAAGCTCTTTGGTCTTGCCCATGTTGAAGAGGTTAGAGTCAGATTGATTAATTGAGTCTGTGGACAGGAGTCTTTTATACAGGTGACCATTTAAGACAGCTGTCTTTAATGCAGGCACCAAGTTGATTTGGAGCGTGTAACTGGTCTGGAGGAGGCTGAACTCTTAATGGTTGGTAGGGGATCAAATACTTATTTCTCTGTGCACAATGCAAATAAATATATATAATTTTGACTATGTGATTTTCAGTTATTTTTTTTTATATAATCTATCTCTCACTGGTAAAATTAACCTAGCCTAAAAATTCTAGACTGTTCATGACTTTGACAGTGCGCAAACTTACAAAATCAGCAAGGGATCAAATACTTATTTCCTTCACTGTATATGTGTGGTCAATACAAGGAACTAGCACATGATTCATTCATTCAAAGAACTGTACCAAGTGGGCATATATTACGTGTGGCGCAAAGGCGATTCAGACACCAATATAGGAATGGGTTCTACTATGGAATGCCCTACCCAAAGAGATGGTAATGGCAGAAACTGTCAACAAAAGGGCTACCGTAGATGCTTATCTAATGACAAATTATAGAGGGTTATAAATAATTTAACAATGAATAATATATATTAGGACTGGGAAACGTTGAGCTTGCTGGACATGTGTCTTTATTTCAACCTTGTAAATCCCGGTTCCCTCTGGATTTAGGAGTCCGGTGGGCGGTCTCACACAATGATTGACATCTCATACAGGGAAGGTTGTGAATCACTGAGTGGGACCACCTACAGGAGTCAACCCGAGCCGGAGCCTAGATCCATAACTGAATCTTCTCCCATAAAACTTTCTAGCAGTCTGCTCTATAACATGCACCTAAATAGACATGGCGAACATGCTGCCCCAACCCAGCTGACCATAGGGATCAGCAAATCAATGCAGTGGTATTAATAACACATTTATCTCTTCCAATTTTGAATTTGCTTATTTCTCCTACTTACCCGCAGAGCTGCCTTTCTTCACATACACAAAAAGCGATACTGCAATCACAACAACCACCACGATCACAGCGATGATAATTCCCGCTATAGCACCATTGCTCAATCCGCCACTGGGTTCTAAGAGAAGAGAAATAAATCTGTAATCAGTTCACAGTCGAGAGTAAAATACAATATAACAGGACAGGACTAAATTTGGTCACCATGACAATGGACTAGGAAATCGTCCATGGCGACCAGGTTTGGCTTCATGTCCTCTACACATTCGGCGGCTGGGTGCTGCATCTAGGGGCGTGTCTTCCGGCAAGATCACCCTACGTGACAGAGAACGCAGCAGGTTTTATATAAAGGCAGAGCGGTGTGCTCTTCCTACATACAGTAGCAGGCGATAGGCTGTTTGAATGTAGCTTATTGTCACTAGAGGGCGCATCACGAGAAGGGAGTACACAGGTTAGAGGTTTAGGGGTGTACTGCGTGAAGACACTGAGGGGCAAAGTATTCCGGGGTATTGTGTGAGGGGTTGGGCCA
The DNA here is from genome assembly GCF_050947455.1 of Rhinoderma darwinii. NCBI lineage: Eukaryota > Metazoa > Chordata > Amphibia > Anura > Rhinodermatidae > Rhinoderma > Rhinoderma darwinii. The sequence continues at coordinate 92,116,098 of NC_134696.1, forward strand.
AAGAGAAGTCCTGCTGGGCGATGCCTCATTCACATCAGATTTTTTGGGAAAAACGCTGGACGTATACTTTAAACTTAGGCTGCAACAGATGCCTAAGGCTAAATGCGCACGTAGAATTTGATGTGGAAAATCTGCAGGTAAATGTAGGTAAAATTCGCAACTAATAGTGCGATTTGATGAGTTTAAAATTTGAATGCGAAAATAAGTGCGGTTTTATGCTGTGGGTTTTGGTGTGTTTTTTAAATAAACATGTTAGTTACAATTCTGAGGTGCAAACGCAAGATAAATTGACGGGATGCATATTTTGAAATACGTAACGCAGGTCAATTTAAAGCACGGAAAAATTGTTGTTTGTGAAGACGAGATTACCTGGAATCTCATTTACTTCGCTGGCACTGTATTAGGAGGTGGAGTTGCCAAAGGAAAATCCGCATGTCAAATCCGCATTGTCTGCAGGGGGCCCAACGGTAAACATGTAGGTCATGAACTCTCATAATCTTTTCACGATATATGCCAGGAGTTTTCCCACAAGACACATGTATCAGCTAGCCACAGGAGTCCGACCACAGGAACACCCAGCAATGAGAACGGGCGACCGAAGTGCTTCATGAGAAAGGTGCGCACGCTCGGCCAGCAATCTATTCATAGCTATGGGACTTTCTGTACCGCGGTCTCGAAACTTTTGTTTCTGTATCGCACCCCCCTAACCAATTAGAAAAGCATATGTTCTCCGACTGTCCCCTCGTGGCGTTTTTTTTTTAGTGCGGCCAAATGTTACATTAAAGTCTATAGTAAAATATAAAATGTGCTACACACAACTGCATTTTGGTGTATGGGGTTGGAGGCAACTTTGTGGTCATTTTTTTCCACAAACGCAGCATGTTCTGGGTATGGAGCCTTTGACGTTTTTTTCATTGGCTCTATAGGACTTCAAAAACGCCAGAAAAAAAAGACCACCACCACATAAAATACGCCACTAAACACGCATGTTTGATGTTAATAACACTAGCGTATTCAGAAGCGGTTTTTAATGCAGTTTAAAAACCGCCAGAAATTGTGTGTGAAGGAGGCCTTAGAAAATTCTGCCTCAAAATTCTGTCTGGAACTTTGAGGCAGATTTTGACCTGCCTGCACGCCTTTCTTGCGACTTTTTTGGCCATAGCCAAAAAAACACTGTGAAAAACGCTTTCTCTGCCTCCCATTGATGCCAATGGGAGGTCAGAGACTGAAACGCACGAAGAAAGAGCATGTCGCTTCTTTTTCTCCCGCTTGTGGGGGGGAAAAAAAAAAAAAAAAAAAAAAAAAAAAAAGACGCCTCCGTCAATGGGAGGCGATTTTGCCCATTTTTGGCCGCGACAGAGTGAACAGGGCCTAAGGCTGTATTTACACACAGCATTTTGCTGCGTTTTTTTTTCCATGCAGTTTTACATTTTGTGTGTGAAGGAAGCCTTAAGAAATCTGGAAATTGCAACAATGCCATTTCTTAATATCATGGGCCTCTTTGTAAAGCAGGGCTCTCGAATTGGGGTAGGTAGAAATGTACCGCCGTCAATATAAAAATATGAAATATTAATCCTGTATATATTTTTTGACTGCATTGTGTGTTGCTTATTTAAATCGAGAATTTAGCAAAGTTTTTTGTTCATAAATTGTATTCCAATAAATATATATCTAGGTTCTATCTAAATATCCTGATAATTTACATGATGGGGACGAAGAGCCGGATGTTACTTTTTACAACTAATTTTATTAAAGGTCCGGAAACCTTGAGGGTGTCCCATCTCTTGAATTACACGGCAGATGTAATAGAGAAGACTCCTCTTTAAATGCAGCCTCGTGTCAAAGGGAACATTTCACCGATCCCTAGGGTACATACGTTCTGCATGATGAAGTATTGCAAAACCGCTGGATTCCAAATATATAGAGGTCAGTTCATCCCTCATGTCACCTCTAAGGCTATGTTAGCAAAAAAAAAAAAATGCTGAAAATACGGGGCTGTTTTCAAGGGAAAACCGCTCCTGATTTTCAGCCGTTTTTTAATTAAGTCGCGTTTGTTACGGCCGTTTTTGGAGCTGTTTTTCTATAGTCAATGAAAACGGGTCCAAAAATGGCTCAAAAAATGATATGCACTTCTTTTCGCAGGTGTTTTTTAACCCGGCCGTTTTTTTCAAAATAGCCGCATCAAAAAAAACGCCCCGTCGGAACAGAACACCATTTTTCCCATTGAAATCAATGAGCAGATGTTTAGAGGCGTTCTGCTTCCGATTTTTCGGCCCGTAAAACGGCCAAAAATAAGAGGTGTGAACATACCCTTACACATAAAACCAGCTGACCTATGCCAGGTTCACACTTGGGTTTAGCTTTCCGTCCTTCAGCGGAGTCAATAAAGCAGAACAATGGAAAAACCGGAAGCGCCAGTTCCGTTGTGCGACAGACACCCCAGCGGCTGACAAAACCCATTGACTTTAATGGGTTCGGTCTATTGTTATGGCTTCTGGTATTCTTGGCCAGATCAGCGGTGGAGGCACCTAACGTAGCCTCAAACGCAGATGTGAATAAGGCCTAAGGTTATGTTAAAGGGGTTTTCTGACCCGAATTTTAACATTTTTAAAAAGGTCTGGGCGCACTTCGTATCTTCCAATATCCCCCCCCCCCCCCCCAAATACCTTCTTCTTGTTTCTAATATTTTCCTCACGATTCCTCTTCTTGCTAATTTTGCCGATTGTTTACATGCAGGAGTTCCGGTCCACGTTAGTTTCCGGTCCCGCCTAGACTACATTTACCACAATGTATAGAGCTGGTATTTCAGCCAGCTCCTTAGCACACCTCCTGTTTTCAGAAAGACCGCACATTGCACTGAGCATGCGTGGAGGAAGAAGTTAGTTCGAACCACGCATGCTCTGTGAATTATTGAACCTATCCGTCCCCCACCCTTGTACACGACGTCAGTAATGACGCTCCGTACATCGAGCAGGCCGGAAGGAAGTGTGGACAGTGAACGGACGGGAATTCACCGGAAGAGTGAATTTCAGATGGGGTTGGCGTCATGTGACCCGCGATGCGATCGGGAAAACCGTGCAGATTCTCCAGCGTGAGTAATTTGAAAAGTCACTTGTATTGCCAGTTGTAGGGGACTGACCATCACATCAGGTTCCGGAAAACCACTTTAACATTTGCCTTGTGGCTTTCATTCATAACGGGAGCCTCAGCGCTCTGCTGGATCGGTCATGTGACAGATGCCCGATGAATCCCCATCGACTTACCAAGGGGTCCATCGGGTTCCCGCATTTTTATTGTGGTTTTAATGCAGCGCTACCCTTTTCATCAAGTATGCTGGGAAAGCAGACAGACAAATTTAAAAAAAGATAAGCTGGCGTGTCGGGTCTGGCTTCTCGAACCGCTGGCGATATACATATGTGTGCAGCGGCTGAATGAGGCTAATTCTTCCCAGAGAATGACCTGCATTTACAGGCACATAGAGGGGGTACCGAGTTGGGAAACCCTCTTCGATAAAGTCCATTTGCCCTATTGGGGAATACGGTCAGGGATTGTACTTTACACTGGAATCTGATTGTCAATGGTATCAGCTATATTCTCTGGTCTGCACCAGTTTTGATACATGAGGCCCATAGAGCACACTTACCTTCTAAAGTCAAGTACACCTTGCCCTGTTTCAGCTGATTCGCTTGTTGTACACTGACGGTGTAAAAACCCTCATGGGTTTTATTGGCGTTTGTAATCTGCAAAGAGCCATTTAATAGCACGGTGGATTCCCGAAAAAAACTCTGTCCTTTAATGATGAATCCCGTTGAGTCGATCCTTATGATCTGCTGCGTTGCATTTGTAGTATCTCCTTTGTACCAATCATAATGTTGGACGTTTTCAGGTGTAACCCAGATATTGAGAAGAACAGTCTGATTTACCCGAGGAGAATGTGGGAAAACTGTAATGTTAATTCCAAATACTGAAGGCATCCATGTAGCCACGAAAACTGCAAGATACAAAACAGGACAGTTATATTGGGCTTTAAAATCGGAGCAAAATGTGTCAATTTTAATTGGACCGAACACCAGCAGCGAGGGGCAACAGGAGAGTTTCCATGGATATTACTTAGCACAATTTAAAGGGGGTTTTCGGTCCAAAGCCTTGAGACCCACATTGATCAGCACAAGAGAAGCAGGACCAGGCACTGGGTTAAATGCCACCGCCAATAGCGACCGCAGCATTTAACTTGTTTACAGAAGGAGTGAGCTCCCTCTCCCACCCATCGGCGGCCCGCAAATGCAATCACGGGTCTCCGATGGGGTGTCATGGCAGCCGGGGGCCTGATAAAGGCCCCCAGGTCTGCCCTGGGCATATGCCTATTAGGACGTGCCGGAAGATCACATGGTAAAGTCCTCTAGTGGGACTATATAAAAAAAAAAAAAAATAAAAAAAAAAAAGTAATTCATTAATAAAAATTACAGTAAAAAAAATAAAACCATTTTTCTGTGTAAAAAAATAATTAAAAGTACACATATATGGTATCGCCGCGACCGTAATGACTCAATTAATAAAGTTAATATGCAATTTAAACCGCAAGGTGAACACCATAAAAAAAAAAAAAAAAAAAAAAAAGCCAAAAAACAATGGCGAAATTTCCATTGCCCCCAAAAAAGTCACAATAATAAAAAAATTTAAAAAATCAATAAGTCCCATGTACCCTAAAACAGTACCAATCAAAACTATGTCTGATCCCGCAAAAAACAAGCCCAAAATAAAAAAAAATTACGCATCTTAGAAAGACTATGCGAAAAGAAATAATTTTAGTTCAAGAGTGTTTTTATTGTGCAAAAGTCGTAAAACATAAAAAACCTCTACATATGTGGTATCGTCGTAATCGTACCGACCCATAGAATAAAGATAATGTGTTATTTACGCCGCACAGTGAACGGCGTCCATTTAAAACACATAGAACAATGGTGGAATTTCAGGTTTTTTTTCTAATCCCCCGCAAAAAAAATTATATGTACCCTAAAATGGTGCCATTAAAAAGTACAACTAATCCCGCAAAAAACAAGTCCTCATACAGCTATGTCAACGGTAAAATATAAATAAAAAGTTATAGCTCTTTGAATGAGACTATAGAAAAACTAATAAAATAGCTTGGTCATTAAGGGGTTAAAATAAATGTAAGAGAGTCAACTAAGCTAAAGCCACACTAACCTACAGTAGGATTAAAGTCTTTTTCCCAAAATCAGAAAATTATCACCTATCCTCTGGATAGGTAATCAACTATGATAGCTGGGGGTCCCACTGATCGTGAGAAAGAGGATCCCAAATCCCTAGAACCTCCTAATTTAACTCTCTGCAGTGAGGCGTTTAAATAAAAAGGCAGTCGAGCTTGCACGCTGCTGCTCCATTCAATATTTATGAGAATGACGGAAACAGCTGAGCGCTGTACTCGGCTGTTCCCGCCATTCCCATAAAATTCGAATGAAAGAGCAGCGCGCATGCTGCACCACTCCATTCAACGTCCTCCTCACTGCTGTCAAGCAGGAAGGAGGATCGGAGTGTTAGGGACCTCCGTTCTCACAATCGGTGGAGGTCCCAGCCGTGGGGCCCAAAACGATCAGAAAATGATCACTTATCCTGTGTTGGTGACTATACAGGCATGTGTAGAAAATACTATAGTAGACACGTGCCCACAGAACGACATCCAATAAATGAAACCACATGCACAGCCAAGAACTTCTAAACGCAGCATAAGCGTATCGCAGATGGACCGACACCATACCCTGCCTCATGCGTATAGCAGACGGACTGACACCATACCCTGCCTCATGCGTATAGCAGACGGACTGACACCATACCCTGCCTCATGCGTATAGCAGACGGACTGACACCATACCCTGCCTCATGCGTATCGCAGACGGACTGACACCATACCCTGCCTCATGCGTATCGCAGACGGACTGACACCATACCCTGCCTCATGCGTATCGCAGACGGACTGACACCATACCCTGCCTCATGCGTATCGCAGACGGACTGACACCATACCCTGCCTCGTGAAATGTAATAAGTATAATGTACATCTCCAGTACATACAAAGTCAGGACCTTCCTCGTTCATGTTTAAAGAGCAACTCCTCTATTTTCGGTATTTATTACATTCCCATAGTAAAAGGGCAGTATTGGTTCCCCAAATAATTGCCAGGGGCTAAAAAGTCTATTGGATCCAAAGAGGTTGTCACCTTCATTCCTCCACAGGGAGGGGAATGGACTTCCACTGCTTTGGACAGAAGACAAGGCCATCAGGGGCAGAGCGCTCCAACTAATGCCCCATGCACAGTACCGTTGTGGGGCTCAGGCCTTTTTTGACGGCATCCGAGTGGCGCCTGATCGTCTTTACAGACCCATTCACTTTGACGGGTGAATTGGGTCCGTGAAAAATGGTCCGAGTCTCCGATCTGAGGAAAGATAGAACATGTCCTATCTTTCCTCGGATCACTGACGGGATCACTCGGCACACTCGGTCGTGTGCATGAGGCGTAAACCTATCAAAACATCAGATCCTCCGGTAAGCACAGGGGATGGACTAAACCACAACTACGGCCTCATGCACACAAACGTATTTTTTTTCCTCCAGTAAATACGGGTCCTTGGTCACACGTATTCGACCCGTATTGCACCAGTATTTACGGACCCATGCCCGTAAATACGGGTCCGGTGTCACCAGTGTTCCATCCGTATTTACGGGCACGTTTGCTCTGCAAAATTGCACTGCAGTAATCGGCAGCCCCTTCTCTCTTATCAGTGCAGGATAGAGAGAAGGGGCAGCCCTTTCAGCAGTAAAAGTAAATGAAATTCTTACTTACCCGGCCGTTGTCTTGGTGACACGTCTCTCTTTCGACATCCAGCCCGACCTCCCTGGATGGCGCGGCAGTCCATGTGACCGCTGCAGCGGTCACATGGGCTGAAACATCACCCCAGGAGGCCGGACCGGAGGAAGCAGGGAGTTCTGGGTAAGTATGAACATTTTTTTTTTTTACACTTTGATCTATATTGTGATCGGAAGTCACTGTCCAGGGTGCTGAAAGAGTTACTGTCGATCAGTGCAGCCCCTTCCCTCTATCCCGCATTGATCGTTTAACTCTTTCAGCACCCTGGACAGTGACTATTCCCTGACGTCGCCTAGCAACGCTCCTGTAATTACGGGAGCCCCATAGTCTTCTATGGGCCTGCCCGTGTCGTTATTATGGCCTGAAATAGGACATGTTCTATATTTTTCAACCGCACGGGCACCTTCCCGTAAGCATACGGGGGAGGTACCCGTGGCCAATAGAAGTCCATGGGCCTGTAATTACGGGCGTGTGCATGGGGCCTAACCTAGGAGATCCAGCCCCAGAATATCTCATCCGAAGCCGGCAGTGGAGAAAGTCACTCACTGCTGGGATTTATTATACATTAGGGTCATTCCACAAACACCCTATTAGTCTCTGTTCACATACGCGTCTCCGTGTCTTTCATTTAGACCTGAGACATGACAGCGATGAATGATCTGTTTTCAAACAGATACCAGCGAACCTCGACTGACCCTTTAACTTTAAGGGTATGTTCACACGGCAAACCAAAAACTGCTGTAAAACACGGAGATTTTTTCACGTTTTTTTTAAGCAACTAGCGTTTTTTTTACAGCCGTTTTTGTAGCTGTTTTTCTATTGAGTCAATGAAAAATGGCTCAAGTAGCGACATGCACTTCTTTTTGCGAGGCTTTTTTTTTACGCGGCTGTTTTTAAAAACGGCCGCGGAAAAACGCCTGGTGGGAACGGAACACCGTTTTTCCCATTGAAATCAATAGGCAGCTATTTGGAGGCATTCAGCACCCGCATTTTTAGACGTCTTTCAGGGCGTTTACGGCCCGAAAAACAGCTGAAAATAGCCTGTGTGAACATACCCTAATAGAGTTTGTCAAGATTCCTGTTTTGTTTTTTAAAGCAAGAATAGCGATTGCCGACTGACAGAAACCCCTATGGAGGATCTCAACGCAAATGAGCAAAGCTAAAAATATCTGACTCATGTGCACCGATAACCATTTCCCTTACTTGGCCCAATGTTCCTCATTTCAACCCCACCGTCCACGTTTACATGATGTGTCCTGCTGCAAAGAATCATGTTCTCGGCCGTAGCGGTGTGCAAAGTCCGTGATTAGGGCACGGACGGCCGCGGAGTGTCACCCGCATTTGCAGGCCATGCTCCCATTATGAAATTATAGGAGCACGATTCGTACATGAAAAAAATAGGACATATCGGGAAGGAGTCCGCGGGCCATAGAAACTAATGGATCAGTATTTTTATCCATAATTGCAGATAATAGTTACATTCGTGTGCATGAGGTATTAGTACCATTCGCAGGTTTTTTCTGCAGCATTTGTACTTATGCTTAGGTTGGGTTCATGAATCGTGTAAAAAAATAAATAAAAAAAATACACTGTGAATCCAGCCTGAAAATCTGCACCAAAATCCCTGATGCCGTCCGCATGTATTACATGAGGATTTAGCTGGGGATTTCACCCATTGCATCATGCATGCTATATATATGGAAATCCACAGAATACCTAGACCCGCTGTAGATTTTTTACGTGGCTGGACTTTGGTGAATTTTTGCAACTAAAATTCCACAAGAAATTTGAGTTGTGTGGACTTCAGCCTTGTTCACACAGTGCAGATTTTGCAGGTATATTTTAAGCGCAAACCAGGAACGGAACCTAAACAGAATATATAAAGGAAAGCCTTATTCGCATGAATGTATTCCATGTGCTGTCCGTGTAAATAACTACATTAAATGTAGATCTACATCTTTCCACAAAGTTACGGAGGTCACAATACGGCGACGCAAAAAATTTGGGGTTTCTTTCAAACTTTACTTAGATACTAAAACATGAAAACGATATTATCTTGGTGTCACCGGATTTTACTGACCCTCAAAATAAAAAAGGGAACGTGTCATTTTCACCGTACAGTAAACCCCGTAAAAACAAAACAAAAGTTATTACTTTTGAAGGTGGGGGAGGAAAAAACAAAAGCATAAAAACAAAAAATTTGTCTGGCCCTGGAAAAGGGTTAAGGCCTTATGTACACGAGCGTGTTTTTGCGGCCGCAATTCCCTCGAAAATACACGGAAGAATCGCCATTTCTTTTCTATGGGCCCACGCACGGCCCCGGAGCCCGGAAAGAACGGACATGTCTTATTACGGCCGTGTTCTGCGGTCCAGGCTCATAGAAAATAATGTCCGCGGCCACATGCAGGGCCCGCGACTTGCGGGCAGCTCGCGGGTAACACTCCGCTGCCGGCCGACCTGAAAATCACGGCGGTGCACATGGCTACGGTCGCGTGCATGAGGCCTAATAGATATGGGAATTGTTGGTCCAAAAATAACTTTAAAAACACGTATCTGGTGACAGGTTCGATCGTATAAGATGGTTTGAGACACGTATAAATGGCGCAGCTCGCACTTCTGGTTTTGGTCATTTTCAATATGACGCCAACAGTGACATCTGCATCGTATTTGGCAAACGTCACGCGGCATCGACACGAACTGGAGCAAAAGTGCAACCGGCTTACCCCGACCTATACGCCATTTTCTAGGCACAAACACCCAACTTTATGAAATTGACAGGCTGCAATATAACCTGCACCTACATATACATGCGTTTCCTTACGTCACTGGCAGAGATACTGTATAACTATGGTCTAAAACATGCGGCGCTCCAGCTGTGGTGGAACTACAACGCCCAGCATGCTCTGACAGCCAGAGTAGTAGTTCTGCCACAGACAATTGGTTTCTAGTCAGGTCTCCGCGAATAGCTACAGTACGGCGTAAATAGGCCGGATACAATGAAGCCTAACATACGGCCACCGCCCATAACGGGAGTCGTACACGAGAAGCCTCATTACGGCCACATACAGCAGGAATTATACAGAGTATATAATTACCGGACAGGAGACAGACCCCGGGGCTCATGGTGAGACGCTCGTGTTTTTAGGGACTTCCTTGGGCGGCTCGGCGGGCGGCGGGCGCTTCCTGGAGGTTTTACTTTCACTTTCAGCGGTTACCATGGCGACGCTCGGCTTCCGGTGGTAATGGCGCGTGAGGCGCTCCGCGTCCTGACAGAAAAGCGGCTGGAGGACTCGGCTTACTGAGGTGTAGGCCGCTTTATAGGACGAGGGCGTTGTTAGGTCTGACTGTAATTAATGTGTAATAGAAAAGTATCATTTTTCTTGCCCACATAATAGTGAAAAGTATTGGCCATATAGTGCCAGCCAAAGATGCCCCTAACGCCATAATGGGGTGCCTACTATGACAGGATTCTAGAAAGTATTCATTTTTATTGGCCACAGATGCCCTTTTATTGCCAGCCACAAGTTCACCTCGGTGTGCCTGCTACAGATGCCCCCTGTAGTATCCGATGAAAATGCCCCCAAGAGTGCCAGCTATAATGGTCAGTTCACACAGAGCATTTTGGCACAGAGTTTGAGGCGGAAACTGCGTCGGAATCGGCCCCAGAAAACGGGCCAAATCACCTCCCGTTGATTTCAATGGGAGGCCGAGGGGTTTTCTTTCCCAAGCGGTCACGGAAAAAAAGCAGCATGCTCTTTCTTCGAGGGGTTTGCGCCTCTGACTTCCCTTTGAAATTAATGGGAGGCAGAAAAAAACCTGCGGTGCTAGTTTTGGGCATTTGTTTTGGCATTTTTTGCCCACGGTTTTTGCAATATATATAATGGCTGTGGCGAAAACCTTGAAAAATAACATCATAAAATGTTGTCAATTAAAAATCTGATTTTTTTTTTCTACCTGTCAAAAAACTCAGTGTGAATTAGGCCTAAAAGTGCTCTGTGGTGCCAGCTCGGATGCCAACTGTAATACCAGCCTCAGGTGTTCCCATTCCATTAACAGATGCCCCTTTTAGCACCTGCCAAAAGTGCTCCCCCCATGGTGCCTGTTATAGAAGCCCTCTATAGTGCTAGTCACAGGGGCCCCAATGTGGCGCTCATGGCTCAGCATCAGGTGCAGTAAGGCCGCGTTCACACCTGCACTCTGCGCCTCCATTTGGTCTTTGTCACATTTGATGGATGGAATAGGGCAGCATGCAGTGCTCTTCTCCATGGAAACCTGGACTGGACCCCATTATAAGTCACTGGGGTATGTCAGGCAGCATGCCATGGATCCGGCACACGGCTTCCGTCATGAATGGAAGTCATGGTGCAGATGTGAACACAGCCTAAATGATGTCACCGCGACTCCTCTGATTTCATCAATATTCTACTTATAGATCAAGGCGACTAATATACAGTGAAGGAAATAAGTATTTGATCCCTTGCTGATTTTGTAAGTTTGCCCACTGTCAAAGACATGAACAATCTAGAATTTTTAGGCTAGGTTAATTTTACCAGTGAAAGATAGATTATATATTTAAAAAAAAAGAAAATCACATTGTCAAAATTATATATATTTATTTGCATTGTACACAGAGAAATAAGTATTTGATCCCTTTGGCAAGCAAGACTTAATACTTGGTGGCAAAACCCTTGTTGGCAAGCACAGCAGTCAGACGTTTTTTTGTAGTTGATGATGAGGTTTGCACACATGTTAGATGGAATTTTGACCCACTCCTCTTTGCAGATCATCTGTAAATCATTAAGATTTCGAGGCTGTCGCTTGGCAACTCGGATCTTCAGCTCCCTCCATAAGTTTTCAATGGGATTAAGGTCTGGAGACTGGCTAGGCCACTCCATGACCTTAATGTGCTTCTTTTTGAGCCACTCCTTTGTTGCCTTGGCTGTATGTTTCGGGTCATTGTCGTGCTTGAAGACCCAGCCACGAACCATTTTTAATGTCCTGGTGGAGGGAAGGAGGTTGTCACTCAGGATTTGACGGTACATGGCTCCATCCATTCTCCCATTGATGCGGTGAAGTAGTCCTGTGCCCTTAGCAGAGAAACACCCCCAAAACATAATGTTTCCACCTCCATGCTTGACAGTGGGGACGGTGTTCTTTGGGTCATAGGCAGCATTTCTCTTCCTCCAAACACGGCGAGTTGAGTTAATGCCAAAGAGCTCAATTTTAGTCTCATCTGACCACAGCACCTTCTCCCAATCACTCTCAGAATCATCCAGATGTTCATTTGCAAACTTCAGATGGGCCTGTACATGTGCCTTCTTGAGCAGGGGGACCTTGCGGGCACTGCAGAATTTTAATCCATTACGGCGTAATGTGTTACCAATGGTTTTCTTGGTGACTGTGGTCCCAGCTGCCTTGAGATCATTAACAAGTTCCCCCCGTGTAGTTTTCGGCTGAGCTCTCACCTTCCTCAGGATCAAGGATACCCCATGAGGTGAGATTTTGCATGGAGCCCCAGATCGATGTCGATTGACAGTCATTTTGTATGTCTTCCATTTTCTTACTATTGCACCAACCGTTGTCTCCTTCTCACCCAGCGTCTCACTTATGGTTTTGTAGCCCATTCCAGCCTTGTGCAGGTCTATGATCTTGTCCCTGACATCCTTAGAAAGCTCTTTGGTCTTGCCCATGTTGTAGAGGTTAGAGCCAGACTGATTAATTGAGTCTGTGGACAGGAGTCTTTTATATAGGTGACCATGTAGGACAGCTGTCTTTAATGCAGGCACCAAGTTGATTTGGAGCATGTAACTGGTCTGGAGGAGGCTGAACTCTTAATGGTTGGTAGGGGATCAAATACTTATTTCTCTGTGCACAATGCAAATAAATATATATAATTTTGACTATGTGATTTTCTTTTTTTTTTTATATATAATCTATCTCTCACTGGTAAAATTAACCTAGCCTAAAAATTCTAGACTGTTCATGTCTTTGACAGTGGTCAAACTTACAAAATCAGCAAGGGATCAAATACTTATTTCCTTCACTGTAAGTTACTTTAGAGACCACACCGAATTATAGGTAGGATACAAGAAGTGTGCCCCTTGGGGCCTCCATCACTTTTGGGACCTAATGGGGCCTCCACCGCCTATCCTCCCCTCCCCCCAGCTCTCCCTTAACACTTCCAGCAGTCTCTTGCATGGATGTTTGGAAAAATGTAACGCGTACCTCTGACAAAGTAAAATTTTATGATTTTAATATGTGTGATGAGCTTATTATGCAGGTGTTATTTCTAAGGGACAGAGAACGATTTTCCTTGTTGTCACGTTCTGTGGGTATATGGACCCACTGGGCCGTACCGCCATAGCGGGATAGCAGGTCTGGGAACTGGAAAATACTAAGGGACCACTTGCAAGACTAACACGGGTGAACACAACAACGCTCAGGCAATGAAGGAAGGGGTAGGTCCCTTATAGCCCAGGGTGAGTATGGGCTAATAACTGATTTTCTTCATGTGCGCGCGCTGGCCCTTTAAGGCCGGGCACGAGATTGCGTGCGCATGCTACGGGACACAGCAGAAGGAAGCGGAAGTGAGCCCTGGGGGTCTCCTGAGGAGGAGATGCGGGCAAACGCTCACAGATCCATGGCTACGGCTGTCGGGGGGTGAATAATCCTGACGGGCCATGGGCGTTACAGTATCCCCACTCTTATGCCCCCTCTTCTTGGGGCCAGAGCGGGAGAGATACTTCTTCATGAGGGTAGGAGCACTGAGGTTCTCCTCTGGCTCTCAGGACCTCCCTTCTGGACCAAACCCCCCCCCCCCATCCACTAAATAAAAAGATCGTCCTCCCACTTTTTTGGTGTCCAGTATCTCCTTAACCCCGAATGTATCTGATAAACTGCTCGGGGCAACTGCAGGACTAGGAGTCTTGGTGTTGCAGTTCAGGACCACAGGCTTCAGGAGAGAGACATGAAAAGAGTTTGGGATCTTGAGGGTGGGAGGCAGCTGAAGCTTGTAGGAGACAAGGTTGATCTGTAGGATCTCAAAGGGTCCGAGGAACCTGGGAGCAAACTTGTATGATGGCACCCTCAGCAGGATATTCCTAGAAGACAGCCAGACCTTGGTACCCAGAAGAAACTGAAGAGGCTCCCTTCTCCTTGTGTCTGCCTTTCGTTTCATGCAGTCGACCACCAGCAGAATAGAGGATCGGGTTTCCTGCCAGATCTGGAGGAATTCCCTGAATGCAGAGTCCGCTGCGGGCACCTAGGTTGTAACTGATATCGGGAGAGGAATTCGTGGGTGCTGGCCATAAGCGATGAAGAATGGTGTGACAGCAGTGGACTCGCTTGTGTGGTTGTTATAAGAGAACTCGGGCCATGGAAGAAGCTGCACCCAGTCATCATGCTGCCTGGAGATAAAGTGTCGTAGATAGTTCTCCATGATCTGATTGATTCTCTCTGGACTGGGGGTAGTAGGCTGAGGAAAAGTCCAACTTTACATCGAGGAGTTTACAGTGGGCTCTCCAGAACTTTGAGGTGAACTGAACCCCCCGATCAGACACGATATGCAGAGGCAAGCTGTGCAGGCGGAAGATGTGTTGGATAAAGAGGTTGGCCAGTCGAGAAGCAGAAGGTAGCCCAGTCAGCGAAACAAAATGAGCCAGTTTCGAAAATTGGTCCACCACCACCCAGACCGTACTGCATCCAGCAGAGGGAGCATTGGGCACTGGCAATGGCTGGAGCAGGCCAGCTGGCTCGGAGTGAACAACCTTGTTAGCAGCGAAAACCGTGCAGGACGAGACAAAGTCCATGATGTCTTTGGGCAGCGTGGACCACCAGAAATGACGGGCAATCAGGTCTCGGGTTTTACGGGCACCTGCGTGACCTGCCAGTTTGGAGCTGGGTCCCCAGCGAAGAATTCTCCTGTCTGCCAGGCGTACAAAAGGGTTGACAGAGACAATGCAGGACGGATCAATAATTTTTTGCGGATACTCCATGGTGTGCTCCGTCTCGAACGACCTGGACAAGGCATCGGCCCTCACATTTTTGTCGGCAGGGCGGTAGTGGAGCTCAAACTGGAAACGGGCAAAGAACAGGGACCACCTGGCTTTATGCGGATTCAGCCGTTGGCCCGACTGGAGATAGGTGAGGTTCTTGTGGTCGGTAAATATCAGGATGGGTTGAGCTGCGCCCTCCAGTGGATGTCTCCACTCCTCCAGAGCCAACTTGATGGCCAGTAACTCCCGATCCCCAATGAAGTAGTTGCGCTCTGCGGAAGAGAAAAGTTTAGAATAATAGCCACAGACCACTGCCTTGCCTTTGCACCAACAGAGGAGGCGTCCACCTCCAACGAAAATTGTCGAGACACATCAGAACGATGGAGGGTTGAGGCTGACGTGAAGGCACTCTTCAGGCTATTAAATGCAGATTCTGCCTCTGGAGTCCACACCTTGGCATTCATGCCCTTTTTGCTGAGGGTAAAGATGGGCGCTGTCAGTGAAGAGAAGTTTGGGATGAACTGCCGGTAGAAGTTGGCAAATCCCAAAAAACGCTGTATGGACCTTAAGGATTGAGGGCGTGGCCTTCCCAAGATGGACGTCAGAACTTGACGGACGTGCCTTTGATGTGTCGTCGGGTCTGGAGAAAAGATCAAGATGTCATCGAGGTAGACCACGACATAGACATAGAGGAGATGTCAGAAGATGTCATTGACAAACTCTTGGAAGACCGTGGGAGCGTTACACAGGCCGAAGGGCATTGCCCGGTATTTATAGTGCCCATCTCGGGTGCTGAATGCCATCTTCCCTTCGTCACCTTGGCGGATCCGGTTTAAGTTTTAAGCCCCCGTAGGTCTAGCTCGGAAAAAATCTTGGCTCCTCGTCTGCAGTCAAACAGTTAAGAGCTTAGTGGCAACGGATATCTGTTCTTGACCGTGATTTGATTGAGGCCCCGGTAGTCGATGCAAGGTCGAAGAGATCTGTCTTTCTTTTTCACAAAGAAGAACCCGGCCCCGGCCGGGGAGGAGGACTTTTGTATAAAACCCCTCTCCAACTTCTCCTTGATATAAGCGGACATAGACTGGGTCTCTGGCAAGGAGAGAGGGCATACCCGTCCACGAGGAGGGGACGCATCAGGAACCAGTTCAATGGGGAAGTCATACACCCGGTGTGGGGGCAGTGTCTCAGCCTCCTTCTTGCTGAATACATCCGCAAACTGTGAGTAGTAAGGGGGTAATCCTGCAAACAACCGAGGTAGGAGAGCTCGGGCTGGATGGACCTGTCCCAGACAGCGGTTGAGACACTTGGGACCCCACTGGAGAACCTCTCCGGAATTCCAATCCAGTACTGGGGCATGTAGTCGAAGCCAAGGCATGCCCAGCTGCACAGCGTTGACGTCCTTGGGCAGGATGAGGAAAGAAATTAGCTCTGAGTGAAGGGCTGCAACTTGGAACCTCAGCGGTTTGGTCTTAGACACAACTGGATCGAGCAGAGGCAGACCGTTCACTGAGGCAACGGCCAAAGACGTCTCCAGTGGAACTGTGGCAACTGGAGGAGATGCACTAGGTCTTTTTGGATAAAATTGGTGTAATGGCAGGAAGGAGGTGAAGGGAAAGTGAGCCCTAATCTACCCACCGCCCTGTCCCTGCCTACTTGCAACGACCCGCCCTAGGCGACGGGGTACAACTGGGCGGCGGTCCCTACGCTGTCTAAGTGCACGGGAGAACAAACGGAACACGCAAGGGAAGGGGCAGTAGCCACGGAACGCCGCGAGGAAACGGAGCGGTGAATGAGTAGTCAGGACCAGGATGAAGTGGAGTATACCAAAGTGAGCACGGAGAAGGAAGCAAGCCAGGGGCAAAGCAAAGCAGGTTAAGCGGAACTGCAGCAAGGCAGAAGCACGGCAGGAGCAGGCTGGAGCAAGCAGCAGTGAGGCCAGGAATCCAGAAGAATTACAAGCACTGAGGAAGAGAACACGGCAGGTAATAAAGGACAGGGGGCGGAGCTAACTCCGACTGACCAGGCCGCGATAGGCTCTCCCACTCCTGAGCCTGCCACCCTGGTTGGTGGGAGATGGTGTCAGTCGAACAGGTCTGGCCTCAGGTGTGGATTGATTAATCCCAGGAGTATACCTAGACGTAGTACCTGGCAGATCCCTAACAATTGACTGTGGATTCAGAGTCCAGATAGGCAGAGACCCAGTGGGTCTTCCCGCCGGACACTATGGTCACGGGGATGGACAGTTTTGAGGAGAGTTTTTTTTTTTTATCCAGCGCTGTATCGCCTAGGGTTGTTTTCCCAACCAATCCTAGGCATCGTTCCCGGAGCCTCATGTCAACCCGGATGGCAAGCAAGTTGAGGTCATCCAGGGTAGATGGCAGATCACGAGCTGCAAGTTCGTCCTTGATCTTGGACGGCAGTCCCTGCCAGGTCAGCTCTCCCGCCAGGGTGCGGAAGTGAATGGCGTACTCGCCCACGGAAGTGTCTCCCTGGAGAAGGTTCAGCAGGGTGGCGGATGCTGACGAGACCCATCCAGGGTCCTCAAATATAGTGTGAAATGTCCGTAGAAACCCCTGGAAGTCACAGGTCTCTGGTCCTTGACGTTGCCAAATAGGATTCGCCCATGCTAGGGCATTGCCAATAAGAAGAGAGATAATGAAAGCGATCCTTGCGCCATCAAAAGGTAACGCTCTGGCAAGTGAAGTGAATCTGGCACTGGTTCAGAAATCCCCTGCAGATACTTGGGTCTTCATTGTAACGAGGCGGTAGTGGCAGCGAGAATCGGGGATCAGCATTGGTACTGACAGGGGGTGTAAAAGGAGGAACAGCCGAAGCAACAGGAACGTATACTGTGATGACTGAAGCTTGCACATCCAGCCGATGAGTAATGGCGTTCACCGCCTGGAGGAGTTGGTCCTGTCGTAATTGGCAGAATAGCATATCCGCCTGCATGGCTTGTGATGTCGTCAGCGCATCGGGTTGAACAGCGGGGTCCATGGTCTGAGCGTACAGTCTTGTTCTGTGGGTATGTGAACCCGCTGGGCCGTATCGCCGTAGCGGGATAGCAGGGAACAGTGGGGACAGGAAAACACTAAGGGACCATTTGCAAGACTAACACGGGTAAACACAACGCTCAGGCAATGAAGGAAGGGGCAGGGCCCTACTTATAGTCCAGGGTGAGTATGGGCTAATTACTGATTTTCTTCAAGTGCACGTGCTGGCCCTTTAAGGCCGGGCACGAACGTGCACGCACACCCTACAGGACACAGCAGAACGAGGAGGAGGAGATGCAGGCCAGCGCTCACAGATCCATGTCTGCGGCCGTCGGGGGGTGCGTAATCCCGACGGTCCGTGGCCATGGGCGTTACACTTGTATTTAACTCTCCGATACCCCATCTGCAAGCACTACTAACTAGAACAAATTTCAGTGGTTCATTTTTATTGCCATAGGAAAATGAAGCAGCAGTCACACCCCTCTGGCTCCATTTATCTCTTAGATGAACAAGGGATTTTGTGCAGTATGTTAAAATCAAACATGGCAATCCATGGGATATGAATCTCATAAATGTCTGATAGATGCAGGTAGAGATGAGCGAACTTATGAAAAGTTTGGTTCGGCTAGTTCGCCGAATTTCACGAAAAAGTTCGATTCGGACTGCACTAGTTCTGACCGAACCTGTAATTTCCGTGCGCCAAGCATGGTACTGTCCAGGGTGCTGATAGAGTTAATGGGCTGCACTAACTCTTTCAGCAACCTTGACAGTACATGCTCGGCGCGCGGAAAATACAATTTGAATGTAATAAAAAAAAAAAAAAATGTTCATACTTACATTCCACCTGTCCGGCCTCCAGCGATGACGTTTCATCCATGTCGCCGCTGCAGCCAATCACAGGCTGTAGTAGCGGTCACGCACGTCAGGATGACGTCAGAAGGCCGGCCTCCAGGGATGACGCTTCATCCCACGTGACCGCCTCTGCAGCCAATCACAGGCTGCAGCGGCCTCTGCAGCCAATCACAGGCTGCAGCGGCCTCTGCAGCCAATCACACGCTCCTCTCCTGAAATACTCTGTGCTGCCTTAAACTCTGTGGACAGGTCAGGATCCTGTTTCTTTTAAATGCTGCTGGGGAACCCGCTCAATCCACTATATAAGGCTGCGCTACAGTGCAGCATTTAAAAGAAACAGGATCCTGACCTGTCCACAGAGTTTAAGGCAGCACAGAGTATTTCAGGAGATGAGCGTGCAGATTCAGTGCTGCTGTGAACTCTGCTCTTACCATTACGTTGCTCTCAGTCTGTTACCTCTCCTCCACTCCTGTCCTCAATAACACCTTCACATGATTGGCAAGTCACCACGTAATGGTAAGAGCAGAGTTCACAGCAGCACAGAGTATTTCAGGAGATGAGCGTGCGGATCTTGTGCGGGGTGGTGACTTGCCAATCATGTGAAGGTGTTATTGAGGACAGGAGTGGAGGAGAGGTAACAGACTGAGCTACGTAATGGTAAGAGCAGAGTTCACAGCAGCACAGAATATTTCAGGAGAGGAGCGTGCAGATTCTGTGCTGAGCAGAGTTCACAGCAGCACTGAATCTGCACGCTCATCTCCTGAAATACTCTGTGCTGCCTTAAACTCTGTGGACAGGTCAGGATCCTGTTTCTTTTAAATGCTGCACTGTAGCGCAGCCTTATATAGTGGATCGTGTGTGTTCCCTAGCAGCATTTAAAAGAAACAGGATCCTGACCTGTCCACAGAGTTTAAGGCAGCACAGAGTATTTCAGGAGATGAGCACGGCCGGCCACGGGCAGCCGGTCGTTTTTCCGAGCCGTACTCCCATTATAAAGTATAGGAGCACGGCCCGTAAAAGAAAAAAATAGAACATGTTCTATCTTTTTAACGGCACGGGCACCTTCCCGTGAGAAAACGGGAAGGTACCCGTGGCTAACAGAAGTCTATGGGCCCGCTATTTCGGGTCGTAATTACGACCCGTAATAACGGGTGTTTTTACGGTCGTGTGCATGAGGCCCCGTAATGACGGGTGACTACGTGTGTGAACCCGTCATTACGGCAGCGTTGCTAGGAGACGTCAGTAAATAGTCACTGTCCAGGGTGCTGAAAGAGTTAACTAATCGGCAGTAACTGTTTCAGCACCCTGGACAGTGAATTCCGATCAGAATATAGAGTAACCTGTAAAAAAAAAAGACGTTCATACTTACCGAGAACTTTCTGCTTCCTCCAGTCCGGTCTCCTGGCCGTTGCCTTGGTGACGCGTCCCTCTCGACATCCGGCCCGACATTCCTGGATGACGATACAGCCCATGTGACCGCTGCAGCCAATCACAGGCTGCCGCGGCCTCTGCAGCCAATCACAGGCTGCAGAGGCCTCTGCAGCCAATCACAGGCTGCCGCGTCAGAAAAGAAGTTCGGACTGGAGGAAGAAGAGGGACTCGTCACCAAGACAACGACCGGGTACGTATGAAATGCTTTTTATTTTATTTTTAATCAGCAGCCTCTTTTCTCTATCAGTGATTGATAGAGACAAGTGGCTGCCGATTTGTATAATATTTTTGACCGGGTTCGGTCAAAACGGGTTCTGCCGAACACGGTGAAGTTTGGATTCGCTTCGAACTTTTCCCGATGTTCGGACCGAAACCGGGTTTGGTTGTCCCGGTTCGCTCATCTCTAGATGCAGGTCCCAGCTTTTGAACCCACGTCTATGTTGAGATCCAGCTTCCGCATCCAGGCGGAAAATGAATATGTGTGTGTGACTCTCTCCTAATTAGTGAGCTTGGCAGTTTCCATATTCCACCCACCTAATAACTCAGTAGATGGAGAGCATTGGCAGCGGGACAAGGTAGGACGGGGTCTGGGGGCCCCGTTCTAGAGATAGGTCCGGGTCCTAGAGGTGGGACCTGCATTTATCTGACATTTATGGCATTTCCTGAGGTAGGGCTGGGCAATTATGACCTAAATCAAAGTCACGATTAATTGTACATGTAACCTCGATTATGATTATTGAACAATTATTTAGGCCACACCCCTTTTTACCCCCACACCGTATAATGCCCCATAGCTGCCCCCACACAGTATAATGCCCCACAGCTGCCCCCTCGCAGTATAATGCCCCCATAGCTACACCCTTACAGTATAATGCCACACAGCTACAATGGTGCCTAATAAAAATAACAAAATACATACTCTCCTAACCATGTTCCAACGATGAGAGGAGGAGATCCCTCTGCTCCTCCGTTCTGTGTGACTCGGCGCAGACAAGCGCGATGACGTCACTCGGCACACTCAGGCCCAAGGCAGTGACGTCATCGTACCTGTTTGCGCCGAGCTGTGAACGGCTTGGTTCAGAAAGGCGCGAGGCAGTGACGTTATCGCGCCTGTCTGCGCCGAGGTGTGGGTGGCATTACATAGTGAATGGTAGAGCAGGGAGCTAATGGCCCCCTGCTCTACCACTGGATTCAACTGTCAACAGTTGAAACTGGGGGGGAAAAAAAAAAATCTAAATGTGCAAAATGACGTCGGTTATTTGTGCTGATTTTCAGTTTCCTTTTTTTTTTTAATTAATTGCCCAGCCCTATCCTGTGGATATGCCATGAATATCCGAGGTGAGAATAACCATTTAAGTCCCTCTTCACGTATACCTCCGAAGGAAGGCCAAAACGTATTCCGCTGTATGACTTCATGGATAGTGACGTCAAAAGCTACCCTGTCTCTGCAGTCATCGGGCAGAAGAAGCATGAAGAGTCGCTCTGCCCGGGGATTCCGGCTTTGGGGAAGCTCGCGATGTTACTGTCAATATATGGGCATTTTTGTCACTTGAGCTCCCTGACATATACATTTAACATATACCTGTGACGGATGCTTGAGTGGCATCCTTCACCATAGGCTCCCATGTAAAAAAATAAACTTTTGCGGGATCCCTCAGGATGACATAGTATAGTATACTACACTATTCAACCCTTAAAATAAGGTAAATTAACCTATACAAGCCCAATGGAGGCCAAAAGGATGCTTTTTTGGAGCCCCATGGACATGTTTATCATGTACCTCAGGTGCTTTCCCGACATACACTACCGTTCAAAAGTTTGGGGTCACCCAGACAATTTTGTGTTTTCCATGAAAACTCACACTTATATTTATCAAATGAGTTGCAAAATGGCTAGAAAATATAGTCAAGACATTGACAAGGTTAGAAATAATGATTTTTATTTCAAATAATAATTTTCTCCTTCAAACTTTGCTTTTGTCAAAGAATGCTCCATTTGCAGCAATTACAGCATTGCAGACCTTTGGCATTCTAGCTGTTAATTTGCTGAGGTAATCGGGAGAAATTTCACCCCATGCTTCCAGAAGCCCCTCCCACAAGTTGGATTGGCTTGATGGGCACTTCTTGCGTACCATACAGTCAAGCTGCTCCCACAACAGCTCTATGGGGTTGAGATCTGGTGACTGCGCTGGCCACTCCATTACAGATAGAATACCAGCTGCCTGCTTCTTCCCTAAATAGTTCTTGCATAATTTGGAGGTGTGCTTTGGGTCATTGTCCTGTTGTAGGATGAAATTTGCTCCAATCAAGCGCTGTCCACACGGTATGGCATGGCGTTGCAAAATGGAGTGATAGCCTTCCTTATTCCCTTGTACAAATCTCCCACTTTACCAGCACCAAAGCAACCCCAGACCATCACATTACCTCCACCATGCTTGACAGATGGCGTCAGGCACTCTTCCAGCATCTATTCAGTTGTTCTGCGTCTCACAAATGTTCTTCTGTGTGATCCAAACACCTCAAACTTCGATTAGTCTGTCCATAACACTTTTTTCCAATCTTCCTCTGTCCAATGTCTGTGTGCTTTTGCCCATATTAATCTTTTCCTTTTATTAGCCAGTCTCAGATATGGCTTTTTCTTTGCCACTCTGCCCTGAAGGCCAGCATCCCGGAGTCGCCTCTTCACTGTAGACATTGACACTGGCGTTTTGCGGGTACTATTTAATGAAGCTGCCAGTTGAGGACCTGTGAGGCGTCTAATTCTCAAACTAGAGTCTCTAATGTACTTGTCTTGTTGCACAGTTGTGCAGCGGGGCCTCCCACTTCTCTTTGAACTCTGGTTAGAGCCTGTGTGTGCTGTCCTCTGAAGGGAGTAGTACACACCGTTGTAGGAAATCTTCAGTTTCTTGGCAATTTCTCGCATGGAATAGCCTTCATTTCTAAGAACAAGAATAGACTGTCGAGTTTCACATGAAAGCTCTCTTTTTCTAGCCATTTTGAGAGTTTAATCGAACCCACAAATGTAATGCTCCAGATTCTCAACTAGCTCAAAGAAAGGTCAGTTTTATAGCTCCTCTAAACAGCAAAACTGTTTACAGCGGTGCTAACATAATTGCACAAGGGTTTTCAAGTGTTTTCTAATCATCCATTAGCCTTCTAACACAGTTAGCAAACACAATGTACCATTAGAACACTGGAGTGATGGTTGCTGGAAATGTGCCTCTATACAGCTATGTAGATATTGAATTAAAAACCAGACGTTTGCAGCTAGAATAGTCATTTAGCACATTAACAATGTATAGAGTGTATTTCTGATTCATTTAATGTTATCTTAATTGAAAAAAACTTTGCTTTTCTTTCAAAAATAAGGAAATTTCTAAGTGACCCTAAACTTTTGAACGGTAGTGTATAAGATAAACGTAGTTCATGAACGCGATGTGAAGACTGCCTAATACTAGGAAGAGTTATGGATACTTCTGGTCCAAACGAAACCTAACCCCTCCCAATTATCCTAAATAAACTAGCAGACCCTGTCATGGGGGTAATGGTAAAAGAAAACCTTTATTTGACAACAAAACTTTATAAACTATATGAATATTTAACATTACAGACAAACTTTTAACTCAAACAGAGAAACCTCCATCTGTGTCTCGCCTCCCATACTCTACACATATAATTATACACCATTGGTTTCCTTCTAATCCTGAACAACTTCAGGTTAAGCCTCTTAGTCCAATATGCAACCTTGATGTTCCCCGTGCTCGTGCCATCTGGCACTGAAATGCTTGCCATGGCACTGAAATACCTGCAACCACCACAAGGGTGGGCTCACAACATACAAATGTATACAGCTCCCATAGAGATCAGTACTTGATTCATAAATCCAAATTCAGTTATCCCCTCCTTGTGGTGGACTCAGGAAAACAGATATTTAGAGAATTATTCAGCACAGAATTGTGGTCCTAAAAACGGGTGTAGTATATTTTGCAGAATTCTCAGTTGGGAGTGGGGCCCATTCTGAGTTTTGCTATGGGCTATAGTTATGCCTCTGATGCCAGACCAAAAAAATTTGGCTGTTTTATTGCAAATACAAGCACAGATGGCACTTCTGCACCTTCGACTTAGCACCTGGACCCCCACCTATCAAAACTTCTGATCTGTCGCTTTTAAATATCATACACTTTTTGTAAGTGCAGTCTACTATTTACAATTTTCAACATTGCATGCCAGTTTTTGGTGGGTAATGCAGTACAACTACGTTAGGTTTTACTCATTTAATACTTAATTTTACATATTTATATTATTGCTAGGAACTTGATGGTAAGTTAACCAACATGTATAGTGTTGGCCAAATTAATAGAAATATCAACAATTTATTGCATTTTTCATTGTTTCTTCGGTTGTTTTCAGTTCGGTATTGTTACAAATTCATTTTTGTTTGCTAATCTTTATATAAAAATAAGCAGTTTTCTATGAAAACTTAAAGAAGCCAAAATAAAATCTTGTATTCTGCAGTTGTATTGATAATTTCAATGTTGCAGACAATTTTGTCAAGAATTGTTTTAAAAACCTACAGGTGTCTTTTCATAGTTTTTATAACTTTTATCTACTATGTATTCAACTATATATGATTTGCTGCTACTGAGCATTACTTACATATATTTTTATAAATTTGACGTACTTATTTAACAAATTACATAATCCGGATACTGCCACATGGCACAAAGTCGACGACCCACTATTAATGTTTAATTGTCTGACCTAACGCCGTGAAAGCATGTTAAAATTTACATTTTGCAAAAAGAAGGTGTCCATGGATCAGAAATTGCCAACAAGGTCAATGTTAGAGGGGCAAATAGGACAAAAAGCGATTCTTAGCGCAGTATGAAAATAAAAATATAAGAATCCACTGCACGGACTAAGCCGCACTCACCAGACAGAGTTGTGAAAATCCACAGGCACAACTCTGGTATGCTGGTGTGCTCTGCCTGCAGGCCTCAGTAACGAGACCAGTGAAGATATACCAATGAAAAAGAAGAAAGATGCAGGATCCACCTGGTGCCACCAATGTAAGAGAGACTAAATGATTGTAAAAAGGCTAATTTAATAAACGTTCTACGCATTTCAAGATCGTTCTGACCTCTGGAATGAGCTCGAAACCCGTAGTATGCTTATTAAAGTATTCTTTTTTAGAATCATTCAGTCTCTCTTACATTGGTGGCGCCTGGTGTATCCTGCATCTTCTCTTATTCGTTGGATATTAGAGGAATTCAGAAGAAACTGATGACCTGTGAACCGTTGTCACCCAGATATTTTGGTCAATTTGCTTGCAGAAGGGCAATATCGGGTTGACTCGATTTTGATCAGGAAATGGCTAAAGAATTGCAAAAGATCCAGCAGACAGCTGCAAGGGTTTCTGGAACAACATGAAGTTGCAATAAGTTCAAGAACTGTTCAACAAAGTCTTCTCGATTTTGGGCTTCAAGACTGCAGACCTTTGAAGAAACCTTCCAAAAAGCCATGAATTTTTATGTTGATCTAGCCATATGAGGGCTCGTTTTTTTGCTGGACGATTAGTAGATTTTCACGACACCATTTATTGTAGTGGGGAAAGTGGAAAGAATTTCTTTGTGTGGTGGAATGGGAAAAAAACTGTGATTCCGCTTTTTTGGGGGTGTTTCGTTTTTATGGTGTTCACTGTGTAAAAAGTTTTTTGTTTTTTTTTTACTGCTTTTACAAGGAAAATATTGGTTGTTATAAATAAAATTTGTGTTTTGTCGCCATATTCTGAGAGCCATAACTTTTTTCCTTTGATTGAGCCGTATGAGCTGTAGTTTCTATTGGTAACATTTTGAACTACATAAGACTTTTTGATCTTTTTTTATTCAATTTTTTATGGGAGATGAAGTGACCAAAAAACTGTGATTCTGATGTTTTCATTCATTCATTCATTTATTTTTTATTTCCTCCCCTATGTATCCGGGGCCAGTGTCAGCACCAGTCAAACCTGGGCAAATCCACTGAGCTTGGGATGAGGGCATAGCGATCTGGGTAAACATGCTCTATACTTGTCTAGCTGTGGCTGGGGTAGACAGGGGCCCCACATACACTCATTCCCAATTCTTAAATCAGCACTTGGAGGCAGATTTCGGTCCTTTGTCATCAGATCTGTAACTTGGTGTGTACTACATAATACATCAGCAGCACCTGGAGCTTTGACGACCATAGGGAATATTGGGAGAAGGAGTTACAGTCCGTTCTAAAATTGATAACTAGAGAGGGATGCCAGGGGGAAGGCAGGCAACTGAGGGCACACTTTAGGACGGGGGATCTGTTTGGATTTTGCTCTGGGGCCCTCCTTTCTCAGTGTATGCCCTATACACTACCGTTCAAAAGTTTAGGGTCACTTAGAAATTTCCTTATTTTTGCAAGAAAAGCACAGTTTTTTTCAATGAAGATAACATTAAATTAATCAGAAATACACTCTATACATTGTTAATGTGCTAAATGACTATTCTAGCTGCAAACGTCTGGTTTTTAAACACTTGAAAACCCTTGTCCAATTATGTTAGCACCGCTGTAAACAGTTTTGCTGTTTAGAGGAGCTATAAAACTGACCTTCCTTTGAGCTAGTTGAGAATCTGGAGCATTACATTTGTGGGTTCGATTAAACTCTCAAAATGGCTAGAAAAAGAGAGCTTTCATGTGAAACTCGACAGTCTATTCTTGTTCTTAGAAATGAAGGCTATTCCATGCGAGAAATTGCCAAGAAACTGAAGATTTCCTAAAACGGTGTGTACTACTCCCTTCAGAGGACAGCACAAACAGGCTCTAACCAGAGTAGAAAGAGAAGTGGGAGGCCCCGCTGCACAACTGAGCAACAAGACAAGTACATTAGAGTCTCTAGTTTGAGAAATAGACGCCTCACAGGTCCTCAACTGGCAGTTTCATTAAATAGTACCCGCAAAACGCCAGTGTCAACATCTACAGTGAAGAGGCGACTCCGGGATGCTGGCCTTCAGGGCAGAGTGGCAAAGAAAAAGCCATATCTGAGACTGGCCAATAAAAGGAAAAGATTAATATGGGCAAAAGCACACAGACATTGGACAGAGGAAGATTGGAAAAAAGTGTTATGGACAGACGAATCGAAGTTTGAGGTGTTTGGATCACACACAAGAACATTTGTGAGACGCAGAACAACTGAAAAGATGCTGGAAGAGTGCCTGACGCCATCTGTCAAGCATGGTGGAGGTAATGTGATGGTCTGGGGTTGCTTTGGTGCTGGTAAAGTGGGAGATTTGTACAAGGGAATAAGGAAGGCTATCACTCCATTTTGCAACGCCATGCCATACCCTGTGGACAGCGTTTGATTGGAGCCAATTTCATCCTACAACAGGACAATGACCCAAAGCACACCTCCAAATTATGCAAGAACTATTTAGGGAAGAAGCAGGCAGCTGGTATTCTATCTGTAATGGAGTGGCCAGCGCAGTCACCAGATCTCAACCCCATAGAGCTTTTGCGGGAGCAGCTTGACCGTATGGTACGCAAGAAGTGCCCATCAAGCCAATCCAACTTGTGGGAGGGGCTTCTGGAATCATGGTGTGAAATTTCTCCCGATTACCTCAGCAAATTAACAGCTAGAATGCCATAGGTCTGCAATGCTGTAATTGCTGCAAGTGGAGCATTCTTTGACGAAAGCAAAGTTTGAAGGAGAAAATTATTATTTGAAATAAAAATCATTATTTCTAACCTTGTCAATGTCTTGACTATATTTTCTAGTCATTTTGCAACTCATTTGATAAATATAAGTGTGGGTTTTCATGGAAAACACAAAATTGTCTGGGTGACCCCAAACATTTGAACGGTGGTGTATGTCTAAAGTTATGGGGTCTACCAGAGTTTCTATCAAGTACAGTAGATGTGTCATAGCAATTTTTGAAGGTTTTCAGAGTTTTTTTAGAAAGAAAATGTACAGTAGACTGGATACTCTCTGCGTCTGACCCTGGGTCTGTGCAGATCCTCTCAGATACTAAACGTGAGTCATCTAGTGCTGAGTGATAAACAAGAAAGAGGTGGTGCATGGAGGGGAATGAGGAAAGAGAGGATACACACTTGTGAAGGAATGTCCGATATCAGGGTAGTGTCACTGTCAGGGTGTCACTGCTCCAGCATGGAAACTGCAGAACGAAATATACTGCTGTGTGGTTGTACAATGTATCAGCAACACACTAACACTGAAATTGCTTGGTTTAAGGCAGGGACCCTAAATCTTCTGAGACTCTAGCAATGGTCTTAACGGAATGCTTTTAGAAAAAACTGTTCCAGCTTAGAAAGCCGCCAAAGGAAACGTATCTATGTTGACCGCAATCCGTGAAGACACATATATTGAGGGTATCTATATACAATCCAGCATTTATCTGCGAGTGTAACAAATCATCTAGACAAAAACAGACCATACATCCTTGTGAGCTCATCACATGACGTCCATGATGGGTGATAATGAAATTTGTTTTTCCAATTAACACAAGTTCTAGATTTACAGGTAGATATTTCACATGCAGCAAAACAGTATTTTTTGATAAATACTGTATAGTTAAAGGGTGTAATGCCCATGGCCGTGGGCCGCCAGGTTTGCTTACCTCCTGACGGCTGCAGCCATGGATCAGTGAGCGCTGACCTGCATACCCTCCTCAGGAGACGCCACCGCTCACTTACGCTTCACTCTGCTGTGTCCCATAGGGTGTGCACGCACGCTCGTGCCAGCTCTTAAAGGGCCAGCGCGCGTACCTTTATTAAATAACCAAATTAGCCCATGTGCACCCTGGAATATGAGGGGCCCTGCCCCTTCCTGCATTGTCTGAGCGTTGTTGTCGTTACCTATGTCCGTCTCTGCAAATGGTTCCTGAAGTGTCTTCCAGTTCCCAGTGTTCCCGTTCCTGCTACCTGTAACCTGTATCCTGAGTTATCCTGGTCCAAGTCCCGTATTGAGTTGGAGTCATGCTGCACTGAGTACCATGCCTGTCCTTCTACATCACTCCTGGTGCCTGCCTGCTGCCTGTCTTGCTACTGTCTGAAGCTACCACAGGTACACCTATACGAACTATAGACTTTGACCTATGTCCTGTTGGCCAGCTGCCATACTGTTAAGGTGGTACAGTCCAGTGGGTCCACACACCCTACGGGACAGTGGGCTATCTAGCAAAAGTGCTTTCACAGTCAGTCTTTGCTACTCTGATTAGCAGGTCTTCATCCTTATTCAGGGATCTGATCTTCACTGCTGGGAATACCGGGGTTGTGTTCACAGAGTAGCTGCTGACTGGTGGAGGAAACCGGCAAGGGGAAATTACAGACAATGCCCGGGGCTATACCATCTACTGATCTTATAGGCGAGGCGGCTGTGCACTCGGCATGAAGGACAGACCCAGGAGTGGGTTCAGGTAAGAACCCGAAAAGTTTTTTTCTTTTTACTTTAATATTGATGCCCTATTCTTGAATGGTTTGGAGCTGAAGTACCAGGCACAGCCGTATTTATTGGATAGTGCTTGTTGGAGTACTGTGGTCCCTTCATTCATCTAATCGTAGGGGTGCCGGAAGTGAGACCACCACCACCACCAAATATTTAGGATCTTTCCTATTTATTGTTTTGAGGTGGAATTTTTCAATTAAAGGGGTTGTCCCACTGTCAGATGTTTTTACCAAAAGCACAGGTCACAGTCAACTTAAAACTGCTCCAAGCAGAAATAAACTTCCAGTCCATGTATTTCACCCCTTCTTCTCTCTTCAGAAAGCAAAGTGGACGGTTCGGTTACAGCTATAAAGTGACTGCTAGATCTAACTCTGCTGTAGCCGAGTGGCACTTAGATAGTGCCGGTAGAGAGGCAAAACACAACCGAGCGAACCTTACATAATGCAGTGGAGAGAGGCACAGCAGAGAGATACAGTTGTTCTCCCTGCAGTTAAGATGGGGGTAAACGCACAACTGGCATGGGTTCATAGCGTGGGTGAGAAGCCAGAAATTGTACATTTTTAAGAATTGTGTGACGCCAATGGCGGGTTCCACTTCTGACAGGGGTCCCCGCCGCTGGGTCTCATACCTTCTCCGGCAACCCATCCGTCCTCCATGCCACTGGTGTCTGCTTGTGTCCTCCTCTGGCAGCCGCACTGTTCTTAGAAATTTTTCAATGGTCTGGAGAACAATCTATGTGAAATTGCAGAAATGTGTCTTTGAGAGATCCTCGCCCTTTCTAAGTTATATTGTATCTGACCAGGGGTTGAAGATGGATCCCGACAAAGTGTCTGCCATGTTGAACGGGCCTCGTTCCCAGGGTTTCCGTGCAATTCATTGCTTTCCAGGATTTGCTAACTTTTACCGCCAATTTATTCCCCACATCTCCTTGTTGCTGGCGCCTATAATGGCCCATATGAAGAAAGGAGTAAATGCCAAGAACTGGACCGAAACACATTTTCTTCGGTTAAAAGAATCCTTTTCGGATGCCCCCATATTGGAACATCCAGACGTCTCTAAACAATTCTTCTTTGTGGTGAATGACTCTTCTGTTGGTGCAGGTGCAGTCCTGGCGCAAAAGGGTCCTACTGGTAAAACTGTAACCTGCGGCTTCTCCAGGTTCTCTCCTGCCGAGAGGAATTATTCTATAGGAGATTGGGATCTTCTGACCTGTCACCAGATTATAAGTGCCCTATCTCCTACATAATCTGATCGGCGCTGTAATGTAGATAACAGCAGTGGTTTTTATTTTGAAAAACGATCATTTTTGAGCAAGTTATGAGCAATTTTTGATTTATGCTAATTAGTTTCTTAAAGACCAACTGGGCGTGTTTTTACTTTTGACCAAGTGGGTGTTGTAAAGAAGTGTATGAGGCTGACCAATTAGTGACCAATCAGTGACCAATCAGCTTCATACACTTCTCATTGGGAGTTGGGGATTCTGAGGGTAGGAGGCAGCCGAAGCTTATAGGAGACAGGGTTTATCTGTTGTAGTATCTCAAAGGGTTCGAGGAACCTGGGAGCAAACTTGTATGAAGGCACCTTTTAACGAATATTTTGTGAGGACAGCCAGACTTTGGTACCTGGAAGATACTGAGGCGGCTCTCTTCGATTTATATCCGCTTTTAGATTCATGCGATCGCTGCAAGCAGAATAGGGGACCGGGTCTGTTGCCAGATTTGCAGAAAGTCCCCAAATGCAGAGTCAGCAGTGGGTACCTGAGATGTAGCCGATACAGGAAGAGGGATTCTATGATGTTGACCGTACACAATATGGAATGGTGTGGAAGTGGGGACTCACTTGTGTGATTGTTGTAGGAGAACTCGGCCCATGGAAGAAGCTGTACCCAATTCTCCATGATCTGGTTAATCCTCTTTACTTGACCATTGGACTGGGAGTGATAAGCTGAGGAAAAGTCCAATTTCACATCAAGGAGTCTACAGAGGGCTCTCCAGAATTTTGAGGTGAACTGAACCCCCCGATCAGATACAATTTGAAGGGGCATGCCATGCAAACGGAAGATGTGCTGGATAAAGAGATTTGCCAGTAGAGGAGCAGGAGGAAGGCCGGTCAGCGGGATAAAATGTGCCATCTTCGAAAACTGGTCCACCACCACCCAGACAGTGATGCATCCTGCTGAGGGAGGAAGGTCTGTGACAAAGTCCATCGCAATGTGCTGCCAGGGGGCATTGGGTTCAGGCAGAGGTTGGAGCAGGCCAGCAGGCTTGGAGTGAGCAACCTTGTTAGAAGAACACACCGTGCAGGAAGAGACAAAGTCCACAACCTCTTTGGGTAGCGTGGGCCACCAGAAATGACGAGTAATCAGGTCTCGGGTCTAACGAACACCAGCGTGCCCAGCCAGTTTAGAGCTGTGTCTCCAGCGGAGAATTCTTCTCCTGTCTGCCAATTGAACAAAAGTCCTCACCGGAGGGATGTCTCTAACTTGCAAAGGATTGGCAGTGACAATGCAATACGGGTCTATGATACTTTGAAGGGACTCCACCATGTCATCTATCTCAAACTACCTGGACAGGGCATCGGCCCACACATTTTTGTCAGCGGAATGATAGTGGAGCACAAATTGGATTGGAAATGGGTGAAGAACAGCGACCACCTGGATTGATGGGGGGTTTAATCGTTGAGCCGACTGGAGATAGGTGAGGTTCTTGTGGTGGGTGTATATCCGTATGGGGTGACCTGCGCCCTCTAGCAGATGTCTCCACTCCAGAGCCAATTTGATGGCAAGTAGCTCCCGCTGCCCAATAGAGTAGATTTGCTCTGCAGAGGGAAAAAGTCTCGAGTAATAGCCACATACTACTGCCTTTCCTTTGGAGCTCCTCTGGAACAGAAGTGCACCTGCACCAACAGAAGAAATGTCCACCTCCAATGGGCACTGCCGAGACATGTCAGGATGATGGAGGATCGAGGCTGATGTGAAGGTTTTCTTGAGGCTATTAAATGCAGATTCTGCCTCTGGAGTACACACCTTTGGCGTTGTCAAGTTTCTTGGTAAGGGTAGAGATGGGAGCTGTCTGTGATGAGAAGTTTGTGATAAACTGCCGGTAGAAATTGGCGAATCCCAAAAAATGCTCTATGGACCGCAGGCCCTGAGGACGTGTCCAGGACGGACTTTACCTTTTCAGGGTCCATCTTGAAACCTTGATCCAAGATGATGTAGCCCTGGAAGGGCAGAGAATTTTTTTCAAAGACACACTTCTCCAGCTTGACATACAGACGATTCTGCCTAAAATGCAGTAGAACTTGACGAACATGCCTCTGATGAGGCATCTGATCTGAAGAGAAAATCAAAATATCATCGAGATAGACCGCAACACAGACATAGAGGAGATCTAGGAACATATCATTGACGAATTCCTTGAAGACCGCAGGAGCATTACATAGACCGAAGGGCATTACCAGGTATTCGTAGTGCCCGTCTCGGGTGTTAAATGCCGTCTTCCACTCGTCACCTTGACGGATTCGGATCAAATTGTAAGCCCCACGCACGTCTGGTTACTCGTATACGGTCAAACAGTTTGGATATTAGTGGCAATGGGTATTTGTTCTTGACCGTGATCTAGTTGAGACCACGGTAGTCAATGCAGGGTCTAAGAGATCCGTCTTTCTTTTTAACGAAGAAGAACCTGGCCAGGGAGGAACACTTTAGTATGAAACCACTCTTCAGATTCTCCTTGATATAGGTCGAGATGGATTGAGTCTCCGGTAAGTGGAGAGGATATACCCGAGAGAAGAGAAGCATTTGGAATAGTTCAATCAGACAGTCGTAAGACCGGTGTGAAGGAAGCATCTCAGCCTCCCTTTTGCTAAGGATGTCTGCAAAATGAGTAGACAATCCCGCTAATGACTGAGGCAGAGAAGGTTGGACAGGATGGATCTGTAACAGGCAGTGGTGGAGGCATTTGGGGCCCCATTGGAGAACCTCTCTGGAACCCCAACCCAGGACAGGAGCATGCAGCCGGAGCCAAGGCACGCCCAGTAGAACCGGATTGACGGCAAGACTAGGAAGATAATCAGTTCAGCATGAAGGACTCCAACTTGGAGCTTCAGTGGCTTGGTTTCAGACACGATTGGATCAGGCAGAGGAAGACCATCTACCGAGGCAACAGACAAAGACGTCTCCAGAGGAACAGTGGGCAACTGGAGATGATCCACTAGGTCTTGCTGGATGAAGTTTGCCGTGGATCCGGAGCCCAGATAAGCAGAAACCCGGTGCGTCTTCTCGCCGGACACTATTGTCACAAGAATGATCAGTTTGGAAGATAATTTTTTATTAAGTGCCGTTCCGCTTTGGGTTGTCTCTCCAACCAATCCTAGGTACTGGAGTTTCTGTGGCTTCTGGGGACACAAACGCACAACCTGGCCTCCGAGGCCGCAATACAGACAAAAGTCCTGAAGTGCGTCTGCATTGTTTCTCCTAGGTAGACAATTTGGCCCTGACCACCTGCATAGGCTCCTCTGGTGGAACAACTGATGAGGACAGTAGGGATTGCTGGAAAGTAGCAGCCAGCCTAGGAAATCCTCTCTCCCGATGAACCTCTTGGGAACGCTCCCGGATCCTCATGTCAACCCGGATGGCTAGTAGAATGAGATCGTCCAGGGTAGGTGGCAGATTGCGAGCGGCAAGCTCGTCTTTAATCCCAGAAGACAGTCCCCGCCAGAATGTGGCCACCAAGGCCTCGTTGTTCTAGCTTAGTTCTGCAACCAAGGTACGGAATTGAATGGCATACTCACACACGGAGATGTCTCCCTGGTGCAGGGTCAGCAGGGATGCAGCAGCAGAAGAAACTATCCCAGGTTCTTCAAATATAGAACGGAAAGTCTGTAAAAAATACTGCAAGTGACGAGTCTCTGGTCCCTGTTGTTCCCAAGGGGAATTCGCCCGTGCCAGGGCTTTGCCCAATAAGGAGAGAGATTATGAAGGCGATCCTTGCGTCATCAGAGGGGAAGGCCTTGGCATATAGTCTGAAGTGGAATAGCGAGGAGGTAGCGGCAGGAAGCATCGGAGGTCGGCACTGGTACTAACAGGAGGTGTAGCAGGAGGAACAGCAGGAATAGGTTCGGTGATGACTGTGGCTTGTGCATCCAGCCGATGTGCAATGATGTTCACCGCCAAGAGAAGTTGGTATTGTCGTGACTGAAGGTCTTGCATGGCTATACACACCAGTGGAAATTTTGATCGTTTTTTCTGCATGCTAGCTGGGGGAAGGTCAAACCCTTGATGGACACTTCAGACTGTACATCTACAACCGTCTGAGTGGTAAAAAACTATCATTTTGTCTTGCATGGCTTGAGTTGCCTTCAAGGTCTTGGGTTGATCAGCGGGAACATGGCCTGAGCGTACTGTCACGGTCTGTGTGTATGTGGACCCACTAGGCCGCACCGCCATATTGGGGAGGCAGCTGGCCAAACAGAGCACCCAATCAATAGAAAATCCAGCACAAGGGTACCTGAATAGTCCAGACAGTGGCAGAGGCTTTAGCATGGATGACAGAAGGTGCAGCAGGTTGCACCAGACGTGGCGGACAACAGTAGGTACGGCAGGTTGCGCCAGATGTGGCGGACAACAGTAGGTGCAGCAGGACATGACTCCAACACTAGACAGGCTCAGGAACAAAGCACAGCACGGGATACAGGTAGCAGGGCACAGGAACACTGGGAACAGGATAACACTGAGGGACCATTTGCAAAGACTAGCATGGGAAATATTAACAATGCTCAGATGGAGTGAAGGGGCAGGGCCCCTTAAATAGTCCAGAGTGATTAGGGCTAATTTAAAATATAATTCATGTGCTGGTCCTTTAAGGTCGGGCACGTGCGTGCGCACCCTATGGGACAGTGCAGAGTGGAACGGAAATGAGTGCTGGCGTCTCCTAGGAAGGAGATGCCGGTCAGCACTCTCAGATCTATGGCCACCGCTAAAGTGTGAGTATGAATGGCGGTCCGCGGCCGTGCACGCTTCACAGACTTTAGTGTGTCTATGAAAAATCCGGCAGCACGCCTTGTGTTTTTGTGGTTTGGAGATTTTGTGATCACAAACTTGTGTGATTTTAATAAAACTGTACACACCCTGAACTTTTAGGCCTTATTCACATATGATGAACTGGTTCAGATTTACTTTAAGGCCTCTGTTTGCATTAGTCACCATTTCAAAGATCTTTGAAAACTTCTGCTCTATCTTAACATGCCCTGAAAGGGCTACTAAACCTACAGCTCTGTACACTTGATGTTTGTGGTATACATTTGCCGTATATACAGTACCAGGAAATTCTACTGACGTATACACCGAACATGTCTGTAGCCGATAATAGCTTCAATCTTTTTTCTAACTGTATACCTTTTCATCAGTATATCTTTTTTTTTTACAGTTTTAAAAAAAAAAGTCTAATAATGTGTCATTTAAAATGCTGGTGTGTTCTATTGTGGCAGAGGGGCCCTTGGTCACTCAGACACCAGGGTCCAAGTGAGATTTCTAGCTTTGCACATCATATTGTTACACCTATGCTTACTGATAACTCCAGCGTTTGCAACAGCATTGAAAAATCTTCCCCATTGTGATGCTTTTTGTTATCTCAAGCAAGAAATTAGACCTTCTAAATACTATATTTACTTTTGTACATAATTTTTGTAGCGGCGCTGGTCTAGATCACCCTAGCGGCCGCCAGCCTCGTTTTTCTTTGTGCCGGCGTCTCCCTGCTCTGAGACGCCGACGCACACTGTTCTCCACCGCTCTGTCCCTGTAGGGTGCGTGCACTCGCCCACGTTCTTAATGGGCCAGCGTGAGCACCAGGAATATTGACCCCAACCTATCCCAGCACACCCTGGACTTTAAAGGAAACTCTGCCCACTTCCTCTTTGCCTTAGCAATGTTGTCGTACCCAGTGTTTGTCTGCAAAAGTTCCCTAGCAGTATCCAGTGTCTGTGCCCGGTGTCCGAGACGGCTGCACTATCCGTGTCCGTTGTCCTTGCCAAGTCCAGTGTCGAAGATCACTTCAGTGTTCAAGTCCAGTGTCCGTGCCAAGTCCAGTGTCCGAGATGACTTCCAAGTCCAGTTGTCTTTCACAAGCTAGCTTCCGATAGTCTGGCACAAGCCAGCTCCCGATACTCCGACACCAGTTTGCTTCTGATTAGCCAGCACAAGCCAACAATCCAGGTACTCTCGCTCTATTGAGTATCATTGACTCTCGCTTGACCAGCTGTTACTCCGCTACGGCGGTGCGGCCCAAGAGGATCCACATACCCTACAGCCGTGACAGTTTGCTCAGGCCCTGGATCCTGCTGGTCAATCCAAGACGCCGGTCTAAGCAATTCAAGCAGACATACGAGACCTCCAAGAACGCCAGGATCAGCTTCTGCAAGCGATCAATGCTATTGCCACACGCTTGGATCTTGCTTCAGTTGATGCTGCCCCCATTCCTCTGCCTTCTATCACTCCAGTCAGTTCTTGGTCTGGAATTTCGTTGCCACTTCCACTTCCGTTACACTGGAGATGCAAAAACCTGTAGAGGCTTTATCAACCAGTGCAAGATACTCTTCCAGTTGCACACCCATCTTTTTCCCTCTGATCTGACCAAGGTTGCCTTTATTGTCTGCCTCCCCTGTTGCAAAGTTCTGGCATGGATGAACCCTATCTGGAAACGTAAGAGGCCGGAATCTTTTAACCTGCAGTTAATCTTGGAGACTTTTCGTACAGTGTTTGAAGAACCGGGCCAAACATCTTCTGCAGCTGCTGCGCTTCTGACCCTCCATCAAAGGGACGGTAGGAGAGTACGCCATACAATTTTGCATAGTAGAAACAGGGAGAGAACCTCCAGCTCACCGGTCTGCGTCTCCAGCAGCGTCAGTCGGATCCCCGCGACGGCCCGCGGTGTAGAAGAGCAATGTAGAGGAAAGAGTGATCCAGCGCTGATGGTAGTTTAAAAGGGAAATGATAGTCCCATGTTTATTTGAAAAAAATGATTAAAATCGGAAGGGAGACGCAGTCCCAAGATGCAAGTAGTCAGGGTGTATACCCAAGCCTACGCGTTTCGAACGCAATCATGACTACTTGCATCTTGGGACTGCGTCTCTCTTCCGATTTTAATCATTTTTTTCAAATAAACATGGGACTCTCATTTCCCTTTTAAACTACCATCAGCGCTGGATCACTCTTTCCTCTACATTACAATTTTGCACTTTGGCAGAAGAGCTTGCCTGCAATAGTGAGGCATTGGTGGCAACCTTCTGGCAAGGATTAGCTCCTCAAATAAAAGATGAGCTGGTGGCTCGTAATCTCCCATCTAGCTTGGATTTCCTAATTCTTCTGGCTAAACGGATCGACATGAGGTTCCAAGAATGCACACAAGTTTGTCGGGAAAAAAAAGTTCTACAGACTGGCGCATAAGTTCTATAGCCCCCTGCTACCCCTGTTGTCCCCGAAGAGCCTATGCAGGTGGACACACTCAGACTGTCAAACTAAGAGTGGCAGCGCAGACGTTCAGCAGGACTATGTTTGTACATAAGGATCATTTTGTGTGTCAATGTCCCTAGAAGCCGGGAAACTCCAGCACCTAGAGTTGATAGGAGAGACTACCCTAGGTGGATTGACGACCGCTGCAAAATTCCCTCCCAAATTACCGATTTTTGTGACAATCTCCTCTGGTGAAGAATCGCACTCTGGATTTTGGAGCAGCTGTGAATTTCATCCAACAGCCTTAGTAGACCATCTCCACTTGCCCACGACTCTTCTGGAGAAACCTTTAGCAGTTCTTCTGTGAATGGTCAACCTCTGCCAGACACAATTCTTTCCATCACAGAACCTCTGAAGTTGCAAGTGGGTGTTCTTCACTCTGAACAAATAGGTTTTTATGTTCTTCCAAAAGCTATTAACTGTATTCTGCTGGGACTACCATGGCTTCGCCAACACGCTCCTGTCCTCGATTGGAATTCCAGAGAGATATTCCATTGGGGATCCTGATGTCTTCACCACTGCCTGCCTCAGGTTCATCCTGTCCAGTCCCCGATACCTCAGTCACTCTCTGGTCTGCCTCCACAGAATGCCTGTTTCACAGATGTCTTCAGCAAGACATAGGTTGAAGTCCTTCCTCCCCATCGTCCGTACGATTGTCCCGTAGAATTGCTCCCTCAAGCTTCACCTACTCGTGAACGGGTTTATCCTTTCTCTTTGCCTGAAACCCAAGCCATGTCTGTATACGTCAAGGAGAACCTCGGGAGGGGGTTTATCAGGAAGTCTACTTCTCCAGTCGAAGCTGGATTCTTCTTTGTAGAAAAGAAAGATGGATCTCTCCGGTCATGTATCAAATGCCATGGTTTAAACCAAATCACGATCAAGAACAAATGTCCCTTTGCCGCTAATCTCTGAGCTGTTAGACTGAATTCATGGGGCCAAGGTTTTCACAGAGCTGTATCCGCAAGGGTGACAAATGGAAAACTGCATTCAACACCCAAGACGGTCACTACGAATATTTTGTCATGCCCTTTGGATTGTGTAACGCTCCATCTGTGTTGCAGGAGTTCGTAAACGACATCTACCGGGATCTACTGTATGTCTCCGGGTGGTTTATCTGTACGTCATCTTGATTTATTCACCAGATCTAACGATGTTTGCCAAGTCCTGTCGCGGCTATGAGGGAATAACTGTTACGCTAAACTTGAAAAGTGTGTATTCTAAAAAAAAATCCTTGCCCTTTCAGATCATGGACTCCAGATGGATTTGAAGAAAGTGAAGTCCATCCTAGAGTGGCCACATTCTCAAGGTCTCTGGTTGTCGTCTAGAAATATTAGTCTGAAAATTCCCTCCTACAAATTCACTCCCAGATTTCTTGGTCCTTTTAAAGTTCTGCAACAAATCAACCCTGTGTCTTACAAGCTATGGCTACCCCCTACTCTCAAGATTCCAAATTATTTTCATGCGTCCCTCCTGAAGCCTGTGATCCTTAACCGGTACAGTAAATCTCCTGGCTCTGTAATTGCTCCCAGTGGTTCTTCTGATGTCTTCGAGGTCAAGGAAATCCTGGACTACAAAAAGGTAGAAGGGAGGACCTTCTACGTGGTAAATTAGAAGGGTTTTGGTCCTGAGAAGAGGTCTTGGGAACCAGAAGAGAATGTGGATGCTCCAGCTCTCATCAAAAAATTCCTCTTATGCTCTGGACCTAAGAAGAGGGGGCGTAAGGGGGGGGGGGTACTGAAGCGCCGGCGGCCACTGGTCTCACTCACCCCAGCGGCCTCCAGCACCATTGTTCTCTGTGCCGTCGTCTCCGTCTTCTGGGGCACCGACGCACTCTGCTCTCTCCACCGCTATGTGCCGTAGTGCGCGTGTGCACCAGGAATGCTGACCCCATACTATCCCAGCACACCCTAGACTTTAAAAGAAACTCTGCCCACTTCCTCTTTGCCTGAGCAATGTTATGTCTTACACATTGTTTGTCTGCAAAGGTTCCCAAGCTGTATCCCGTATCCAGTATTTGTGCCCGGTGTCCGAGACGACTGCACTATACGTGTCTGGTGTCCTTGCCAAGTCCAGTGTCCAAGACAACTTCACTGTTCAAGTCAGGTGGTCTGGCACAAGCTAGCTTCTGATAGGCCGGCACAAGCCGGCTCCCGATAGTCCAGCACCAGTTGCATCTTATTATTCGCACAAGCCAACAATACAGGTACTCTGACCCTAGTGGTTGTCAGTGACTCTCACTTGACTAGCCTCTACTGAGGCCCAGTGGGTCCACATACCCCACAGCCATGACAGTTTTACTGTTATCTTTTAGAATTATCCTGAATCTCAAAGGGGTATATAACATAGAGAAGGCCCATGTGACAGCTATGGGGCCCCAATTAAAATGGAGGACGAGACCAACCTGCGCAGGGATTTATTGAAAATGGTGTATTAGGACCTCCTGTTGCAGGTGCTCAGGGTTATGGTGGTGTCAAGCAGCTCCTGTAAGGGGTGTAATATCTTTACTTAGGGGGCCCCCGTCCTATGTATGCCACCTGCATATGAAGTTGAGTAACTTTGTAAATACATTACATTACTTATCTTGTACTGATACCGATTTACTACCTGCATTATACTCCAGAGCTGCATTCACAATTCTGCAGACCTTATAACTTAAATCTCCCAGCATTTAACGCTAGTTCAATGCACTTATGCATGCAAGTGTCTTCTTTCCACCACTCATTGTACAGTAACCTAATATAGAAAAAATTAACTGGTAATAATCTTTAAACTCCATATGCTGGAAACTAAATATCGACAATTTTGGTAATGTAAACATGCTACCAAAAATTGCTTCTATACTTCAGACCTGCAGAATATTGTATGCCTTTTCTATTTTTTTTTAATGGGATTGAGGTTCTCTATCAGTTATCTATCGGTCTCCGGTCTGCTTACAGTGTCAGTTCCTGATACCATCCACGCGAGACATGAAGCTTCCCATGCTGGTTTTTAGGTCACCTGTTTTATTTTAGTATTGTTTATTCTGCAACCTTTGCCTCTAGGTCTCACAGCAGCTTACAGGAAGGGCTCAGACTCATGATATTTGATGAAAGGTTTAATGGATTATTGGAGGAAGGTCATTGTCAGGCACAGGAATTCCTGGATATAGTGATGTGAAAATGTTACAGGTAATGACACTGAATGAGGACTATTACAAAGAGTCTTGTTAAACTACTCTAAATAGTGATGAGTGTATCTATAAAAATATCTTCTACATTAATTATACACGATTTGCACAAACTGTGAACATGGTAAATTGCTTCTACTCCTAGTTGCATAGAAGTGTCTAAAAAAATAACCAAGCCCCCATAATGACAACCAGAGTACCCCCATAAACAGTGCCATTCGGAGTGCACTCATTAATTAATTAGTGTCAACTAATATGTTCAAACTAAAAGAAAAGAATACTCACCTCTTTGCTGCAGCAAAACTGCATGCCTGCATGTCCCCAGAAAGGGACATCATAGTAGCCAATAAGCAGCGCTTATAGGTGACATCCACTCCCAGCGCTGATCCATATCGGCAGAAATCAGCGTTGGGAACTTTTTTTTGTCCAACTGAACAGACTACAGTACTGACTTTGTAAGAGTTGCCCATACTACTTTAATCCAAGAGATCTGTCTTTTTCAGATGGTACTCCTGGAAATCTAGGAGCATTACCAATTCTGATTTATCATCCCTACTTATAATACACCAGGATAAAGGCTATGTAAGCATTTGAAAGACATATATATATATATATATATATATATATAAATATAAAATTTATTTTTATTTTTTTAATAAAAGGGTCAATCTGTGTGTTTGATGAAACTTTATCATTTATTATTTTTTTATTTTGTTTTACTTTTTGAGATACAGCTGCTCTGTATTCTCTATACAGAGTAGCTGTATCGTTCGCTAAATCCTGTTCCCGTCAGTTCCGCGGGACTGACAAGTTCAGCAAAAGCAGGTTCTGCGTGTCTGATGGATTCAGGTCTTAGTGAACGATACAGCTGCTCTGTATAGAGAATACAGAGCAGCTGTATCTCAAAAAGTAAAAAAGTTTTAATAAAAATTAATTTGAAAGTTTCACCAAACACTGACCCTTTTATTTAAAAAAATAAAATAAAAATCCCTTTCAAAGGTAAGTGAATTATTTAAATTATTAGGACTTATGTATGCAATAGAGGGGGGTTCAATTGAGACCCTCTTTTAGAGTGAACAGAGACCTGAGGCAAAGTGCAGCTCTTGTATCAGAGTACTGCTGACATCCCTGCAATATATACATGCTTTCCTACTCTCCCAAAACATTCGGACGACTGTAAGAAAATGTGGAGTACTCTCTGAAGAGCAGGCATTTTTCCTGTACACCGGAAGCGCTGTTGAGAGAAGCACCTCCTTTTCCTCCTTTTCCTCCGCTTTCTCTGTTCATTTGTCTGCTTTGATAGCCTGCGCTATAGACTCCTCCCTACCAAGTCCAAATTATAGACTCAGCAGGGAGACGTCTATAGTGCTTGTAAGGTGGGAACTAGAGGGTGCTGTGGTCTGTATTGTTATAGGGTCTGAAGGGTACAGTTCGTATGCATTTCTCATGATTCAAGAGTGGTTGGGGTCATTTGTGGGTTTGGCCTATATCTGAAGAGGCGGGGCAAACCTGATGTGCCACCACCAAACACTCTCTGATATGGAAGATCAGCAGCACATCCAGAAGACCATAAAAAAACACGTAGAGCCGTGTGCACAACGGTCTTAATGTCCTGGTTCCACGGATATACGATACCATCAAAATGTTGAAAATAACACAAGCACTCTAATTTCCAACACAGGCGGGTATTTATTGACTCAAACGTGCAAAGTTT
The DNA here is from genome assembly GCF_050947455.1 of Rhinoderma darwinii. Lineage (NCBI taxonomy): Eukaryota > Metazoa > Chordata > Amphibia > Anura > Rhinodermatidae > Rhinoderma > Rhinoderma darwinii. The sequence goes on from NC_134696.1 coordinate 92,159,105, forward strand.
TATCCTTTAAGAGATATTTTTCAAATTCTGATAAAGACCTTGTGGAGGTCAAAACGTTGCACATATTTTCTACATTCTAACTCTCTTTGATACCATTTCTCAAAGTAGGCAAGTATGTATGATTATTTGAGCTCATATTAATAACACCTACCAAGCAGTTCTCCTGGCAATACCAGTACCATGAGGTGGGCCCCAGCAATTAGCTAGTCTCGGGGGCAGGTATTGCAGTATTCACTTAAATACAACTGAGCTGCAATATCAGACACAGCCCATGGAGAAGAGTGGCACTGTAATGGGAAGTAGACAGACATGTTTGTCTAAATTTATACAATTCAAGATTTAGGATATCCAAACCAAAACGAAAACTAAATAAGCGCGGTTTCTAATTCTCATTTGATTCCCAAAGAGAACAAGCCCAATCTGCATCTAGTTGTGAATCTGGCATTAATGATGGCATCTCTAGTCCACGACATTTAGGAAGCATCACAGGATGCATTTACAGGAATGACGGTTCTAACAAAACGTGTCTGTAGTAGATTCTTCCTCACTGTTCTTCATATCTTTCTCTTAGCTCAGCAGGAGCTCCATCTATGTCAGAGCATTGCAGTCTGCATCGTCACCTTGGTTCTGCTGAATGTTACAGCCTTGAGGCAGAAAAAAACATAGATCTGACTCCTACGCACCAACAAAATGCATATAATTACATGCTCTGTGCATATTCTCTGCACTCTTTATGTGAGCACAGTGCAATAAACCTCTTTGAAGAGGAAGGATTTTAACATATTAAAGGACTTGTCCTTTACATTTTTAAGAATATATTAATTTATTAATTTCCTATAGATTATATGACAGAAACATATTATGCAGCACTGCTCTCTTCACTAATTTTAATCCCTGTGGCCAATGTGGTTTACAATCTAGTTTTGCACGTACATTAGGACCTATTTTATAGGAAGCCCATTGAGCTACCAAACTCTGCTAAATAACCCGAGCTGGGAAAGGGAAAGGCATGGCTTAATAGTTGATGTAAGGCTTCCCCCCTTTTTGGCTGTAATACAGAGCCAATTCATATGAATTGTTAGGAAACGTCTGTTCCTTTAAGATCGCCATGACTACTTGTCTAGCTTCGAGGCGGTTCTGGTTTTACTTGTTGAGCCGATCCCACTTCCCTGTCTTTCTACCTGTCAGATGTAAGGGTGGCGTATGTATACCTGGCTTCCTCCCCTTTTTTTTTTGCTTGTGAATTTTCCTGTCTTCATGTGTTTTGATCAAGCTACTGACTATAACCTGTACCTTGGACTTCTTGGAACTGGACCTCGGCTTGTCTCTGTATTGCTCCTTGTTTGCTGATTTGGACTTTCTGCTCCTGGCTAGTTCTGACCTCTGCTGTTCCTGACATCCACTTGCTTATCGATTTCGACTTTCTGTTTACCCTATGGCTATCTTGTTACCTGTTCAGGTATAGCCTGCATTGCACCTCTTATCCAACACTAAACTCTGTTAAAATAACCTGGGTTCTATGCAGTAAAAACCACCCTGCCTTGTGGTGTGCTCTGGCGAACACCATAGTGTAGCCTTAGACTTACACCAGGGTCTGTATAGTAATCTAATGTATAAAATAACACTTTCCAAGAATACAGTGCAGCAGAGAGTATTACATTATGAAAGTTCAACTATACTGTTAGGGGTGTGTCTGTCGACAAAATGTCAGCTTACTAATGACAACAAGCATGATTGAATAGTTGAGATTGTAATGGGGAATACATATGTCAACTGAGTATGGAGACAAGTGGGTTGGTAGGAATATAGCTATAGCCTTGTAAATTGGGTTGCCAGGAACACTTCTCTGACAAGTCAGTCTCCGATTCTTTTCTTTGGGGAGAACTTTCCAGATCTCATTATTTTAGACTACTACAACTAGCTGGCTAATAGACACTAACTTTTGTCATTTCTCGTGACATTCAGATTTTCTCCGCAATAAACCACTTATCATGTAAAGCAATGGGTGGTTTACCAGTTTTTAAAGGGGTTTTCCCATCAGAGACATTTATGACATATCCACAGGATATATTTTAAACATCAGATAGATACGGGACTCAGCTCTGGGACCCGCACCCATCTTCAGAACAGGGTCCCCTAATCCCTGTTCTAGCTTTGTCTGATCTCGCTGACTCCCGGCCACTTCCTGGCTATATGGTCGGGAGTTACGTAAACGGCGTAACTCGCTGAGCTTCCCTGGTTCCGTAACTCCCATAGTAGTGAATGACAGTTACGGAAGCAACATAGCATGTGAGCTACGCTGTTTCCGTAACTACCATTCAGTTCTATGGGACTTACGGAAACAGCGTAGCTCAGCGAGTTATGCTGTTTACGTAACTCATGACCATATAACCTTTTTGGTCGGAATTCACCTCATTCCGCCGCAAGACAGAGCGGCTGAACAGGGTTTAGGGGGCCCCGTTCTGGAGATAGGTGCGGGTCCCAGAGGTGGGACCCGCATCTATCTGACATTTACAGATGTAACCGTCTTTACCTTGACTTTTAACACATTAAATAAACAATGGTTAGATCTCTTATCTTGACTTTTTCAATGGCTTTTGTTGTGTGATATCACGCTGCAGCAAGTTATCAGAATCAAGTTAAAGATGGCTACATCTGTATGACATATCCTCTGGATGTGTCATAAATGTCTCTCGTTGGAAAACCCCTTTAAAGGGAAGGTGTCACAAATTTTTTTTTATATATAATATTGCTTTTAGTATGTCATTTTCGATTAACGACACATACAGAGATGGAATACGGCACATACATCCTCATAGAGAATGCGAACGGGAGCCGTTCCATTCACTATAGCGTACGCCGTCTGTGTGGGAACGGCGCATGCGCCACTCCCACACAGACCAAAAGACAGGTCTTTGGTAGAGCGATATCCGGCGCCATTTTCATGTGGACCGGAAGCCGCAGCCGGACAGTAAGGTGACGACTTCCGGTCGCGGCTTGCGGCCATATGTTCAAGGCAGCGCAGACGCAAGGACTAGGAGCGGAGGCGGCAGCGGCGGCAGGAGCAGGCAAGTTATGTTTGTGTATGTGAAGTGTGTGTATGTTAGTGTTATACTGTCTGATTACCACTGTATCTAATCCTCCTACACTGTGCATTCGCTCAGAAAATGGCGGCACACAGTGTAGGAGGTTTGAACATTCAACCCCCTCCTTTCTCCTGGCCAGGAGAAAGGAGGGGGGATTGTGTGAGGAGGCTAGAGCGAGTGTGTCTACTCCAACTTTGCAGCATAAAGCAATGAGGTTGCTTTACCACATCGCCAATGCTGCAATTTTGGGAATTGCTCCCTCTCGTGACCAGCACATAGAAATGTTATAAATCAGAATCTAATTTATAATATTTCCTGACTTGTGAAAAAATTAAAACAATGTGTAGTCATTTATATACTAACTGTTTAACTGTAAAAAAAAAAATTCTAGCGACACATTCCCTTTAAGGTAAATACTTCTGTAGTAGCCAATAGTATAGTACACAGGCAGTTGTTAGGTCATACCTAGGTATGTCCTAACAGGAAATATGGTAGGACAGCCCTGGGGTCCTTCAATAGACCCTGGGCTGTCTGGCCATATATGGTATGTCCCTCAATCGCGTTCCAGGGTCATCCCTCCTTCTCCTTTTCCCCTGAATGCTGCTGTCAACTTTGATCGCAACATTCAGGGGAATAGCGGCGGAGATGAGAAGTTTCTCTGACCTCCGCCAATATAGAGCGGGGCTCTTGCTGTGTAATACAGTCATTGCCCCTCTCCTGACATTAAGTGCGCGTGCGGTCAGCCTGAGGTGATGTGGCCGGCGCTGCACTAATGAGCGGCGGTTCAGGCACTGAAGACAGAACATGGGGGTGTTTTGTACAGTGTGTCCAGTTATCTGTTGCCAGCTGCAACTCTCACCGGTGGAGTAGCCCGCTGGTCGAAACAGCTTGGCATTGTGCTTGTTGATGTAAGGCTTGCAAGCAGCTACTCGGCCATGGAAATCCATCCCATGAAGCTCCTGGCATACCGTTTTTGTGCGGATGTTAATGCCAGAGGATGTTCGGAGCTCTGCAGTTATTGAGTCAGCAGAGTATTGGCGACTTTTATGCACTATGCTCCTCAGCACTCAGTGAACATGCTCAGCACCGTAACTTTATGGCTGTGTTGCTGTGGTCCCTAAATGCTTTCACTTTGCAATAATATCACAATATCACTCACAGTTGATCATGGCATATGTAGGAGGGAAGGCATTTCACGAATTGACTTGTAACCATGGTGATATCCTATTACAGTACTGCGCTGGAATATAGTTGGCTCTTTAGAACGACCCATTCTTTCATAAATGTTTGTAAAGATGGACTGCATGGCTAGGTGCTGGATTTTTATACATCTGGCAATGGGACTGAATGAAACCCCTAAATTCAATGATAAAGAAGTGTGTCCCAATACTTTTGTCCATATAGTGTATCTTGCATGCTGCACTGCCATTGCATGCAATAAACCTATCTATTTGGTACTCAAAGTCATTAACCTCTTTGGATGACCTCTGTGGCTTGTCGGCTTATCTTTAGTTAAAGGGGTTTTGTTATTGTGATAATTTATCACCCATCCGCAGTATAGGTCATAAATGTCATTTAGATGGTGGTCCGACCGCTATCTCCGGCAGCCCCATGGAAAGTGAATGCAGCGGTGGCTGAGCATGTGATGTCCCGCTACATTCACGTTTTGAACTTGAGGACCCACGTTCTCGGGATTAGTTCGGGTCCCCCACCAATCTTACATTCATCACCTATCCTGTGAATAGGTGATAAATTATCATAATGAGAAAATGCCTTCAAGTAGGCAGTTCAAGCTCCAAATCCCCTGCTTCCATTCACAATGTCAAAAAGCTAAATATTAAAATTCTGTCTGCCTGCAGCCATCACTAGGGGGAGCTAAGTGCATTTGGGAGCTGTATGAATCTCTACCTGCAGGAAAATGCTAAGCTATTTTCTCGACTCCCATAAACTGTAACAGAGAGGGCTGCACGCAAGGAAGGCCACCTTTACGTTAAACTGTTCGGAGACTCTCCCAAATCTCCCAATAGATAAAGTCCCAGAAGTGAGACCCAACATATGAAATATTTATGGCAAATCCTGTGAATATGGGATAAATGCTTAAAGTGGTTCTCTGGTTTTGAAAACCCATTTTCAAATACCCGATTAGGTAATTTTAAGTTAATACATGGGGGGTCTCCTGCGTGTACAGCCCATTGATTTCAATGAGAACTGTAGGAAAGCCCTTGCTGCAAGTTTCTCCACAGAGTCCAGCTGATCACTGGAGGTCCCAGCAGCAGGACATCCTGGAATTAACTTTTTCATAGGGTGGGCCTATCTAACAAAAAAGGGACTGTCCCGAAACCATCAGAATATTAAATGCGTTTCTAAATCAGCGCTGTATAGTGTGTGACTTGGGGAAATAAGACATTATTATTATTATTATGATTATTTTTTTAATGCATGTTTATTCGTTCACGTAGGTATTTTATATTCATATTCGTTAGGACCTATACCTGCTAATCAAGTTTATACATTATTGTGGGAACCATTGTTATTGTTCCTGATGGATAGCTCTTTTGGCAAGTGAAATCAGGGAGGTTTACGTATTACTTGGCACGCAACATATTTTAACGTATGCCCCACCCATTTATACCGAGCACGCCCACAACATAAGGCATTTGAATCACAAGTAGCACCTAGGACGCCCTTCATCATACTCCAAAATGAATACAGTCCCCAGACCTGACCCCCTAAACAAACACAGACCCATAGAATACAGACCACAGAGAGTCCAGGAGGTCTCCCCTTTTCCCCCGGAGCATCCCGGACACCCAGGAAAGTTGCAAAATAATCTTTTATCGTTGATCTGTGGCCGTCTCATTTACCTGGCACAATGTTTGTTATATTTTGCCTCTTTTTGTTTCCATGACACCTGCTCTCGCCTAAGCCTCTCCTGAAATCTCCTTCAATGCATGTTAATCCCTACTTAGTAGCTCCTGCTGATCTTTCAGTTTTCTTGCCCTCCTCCCATCTCCGTCCTCTATCCCCACCCTCCTGCTATGATGTATTTCTGTCCCAGCCACCACAGTTGGTGCTTGGCTCCTGGAAGCACAGCAGCAGGAAAGGGACAGGTGCCGTGTACGCAGTGAGTATAGGGGGGGACCAGTTTATATACTACAGCTGCACGCTGCTATTCTGCGTCTTTACAGCACTGATATATCCTACATATAATCTCCATCTATATATCAATCACTTGGAGCTGCCTCATGTTTTGAGATTTATGGACAGTCTTTGATATGTTATGCAGAGGATATAAACCTTCAGGATTGATGTGATCAGTATCATAGTCTAGATGTAGCAGAGCTGAATTTTGTAATTTAACTCTCTGGGGCCTTATTCTTTATGCATTATTTCATCTTACAATATTGCAATAGGTTTATCTGCAGTCGTATGTAAAACCAGAGATAAACCATTGTAATACCATGGGAAGTTATACCAAACACACCTGACGAAATCAGCTCTGCTACATCTATAATTTAAAGGACATCGGGAAGTCGAGAGTGTAAAAATTTACAGGAAAATCGGTGGAAAACTGAACATGAGTCAAAAGACAACGCAAATCATAAAGAGGGGTATCCGTATTATGATTTTGGTGGGGCTTGTAGTAGTAGGTTAGCAGAGGAGTGTTATCTTTATAGAAACGGTGCAATGCGGGAGCCCAGTAATTTTGGATTGCTGCTGTCAGGGTGATGAGGGGGGATTTGGTTGACTGACTGCTATTTTTTACTGTTATTTCAATTGCTTCCACCTAAGTGATGGAGGTCAAAGAACAGAAAGAGCAAGTGATACTATTGCACTATACAGAAGAAGGCCACATGCCCGTAATCACAGCCCACGATTGCGGGCACTGACGGCTGCCCGCATTTTCAGGCCGTGCTCCCATACAAAGTATAGGAGCACGGCCCGTAAAATACGAAAAATAGGACATTCTTCATAATTCCCGCACGGTTCTATGGCACAAACACCCATCCATAGCGCTACGGAAAGGTGTCCGCAACCAATAGAACGGAATGGGTCCGTAAAACCGCGGACCGTCGTATGGCAAACGTAATGATGTCAGCAGGATATAGGGTCACATCAAATAGCTTTATTACATAGACAATAACATTTTATGGCCGGATGTTTACAAGTGTAGTAAAATAACATCATACTACGCAATACCTACATACAGTACCTGTGCCCTTCCCTGTTAATTGTGTTGTGTTCTAACGCTGGAGACTTTATTTCCTGGTAATTGACATGTGTATTTCCACATGCCAGAAAACTATATACAGATGTAGCAGAGTTGAATTGTACATGTACAGTGACTTCTTTTTGTGTGCTGAATACATACTGTGGATCTATACAATTGTATGGGGCTTCTGTCTGGGTGTGATGAGAAAACCTCAAAGCAGAGGCCAATCTATCTATCAATCTATCTATCTATCTATCTATCTATCTATCTATCTATCTATCTATCTATCTATCTATCTATCTATCTATCTCATATCTATCTATCTATCTATCTATCTATCTATCTATCTATCTATCTATCTATCTATCTATCTATCTATCTATCTATCTATCTATCTATCTATCTATCTATCTCATATCTATCTATCTATCTCATATCTATCTATCTATCTATCTATCTATCTATCTATCTATCTATCTATCTATCTATCTATCTATCTATCTATCTCATATCTATCTATCTATCTATCTATCTATCTATCTATCTATCTATCTATCTATCTATCTATCTATCTATCTATCTATCTATCTATCTATCTATCTATCTATCTATCTATCTATCTATCCATACAAATACTGTATTTATTCTTGCAGCTTCCATGGAGAACTGAATTTAAAATGAAATCATGTGACAGTAAATGGCTTGTCGTACAATAATCTGATTCTCTCCGTTCATGAAAGGGCCTTTTATATCTACATTCGGCATACATACATTTGTTTTGAATGATGCATATTACAGCTTTATGGGGCTTTGACATCTGGAGTGCAGTTGTCTTCTATTTCTAAATCATTGCAGTAATTTTCATATTATTTTGAGAGCTAGCATTTTACTTAGTCTTTGTTCACACTTCGTTATATGTCTCCATCATAGGTATACAGTTAGTTTAAAAGGCTCTGATGTATTCCATGTTTCATGTATTCATGTCGCCCATGAGACCCCATAGCAAAAAAAAAAGTATACTGCACAGTATACTTTTTTTACTGTATGCCTCGGCGTGGTTTAGCGTAGTGTATAATGCTAAAACGTTAAAGTTTCTCACAAGATGTGGTAATGCCGCGATATTACTGCAGCTTGTAGGCTACCCTGTGTCTTCGTGGAGCCTAAGACGTCTGAACAGATACATACGACATCGCAAGTATAGAACTGTTTAGGCGCAGTCACACGAGGCATACTTGTTTGCTTTACAATATAACAATATATGCCTATGGGAAAAACGTTCCGCAACGCAAAAACGATTGAAATCCGTCATTTGTTGCAGAATATTTTTCTCATGAGCATACATTGTAGTTTTCTGCAGCGTATTCTTACACTGCGGAAATACGAGGCACATACACCTTGTGTCACTGCACCCTTTAAGTTCCATCCAAATCTGATTTTTTCATTTATTTGGCAGTTCTCTTCTCCAAAATTAACCTATGTGAGTAACAGCCATTACTTCTAATAGGTCACATGATATGACACATGGGGCTGACTAGTGAATGTCTCCTGGTCAGTGATGAGTTGATGATCAGTAAGCCGGAAGTGTTGTTTCAGCAGGTACTCATTATTAGGCTGGGTTCACACACCCTATTTGCGGACGTAATTCTGGCGTTTTACCCCCTAATTACGTCCGAAAATGCGGCTCATAAGCGTTGGCAAACATCTGCCCATTCAATTGAATGGACTTTACGATGTTCTGTGCCGACGGTCATTTTTTTTTACACGCCGCTGTCAAAAGGCGGCACGTAAAAATGACCCGCGTCAAAGAAGTGCCTGTCACTTCTTCAGACGTAAACGGAGCCGTTTTCCATGGACTCCATGGAAAAACAGCTCCATTTACGTCCGTAATGGACGCAGCGAAAAGCGCCTGCACATGCCATTACGGCTGAAATGCCGGAGCTGTTTTCTCCTGAAAACAGCACCGTAATTTCAGCCGTAACGGACGCTGCCGTGTGAACATACCCTTAAAGGGGTTGTTGTCCAAGTTGGGGCTGACTTATATACTGATGACCTATCCAACACCTGAACTCCGCACCGACCACCTGTTCTGGCTGTCTACAGGCGCCAGTAGCTATGCAGGAGTCGGTACCAGAAACAGAAGGCTCCGGTCACATTATAGCAGCTGTGATGGGTTACTTCAACTCTGCTCTTATTCACTTGCAGCACGGCCGTTATTCTGTGACTGCAGCCTTCTGCTTTATATTAGGCTCTGTTCACATCTGCGTCGGGACTCTGTTCATGGCTTCCGTCGGACCTTTCCGTCAGGGGAACCCCTTGAACGGAATCCAAACAGAAACCATAGGACGGATACGGTGCAAATGGTTTCCGTTTGTCACCGATGTGTATGGGTGCCGTTGTTTTGACGGAATCAGTAGCGCAGTTGACTACAGTATTGATTCCGTCAAAACATTGGAACCCTTACAGAACGGTGACAAACGGAAACCATTTGCACCGGATCCCTATGGTTTCCGTTTGTTTCAGTTTTCATTCCGTTTATGGGTTCCCCTGACAGAAAGGTCCGATGGAACCCATGAACAGAGTCCCGACCCAGATGTGAACGAAGCCTTACTGGTGTGCTGTTAGGTGACAAAGGTGCCTTGGGCCCCTCTTTAGGTCCGAGGCCTCGGGTGTGACTGCTACCTCATCACCCCTATAGCTATACGCCTAAAATCATATTAAATAGTAAGCATATCCCTGGGTAAAGTAAGTTCACTTGCCACTTGCCGTTATTTTTCAATTTTTTTCCCTTTTTTTACAGTATTTTGTAAATGTGCGTTTCTTTTTTAGGCTAGGAGTGACCTGTTAGGGTATGTTCACACGGCAGCGTCGATTACAGCTGTTTTCAGGAGAAAACGGCTCCGGAATTTCAGACGTAATGTCATGTTGCAGGCGTTTTTCGCTGCGTCCATTACGGACGTAATTGGAGCTGTTTTTCTATGTAGTCAATTGAAAACGGCTCCAATTACGTCCCAAGAAGTGACATGCACTTCTTTGACGCGGGTGTCTTTTTTACGCGCCGTCTTTTGACAGCGGCGCGTAAAAAAAATGAACATCGGCACAGAACATCGTAAAGCCCTTTCAAATGAATGGACAGATGTTTGCCGGCGCATTGGAGCCGTATTTTCGGACATAATTCGAGGTTAAAACGCCCGAATTACGTTCCTTTTTACCTCAGTAAATCTGTCTATGTATCAATCTTTCTGTCTTTTTATCTAAAGGATATCAGAATGATTTTTTGCTAAATATTCTTCGCAGGATTTTTCTGCATAGCTGTAGTCCTCATTTTGTAGTTAGAAAGTAGAAAGCAGCTAGAAATGTAATGTGCGTGCCACTCCTTTCCTAATCGAAGTGATGTGATGTGTCTGACGGAGCTGGTTTATTGGAGTAACATGACTCCTCACAATAATGAGGCCTCCCTTTATTTGTGTTGCATACCCAGTGGGGGGTCACAGTCATGAGGCCTTGGGGAGGTTCATACGTAGGGTAAAATGCTGAAGCCTTTGAATAGGGAATGTGAATATTCAATTCTTCCTTCTTTTTCAGTTCTATGTTACTAAAACAGCAATGGTGGCAAAAGATTCTTGCTATATATCTTTAACTTGAACAGTATCATGTTGTACATGTAAGCTGGTTTTCGAGGAAATAATTGGCTTGATGGGTGATACATATGTCATAGGCCGAGCCATGCCCTCTTCATTAGAAAAGAGGGAGGAATGTCACAGCTTAATAGAGGAAAAAAATATCAGAAGGAAATATCTATAATACTAAAGTGAAGAAAAATACAAAAATTCTAAACGTTTTCTGACTTGTCGGGTGCAGACTAAAAAGAATATAAAAAAATAACGTTAGCACAGCCTCTTCAAACCCCCCTTCCCCCCAAATCATTGCAATAGCGTTAACCCAGACCAAATTACCCTAAATCATAATAAAAATATATAAAAATGAATGCCATGTAATAGGGAACACAAATATAAAGCATATCATAGTATAACACTATAAGATTACCAGGAATATTCGGTAGAATTTGAAAAAGCAATTGAATGCGTACACCGGCTCTCTAGACAACCCAAATATACCACTGTAGTGTACTGAGATATCAAGATGTAAGATCAGAAATTTCATTGAATGTATTGCGACAATAATTTGTCAAATATTAAATACACTGTATGTTGTCCCAATAGTTTGAATATCTGATAGACAAAACCATATTAATGCTACAATTAAAACCAATATAAAGCAAGATGAAAACGTGTCCCAATAGATTAAAAAAGCACTCCAGCAATTTTTTTTGCACATATCTGCTAACTCACAAGCAATATTCTAGCAGTTCCATTTGTTTCTTCCCAGCTTAGTTGCACATCTCTGCTCTCCACCCAGCTCCTTGTTCCTCTGTATGTCCCCATGCATAAAGTGATGCTGAAGAGATCATTTCTCCCCTATCTAAGAGCGCAGCAGTGCAGTGATATAATAGTCCATACAATGAGTATCTGCAGCGGTATAAAACCCCCACTAACTCTGCCTGTGTATACTATCTGTATGTGCTGTGTGCAGAGAGTCCAGTGTATTTCTATGCTCCTCACTGTCTCTACTTGTAAGGACTGACATGGAGAAAATTATCACTAGCAGAGGACAGGGAGGCAGGCTCAAGCTGCATCACATAAGAATACACTGAAACTCTGCAGAAGGACAGAATTTCTATGTCACTGATCTATCATTTGCTGCACTTAGATAGGACTCTGAGCAAGTGCAGTGGGATGAGTCTTTGCCCCTCTATCTCTGAAAAGCCAGAAGCATCATGGGAAATGTAGTCTGCATATCAGAGGAGAAGAAGGAAACAACATGGCAGACAACCCATAGATTGCCCATCATCTAAAACAGGTATACACAGTAGCCTCTACATGATTCTTTAATAGCAGCCTATTCTGAACTATATAGGCAAAAAAGTGCTTCTTTAACCCCTTTGCGCACCTGGACGTAACTGCATGTCCTGGTGCGGGGTGAAGTATGGAGCGGGCTCAAGCTCTGAACCTGCTCCATATGCTGTGGGTGTCAGCTGTGTTTTATTTTCACTAATGGCCAGGAATAGCGATCAATCTGTTCCTGACTATTTAACCACTTAGATGCCGTGATCAGTAGCGACTGCGGTATCTAAGCCATTAGAAAGAGGGGGTGGTCCCCTCTGACAGCTCACCCCCCCTCACAATACGATTGCGGAGTGCCGATGGTTGGCATGGGGCAGCCCGGGGACCTAATGAAGGCTCTCATGTCTGCCTTCTTTTTGCCTCTGTTAAAGAGGCTCTGTCACCAGATTATAAGTGCCCTCTCTCCTACATAATGTGACCAGCGCTTTAATATACATAACAACAGTGGTTTTTATTTTGAAAAACTATCAATTTTGAGCAAGTTATGCACAATTTTAGATTTATGCTAATTAGTTTCAAAATAGACAACTGGGCATGTTTTTACTTTTTTAGCAACTGGGCGTTGTAAAGAGAAGTGTATGATGCTGGCCAATCAGCGTCATACACTTCTCTCCATTAATTTTTAGCAGTGCTCGCAACACCGTGTGATCTCGCGAGATCACACTGTACAGTCACATACTCCCACATTAACTTTACCAAAGTGTCTTGAGAGTGAATAGACATTGCCTCCAACCAGGACGCAATGTCTATTCACACTCCCGACACTTCGGTAAAGTTTCTGTGTGAGTAAGTCCCCAACAAACTTTACCGAAGTGTCGGGAGTGTGAATAGACATCGCATCCTGGCTGGAGGTGATGTCCATTCACTCTCAAGACACTTCGGTAAAGTTAATGTGGGAGTATGTGACAGCACAGCGTGATTTTGCAAGATCACGCTGTGTGGCGAGTACTGCTAAAAATGAATGGAGAGAAGTGTATGAAGCTGATTGGCCAGTGTCATACACTTCTCTTTACAACCCCAGTTGGTGAAAAAGTAAAAACACGCCCAGTTGTCTATTAAGAAACGAATTAGCATAAATCTAAAATTGTGCATAACTTGCTCAAAATTGATTGTTTTTCAAAATAAAAACCACTGTTGTAATCTACATTACAGCACCGATCACATTATGTAGGAGATAGGGAACTTATAATGTGGGGTCAGAGCCTCTTTAAGCCCTGCCTCTGGCAGGGTTTTACAGAAGCCTATAAAAATTACAATATACTGCAATAATGCAGTGTATTGTACTAGCGATGTAATGATCACTAGTTCAAATCCCCTAGGGGAAATATTAAAAAGTGTAAAAACAAAAAAGTTTAAAAAAAATTTCAGTAGTGAAAAAAAATATATAAAAAATTCAAAAAAAGCCCTTTTCCCAATTTCCTCTATAGTAATGTAAAAAAAAATAAACAAAATTGGTATCGCCGCATTCCTAAAAGTCTGAACTATTGCAATATAACATTATTTAATGTGCACGGTGAGCACCGTTAAAAAAAATATGGAAAACTCTAATCGCTGTTTTTTTTGGTCACCTTAGCTCTTAGAATCTTTTTAATAAGAAGTGATCAAAAGGTTGTATTTACCAAGAAATGGTACGAATAAAAACTACAGCTCGTCCCGCAAAAAATAAGCACTCACACCGCTCAATCGACGAAAAATAAAAAAGTTATGGCTCTCGGAATGTGGTGAAAAAACAAATTGAACATTTTGAACAAATAGTTTTTTCTTTGTAAAAGTAGTAAAATAAAAAAATTACCTATAGAAATTTGTCATCAACATTATAGTATTAAGCAGCAGAATAAAGTTAAGTTGTCGTTTTTACCGCACGGTGAAAGCCATAAAAAATGAAACCCAAAAAACAATGGAAGAATCACAGTTTTTTCCTATTCCACCCCGCAAATAACTTTTTTTTCAGTTATATGGTACTTAAGGGAAAAATAAAAAGTTATGGCTCTTGAAAGGCAGGGAGTAAAAAATTAAAGTGAAAAAGCAAAAAATGGCTTTGTCTTGAATGGGTTAATAGCTAAAAAGTCCTATTAACAATTCTTTGTTCGTAAGACAGGTACGGATCGCGGGGCTCTAGCGGTATACTGATTAGTAAGGGGCTTACAGAAATAATATGAATGGTTGTCTTGGTAGACTGCGAGACACTGAGAAATATGCACATTGTTCCCTCAAATTAATATTTCATAGAGCAGAAGATTAATGAATGCCCAACTGGAGGATAAAATAGTGGAGTAGACTATACTATTCTATCCTGAGGGAGCCCACAAAAAAGTATTCTGCGCAGTTTATGCATTTTTTACAGGTATACGTTAGACATATACGTTGGGAAGCCCCCTGTACATATACAGTATGGACAGTGATGCCAGGAGCTTCCCAATGAAAGAATCCAGCATTGGAAGCGCTCTGCCGTAGCTTTGTGCTTCCGATGCTCTGGCTGGGGACACGGTATTGTAACTCCTGACATCACTGTCCATATATGAACAGTGAGGTCAGGAGCTTCCAAGGGCACAGCACTTCAGGTAACTCTCTGCTCGGGGGGTTCGGGCGACGTATCTCACTGTGTGCCTATGCAGTGGGATACGTTACAGCCGGCCATCAGAGGTCTACAGAAGGCAAAAGCAAGATGTACACAGGCTCTTAGTCCGCACATTCTAACATAGTGAAATAATTGTGCAGGTGCACATCTGTTGTGACTGCAATACAAAACAAACCAACACAAAGAAACAGCAGCACTCTGTAGGCGCTAAGATATACGCAAACATTGATTATATAGATTATTTTAAACTGTACAACTGCTATATGTACTATACTTAGAAATGTGAGGTTCATAGCGCACGTTTTGATCAAATTGGGTCAGCCCACCTGCCGCGACAGATCGAGCACATACAGATAGGTCCTCACACTAAATAAACACGCCTCTCTTTTTTTTTTTGCCTAGGCCTACAAAATGAGGTTGGTAGGAATATCTGCAAAATATATTCAAGACATTCGAGTTGTTGGTTGCACTCACAGAGACTTTCTATGAGCCCGTCTTTAAGCTGACGAGGAAAGCCACTCACAGCCGAAGGGGCAAGGCACTCGACTACGCACTTCTGCCACATCGTTTGAGCGGTCGGATGGGTTCTCAGCAGCAGGACCCCCACTGATCAAAACATCTGACATGTCTCTGTGACGTATCAAAAGTTTTGGAAATGCGCAGTTTTTCTTAAAAAGACATAGTCAGCATAAATTAATATTCTGCTTCATGAAACAATAATTGTCAGAACAAAGTGCATATTTCTGGATACATAAAATGTCTCGCAACCGACGCTACAACATTGAAGTTTAGCTAAATGTTTGACAAACTTCTGACATGTCATAGTGACATGTTAGAAGTTTGGATTGGTGGGGTCCGAGCACTGAGACCCCCACCAATCGCTAGAACGAAGCAGCTGAAGTGCTCGTGTGAGCGCTCAGCCGCTTCGTGTCTGTTCGTCTTTCTTTCACAAAACATATATTTTTTAACGAATTGTTTTTTCTTCTAAAAAGTAGTACATCATAAAAGAAACTATATAAATTTGGTATTGCTGAAATCATATTAAGCTGCAGAATAAAGTTACGTTTCCTGCAAACGCTGTAAAGCAAAACCCCAAAAAACATTCCACTTTCTTTCTTTCTTTTTTCCATTCCACCCCACAAATGTTTTTATTTTTGCCGTTTCCCAGTACATTATAATGTACATTACATTGTGCTACTAAAAACTACAGCTCAACCTGTAAAAGACAAGCCCTCATACGGATATGTTGGCAGTAAAATAAAGTTATGGCTTTTGGAAAGCAGGGAGAAAAAAACTAAAATGAAAAATGGCCGCAGTGGCAAGGAGTTCTGTGAGTCAAATGTCAAGCTCCTCTAGTATATAAGCTACTCTAGTATGTACGGGAATCGAATATGCAGCAATTTATATGGAATATAAAAGTTTCCTCCTGTACTCCTATTATCTAAATAGCTTTTTTATGAGTAGATGCAGTCTGACCAGGGCGCTGCTGACCTGTACTCTGCAGCCAGACTGCAGGGCCATGGCATGGAATTACCCATCACGGTCTATTATCAGATTAAACTTACTCAAAAAGGAAGCAATTCTGGTAGTAGTACTCTTACACTATATAATGACACGGCCAACGGTAGAAGGGACTTTCCATCCTGATACGATTTTAAATGTTTGTCTTTCTGACTTCTACAACCATGTTGCTTAAATCTTTCATTTACCTGGAATGCAATGGTACCGTCTACTCACATGTACAGGATTCTGCACTTTAGGCCTCTTTCACGTGGCAGTAGTTTGGCCAGTATTTTGCATCCGTATTTAGAAACCAAATCCAGGAAAGGAAAATAAAAATACATATAATGGAAAGACTTGGACCTCTTAGACTCTGTGCACATCACCTTTTTTGGCTACGTTTAACGTATACGCCGGGAAAAGCTATTAACATGTACGTTAAAGGTAGGCTGTGACAGAGGCCTTAACAGTGGTATCTTTCACCCATAATTTCTCATTTCACGTGCACATAGCCTTATTTGTCTTAAACCCTCTCCTGGCTTTGGTTGCCAAATACTAATGCAAAATACTGACTAAAGTGCTACCATGTAAAATAATAAACAGCAGAGAGAATTGACATAGTAGTGAATGTGGAAATCCTATGTGGTTAGGACCTTGGAGGAAAACCCAACAATTGCACTATTCCCTAAAAGAAGTTCTTGGAATCCCTGGTGTACAAAGATCCTAGAGAGGGGAGTCATTCACAGTTTCACGCCACCTAGTAGCAAAGGGTATGGGACCTACCACGGCTGGGCTTTCTCCCTCCAAGGGTCCCATATTAGCTGTATGGTCTGACTGTATGGTATGTATGCCCTTGACCTACAAGGATTATGCTTTTAGGTATCCTCAGGTCATGTTCCCCAGAGTAGTCCCTGATTGGTGGTGGGTGCAGGACCATCAATGAAGGGGAGACAGTAGTTGGGTCAAAACCTAGGCAGTAAGGCTGTAGTCCAGAAACATAGCTCGGATTGTCACATAAAAGGTAGCAGAGCTGAAGGACAATCCAGAGACATAATCAGGACTTGAAAAGAACCAAGAGACAGATGGACCAGTGACAAACAGAAGGATAGCATGGAATTAGGACAAAAGAACAAGAAAACATCACGACCAGGAATCCTAGAACATTTTTGACCAAATTGATTTTTCGATCCTTAAGGTCCTTTTACACGGGACAATTATCGGGCAAACGAGCGTTCATATAAACTTTCTTTCTTCCTGATCATTGTCCTGTGTAAACAGGGGAACGATCAGCCGATGTACGTGCAAATGCTCGTTCATCATCTGATTGTATCATTTATGCAGCATGAAATATTATTGTTATCAGCAGCATATCTCCCTGTGCTGCCGACCTGATGGAAATGTATGGGGACGAGCGATCGTAGTAACGTTTGCCCATGCTCATGCTCGAGCTGTTTGGTTGATCGGCGCTCTTTTACACAGCCCATGTAGGGACGTGTAAGAGGACCCTTAGGCCAGTCATGTCTCAGGATATGATAAATAGACCAGCGTTATTATGCTGGCTCATAGTTGTGCATTATCACATTATACAATATCATTTTAAATAAGCCGCTCTGTTGTAGTTCTGTACAATTGGTTTTAGGACTAGTAAATGGAATAACAAGAGTCCCGATGTCTTGAAGTAACCTTAGATTAAAAAATATTTGCCTTTCTCATTCTTGATATTAGCTTATCTACACGAGTGTTAACACTCAGCTGAACATGAATTCCATGGGTGAGATAAGAAGGCTTGAAGCCTAATGTGGAACATGTACCTGGAATGACTTATGCTCTGAGAACCATCAAAGGCTGAATTGGGCTGACTATGTCCTGAATACCAGCTCTGCAACCATAGATTTCTGGTCAATGACATAGGCAAAAACAATTGTCACAAAAATGATCCCTCATCATATCACTTAGGACAGCATTGTCCACATAATAAGTTGTTGATCTTATTAGCAATGAAATTATATGAACCCAAGATAATAACTGTTTGTCGAAAACCAATTCCTCAGTTGTCCGATAACCGATGGACATAACCATGAATATAGTTTCTTACTGTAGGGTGTGTATATTAACCATTTTAAACTGCTGTCGTTGACAGTTTCTAGAGTTTATTTTGAGCTGTCTGGTACGATTTGACCTCCATGCTGATGTAACAGAGGACATGGCTCTAAGGAACATCAGCATCCACCCTGAACATCTATTGATCTTTCCAGTCGACCAAACCCACACCTATTGTATTGTGAGATGTTTACTATACTTTAACAATATTAACTATCTATCATCTTTATGGCTAATATATACTGCAGGCCTTTACTGTTCTAACAGCAGGTACCATCCTGCTTTGTTTAGGCGCACAGCTTGACATAAAGGCATGAAAAAACAGTGCTAGCCAGTGTATAAACACACGTTTTATGCAGTGAACACTCTAGAAGTATGTGGACTCTTAGGCAACAGTCACAGTGGAGTCCGTGTCTAGTGTAGATCATGTTAACCCAGATATCTGGTGCTGGTCCTCATTTTTCGGGTTTCAATGGTTATAAAATAGGTCCATTGGTATATAAAAGTTGCCGGAGGTACCTCCTCAGGCAATTATGCGAAGGGTATACAGTAAATATCTATTGACAAAATAAAAAAGTAGGTACAACAACGCTTTCTCGTATTGATGAACCACATATAGGACAATAGAGCAGTGCTCAAGGGTCTGTTCCCCGAGAAGACCCGCAGACATTTCTTCCACTCCCTTCAGACAATGGTTGTCCTGTGGGTTGCTTTTTCCTTCACCGACAGCTATTGATGCTTAACTAGGTGCCCCACATTCAGTAATGGACTGGAGTTCCTTCCACCAGAGAAATTGATTGTTGGGATCCACCCTCCATCTATACAGAATGTGCACATACACTTTTAATTGCATCATAATCTTAACACATAAGATCTAATAGGTTATTTGTGAATCACCCCATCATAAATAGAGCCTAGTGGCAAGTGATTGGCTCCAAAGTCAAAGTTTTTGTTGGTAATTTGTGGCCCGCTGTTGTGTCAGAGCTCAGACCCATCAGAAAATTCTGTGCTACTCTGGTGGGCCAGTCCAACCCAGCCCACATTAAGTGTTGTCACTGTGCTGGACATAGAGGCATCATTAGTTCCTGTCTATGAGCTCAGAACTCAGTCCATATCTAGAAGAGGTTTACCTTCTGCCAAAATCATTAAAGGGGACATGCCCCACAGGATATGCCATAAATGTCTGATAGATGCAGGACCCAGCTCTGACACTCGCAGCTATCTCTAGAATGGGGCCCCCTAAAACCCGTCCTACCTTTCTTGGCTCCGCTGCCTCCAGGCCTCTTCATGGTTAGATGGTCGGGAGTTACAAAAACAGCCGAGAGTTTGCCTGGCTACATTGTTTCTGTAACTCCCATAGATGGGAATGACTGAAACAGCATAGCTCGCCGTGCTACGCTGTTTCCGTAACTCCCGTTCACTTCTATGAGAGTTACGGATCAGTGTACCTCAGTGAACTCGGCTGTTTCCGTAACTCCTGACCACATAACCAGCGGGAGCTGTGTAAGCTAGAATGGGGTTTAGGGGCCCAGTTCTAGAGATAAGTGCGGGTCCCATAGGCCCCATTTAAGTGAAGAGGACGCAACACTAAAGTGGTGTCTTATTAAGACATGTAATCCGTTTATAAAATGGAAATACCTTTTTAAAGCCAGTTGGCTATCTCGTTTATAGTGGTTTTTCTAAAGATTCAATGAAAAACGGCTCAAGAAGTGACATGCTCTTCTTATTCGCTGACATTTTTTAACGTGGCCGTTTTTCAAAACGGCCGCATAAAAAAATGCCCCGTCAGAACAGAACGCCGTTTTTCCCATTGAAATCAATGGGCATATGTTTGGCGGAATTCTGCTTCCGATTTTCCGGCCGTTTTTCATCCATTTACGGCCCGAAAAACGGCTTAAAATAAGCCGTGTGAACATACCCTTACTGTAGAAATTGGCACATTAGAGATTGCTACTCTTGAGTGTCTGCTTAACCCCTTAAGGACGCAGCCTAGTTTTGGCCTTAAGGCTCAGAGCCCATTTTTCAAATCTGACATATTTCACTTTATGTGGTAATAACATCGGAATGCTTAAACCTACCCAAGCGATTCTGAGATTGTTTTCTCGTGACACATTGGGCTTCATGTTCGTGGTAAAATTTGGTCGATATATTCAGTGTTTATTGGTGAAAAATTGCAAAATTGAGAGAAAATTTTGAAAAAATTGCATTTTTCAGAATTTAAATGCATCTGCTTGTAAAACAGACGGTTATACCACCCAAAATAGTTACTAGTTCACATTTCCCATATGTCTACTTTAGATTGGCATCGTTTTTTGAACATTCTTTTATTTTTCTTGGACGTTACAAGGCTTAGAACATAAACAGCAATTTCTCATATTTTTAAGAAAATTTAAAAAGCCTTTTTTTTAAGGTACCTCTTGAGTTCTGAAGTGGCTTTGTGGGGCCTATGTATTAGAAACCCTGATAAAACACCCCATTTTAAAAACTAGACCCCTCAAAGTATTCAAAACAGCAGTTATAAAGTTTTTTAACCCTTCAGGCATTTCACAGGAATTAAAGCAAAGTGGAGGTGAAATTTGCAAATTTCATTTTTCTTGCTGAATTTCAATTTTATTCATTTTTTTTTCTGTAACACAGAAGGTTTTACCAGAGAAACACTACTAAATATGTATTTTCCAGATTCTGCAGTTTTTAGAAATGTCCCACATGTGGCCCTACTGCGCTCGTGGACTAAAACACAAGCCCCAGAAGCAAAGAAGCACCTAGTGCATTTTGAGTCCTCTTTTTTATTAGAATATATTTTAGGCAGCATGCCAGGTTTGAAGAGGTGTTGAGGTGTCAAAACAGTAGGAATCCCCCAATAGTGACCCCATTTTGTAAACTACACCCCTCAAGGAATTCATTTAGGGTTGTTGTTACCATTTTGACCGCACATTTTTTTCACAGGACGTATTTGAATTGGGCTCTGAAATGAAAAAAATGTCATTTTTTCCAATAAAATGTCATTTGTGATCAAAATTTCTTATTTTCACAGGGAACAAAATACCCCATTTTGTTGCCCAATTTGTCCTTAGTGTGGCAGTACCCCATTTGTGGTGATAAACTGCCGTTTGTGCCCATGGGAGGGCTCAGAAGGAAAGGAGCGCTATATGTTTGTTGGAGTCCAGATTTTGTTGGATTGGTTTTCGGGTGCCATGTCGCATTTGCAGAGCCTCAGAGGTATCAAAGCAATGGAAACCCACCAAAAGTGACCCCATTTTGGAAACTACACCCCTCAAGGAATTCATTTATGGTTGTTGTTAGCATTTTGACCGCACAGTTTTTTCACAGCACCTATTTCAATTGGGCTGTGACATTAAAAAAATGTCATTTTTTCCAATAAGATGTAATTTTTTACCAAAATTTCTTATTTTCACAGGGAACAAAATACTCAATTTTGTTGCCCAATTTCTCCTGAGTGCATCAATACCCCATTTGTGGCAATAAACTGCCGTTTGGGCCCATGGGAGGCCTCAGAAGGGAAGGAGCGCTG
Source organism: Rhinoderma darwinii (assembly GCF_050947455.1). NCBI lineage: Eukaryota > Metazoa > Chordata > Amphibia > Anura > Rhinodermatidae > Rhinoderma > Rhinoderma darwinii. The sequence goes on from NC_134696.1 coordinate 92,181,075, forward strand.
TGTGTTCTTTGGAGTACAGATTTTGCTGGTTTGGTTTTCGTGTGCCATGTCGCATTTGCAGAGCCCCAGAGGTATCAAAGCAATGGAAACCCACCAGAAGTGACCCCATTTTGGAAACTACACCCCTCAAGGAATTCATTTATGGGTAATGTGACCATTTAGACCCCATAGTTTCTTCACAGAACTTATTTGAATTGGGCTGGGAATTTAAAAAAAATATATTTTTTCCAATAATATGTCATTTTAGCTCAAAAATTCTTATTTTCACAAGAAATAAAATACTCAATTTTGTTGCCCAATTTGTCCTGAGTGCGGCAATACCCCATTTGTGGTGATAAACTGCCGTTTGGGCCCATGGGAGGCCTCAGAAGGGAAGGAGCGCTGTGTGTTCTTTGGAGTACAGATTTTGTTGGATTGGTTTTCGGGTGCCATGTCACATTTGCAGAGCCCCAGAGGTATCAAAGCAATGGAAACCCACCAGAAGTGACCCCATTTTGGAAACTACACCCCTCAAGGAATTCATTTATGGGTAATGTGACCATTTAGACCCCATAGTTTCTTCACAGAACTTATTTGAATTGGGCTGGGAATGAAAACAAAATTATTTTTGTCAAATAATATGTAGTTTTGGCTGAAAATTTCTTATTTTCACAAGAAACAAAATACCCCATTCTTTTGCGCAATTTGTTCTGAGTGCCGCAATACCCCATTTGTTGTGATAAACTGCCGTTTGGGCCCATGGGAGGGCTCAGAAGGAAAGGACCACCATTTGGCCTACTCGGGATTTTCTAGTGCGAAGTCATGTATGCAGAAGCCCCTGAGGTACCAGTACAGTTGAAACCCGCAAGAAGTGACCCCGTTTTAAAAACTACACCCTTAAGGCATTCATCTAGAGGTGTAGTGACCATTTTGACCGGAGACCTACACCCCATAAACTGTAATGTGGGTTCTCCCGGGTATGGCAATACCCTACATGTGGCTGTTATCAGCTGCCTGGACACACAGCAGGGCCCAGAGGGGAAAGACGAGGGGGGATAAGCTGTGCGGAGTGCATCAGGGTAAGTAAAATTGGGGTAAATTATAAACCAAGGGATGTATGATAAATTTTAAAACACTTTCATACAGAGCTCTGGTTATTCGGGACACGTGTCACATTGATATATTGTGTCCTCCCTTATCCCCCTCTTATAGCAGACTTTGCACCTCTTTTGACTTTTTCCCTTCTTGCCAGTTTGGGGAACTTCCCCTGGAAAGTGTTGCCCTGGTACGATGCGTGTGGGCTCGCTTCCAGAAGTACTGGGTGCCCCCCCTTCTTGGTCCCTAAAGATTAGGTTCTTGATAATCACCTCTTGAAATTCCAGGAAAGTTCCCGTCTGGCCTGCACATCGACGTAGCACGTACGCATTGTACAAAGCCATCTATATGATGTTCCCGGCCAGCTTCTTATACCACACCGCATGGCGCTGTAGGGCTTCAAGGCTTGATCTTACAAGTCCATCACTCCCATGTACCTATTGTAGTCCAGGATGCAGTCTGGTTTGGGGGTGGCCTTTCCTTCATATATCCTAAACCTGTAGGTATACCCTGATGCACTCTCACAGCTTATACATCTTCACGCCATACCTTGCCCTCTTACCCGGCAGGTACTCGCGGAATTGAACCCTCCCTTTAAAATGTACCAGGGACTCATCAATAGAAATACACTTCTCGGGGGTGTATGCTTGGGAAAACCGGGCACTGGAACGGTCTAATAGGGGTCTCCGTTTAGACAAACGGTCAAAACTGGGGTAATCTCGGGGTGGGCACGGCTCATTATCAGTATAATGTAAGAAGCGAAGTATTGCCTCATTTATTTATTTTTTTAGGTTCCAGTTCAGTTCTGAAGTTGTTTTGAGGGGCCCATATATTAGAAACCCCTATCAAATACCCCATTTTAGAAACTAGACCCCTCAAAGTATTCACAACAGCATGTAGAAAGTTTATGAACCCTTTAGGTGTTTCACAAAAATTTAGAGCAAAGTAGAGGTGAAATTTACATTTTTTTTTTGTCAGAAAATCCTCTTTATACCATTTTTTTTATAACACAAAAGGATTTATCAGAGAAACGCAACTTAATACGTATTACCCAGATTCTGCAGTTTAGAGAAATATCCCACATGTGGCCCTTGGGCGGTAATGGACTGAAGCACCGGCCTCCGAAGCAAAGGAGCACCCAGTGGATTTTGAGGCCTCTTTTTTATTAGGCACCATGTCCGGTTTGAAGAGGTCTTGTGGTGCCAAAACATTGGGAACCCCCCAAAAGTGACCCCAATTTGGAAACTAGACCCCTTGAGGAATCCATTGTAGTTTTCTTGGGGTGCATGCGGCTTTTTGATCAGTTTTTATTCTATTTTTAGGTGGCGTGGTGACTAAAAAACAGCAATTCTACTATTGTTTTTTTTTCGTTTTTTTTTACAGCGTTCACCGTGCGCTATAAATGACATATTCACTTTATTCTGCGGGGCGATACGATTACGGCGATACCAGATGTTTATAGTTTTTTTTTATGTCTTATGGCGTTTGCACAATAAAATACGTTTTGTAAACAATCATTCACTTTTTGTGTTACCTTATTCTAAGAGCCATAACATTTTTATTTTTCAATCAATAAAGCCGTGCGAGGACTTATTTTTTGTGTAACGAACTGTAGTTTTGATCAGTACCATTTTTAGGTACATGCGACTTTTTGATCTCTTTTTATTCCATTTTTTGGGAGGTGAAGTGACCAAAGAATTGTGATTGTGGTTCGGTTTATTATTATTTTATTTTACGGCGTTCACCGTGCGGGATAAATAATGAAATAATTTTGTAGTTCAGGCCGTTACGGACGCGGCGATACCAATTATGTATAGTTTATTTGTTTGTTTATATATTTTTATTAATAATAAAGGACTGATAAGGGAAAAGGTGGGATTTTTACTTTTATTACTTTTAAATCTTTTATTTTCTAATTTTTACACATCTTTTTTTAACTTTTTTTTCACTTTATTACTTTGTCCCACTAGGGGACATGAGGGCAGGAGGCTCTGATCGCTATTCTAATACACTGCACTACATGCGTAGTGCAGTGTATTAGAACTGTCAGCTACTCACTGACAGCAAGCATAGTGGGTCCTGACGTTGTCAGGACCCACTAGGCTTCCGTCTATGGCATAGCCGGACGCCATTGTTTGGTGTCCGGTTGCCATAGTCACCATCGCCGGCCGCTATCGCGTAGCAGGCCGGCGATGGCAGATTAACCCCTAAAAAGCCGCGATCTCTATAGAACGCGGCTTTTAAGGGGTTAATCAGCGGGGACACAGCGATCGGTCCCCGCTGTAGGAGCTGTGACAGCTGCTGAACAAGACAGCAGCGTCACAGCTCCTGTATGTGTCGGGAGGACGGCCGAAACGGCCGTTACTCCCGTGACGTACTATTACGGCATGGAGCGCGAACGATACAGCTGCCATGACGTAATAGTACGTCAAGGAGCGGGAAGGGGTTAAAGGGAAAGTGTCGCTAGAAAAAAAAAATTTTTTTTTTTTAGTTAAACAATTAGTGTATAGGTGATTAAATATTGTTCTAATTTTTTTCACGAGTCAGGAAATATTATAAATTAGATTCTAATTTATAATATTTCCCAGCGCTGGTCACTAGATGGAGCAATTCCCAAAATTGCAGCATTGCATGTGGTAAAGCAACCACATTGCCTTATGCTGCAAAATTTGAGAAAACTCACTCGCTCTAGTGAGCTCTCAGAATCCCCCCCCTCCTTTATCCTGGCTAGTGCCGGGAGAAACGAGGGGATTGAACGGTCTAACCTCCTACACTGTGTGTCGCCATTTTTTGAGCTAACACACAGTGTAGTAGGTTTATATACAGTAGTAATCACACACTAAAACACGAACATACATAGAAATAACTTACCTGCTCCTGCCGCCGCCGCTCCCTCCAGTCCGTCTGCTCCGTCTGCTACCGCCGCTCCAAGTGCACAAGTCCGGAAGCCGCAACCGGAAGTAGTAATCTTACTGTCCGGCCGCGACTTCCGGTCCACAGGAAAATGGCGCCGGACGTCGCTCAGTTCAACTTGGACTGTGGAAGCGGCGCATGCGCCGTTCCCACACAGACGGCGTACAGCATAGTGGATGGAACGGGCCCCGTTCGCATTCACTATGGGACTGTATGTGCCGTATTCTATGTCTGTATGTGTCGTTAATCGACACATACAGAAATGGAAAAAAAAATGGCAGCCCCCATAGGGAAGAAAAAGTGTAAAAATAGAAAAAAGTAACACACAAACACACAAATAAATAAAAAAAATGTTTAATAACACACTAAAGTCAAATTGACACTGGTCCTTTAAGCGATGCAGGACCATGGGGGTGATAAATGTTTTTCTATTATTGGGATACTGTGTATGGTTAATTTGTTTGGACAGAAGAAGTAACTTCTCAATGGGTACTACAATTTGAATATTTTATGTTGATGGCTCAATTTTATGTTAATTCTGTGTAGTGGGCACAATGATCTGATTAATTTGCCTACATTACAGCATGGGCACTGCATTGTGGGACATCTAAAAGGGGTGAACAATTTGTGGACCCAGGATGGGCACACTCTACTGTGAGCATTACAATTTGGAACAGCTCAGTGACATCACTTCCATCAATAGCTCGGGGCACTCCGAGAACATGCGGAGAACTGACCATTCTGGTATCAGTACAGTTCTTGAGGGACTACGGCCAGAGGGCTTTAGTACTTGGTAAAGGGCCCATGATCTTTAATACCCAGGGGCTTAAATCACTCTGAGCTCTCTCCTGCCATATTGTTTTACCAGAGTTGGTTTTTGGTAGTGTGTTTCCATGATTGAGGGTCGTGGAGCATGGGATAAGATTCAGATATCATCGTCTGCAATGGACCTCATATGCTCTGTTTCTAGGAAATGTTATGTGTAAATAATAGAAACCCTTCATACTACACAGTCAATATCTGCAGATATTTATCCAGCCGCAGCAATCTGTTTTCAGTTACTTGCATGGCTGCACCTCTGGGACATTCCCTCTATCCCCAATTACTTGCAGGCTGCGGATTTTACAATTCATGCTGTAGGCAGCGTGGTGTTACATAACTCACATACAGCCTGTGCTGTGCTCTGCTCGGTCATCTCCTGCTGTCTTCCTCGTAGGATCCTTTACTCATCTGCAATTCTATGCCAAAACTGTAGGATCATTGTTTCTCGAAAAAACAGCTGCTCTTTACTTGGCCTCTAAAATGGAGCAGGAATTCCTTTTAACAGCTTCGGAGACACTGCTGTTGTTCTTGCTGAACATTCCTCCGTGTTTTCTTGTGTTATCTTTTATACCTAATCCACATTTCTACATAACAATCTACAATTTACCGTATGGCAATGATTCACGTTCTTTGGGTCTTATGACATTTTTATTAGAAACGTTCTCATTGCCAGTCTGCTACAGTTTCGTCCCTGAGCCGAGATCTTGAGTATCATGCCTCATGCACACGTCAAAGCTGCCTGTACAGTGCTACACTAAGGGTATGTTCACACGGCTTATTTTCAGACGCTTTTCGGGCCGTAAAAGGCCGAAAAACCGGAAGCAGAGCGCCTCCAAACATCTGCCCATTGATTGCAATGGCGTTCTGTCCCGATAGGCCGTTTTTTAATAAAACGCAGCGAAAATCGCGAGTGGCTTAAAAAACGTCTGAAAATCAGGAGCTGTTTTCCCTTGAAAACAGCTCCGTATTTTCAGACGTTTTTGACTCTGCGTGTGAACATACCCTAAGTCCTTACGGTGTATTACGTGTGCCGCCATATGGTACCATATTCTCCCCTAAAATCAATGCTTCTAGGATAGATTATCTCCGTAACTTCATGCAATGAAACATGCTACGATTATATGGGTCCACAGATGGCCTATGGTGGGCTATGGGCACTGTATTATGGATCTATGCAGCTCAGTTAGGGACCCCAGTTCTCTCCCCAGACATTTATGATATATGCTATGTATACACCTGTCTATGGTCAGATGACTAATTTAAGTAATTTTCAATTCATTTGCTTAAAAATATATACGTAGTTTAAAAACCTGGATCTCAAGGAAAGTAAAGTTCACAGTTATTTAATTTAGTTTAGAACCCCTTTATTTTTATTCCCTCCTTGAGTCTGACTTTTACTGTCGGAGACAGAGGCGTAACTTGAAGCTCCAGGGACCAAAAGCAAAATCTGTAACAGCACCCCCGACCTGCCGTGCGCCATTTATAATACTGGTGTCTTCATATGTGGCAGAGGGTCCTTTGCGCTCCTTCAGGCATCAGGGCCCAAATGTGACAGCTACCTCCGCACCCCTTAAAGCGGCGTTCTGCTCATAGTTCTGCTCATAGTTCTGCTTATTTTCACACCACAGTATTTTATAATTTATTATTTGTATGATCTTTATTGTGATCATCCATTATTATTCACGACGTATCTCTAGTTTACTATTTGTGAAGGAGCAAATGAGATCCATGACCACCAAGCTAGTGAATTTAGGATTTTTTAGTGTGTACTGCGTTTTGCACCATGTGTTTTTGTTGCAATGCAGCCAGACAGCACAGACATTTCTATTCTCCTTCAGGTTTCCATAGAAACAGGGGGCGGAAAAATTAGAGGGAGGGAATGGTGACTGAGGGACGGGATAGCTGTAAATCGTTGTGTTCCGTTTAATGTACAGGACATACCAGGAGCTCGGCTTATACTCCGATAAATAATATATCAATCATTTAAGATTCTTATTCTGAGGATCAGGCCGCTCAGTGATCTGCATGGAAAATCGAGGTAGGATTTATATACTGATTATATAATGTTGTATACCCAAATATTCATGAAAAACTAGCTAATTGGTGTAGATAACAATGAGGTTTATAGGCTGTTCGTACAACAATCACCGATTTCCAATTGACAATACTGTTGTAGGTCTACATTTTGCAGGGTTGGGGTTTTTGTGCAGTAAATCAGTTTGCTATTTGCTAAATTGTTATATATCAGCACTTCGCTCATCTATACAGGATAATAATCCGTACAAGCGGTGGCGTGCAGAGAAGAGGGGGAGGGAGCCCCATAGCAAAGATCAAACTGGTCCTCCTGGGGTTTTCCACCTAGGACAGAAAGGCCTGGCGATTGTATGCCCTCCACGTCTTTTACAAAACCCTTGGGCTGATAGCCCACTCCATTGTTTTCTAAAAATGCTATCTATATGTAGAGAAAAAATACTTGAGAACAGGGAGTCTTTACGCCATAGTCATAGAAAAATATCCATCTTTATTCATTATTACATACAATAATATACATATACGATATATAAAAAACTCAACAAGGTTCTAAAAAATTAAGGTCTATTTGTGGAACAGTCACAAAAAAACATACAAAAATGAGTAAGGTAACACTGCTGTACAGTACAAATTTCACTGCTATTCAACCCAGGATAGTTTTGACAGCCACAGCCTATGTAAGTTGGTAATGAGTAACAAACTATCATACACTGTAACCATCCATAGCCTTATGATGTTAAGTGCATATTCAATCTTTTTTAGTCCTCTGCGTAATAAGGAATCAACAACTATGTCCACCTGGTAACACCAGGGGAACCAGTAAAGGCAGTCTTACCCATGAAGTTAGGGATGAGAGTGGTCCACACGGTAATTTAGGCACCCCGACGCGCGTTTCGCCGGTATCGCTTCCTCAGGGGGTGTGTACTGCTGTGTAATCTGTCCGTTTAAATAGTGTCAACAATCATCACTCAGTGTGTTCCGTTCTGTCCGAGTTCCCGGTCTACGACGCATGCGCGGGATTGCCTGAGACCACGAGATCTCCGTCTCCCATCGTCATGCGGACACTGCGCCTGCGCGCCCCCAGAGACGCGTCTCCAGGGAAACAGCGCAGGCGCAGCACCCGCATCTAGAAGAGAGGAGACAGAGGGCGGGCACTCGGCATCACAGCGACACGCGCAACCCCAAGGAAAACGGTATAGCAGTGGCGAGTCTGTCTGTGTCTGTCTATGTCGATCACCTCAAACAGCATTTCCCCATGCTCTGTGTCCAGATCAGAAAAGAAGAGAAAAGTAAAAATAACACCCCGACATAAGTTGGGTTCATATAATAACACCATGTGTACAACTGAAGTTGAATTAAAGTGAAATACATTATTGACAAATAAACAGAGTGTGAGTAATAAATAAAACCGTAAATGTAGAAATCTATAATTCAAATAGATGTGAAAAAAGTGAATAAACCTAGGATCAAAAAAGTTATTAATTTATAACAGTGAGTTAGGTACATGAAAAATCATGTAAAAAGACATCTAATGATGAATATAAAAAATAATAATAATAAGACATCAGTATAGAATATAAACAAATATTATTATAGGCAATGTGCCAATACCCATATCAAAGGACATGAGAAGGAAAAGGGGGGAAAAATTGTAATTTAGTGACATACAAAAAACTGGACCAGAAACATAATCCTTTTGGGAGTAATTAATATAGAAGACATCTCCTCTTAGTAGCATCTTTCTCCAATGATCGACCAGACTCCCAACAGATTCTCATCACCAGTGCCATACCACAGACATCCAAGGGGTCAATTATATAAGGTATTACTCGAACTCTAAACATGGACACAAAACGAGACGATTAATATCATATATCAAACAATAAGTCTCAGACAGAGGACCACAGCTAGCTAAAATCACTTAAAAAAACAGCAATGGACAATTAGAATATTATAAGAAAGCAGAAAAGCTCAATTGTTCATTAAGCCCAAAGGGGGTCAAAGTACCCAGGGTGGTAATCCATCTGCATTCTTTCTGCTCCAAAATCTTTTTCGCATTACCACCTATATGTAGAGAGAAGTCCTGCCTAGGTTCTTATCTCCCAATAGCAAAGGGAATATCATCAACATTGATGTGCCCCCTTGTTCCTTGGGGCCCTCAGCAGCCACATGGATGCAGATAACAACATCTTAACTCATTTCCAAATTACAACTGGCATAATAAAGACTCGGACACCATAGTAATATTTAATTGGTGGGGGTCGGTCATAGCATTTATTAAGAATAAACAATGTAAAACCAGATAACTTGCCAACAGAGTTGTACGCCAACAGGCGGTAGCCCAGTGGCATGTGATATCCGATGGTGCAACACCCATAATACCATTGCAACCGCCAGCTGTGACTCTACTTCCAGGGGTGCAGGGAAAGAGTCCAACACACTATCGGAGAAGCCATCTATATCCTCGGTAGAGGGGAGCACCTGACCCATCATGCCCAATCACTTTTCAGAGAATTAACCCCTTCCTAACCTGTCCCTGCAGTGAGGGAGTACCCAACTTATATAGTGGGGCCCCAGTCGAGATGTACACTGCTGATTACAAGTCATTGTTCATACATAAAATTATATCCGTAGTTTATTTACAATATTCAGCAATGATGTAAAAATTTGTGATCATGTTTTACTCCACTCGATCTGAGACAGTAAAGGTACTTTTGTACAGCCTGACTGGGGGCTGTGTATACGAGCGCCGATCAATGAGACAGCTCGTTGATCGGCGCTCCTTTCACAAGGAGCTAGTATGGGGACGAGCACTCGTTACTACGATTGCTCGTCCCCATACATTCCTATCATGTCGGCAGCACATCTCCCTTTGTAAACAGAGAGAACGATAATATTTAAGGCATGTAAAACGATACAATTGTTTGCTCGTTCATCGGCTGATCATTGCCCTGTTTACACAGGGAAATTATCGGGAAAGAGCGCTCTGGGAACGCTCGTTTGTCCAATAGTTGGCTCGTGTAAAAGGGCCTTAAGAGATGGGGACAGATGGAAGAGAATAACAGGATTGTAAGATCAGACTACGCACAGGGTGTTTTGTAGTCTGTAACCATAGAGACACATAGGTCTGCATAGGAGCGGTATTTTCAAAACAGTAGAATATTTTAATAAAGACTATATAAGTAAAAAAAAAATGTTGTTTATCTTAGAGGCATTGGAGCAGTACTTTTTTGTGTAACTAAAGTGATAAATGTGCAGATCCGCATGGCTGAAAACTGCATCGAAAGATGCATGCGAATCGCGGTAAAAACGCATTCATTTTTTGGTGCGGGATTCAGTCGCACAGAAAAAACGTGGCAAAACCGCATTTTGTGAATATACCTTTAAGCCCCTGTGTAACCCTGGGTGTTAACATTCTCCATTCCAAGCACTTTTAATGAATAATACGCTGAGAATGTGTGTTGAAATACGGACACTATAGAATATTTCATGATGTACTGTCCAGGCTACTTATGCAGTAGCTGAGAGTTCTACATTCCGCAGCTCATGACAAGCAATCTCTTCTACAGGTATGCAGCAAAGAATTTAGCCAAACTGCTGATTAAACATTTCCAAGTGCCCTCTTAAAAATAAAAAAGTGGCCCTCTACTATGTGAATTTCAGCATCCCACTTGACTAATGCTTTTTATGCAAAAATCTTCCGTACAAAGAAACAGTGTTCTTCCAGTAAAAACAAACTCCACTAAGTCCATTGTTCTGCTTTCTTGGCAGGAAAGATTCACTTGATACTTAAAGGCGTTGTATGAGATTAAAAAAAATCATGGATAGTTTTTCCAGGGAACAGCGCCACTCTTCTCCATGGGCGTTGTCTGGTATTGTAGCTCAGCCCTATTCACTTTAAATGGGACTGAGCTACAATAGCAAACACAGTCAATAGAGAAGAGTGGCGCTGTTTCTTGAAGAAACCATCCATGTTTTTTTTCAAATGACATAGTTTTCTGCACAATGGGGCTGATTTACTAATGCTGTCTAACATTTTTTTAATAAAGGTGCATGCACATGGTCATATCTTTTTCTTTATATAAGGGCCTGTTCACGTCAGCGTCGCTTTCCATTGAGGGGTTCCCTCTGAGCTTTCCGTCGGGGGAACCCCTCCGTTTCTCACCATTGTGAAAGGGTTCCGTTGTTTTGACAGAATCAATAGCGCAGTCGCCGGAACCCCTCAACGGAAAGCAATGCTGATGTGAACACAGCCTTAGGTCTGTGTTGTTTTTGACAAAAAAAGATATAACATTTAATTACCCCCAAAAATGTTATGTTACTTAGACATAACGGTGTCCCAACACTTGTTCTCTCTTGTTCCTTAGGCTTTGATTTAAGAGGACTTAGACATGTCTGGAAGTCATTCTGCAGTTCTTGGAGGCTTTGTACTGTCAGGTAAAAAAAAAATATATTTTTTAAAAATCTCTATATTATGTCCATCATTTTATGTAAGAGAATGTAAATCCTCATCTAAACCCTTCACATTTAAAAAAAAGTATATCAAACATTATAAATGCTCAGAGAAAATAGCCCACCGTGTAAGACTACATCTTCTGTAGGGGGAATAGGCTGGTCACTGGCTGTTTCCTGGCAAGCCAATCCGCAATGATCAGCTGATCAATGCTGCTTAATATACTTAGATTTCAGTGTAAGGGCTAGTTCACGGAAACCGCGTCGTAAACAGTGCCAAAAATGCCCGAAATCGCCTCCCATTGATTTAAAAAGAAGCGACATGCCCTTTCTTCGGGCATTTCCGTCTCTGACCTCCCATTGACATCAATATGAGGCAGAGAAAGCGGTTTTCACGGCGTTTTTTTTAAATACGCTGCAAAAAACGCGGCAAAGAGAGTGCAGGCAGATTTTTTTCACCTGAAAACAACTCTGTGTGAACAAGGCCTAAGGCATTCCATACTAATTAATATGGTGCTGGTAGATCCCACAATTCTTTGCTTAATCAGTTGGCAAACTAACGTGTATAGGGAATTGCTAAACATTTTTGGGTGTTTGCTGTTCCGGAAAATTAGATTGGCCATATTCTCTTGCATTTTCCCCGAGATGAGAGATATCTGGCTGCCACTCACTTCACTCACCTTTGTGTTCATTTCAATGGGTAGCTCAATTTGTTCATCAAGCAAGGTCACAATGACACAGGCTATACACAGTTAATCTTTTCTGTCTGTCAAGATGCTTCTTTATTTTTAAATAACGGAAAATATTAACTGTGTATAGCCTGTGTCATTGTGACCTTGCTTGATGAACAAAGTAATTCAAAGTGTAAGGGTCCTTTTGGACCAGCCAATCAGGGCTGTAGAAACGAGCGCCGATCAACGAGACAACTTGTTGATCGGTGCTCGTTTGCTCCTTTCACAAGAACCTATGATCAGTAATGTATGGCGACAATCAATCGTTACTACGATCGCTCGTCCCCATGCAGTTCTATCATGTCAACAGCACATCTCACTGTCTACACAGGGAGATGTGCTGCCGACAACGATAATATTTTGTGCTGCATAAACAATACGATCAGCCGATGAACGAGCGTTTGCTCATTCATCGGCTGATCGTTGCCGTTTCCACTAGGCAATGCAGGAACGAGCGTTTATATTAAATCTCATTTGCACGATCGTTGGATCGTTTACATGTATAAAAAAAATGCATTACAATACAATAGCATATGATCTGTGCTATGATAAAGAAAAAAGGCAGTACAACAATAACAAAGGAAACAATGCATAAAAGAAAAAATAGAATGTGTATTACGTTCTGAACAAAAGTAGCAAAGCAGCAAAAACTTTATAGTATTATAAAAGCTAGAAAAGGTATTTTTATAGGGAATCTGTCATCAAATAAACCCTTTTAATGTAGGTGTTGTGTAAGATGCTACAATATAATTAAGAAATTCCCCCTCCCCCCAAGCTCTAAATGAGATGGTGGTTGGCAGCAAAAAAAGTGTTGTTTATCATATAGATGCAGCAAATAGGTAATACATATACATACAAAAATACTCATATTTCATACATAAGCCAAGCTCTCATGTAGTCTGACCGCACCCATCAGGCAATACTTTGTTTTAGCCTAAAAACTAGAACTAGGTGCCCACACATAGAAAGTTGTCCTTAGAGCATGACCACATGTGGCGGAATTGCTCTGGAATTCCGCTGCGGACACTCCGCAGCGTTAATCTGCAGCGGACACGTTTCTCCATTGCCTTCCACAGCTTTTTAGTAGGGTTCATTTACACGTTGCAGACAATTCCGCTGCGGAGCATAGGCTGCGGTGCGGAATTTGGTGTCCGCAGCATACAATGGTTGTTGCGGACGTGTCGCGGACTTGTTGCGGACTCATTGCAGAATTTCTCCATTGACTTCAATGGAGAGTCAAAATTCTGCAATGAAGTCCGCAGCTGTCATGCACATGTTATGTGTGCTGCGGAGCGTATTGGTTTTACTAACATGACATTTCTTCATTCTGGCTGGACCTATGTATTTCTAGGTCTACAGCCAGACTGAGGAAGTCAATGGGGCTCCCGTAATTACGGGAGCGTTGCTAGGCGACGTCAGTAAATAGTCACTGTCCAGGGTGCTGAAAGAGTTAAGCGATCGGCAGTAACTGTTTCTGCACCCGGGACAGTGACTACCGATCACAATATGCAGCAACCTGTAAAAAAAAATAGAAGTTCATACTTACCGAGAACTCCCTGCTTCTTCCTCCAGTCCGGCCTCCCAGGATGACGTTTCAGTCCAAGTGACGGCTGCAGCCAATCACAGGCCAATCACAGGCTGCAGCGGTCACATGGACTGCCGCGTCATCCAAGGAGGTCGGGCTGGATGACGAAAGAGGGACACGTCACCAAGACAACGGCCAGTAAGTATGAATTTCTTTTTACTTTTATTAGGGAAAGGGCTGCCCCTTCTCTCTATCCTGCACTGATAGACAGAAGGGAAGTACTTTCACCTCAATACGCAACGGCTAGTCCGCATCAATTTAATGCCCATTTTAGGCAGAGCCGCAACAGAATCTGCAACGCAGATTCTGTGCGGCATTGATGCGGACAGTGGCGGAAGAACTCCGCCACGTGTGGGCATGCCCTTATAGTAGGTAGCACCGAGTATACTGTCTCACATACATTTTGGGAATGCAATACTTTAAATGGGTTTTCTAGGGATACAAAATTTTTGAACTAATACTCGATGTAAATACTGAATAAAGTTCCTAATATAAAGTCTGTATTAAATCTGAACACTTTCCTTCCTATACTCCCTACCTCGGCCCTGCCGGAAGTTCTGATTTTCGTCTGTCTCTTTTTTTTTCTCTCGACACAGGCTCGTGCGCTAGAGTTGGGGTATTTGCACACGCAAACTCAAAAACGTCTGAAAATACGGAGCTGGTTTCAGAGAAAACAGCCTCTGATTTTCGGGCATTTTTGAAGCTGAAAATGAAGCTACTTTTAATTTGGAGCTTCTTTTGAAGCTTCCTTTCAGGCTTTTTTTTAGGCGTTTTTTGAGGCGTTTTTTATAGTGTTCAATGGAAAATGAGCGCCAAAATATGCCTCAAGAAGTGACATGCTACTTCTTTTTACGGAGCGTCTTTTTACGTTCCGTTTTTTAAAACAGTGGCGTAAAAAGACTAAACTATATGAACTAAATTCTGTTTTTCCCATTGATTTCAATAGGCAGATGTTTGTAGGCGGTCAGCTTCCATTTTTTCAGGCGTTTTTCGAGGCGTGAACGCCCCAAAATATGCCTAAAAACACTGTGTGTGAACATACCCTTAGTATACGCACAACCCTGTGTCGATACCTCATTGACCTACGTATCGACACAGGGCTGTTCTTTACTAATTATTCTGCCCACTCTGTGTCTATTGGCGCTCCCCACTAGTTCTCTGTTCCCCTTTCTTTTATCCCGCCCACCTGCTTTATCTGATGTGCAATCACAGAATCACGTGACCGCACCTCAGATATCTAATGTGATCCCCATCATCCCTGTATACATGTAATCCCCATCATCCCTAAATATATGTAATCCCCATTATTGTGGATACCATCAGGGCAGGCAGCTTGAGGGCACTGATGAAAATGGTGCCGCTATTATTGTGCAACATAACAAAGGCAGACACAGTGCCTTAACAACAATTGCCGGCAGCTATAGTGCTTGTATAACAGTGTCCCCATAAGAGAGCCACAGTGCTGGCATAACCATGCTCCAACACAGTGGTAGCCAGTGTCCCCATAAATGTGGCTGCTTCAATAACACCATTAAGACAAAGAGAGTGCCACGCCACCATAAAAAATTATATTAGCTAAAGAAGGAAGACCAAACTTACCTTTTCCACAGTCTCCCACTACTATCTTCCATTGCCAGAAAGCAACATGTCAGCGGCCAATGACCAGTTCTGTTTAGAGATGTAAAGAAGGTTAGGACATGTGAATAAAGTTATCGGTTATTGAATTCTCGAAAACCACTTCAAATGTCTAAATGTACGGGAGACTAGACTGCTCCGCAAGTTGGGCCTCACTACTTTGGAGACTATCAGATATTCCATGAGAGTAGAAAAGTGAGCCCTGTATGCTAGTGTGACCCCTCAGTCCCTCAGCAACTCCTCTCTGCCAGTCAGAAGCATTAATAAATCACTGTGTGTCTAGGCAGACTTACCAATCAGCAGCCTAGAAAAAAAATCGGTATTAACCAATGCATGATCTGTAATGTCATCAATATCGACTGTATACAAGTAAGTGGTAGCCCTTCAATACAACCCACTGGTGTAGATCGGGGGGTGGTTTTCTGAAAGAGGAGGTCTTCTGGAAATGTTGTCTACTCTAATGTGCGTGTGCGTGTGTGTGTGTGTGTGTGTGTGTGTGTGTGTATTGATTTCCTATTTTACTTTGCATCTCTTCCAGTTCTACTTCATGCCTGTATAGGTGCAAGCAGTAAAGCGAGTATTGAAGTCATTCCTGCGAGACCTAAAGCTGGAGACATCGTCACACTCAATGTTACTGGAGTTGAGGGGACAATCCATTTTGCATCTTGGTATAGAGGATTAAGCACCAATGCAACAGATCAGATATTAACTCATGTCAATGGTAATGACATAAAAGGAGCAAAATACTTTCCAGATGCGAGCGGCAGACAAAATGGTTCATTAGTGATTCGGAATTTTCGGGAGGAATATAAAGGTTACTACACATTGCAGGTACAGACACATCGAACTCTACAAGATCTACAAATAAAAGTGAATGGTGAGTAAAAATGAAATATTCATGTTCAGTTTATAAAGTCCAGGGTCAGGGAATGTCCACCCAGAGCCAGGTCCAGATTTCTCATTAGGTACAAGAGGACCATGCCGAGGGGTGACTGAAATACAGACCTTAGGGGTGTGCAACCTGTAGGGTCCTGCTGAAGTGGGTGCCACCGATGGCCTGCCACATGTGGCTTGAGACGACCAGGAATTTCTAATATTCATTGAATATCGGTACTATTTAGACCTTTGATCTTTGAATGGCAGTATTATTTGGGCACTGTATGACAGTATTATATGCAGACATTATACGGAGATCTGGAAAACGGAAATGCTACAGATTTATAATTAAAATGTATTTTATATCAAATAATGCACTAATTATATTTATCTCTTTTGCCAGGCGTTGCATCTACAGTGTTCTCACCATTTACTATTCTATTAGGATTACTATTATACTCTTCTGTCAGTTATCTATGATACCAAGTCAAGAAAAGGTAAGCAATTCCGTTACCATGGTCAACTTGTCAAGTTTAATGAAGAAACCATTTTTTAGGCTTTGTTTACATCTACGTTAGGGCCCCATTCATGGGTTCCGTCAGAGCTTTCCGTCAGGGGAACCCATGAACGAAATCCAAACTGAAACAAACGGAAACCGTAGGTTTCCGTTTGCATCACCATTGATTTCAATGTTGACGGATCCGGTGCAAATGGTTTCCGTTTGTCACCGTTGTGTAAGGGTTCCATTGTTTTGACGGAATGAATAGCACAGTCGACTACGGTATTGATTCCGTCAAATTGACGGAACCCTTAAACAATGGTGACAAACAGAAAACATTTGCACCGGATCCGTCACCATTGAAATCAATAGTGATGCAAACGGAAACCTACAGTTTCCATTTATTTCAGTCAGGGTTACGTTCATGGGTTCCCCTAACGGAAAGCTCCAACGCAACCCATGAACGGAGCCCCGACGCAGATGTAAACGAAGCCTAAGTTTAGGTAGTATGTGTACATTTTTGATAGGTAGGTGTCCCACCTTTTGGCAAGATGGGGTTCTAGTGACCTTACTGAGCTCTTAAAGCCATGTTGTCTCCTAACTTGGGTATCTTGACCTTGGCGTCTTGACCTGGCCAAAAAGGACTTGTATCCTCATGTCCTAAAATTTCAGGACCACCAATTTTGAAAATGAGTGCTGTATTTATACATGGATTCAGATAATGCCAATAGTAGCAGGGTACACATACATTATGGTAATATTCTTTGTAATTTCTAGAATATCATACAATTTATTGCAAATTAGAAAATTATAGCAGTGAATTCACTGGTTGTGAGGTTTGTATTTTACATATTTAATGTCTGATAATCCGAAATAATCTGATAATCTGGCACCTTTCAGGTTCCATTGGTGTCAGATTTAAAATGCTCTATTGACAGTATACGTACAGATTTATATTGAAAACTTAGCTACAGTATCCCAGGCCCCAGTCAAGCTTTATGTATGTGATTGCAGATAGAAGGTCTCTAAATGTACAGACATACTGTACATAGTACATTCTCTAATCCAGCACGCTCATAACTTGCTGAAAATGTACAGATAATGTATTGGCTTGTGGAGGCGGAAGAGAATTGGCGACATTTAAAGGTGTTTATTGTTGCAGAAGAAACAATTTCTAGGTTTGGAAACTGAGTCACTTCTAATAATGCTTTCATTCATCACCGTATCCTAGCAATAGTGTCATTTTTGATGCAGGAAATTGTTCCCCGTTCCTATAACGTTACTAGTGCTGGGAATTTCCAGGTTCCAGAATTATGGTTTAGTATTTTATGATCAAAATGACATGTGGTTCCCACCCTGATACTTTAATTAAAACGTAGGTAGCAAACTGTTGCTAGTGTTTTCCAGTTCCCAGTGTTCCCTTACCTGCTACCTGTATCCTGTATCCTGTGCTACCTTGTTCCTGTGCCTTAGAGAATTGGAGTCGTGTTAAGGTCCCATCCGAGCCTAACCATCGCTACTGTCTGAACTACCACAGGTACCCTTACTCGGACTATAGACATTGACTTGGTACACTGTTTGGCCAGCTGCTATCCCGCTATGGCGGTATGGCCCAGTGGGTCTACATACCCACAGAACGTGACAGTACGCCATGGACCCCGCTGGTCAACCCGAGACCTTTACGACATCACAAGCCATGCAGGCAGATATGCTAGTCTGCCAATTACGACAGGACCAACTCCTCCAGGCGGTGAACGCCATTACTCATCGACTGGATGCGCAAGCTGCAGTCATCACAGCATCCATTCCTGTTGCTCCGGCTGTTCCTCCTGTCAGTACCAGTGCTGATCCCCGATTCTCGCTGCCACTACCGCCTCGTTACAACGGAGACGTGAGTACCTGCAGGGGATTTCTGAACCAGTGCCAGATCCACTTCACTTTGCATGCCTGAGTGTTCCCTTCTGATGGTGCAAGGATCACTTTCTTTATCTCTCTTCTCACAGGCAAGGCCCTAGCATGGGCAAATCCTATTTGGGAACGTCAAGGACCAGAGACCCGTTACTTCCAGAGGTTCCTACGGACATTTCGCATTGTATTTGTGGAGCCTGGACGGGTCTTGTCGGCAGCTGCCTCCCTGCTGAACCTTTGTCAGGATGACCCTTCTGTGGCAGTCGTCCGAGATCATGGACAAATTAGCCACTCGTGATCTGCCATCTATCCTAGATTACCTCATCTTGCTTGCCATCCGGGTTGACATGAGGCTACGGGAACGATCTCAAGAGACTTTGTCTTTATTGCGGCCTCAGAGGCCATGTTGTGCGTCTGTGTCCTCAAAAGCCAAAGAAACTCCAATGCAGGAGTTGGTTGGGGAGACAACCCTGGGCGATACAGCGCGATACCTAGTGGATCTCCTTCAGTTTCCCACAGTTCCCCTGGAGACGTCTTTGGCTGTTGCCTCAGTGAACGGTCTGCCTCTGCCCGATCCAGTCGTATCTCAGACAAGTTGGAGCTCTTCACTCAGAGCTAATTTCTTTCCTTGTTCTGCCCAAGGCCGCCAACGCTGTGCAGCTGGGTCTGCCTTAGCTTCGAGTACATGCCCCAGTCCTGGACTGGAATTCCGGTGAGGTTCTCCAGTGGGGCCCCAAATATCTCAACCACTGTCTGGGACAGATCCATCCAGCCCAACCTCCTCTTCCTCAGTCGTTGGGAGGATTACCCTCTCACTATTCATAGTTTGCGGATGTCTTTAGCAAGAAGGAGGCTGAGATCTGCCCCCACACCGGGCGTATGACTGTCCCATTGAACTGGTTCCTGATGCGTCCCCTCCTCGTGGACGGGTATGCCCTCCCTCCTTGCCAGAGACCCAGTCTATGTCCGCTTATATCCAGGAGAATTTGGAGAGGTGTTTTATACAAAAGTCCTACTCCCCGGCCAGGGCCGGGTTCTTCTTTGTCAAAAGACGGATCTCTTCGACCTTGCATCGACTACAGGGCCGCAATCAGACCACGGTCAAGAACAGATATCCATTGCCACTAATCTCTGAACTGTTTGACTGCATACGAGGAGTCAAGATATTTTTTTCCAACTAGACCTTCCAAGAGTTCGTCAATGACATCTTCCGAGATCTCCTCTATGTCTGTGTCGTGGCCTACCTCGATGACATCTTGATCTTTTCTCCAGACCCGACGACTCATCAGAGACACGTCAGTCAAGTTCTGCTGCGATTAAGGGAGATTTGCTTATATGCCAAGCTGGAGAAGTGCGTGTTTGAGAGAAATTCTTTACCCTTCCTGGGCTACATCATCTCGGATCAGGGCCTCAAGATGGATACTGAGAAGGTAAAGTCCGTCCTGGAATGGCCACGCCCTCAAGGCTTAAGGTCTATACAGCGATTTTTGGGACTCGCCCTACCAGCAGTTTATCCCAAACTTCTCTTCACTGACTGCGCCCATCTCTACCCTCACTAAAAAGGGCATGGAAACCAAGGTGTAGATTCCAGAGGCAGAATCTGCGTTTATTAGCCTGGAGAGTGCCTTCACGTCAGCCTCAACCCTCCATCATCCTGATGTGTCTCAACAGTTTTCGTTGGAGGTGGACGCCTCCTCGGTTGGTGCAGGCGCACTTCTGTTCCAGAGAGGCCCCAAAGGCAAGGCAGTGATATGTGGCTATTATTCTAAACTTTTCTCTTCCGCAGAGCGCAACTACTCGATTGGGGATCGGGAGTTACTGGCCATCAAGTTGGCTCTGGAGGAGTGGAGACATCTACTGAAGGGCGCAGTTCACCCTATTCTGATATTTACCCACCACAAGAACCTCACCAATCTTCAGTCGGCCCAACGGCTGAATCCCCATCAAGCCAGGTAGTCTCTGTTCTTTGCCCGGTTCCAGTTTGAAGCTCCACTACCGCCCTGCCGACAAAAATGTGAGGGCCGATACCTTGTCAGGTCGTTCGAGACGGAGGATACTATGGAGTCTCTGGAAAACATCATTGATCCATCCTGCATTGTCTCTGTCAACTCCCTGCAAGTTAGAGATATCCCTCCGGGGAGGACTTTTGTACGCCTGGCAGCCAGAAGAATTCTTCGCTAGGGACACAGCTCCAAACTGGCAGGTCATGCTGGTGCCCATAAAACACGAGACCTGATTTCCCATCATTTCTGGTGCCCACGCTGCCCATAGACATCATGGACTTTGTCTTATTCTGCACAGTGTGTGCGGCTAACAAGGTTGCTCACTCCAAGCCTGCTGGCCTGCTCCAGCCGCTGCCTGTGTCCAATGCTCCCTGGAAGCATATAGCAATTGATTTTGTCACGGATCTGCCTCCCTCTGGTGGATGCAGTACGGTCTGGGTGGTGGTGGACCGATTCTCGAAAATGGCTCATTTTGTTCAGCTGACTGGCCTACCTTCTGCTTCTTGACAGGCCAACCTCTACATTCAACACATCTTCCACTTGCACGGCTTACCTCTGCATATCGTGTCTGATCGGGGGGTTCAATTCACCTCAAAGTT
This sequence comes from Rhinoderma darwinii, assembly GCF_050947455.1. Taxonomy (NCBI): domain Eukaryota; kingdom Metazoa; phylum Chordata; class Amphibia; order Anura; family Rhinodermatidae; genus Rhinoderma; species Rhinoderma darwinii. The sequence goes on from NC_134696.1 coordinate 92,202,203, forward strand.
CTGGAGAGCCCTCTGTAAACTCCTCAATGTAAAGTTGGACTTTTCCTCAGCCTACTACCCCCAGTCCAATGGTCAAGTCGAGAGAATCAATCAGATCATGGAGAACTATCTGCGACACTACATCTCTTCAGGCAGCATAATGAGTGGATGCAGCTTCTTCCTTGGGCCGAGTTCTCTTATAACAACCACACAAGCGAGTCCACTGCTGCCACACCATTCATCATTATTATTTACGGCCAACACCCACAAATTCCTCTCCTGGTGTCAGTTACTTCCAGGTGCCCACAGCTGACTCTGCATTCAGGTACTTCTTGCAGATCTGGCAGCAAACCCGATCCTCTATTCTGCTGGCGGTCAACTGCATGAAACAAAAGGCTGACACAAGGAGATGGGAGCCTCCTTAGTTTCTTCCGGGTACCAAGGTCTGGCTGTCCTCTAGGAATATCAGGCTGAGGGTGCCGTCATACAAGTTTGCTCCCAGGTTCCTCGGACCCTTCGAGATCCTACAGCAGATCAACCCTGCCTTCTACAAGCTTCGGCTGCCTCCCACCCTCAAGATCCCCAACTCCTTCCATGTCTCCCTCCTGAAGCCTGTGGTCCTGAACCGCAACACCAAGACTCCTAGTTGTGCAGTTGCCCCCAGCAGTTCATCAGATTCATTCGAGGTTAAGGAGATCTTGGACACCAAATTACTGGGAGGAAGAACTTTTTATTTGGTGGATTGGAAGGGGTTTGGTCCAGAAGAGAGGTCCTGGGAGCCAGAGGAGAACCTCAATGCTTCTACCCCCGTGAAGAAGTTTCTCTCCTGCTCTGGCCCCAAGAGGAGGGGGCATAAGAGGGGGGATACTGTAATGCCCATGGCCACGGACCATCGGGATCACTCACCCCCCCCCCCGACGGCCGCAGCCACGGATCTGTGACACCAGCGCTCACTTCCGCTTCATTCTGCTGTGTCCCGTAGGGTGCGCGCGCACGCTCGTGCCCGGCCTTAAAGGGCCAGCACATGAAAAATATCAGTAATTAGCCCATACTCACCCTGGACTATAAAAAGTGTCCGGCCCCTTCCCCTTCCTTCATTGCCTGAGCGTTTTGTGTTTACCCGTGGTAGTCTTGCAAATGGTCCCTTAGTGTTTTCCAGTTCCCAGTGTTCCCGTACCTGCTACCTGTATCCTGGGCTGCCTTGTTCCTGTGCCTTAGAGAGTTGGAGTCGTGTTGTACCGATCAGGTCTGCTGTGTTACACCACGCCTGATGTCTGCTGCCAAGGTCCCATACGAGCCTAGCCATCCCTGCTTTCTGAACTACCATAGGTACACTTACTCGGACTATAAACATTGACTTCGTACACTGTTTGGCCAGCTGCTATCCCGCTACGGGGTATGGCCCAGTGGGTCCACATACCCACAGAACTTGACACATGCCCTGTTGATGAATCTGGCATAGGGTAAAAACAATGCAGATGAGAACTAAGTAAAGTGACACAAATTATTCAGACTCTCGTATATATCGGAAAAGTGGTGCTTCATAATTAGGATGTATACCTATGAATTAATGCCAGCAAAATGGTGTAAACACATTGAAAATCTGCCCCATAGAGCTCCAAATCCTCTGCATTTTCCTTCACACAGTGAACTATAAAACTGGCAGCCACCACTTGGCGGAGCTTAAAGGGGTTATCTGGGTTTCTACATTTTTTTTTTTTTTACTAATGGCTGCAAAAGGCATGGCTTAAAAAAACAACCAGTACTCGCTTATCCTTTCTCCTGTCGGAACTCCCTGTGATGGTTTACATGGAGGCAGTATGTGACCGCTCCAGCCAATCAGAGGGCTCAGCGATCATGTGTCGTATTTCTGGCATGATGCTGTCGACTTCATAACATACAATTCAGGGCTTTCCAGAAGAATTCACATACAGGAATAAAATGTTAATATGTTGTTATGTTCTATTTCGTCTAGATCATTCTGAAGACAAACTACCTTTAAATGATTGTAAGTAATTCAAATCTTTCCTTTATTTTCAACAGATGTCCAAGAGCTTTTCTACTTAAGTTCACAAGATCATATGCCCATGTATGGATCAAAAGCAAAAATGGCAGATGTGCGGATTGTGATTTATCTATATTAAGCCGCCACTGGAATCTACGAAGTGAAGAAGAATAAAGTCACCTCGAAGTAAAGGAAAGAAGAATAAAAAGAAGACACTACATTCAAATTGATTATATACCTTAAGATATCCAAGGATATATCAAGACCTCCATTGGGTATTTACCCAACCATTCCATTAACCTCTTCCTCCCCACAGCAATCTCTCCATAATAAGCCTTTGTTCATCTCATACTTGATACATTTAGACCACTGCACTTTTATTGATCGCTCTGTGATTCTAATATTTACCGACTAATTTATTCAATACTGACGACTATCAAAGGTACTGCACAAGCAACAATATTATCATCATTAACACATTGTATCCAGGGGAACATGATTATCTATCTACGGTACTTCAGAAATCTTTGACTTTTTATTGACCAGTGAAAATGTTTGTTCTCGTGGCACAATGGTCTCCAATCTGTGGCTGTTGCAAAACTACAACTCTCAGCATGCCCTGACAGCCACAGGCCACTGTCGTAGCACATTTCGTAAAATTGTCACTAGTTCTCTCTGTTCAGTTACTGTAGGTCTAATCTAGTACCTACATCACTAGGCATGAACCAAACTATGTTTTATTTTAGAAAACCCCTTTCACCGCTGATTTTGCCAGGGAGGCCTCATCAGTCAGGCATTTCCCCTGCAGTTAATGAAGATCGGATTTAAGGGAAGAAGTAAAGAGCATAGTATCACAAACTGTCCATTTCCTGAACTTTCATTATTCTGATCATGGTGAAATGGGGCACCTTTCCAAACTTTACTTTAGCGCCCCATGGTTACATGTTACATTCCTTTTGCAGCATGAAGAGGTGTAACCATAAACTTAAAGGGGTTAACATTTTTTTTAGTAGGGTCTGAAAATAAAATAAATAAACCAAAAGGGCAGTGCTTACCTATCCTTGCCAACCGGTGATCCAGCACTGAGGCTCCGGCGCCACTCCTGGTGGTTGTTTATATGCACGTAGAGTGTTACCGCTGCAGCCAATCAGAAGACTCATCGGTCATGTGTTGTATTTTTAGCATTATGCCAGAAATCTGATGAGTCACCACTGAGCCCTCTGATTGGCTGCAGCGGTTACACGCTACGTTCATGTAAACAACCCCCGGGAGGGCTGCCGAAGCCGTGGAACGCTGTGAGCAAGAAAAAGTAAATATTGCTTTTTGATATATTTTCTATCATTTGCAGCCCTTACTAAAAAAAATTCACATGCCGGATAACCCTTTTAAGGCCCATTTACACAGGCCGATAATCAACCGAACAAGGGTTCGTAAGAACACTCGTTCCGGATCATTGGCCCGTATAAACATAACAGCGATCAGCCGACAAAATGACCAAACACTCATTTATCGGGTGATTGCATCTTTTATTGCTTCCTTGTCAACAGTACATCTCCCTGTGTAAACGGGATGTGCTGCCAACATTATACAAACTGTCTTGGGACTGAATTATTTTTACAGTTTGTAAAGGGCCTTTAAACGAGCACCGATCGACTTGTTAGGCTATGTTCACACCTGCGTTGGTGTGTTCCGTTCTGCTCTGTCAGTGGAGTAGAACAAGTGAATAACAGAACCCACGGTTCCGTTGCACAACGGACACTGCCGGTTGCCGACAGAACCCATTGCCTTTAATAGGTTCCATCGGGGTGTCCGTGATTTTACCGGACACAATAGCGCAGCATGCTGTGTTATTGTATCCGGTAAACTCTGATAAACACTGCCGAATCTGCGACAGAGGCCCCTAGCAGAGCCTTCGACACAGATGTGATCAGAGCCTTAGATCGTCGATCCATGCTTGTTATGGGCATAAAACTTGCCGGTGTAAAGGGATCTTAAGTGGTTTTTCACACCGTTCAACACCTTGTAAACACATACACAATTTTAATCCATTTATCGCTGTTATCTTATTGTTGTGTTGTTTGATTTATCTTTGGCCCCATATCTCAAATGTATAACATATTGCTAAACATCGTTTTACTGTGCAGAGTATCTACTGGCATTGGTTGTACATTTTTCCTGCGCCTGCCTTAAATACCCATTCTCATTCCCATTGTTTATGTTGTTTGTCATTATATTTGCGTTTTATGCATAATTTAATAATTTGTTCCTTATTGTACACTGCTAAAAAAACAAACAATTGTCTATTTGAAAATAAATCTATATTTAAAAGAAAGCCTGATCACAAAAGAAACAAAAGGAACTTTCATTACTATCACAGGTTTACAAAAAGGACCAGAGTGGTTATATATAGTAGGTGAAGGGACGGGGTGGGTTGAAATGCATTGTGTCTGTATTTTGTTTATGTATTTTTAAACAATCTATAGGTTCGAACATCATTTGCATCCAAGACAACAATAACCATATATCCCAACTTTCAAATATATATTTTTTAAAGTTAAGCCATTCCTCTAACCCGACCAAATCCCTGTCCATGCACCTAATTCTGCCCAGTTTGTTACATTGCAGGGAAAAACTGTGAAGGGGTACAGCACTAAAACAGCTCTGCGGCCGCTTCATTTTTAGGATTGAAGGCGTACAGAGTTTTTTCTTTTATGATAGCGGTAAACAGATAGTGAGCCCTTACTGCCTCTCACATTAATAATGCCCCTCTTTATGCCCCACAGCATAATAGTGCCCCTCCATTGTGCCACACAGAGTAATAGTGCTCCATACAGTAATAACAGCCCCCCATTGTGCCACACATAGTAAGGGCTTATTCAGACGAACGGGATATTCGTCCGTGCAACGCGCGTGATTTTCACGCGCGTCACACGGACCTATATTAGTCTATGGGGCCGCGCAGACAGGTGCGTGATTTTTACGCTGCGTGAGTCCGCAGCGAAAAACTCGCGACATGTCCGTTCTTTTAGCGTATTTCGCGCATCACGCACCCATTGAAGTCAATGGGTGCGTGAAAATCACGTGCACCACACGGAAGCACTTCCGTGGGACGCGAGTGATTCGCGCAACAGCTGTGAAAAGGATGAATGAAAACAGAAAAGCACCACGTGCTTTTCTGTTTACAAACATCCAAACCGATTGTCATTATGATGGCGGCTGCGCGAAAAGCACGCAGCTGCGCATCATACGGGGCTGACACACGGAGCTGTCAAGTGCCTTTTGCGCACGCAAAACACTGCGTTTTTTTTGCACGCACAAAACGCACACGCTCGTGTGAATCCGGCCTAATAGTGCCACTCTTTGTAACCTGCACAGTATCAGTGCCCCCACACTGTAATACTGCACCTATACAGTCCTTCCACACAGTAATAATGCCCTCTTTTGTGCAGCTTACAATAGTACTGCCCCCACACAGTGTTGATACCCTGTTAGTGCCCCCCCACACAGTAAGGATGCCTCCTTAGTAACCTCACACAGTACGGATGACCCCTTATTGCCCCCACACATTAAGAATGCCCCTTAGCGCCCCATACAGTATAGATGCCCCCTCTGCCCACACACAGTAATAGTCCTCCTTTGTGCTTTCATTGTGTGGAATACAGCAATAGCACTCCGACACAGTGATGATGCTCCCTTAGTGCCCCCTTACAGTAATAATGCCCCCTTAGTGCTCATTCACAGTAATGTTGCCCCCTTAGCACGCACCACATAGTAAGGATGCCCCCTTAGTGCCCATACACAGTAAGGATGCCCCCTTAGTGCCCCCACACAGTAGTGATGCCCTCTTAGTGCCCATACACAGTAAGGATGCCCCCTTAGTGCCCCCACACAGTAGTGATGCCCTCTTAGTTCCTCCCATCAGAAATAGTGTCCCATAAAATAAGAAACTTAATACAAACTCAGCCCTGTTCACACGATGAACGGAGCTGATCATCCAGATTGAGCATAACCAACTATGGCCTGTGCAGTCTGCGGCTGGGCGCAGGCAGGTGCAATGATGTTATCCAATCGCCAATGGCAGAGGTAATAGAATGAATGATGGAGCAGAGAGCTTATACTCCCTGCTCCACCATTGTATTTAACTGTAACTGCGTCCTGAGGACACACATACAGTTGGACTGCAGGACATGCAGCAGGCGTCCCAGGGAGGGAGGTGTGACGATGACTGCTCCCAATTTTTTCCTGGACCCTTTCAAGGTTCTTTCTTCTTTTACTTACAATCCCATGTTGTGATGCTCTTTAGTCATTTTACGTCATGGTTTTATAGTATTTATGTTTTTTATGGGACCCAGGATGAGATGAAAAACTACAGCATGTTCTACTGAAGGCATGCAACCATTGAAATCTTCCTCTTCTCTGGCTCCATCTACAGGCTGTATGAATCCTACACATGCCCAGTTATAATATGGAGTCTGCTGCATTATATATATATATGCACACACACACTGGTCCTTCTTAATGAATTAGAATATCATCAAAAAGTTAATTTATTTCAGTAATTCAATTAAAAAAGTGATACTCATATTTTTATAGATTCATTACACACAGAGTGATCTATTTCCAGCATTTTTTTCTTTTAATGTTGATGATTATGGGAACAGTTAGACCTTATTCACACAACTGGGTTTCCCAGCCGTGCGACGGCCGTACATAAAACGGCCGTCACACGGCCGCAGCAGGAACAATAGATCCCTAATGGGGCTATTCACACAACCGATTTTTTGACGGCCCGGGAAACCCGGCCGTCAAAAAATGGGACATGCCCTATTTTCGGCTGTTCGCCCGGCTCCCATAGAAGTCTATGGGGCCGGGTAATACACGGCCATCACTGGATTGTGTCCCGAGTGACGGCCGAGTCTACCGTCGATCTCTCTCCTTCTCCTCCTCACAGTGCAAAGTGCATGTGAGGAGGAGGGTATTTTTTTGCTCCCTATAGGAGTGGAATCTCCAATCCCCGGCCACAGCTTTGGCAACGCTGCGGCCGGGGATTTGGGATTCCGCTTCAGATGTGTCTGACGTCACTGTGTCCATATATAGCTGGTGTCTCCGCTCCAGGAGAAGTCAGGGACTTCTCCTGGAACGGAGGCGCTATCTACAGACAGGTAGGGGGGTGCCATCTATGGGCGGGTGCTGTGTAGAACTACCTCCTGGGGGCTGTGTGGCATTACCTATGGGGGGGCTGTGTGGCATTACCTACGGGGGGGCTGTGTGGCATTACCTATGGGGGGGTGTTGTGTGGCACTACCTATGGGGAGCTGTGTGGCACTACCTACAGGGGGCTGTGTGGCACTACCTACAGGGGGCTGTGTGGCACTACCTACAGGGGGCTGTGTGGCACTACCTACAGTGGGCTGTGTGGCACTACCTACAGGGGGCTGTGTGGCATTACCTATGGGGGGGGGGGCTGTGTGCCACTACCTACGGGGGGCTGTTTGCCACTACCTACAGGGCGGCTGTGTGCATTACCTACGGGGGGCTGTGTGGCACTACCTACGGGGCTGTGTGGCACTAACTACAGGGGGCTGGGTGGCACTAACTACAGGGGGCTGGGTGGCACTACCTACAGGGGGCTGTGTGGCACTATCTACAGGGGGCTGTGTGCCACTACCTACTGGGGGGCTGTGGCAGTATCTACAGAGGGCTGTGTGTGGCATTATCTACAGAGGGCAGTGTGTGGCATTATCTACAGAGGGCAGTGTGTGGCATTATCTACAGAGGGAAGTGTGTGGCAAAAAATGTACAAATGAAATTCATCCAATTTTAAAACGGACAGGGAAAAAACGGATGTAAAACGTGTCAAAATCGGCCGTTAAAAACTGCAACACGGAACAGAATCGGAATGGATGCAAAACGGCCAGGAAAAACGGTCCAAAACGACCGTTTTTATCGGCCGACACTCGGACCCTGTCGCGTGAATAGAGCCTTAATGAAAACCCAAAGTTTTGTGTCTCCGAAAATTAGATTAATATAGAAGCTCAATTTCAAAAATTATTTTTAATACCGAAATGTTGTCCTACTGAAAAGTCTGTGCAGTATCTGCCCTCAATACTTGGTCAGGGTTCCTTTTGCATGAATTACTGCATCAATGCGGCGTGGCATGGAGGCGATCAGAATTTGAAAGCCTTTTAGCAGTGTATTTTTAATTCGTTTTTGGCAATGTCAATGGAAAAAGTTGAAAATCTGCTTCAAAAACACCTCGACGTGACACTTTTTTTGAGGCGTATTTTTTACTCAACGTTTTTTCTAATAGCGCTGTAGAATTATGCCTCGTATGAACTACACTTCTTTTTATCATTGATAACAATGGAAGGCTGTTTGCAGGTGTTTTCAAATACGCCAAAAAAAAATAACGTGTGAACATTCCCCTTGAGAAAAGACACTACTGACTTCTCTACTTGGTGCCCAACTTTATCGGCATTCTCCATGCAGTCTCTGGAGTGCCATAAATAAAGTCCCTTCAACTTTTGCCATAAAACGATGTATCGGCTGTCGTTACCAGACTATACAATGAACTTTACGTATACTAACACGACCCCCCGAAAACGGGATGAATCCTCTCTAACTCACACAAAAATACATCATAATGCGGTGCCCATTGCTGGAACTGTGAGTGCACATTTTAATTTTCATGTCCATTGACACGTCTGTTAATATTTGTAAAAACACCACATTCTGATGTTAGAGCCAGACTATTATACAGAGATGAGCACCGTTACCTAGACACTGCTTATCTCCCCCTTGTAAAAGCAGACGATCACAGATCACATTGTCAGAAGTTCCTTCTTCTGTGCCAACTACTGGTTGACTGACATGTAGTGCCCTCCTATTTATAAGTGGCAGTTGCTTTGTGTAGTATACAGTACTGTGCCTCGGCTACTGCAGAACATCATAATACACCAGCGGCTGCTGCAGACCTTCTTTATAAACAGGATTTGGGGTGTTTTCATTTTAATCAATCAATGATGGACAACAACTTCCCTGTTATTTTTCAAAAAGAGGTTCTGCAGCAGCAGTACCCTCTAAAATAAAACAGTTACCTTGGGGTTCAGTAACCTGTATAAATGTAGTCAGCCTGTGGCCTAGTGCTTTTATATGGTCACAGAACTTCTTAGTGACACCTAATAATCTTATTATAGTGGGGAAGACTTTATCCCGTTTGATTTGGTTCTCTTTTTCTAATTTAAGACTTGTGTGAAAATCTGATGTAACTATAGGTTAAATTTATGCAGAAATATAGAAAATTTGGAAGGGTTCGCCATCGTTCAAGCCCCACTGTATATAATAGAGATACAAGGCCTAACAATGATAGCAGAAGCCATTAACATCTGACTATCCTGGACCAATCACCTTGACCAGTGCTAAGCGAACAGTCCCTGTGATTGGCCAATTAATACTATTGACCAATCACAGTGCAGCATGTTAAAAACTAGGAGAAAAAAGCTCCCCTCAGCTCTGACAGGATCGTTTCTCCGTCAGAGCTGAAGATAGAAGGAGCAGCCAGGCTGTGAGGCAGATGTCTGAGGGGGAGCATTCTCCATCGCTTCTGTGCCGCTAACCTCAAATAGAAAATATAATATAATGCAATGTTATATTCGCACACCAACAGAGAGGGTGAAGTAGGCGCCATATTTGTATTGTAAAATAATGGCCAAACCTATAACAAACCCTATGTGGGCAACTGCTAATAATGCTGCCCAGAAAATTCCACATTTTACCAGAAATTTGAGCAGTGGCATAATAAAACCATGTAGATATCTAGCAACTGTGTCACGTAATGCCAGGCACAAACAATGCCATGCAAATAAATAAATGAGGGGTTAACCCCCTCCCGACATTTGGCGTAACTGTACGTCATCATTGGGATGGGGGAGTATGGAGCCGACTTAGCGGGTGTCAGCTGTATGTTACAGCCAACACTTCACGGTAACGGCCAAGATTGGAAATAACTCCGATCCCGGCCGTGTAAGGATATGTTCACACGCAGTGGTTTCAGACGTAATTCGGCCATTTTATGCCTCGAATTACGCCTGAAAAAACGGCTCCATTACGCCTACAAACATTGCTTGCAATAGGTTTTACGTTATTCTGTTCCCACAAGGTGTAATTTTACGCGTCGCTGTCAAAATACGGCGCGTAAAAAGATGCCCGCGAAAAAGAAGTGCATGTCACTTCTTGGGACGTTATTGGAGCCGTTTATAATTGAAAAACAGCTCCAATAACGGCCGCAAAATACGCTGAGAAAAACGCGAGTTGTTACAAAAACGCCTGAAAATCATGACCATGGGATTACAGAGTTCGTCCACTTCAAAACACTTTCACTTAACCTCCCCTTCGATACCGTCCACCCCCCTTTAAACTTCATGGCCCCTCTTTCTTCCATACCACTCTCCCCTCCCAGTAAAACACACGAGACAGTGGGTTGGAAAATTTCGGCCACAGCAGCCATTTTATTTACAAATTTACATGAACATAAAACAGAGCTTTATAAATAACATTACTAGGAAAGGGAAGTCCTTGGAGCTACAAAACTTTGGCGCTGAACTGCCCACCTGTATAGCTACTTACCCCCCAGCCGTCTCCCTACAGGCTCTGGGGCACCTTTCTAATCCGCAGTTGGCTTGCCAAGTATGTAAAACCACTCCCCGGGACACCACCCAGCAGGAGGCCAAAGTACGCCCATACCCATGAGCAATTATGTACTTGTTAGGGACCATACCTCTGATGAATCCCCCACTTCAAATTACCACCAACTCCAAGGACCCCCCAATCCGCCAACAATGCCACTGTGACTCCACTCCTACCGGTCACCACCAGCCGTCCCCTGTAAAAGAAAGAACACCAGCAACAACCAAGAATGCATACAGTAAAAAACAGACATAATACCTAACCTTAAGGGAGGGAGGGCAGGACAAGGGCTAATCTATTTTCAGGCGTGAATGGCGCGAACCCGGCACTCATCCACCTATATGCCCTCGTTAACCTCGCCCCTTCCCAGCCACCCCCCCCCTTTTTCCTTCCTCCCTCTCAACCACTTGAACTCTTAACCTCCCTCCTTCTCCCCTGCAACCCTGGTCATGTCTGCCTCCCCCAACCATTTCATGTTGTGTCCGGCCATTTCTTGACCATGGGATTACAGAGTTCGTCCACTTAAAAACACTTTCACTTAACTTCCCCCTCGATACCGTCCACCCCCCTTTAAACTTCATGGCCCCTCTTTCTTCCATACCACTCTCCCCTCCCAGTAAAACACACGAGACAGTGGGTTGGAAAATTTCGGCCACAGCAGCCATTTTATTAACAAATTTACATGAACATAAAACAGAGCTTTATAAATAACATTACTAGGAAAGGGAAGTCCTTGGAGCTACAAAACTTTGGCGCCAAACTGCCCACCTGTATAGCTACTTACCCCCAGCCGTCTCCCTACAGGCTCAGGGGCACCTTTCTAATCCGCAGTTGGCTTGCCAAGTATGTAAAACCACTCCCCGGGACACCACCCAGCAGGAGGCCAAAATACGCCCATACCCATGAGCAATTATGTACTTGTTAGGGACCATACCTCTAATGAATCCCCCACTTCAAATTACCACCAACTCCAAGGACCCCCCAATCCGCCACACGAGCATACTTAAACCACCTTTAAGTATGAGAGCCCCCACTATCCATCATTGCTCGTTCAATACCTTCTTGAATACGCAAAGCCCAGAGGTCAATGCCCACCGCATTCAGATGTACTCCATCGCCCAGCCAATATTTTCCTTGGCCATCCTCAAAATCATAATGCCTGACAAAAAACCCACCATTTTTTACCACAAAACTGGAAACCGCCCGATTAACCTTAACCCGGGCATTGTTGATACGCGCTACTGAACGCGCATTTCGCCATACACTACGAGGTACAATTTCGGACCAAATCACCTTCACTTTCGGAAAACAGGACCAAAGCCGGAGAAGATCATACTTAACGTCCCTAATTAGCTCTCTAAAAGGACGAGTCCCTAAATCGTTACCCCCACATGAAGGACCAGCAAATCAGGTACCCGATCCAGCTGAGCATACCGATGAAAATCCGGCGAAACCCGACTCCACACCATGCCTCACGTGCCTAGCCACCGTATCACCACCGTTGACCTCTGGAACCCTAATTGTCGCCCATCTGGACGAACATCAGCCCTTAAAGCCCCCCAGTGCACATACGAGTGTCCAAGTATCCACACAAGTGCGGGTGAGCAACCTGGAATAGAAGAAGAAACAAGGATGACACAAACCAGGGAATAAAATTAAGGGATGAGGGATGAGGGAAAAAGGGGGGGGGAGGGAAGGAAAGGGGGGGGGAGGATGCAGGGCGACACGGAGAAGAACAGAAAACCCCCATACCGCGCAGCCACGATCACACAAACTGCGGACGCACATAAGACTTATACCTCACAGAATCCCAACGACCTATGCGCTTCACCACCTCAGGCCCCAGACCCCACGACGCTGCTTCCGTGGCTGCACCAATACGAAAAGAATGTGGTGAGTAAATAGCCTTATCCAAACCCAACACCTCTAAACACCTACGGAAAACACCTGTGAATTGGCATCGTGACAAGAAGGAACCATCTTCATGACATAACAGCGGCCCCCCACTACTCCTTTTCAGTGCCTCGTACCTCACAAAGCATCTCACCGGGCACATCCCAGCCCCTGCCGCCGCCCCTAGCATCACCCGTTTTCCCTTACCACCCTGATCCGTTTTCGACCGCCTCACCCAAAATTCCACTCTCTCCTCACCCCCCAATACATCCTCCGATTGCAAACCCCCCGCTCTCTTTTTACTGGGGGCCACTAGTTCACCCACCCGTAAGGCCCCAAAAAACGCCCACGAAAAAGCCAACTGAAACAATGCCACTTCAAAAACCGAAACACACCCTCACCAACACTTCACCTAAATGCTCCAAGAGCGCAAAAGGAACCGGGCGACGGCCGTCCGGCCGACCCACCCACATTTTCCGAAACCCCTTTAACGCCTGGACAATCAAGAATTCCTTTGTCAAGTCCTTCAAACCCTGTAGTTTAAAACCAAAGGCCAAAGCTGAAATAAAACGATTCACCTTAAATACCGACCAGCCCTCCACCGATACCTGACCCAGAAAACCCAATAAAGCTACCACCTGTTCCTCCAGAGACTAGACTTCGGGCAAACCTGCTAACCACGACCCCCAGTCCTTCCACGCCGCGTCGTACGCCAACCATGTACCAGGCGCTAGAGAGGACTTGATCAAACCTCCTGCTGCTCGCAAACCAAGTCCCAAAGCTGCTCCGGGAAAGCGACCCCTTCCAGATCCGCCTCTGGTGCCAACAGACGAAACTGCTCCCACTGCAGGCGAGAGAGAGAATCCGCAAAGTCATTATGCACCCCCGGAACATGAACAGCAACAATCCAAGCATTGAGTGACAAACATCGCAACACCAGATGACGCAACAACCTGACCACCGTGGGGGGAAGACGCAGACACATTATAGATTGCCAACACCACCCCCATGTTATCGCAGTGGAACCGCACCTTGCTATTCTGAAAACGCTCCCCGCAAATCTCCAGCGCAACCACTATCGGGAATTGTTCCAGAAGGGCAAGATTACGAACCAGTCCCAATGATACCCATTCACCCCGCCACTGCCCCACGCACCATTTTCCTTTACAATATATACCGAACCCCACACTACCTGAAGCATCTGTAAACAATTCCCATTGAACATTATCCACCAACGGAGAAATAAGTAACGACTTCCCATTATACAATCGTAAAAACTCCCTCCAAACTGCCAGATCGTCCCGATGCTCCCTTGTCAGCCGCACAAAATGGTGTGGGGCTCTAACTCCCGCCGTCGCTGAAGCCAATCTCCTACAAAAAATTCTGCCCATGGGCATTATCCGGCAAGCGAAATTAAGTTTCCCTAATAACGACTGTAAATCCCGCAGCTGAATCTTACGAAGCCGGCCAGTTCTGTTCACCTCCATTCTCAGCGCATCCAGCTTATCACTAGGAAGGTGGCATTCCATTGCTACCGAATCCAGGGTAATGCCCAGAAAAACTATACAAGTTCCGGGCCCTTCAGTCTTCTCCGGGGATAACGGAACCCCAAAACGATGAGCGACCCATTGGATTGCCCCCAGTAAATTAGCGCACACCTCCGAACCGGATGGGCCCACACAAAGAAAGTCATCCAAATAATGGATGACCGACCATAACCCCACCACCTCGCAAATTACCCATTCCAGGAACGAACTGAACGCCTCAAAATAAGCGCAAGAGACAGAGCAACCCATTGGGAGACACCGATCCATATAGTAAGCCCCCTCCCAGTAACACCCTAACAGCCTCTGGCTATCCGGATGAACCGGGAGAAGCCGAAAAGCCGCCTCGATGTCGGTCTTAGCCATAAGGGCCCCAGCACCGTACCGTCGCACCCACTCGACCGCTGCATCGAATGACGTGTATACCACCGAGCACAGCTCAGGGGCAATGCCATCATTAACTGACAACCCACGCGGGTGCGACAAGTGATGGATAAGCCAGAATTTATTTGGCTCCTTCTTAGGAACAACCCCCAGTGGCGATACCACCAGGTCCGGTACGGGAAGAGACAAAAAAGGACCCGCCATACGCCCTAACCTAACCTCTTTACACAACTTGTCCGACACCACCTCCGGATATTCCATCGCCGACCTCAAGTTCCGTAGAGAAAAAGGCACCGCGTGAGCCGGGGGAGGGATCACAAAACCAAACTGAAAACCGCGTAACAAATCCCCTTTTTCCCTGTCCGGAAACCTATTTAGGTATGGCTCCATCTCTACCCACCTCACCGGTGTCAGACCCATGGCCACCACCACCCCCCACTTTTCCTTTCCCTTTTCTGAAACATTTTGCGGACCCGTGTGAAGTCCCACCGCAGGAGGAACAAGAATGTTTGAACTTACATCCCGCCCCAAACTTGAAAGGACTGCTCGAACTTGGCCGGGGCCATCACCTTCAACCAAAGCCCAATGTCTTTATTATCCCACCGAATGTTGGGACGAATCGCTTTTCTCTGACGAAACTGTTTGTCATACCGCAGCCAAGTCTGGCCACCATACGACCGATGCGCCTCGCCTATAGCATCCATGTACCCGAAAAGGGCGGAACAATTTTCCGGCGCCTTTTCCCCTATAACACTTGCCAGAATGGCAAACGCCTGCAACCAGTTCACAAACGTCTGAGGGATTAAACGGTATTGACGCTTCTCCTCCTCCTTTTTACTTTCCCACCTTTTACCCTTATCTAAGTTAAATTTCTCCAAGGGAAGAAGCGAGAAGATTTTGACGTATTCATCTTTCCAAATCTTTTCCTTCACTTCAGGTTTTAAATGTGCACCCAACAAACCCTGAAAACAAACGTACACTTCACCTTTAGCTTTATCATCTAATCTCACCCTATCCACATCTTTATCCTTGTCAGTCTGAACCGCAACCGTCACCCCCCCCAACCTCATCCAGGGGGACCACCCCTGGGCGGTGCACCACCTCTACTTCCCCACCCGACGCAGGGACCCACGCCGCGATCGGGGATGGAGTGGGCAACCTACCCCCTTCACAACGCGCAAGCAATGCCTTTACACAGCCAAGCAATTCCTGCACTTCTCCCCCCACACTAACTGCAGACATCAACCCACTACTATCAACATCCCTAACTGTCTCACCCTGGGAACCCCCACCAGCCCCGGGGATCTAAATATAGCTGGAAACGTATGTAAAGGTGAGAGTGACTCACCAGACTGCGTGGGCGCTGAGTTCCCACCAGCAGCGGCGACGGGACCCCCACGACGACCATCCTCCATCTGCACACTTCCATCCTCGCCCGCCTCCGGACATCTGGGGCCTGATGCCGCGCCGCAGGCTCTACAGCCGTGTCCACCAACCTGGACCTCCGAGTCGCCACGCGTCGTCAGGGGCCGTCCCGACATCCTCCCTCCAACAACCGCCTCCTCCACAGTCCTCCGGCAGAATCACCGCCGATTGCGGCCTGCGTGACCGACCAGGGACATCATCCAGATGACAGGCGGGCCGTCCGAATGGTACATCGCCAGATCGGCCCGCCGCAGCTCCACGAGGCGTCGACCTGGAGACGGGAGGCTGTCCCTCCAGCCTGGGATCCTGTCCTCCTCTCTCCGAAGGGCCCGACCTGCAACCGGGATACCTCGCGGACCGGGACCTCCGCCCCCTAGCGGTGGAAGCGGAAGCCCGGCCCGAAGGGTCCCTTGAGGGGCTCCCAAGCCTGCGCCGAGCCCTGGGTAAAGCGTCCGGGCTAAGGCGCTCCGGAGGCCGCGCCCGCCGCGACCGCCTGAGGGGGAATGTCATCACCTCTGGCGATGCCCGTGTCCCGGCAGCAGACGTCCCCGCCGTCTCCTCCAGCCCTGCAGACAGCTCCTGCTCCGAGACCACCGGACCAGTCCGCCCGAGCTCCTCTTCTAGCCAGGCCATACCACACTCTGCCACAGCCTGCCGCACTTGCTCCAGTAGGGCCTGCATCACGCCTCAGGTCAGTCCCGTGTGACAAGGGCTAATCTATTTTCAGGCGTGCATGGCGCGAACCCGGCACTCATCCACCTATATGTCCTCGTTAACCTCGCCCCTTCCCAGCCACCCCCCCTTTTTCCTTCCTCCCTCTCAACCATTTGAACTCTTAACCTCCCTCCTTCTCCCCTGCAACCCTGGTCATGTCTGCCTCCCCCAACTATTTCATGTTGTGTCCGGCCATTTCTGGAGCTGTTTTCGCTTGAAAACAGCTCCGTATTTTCAGACGTTTTTGAGTTTGTGTGTGAACATACCCTTACAACTTAGATTCCTCGGTCAATAGCGACTGTAGCATTGAAGCTGTAAAAAAGAGGTGGGCCCCTTTTGTCACCTCATCGACAGGGTGCCGATGGTTGTCATGGCAGCCTAGGGTCCTAATGAAGGACCCCTGGTCTGCCATCATTGTGCTCCTATTAAGCCCAGCCAGAGGCAGGGCTTAATAGGTGCTGGTAAAAGTTTCAATACTTCGTTCACATCTGTGTTGGGGGCTCCATTAGGGGTCTTCGTCGCAGATCCGGCAAGGTTTACCCGAGACCATAGCACAGCACGCTGGGCTATTCTGTCTGGTAAAATCATGGACACCCCGACGGAAAGCCGACGGAACCCATTAAAGTCAATGGGTTCTGTTGTCAATCGTCGGTATCCATTGTACAATGGAAACATTGTTTCCGTTATTCCCTTGTTCTGCTCCTCTGACAGGGCAGAAAAATGGAACACACCAACGCAGGTGTGAACTCAGCCTTATCAAACAATCGCTTGTTTAAGTCCCCCAGAGGGACTAAAAAAGAATGTTTCCCGTTTTTCCCCCTAAAGAAATGTAAAAAAAGTTTCCCAGTACATTATATAGTTCATTAAAAGCTTGTCCCACAAAAACACAAACGCTTTTGCAGCTATGTTGTATTTATGAGCTTGCCAGATATTAGGGCGCATACAGTAAATGCTTTTCCCTTTTTTAGGGGAAAGATTAAAAAAAACTTAAACCCCCAGACTGGGGAAAAGAGGGAGAATCATATGGGAATTGGAATTTCCCATGATATAGTAATACTCGAGCATCTTTTCTTAGATCTGTGCATTGTGACTTTCCTCTGTTATTCCTCCTGGAAATGCATTAATACATTGTTTGTCTTTATACTGCTTTGCGCTATAGTAGGCTCAAACCCCATTGGGTCAGTTCAAATATTTTTGTAAACGGAGGTGCTCAAACCCAGTGCTCAAAACAAAGACTGATATGTGTACAGTATCACTAAATGACCCTAGATGGTGCTAAAACCATGCAGTATTAGTAATGGCCACTAGGTGGCGCTATGATTAAGTCGCTGCATGTAGTATACTGTATACTTATACATACAATTTCCTGCTCCCTATGCAAAGAACGTATACGTCCCCTGTGGAGCCATGACATATAGAAGTATATACATGGCATCACTAGTATAAGGCTATGGGTCACGTGTCTGACAGTCCCTGTTTTGAAGAACAACGAAAGTGGTACTATACGGTAGGACTATTTTATAAGTGTCTAGTCTATATATAGACGAATAAAAACTAGAAGGAAATTCTAAGCTAAGAGAGGGTGTCCACTGTTCAGGATCCTCATCTCTTGGGCAGAGTTGAGAGCAATTACAAAAAGTGTCTCTCTGGAGGACCTGTCCTGTCGTGCAGTACACAGATAACCTATAGATTTGAATGAGCACCATGTCATACTTCACTTTGCCTGTGGTGGTGCTGCAGTGAAATTTAACACTTACCGCCAGGTTTCCTCACAAACTACAGATGATCGCTGGGAGTCCCAGCAGGGGGACACTGTGTAAACAGCTTATTGTCAAGGACCCTTTTAAAAAGTAGTGATAGTCCAATGTGGAGAACCCCTTTAATGTCTGGTTCAATTAATCAAATATCAGTATATGTCTTTTTAGGGATTTTCATGCGTTCAGATCTGGGAGCAAGTCAGACAGAACGATCGCAGATTTGGTGCAGGGTTAACAGGAAGTCCAAAACATAATGGCTATGAGGGATAACTAATGAAATTAAATAATTTCTGAGTCTAAGAGGGCAAGAGATTTAGAAAATGATCTAGATGACTCAGGCTCAATGAGAGATGTTTAAAGGGGCTTTCTGCTTGAGAGTCTCTCTCTCTCTCTCATTTTGACCTATTTGACACGTTTTCGACCACGGCCATTGAGCGACGTGGGTAAAAAAATGTCACGAAAACCGTTTTCTCTGCCTCCCATTGATTTTAATAGGAGGTCAGAGATGGAAACGCTCAAAGATAGGGCATGTCGCTTCTTTTTCCTGTGAGCGTTTTTTACCGCTTGCGGGGAAAAGATCACCTCCGCTTCCTATTGAAATCAATGGGAGGCGATTTTTGATGCTGTTTCTGACGCGGTTTCCGCTTCAAAAACAGCGCCAGAATACTCTGTGTGAACTACCTCTTTGGGAACTGACCACTGTCCACTGACCACTGTCCACTAACCACTGTCCCCCTAGACAAAAAGCAGTAAATAGGCAGCAGTCACAAAGGCTGGAAGATTGAGGTGGAAGAACAATCCAGATTCAGTCTTTACTATAGAAAAAATTCTGAATTGGTTTGAGAGAAATTCTCGAGTCAGTGAGGTCTGAATTCTGGAGAGAGATTCCATTCACTTTACACCACAGGGCATATTCCGCCTCCTAACAAATGTTCTAATAAGTGTCACTGTTGCCAATAGCAACCAATCACATTCCAGCTTTCATTTTTACAGAGCAGTGATCTGATTGGTTGCCATGGGCAGTGCTGACATCTTTTGTCGGAGCAGTTGTTGTTACGCATGGAGCACATTATCCCTTTCACTGCTGGCGAATATCATGTCATTCTGATTCCCCTTTATATAATCCTCAATAACCTCCACACTTTTTGCTGTACGTTCACATGTTATGTCTTGTTTTGTTGAGGATATATTGGCCTTTTTTTCAGTGTATAAATAGAACAAATATTTTTTGAACCATTTGCATTTTGGGTAAGTAGATAAAAAATGGGATAAGATAAACTTGTCTGGTCTCTTTTTAAAACAGCGCCACACCTGTTCACAGGTTGTGTGTGGCATGACAGCTCAGACCCTTTCACTTCATTTAAGCTCAGCTGCAATACCAGACAGAACCTATGGACAGGTGTGGTGCTGTTTCCGAAGGAGAGCAGCCACGTTTCTCTAAGAAATTGTATTAATGCAGATTTTGCATGTATTTTTTTAAGCCAAAACCAGGAACGGAACCTGAACAGAGAAAAAAATGGAAAGGAAAGCCATCCAATTCCGGTTTTGACTTACAAAATACCTGCAAAATCTGCATCAAATCTGCACCGTGTGAACAAGGCCTGAAGGATTATTCAAATCTTATAAAGTGATGGCATATCGCCAGGGTCCGACCTCTGAGACCGATCCGGAGACTGAAGGGCTGATGCTCAGCGCTGATGTAGTGCTGTGTCCCCCTCCTAAGTTTCCCTTGTACAGCGGGGCCATGCTGCAGTTCCCTAGACAGCGGGTGGCAGGTGCGCCACTTTTCAGCAAAAAAAACAGTAAAGAGAACGTATCGCTAAATCAGCGCTGCAGCCCATTCATTTTCAGGGGTGACCTCTGGGATCACCACCGATCATAAAGTGATTGCATATCCTAGCGATATGCCATCATTATTTAAGATAGGAATACCCCTTTAAACCCCATACGACCACATCACAAAAATCTAGATAGCATCAGCACAAATAGATAAATAAATAAGAATGCTTCCTGTATACTGAGCACAGTGAAGCTGTGGCACTGCAGTTTTTGCACAGCTCAGAGTTCCTCATGTTATGATCTTTTCAGGAATGGAGTCTCTGCAGATAATTGTAGCAATCTAGTAAATGACGACTACAAGAATCCAGACCCAGGCTTCTTAGAACTATACCATACACTTATTAGAGCCTACAGTCTTATTTCGCACACCTGATGGCACTTTTCTTCTGTTCTGAATCAATTGTGTGCTGAGACTCGGTATCTAATTATAAAAATGCTATAAAATGCTAATGGATCATTGAATTTGAATCAGATTAAGGCTGGGTTCACGCGAGCATTTTACGTCTGTAATGGACAGAACGTATTTCGGCCGCAAGTCCCGGACCGAACACACTGCAGGGAGCCGGGCTCCTAGCATCATAGTTCTGTACGACGCTAGGAGTCCCTGCCTCGCTGCAGGACAACTGTCCCGTACTGTAATCATGTTTTCAGTACGGGACAGTAGTTCCACGGAGAGGCAGGGACTCCTAGCGTCGTACATAACTATGATGCTAGGAGCCCGGCTCCCTGCACTGTGTTCGGTCCGGGACTTGTGGCCGAAATACGTTCCGTCCATTACAGACGTAAAATGCTCGCGTGAACCCAGCCTAATGTAGAGGCGGCTGGACACGGGGCAGATTTTGTTGCAAAAATTTTCTGCGACTGAAAATCAGTTCTATTCATCTGAATTGGGTTGTTTCTGCAGCAGGTGCATGGATTTCTGCAAGTTCCATTCAGAGGAATAGAACTTAGGCCGGATTTACACGAGCGTGTGCGTTTTGCGCACGCAAAAAAACGCTGCGTTTTGCGTGCGCAAAAGGCAATTGACAGCTCCGTGTGTCATCCGTGTATGATGCGCGGCTGCGTGATTTTCGCGCAGCCGCCATCATAGAGATGAGGTAGTCGACGCCCGTCACTGTCCAAGGTGCTGAAAGAGCTAACTGATCGGCAGGAACTCTTTCAGCACCCTCATCAGTGAATGCCGATCACAATATACACCAACCTGTGAATAAAAAAAGACGTTCAAACTTACCATGAACTGCCTGCTTCCTCCAGTCCGGTCTCCCGGCCGTTGCCTTGGTGACGCGTCCCTTTCTTGTCATCCGGCCCCACCTCCCAGGATGACGCGGCAGGCCATGAGACCGCTGCAGCCTGTGATTGGCTGCAGCCTGTGCTTGGCCTGTGATTGGCTGCAGCTGTCACTTGGCCTGAATTGTCATCCCGGGAGGTCGGACTGGAGGAAGGAGCCGGGACTTATCGGTAAGTCCGAACTTCTGTTTTTTTTTACACGTATATGTATATTGTGATCGAAAGTCACTGTCCATGGTGCTGAAACAGTTTAAGTCTTTGAGCACCGTGGGCAGTGACTGTCTCCTGACGTCGCGTACCCGAACATTTTTTGCCGGGTTCGGTCAAAATAAGTTCGGCCGAACCCGGTGAAGTTCGGTGCGCTCATCTCTAATTTGACACTCCGTTTGGATGTTTGTAACCAGAAAAGCACGTGGTGCTTTTCTGTTTACATTCATCCTTTTGACAGCTCTTGCGTGATTTTCGCGCATGCAACGCAGGACCGTCCGTGTGGCATGCGTTGTTTTCACGCACCCATTGAAGTCAATGGGTGCGTGTTGCGTGAAAAACGCAAGAATATAGAACATGTCGTGAGTTTTACGCAACGCACTCACGCAGCGCAAAATTCACGCATCGTCTAAACAGCCCCATAGACTATTATAGGTGCGTACGACACGCGTGAAAAGCATGCGCGTCGCACGCGCGTATAATAAGCTCGTGTAAATGAGGCCTTATTTTCAGTCGCAGAAAATAAAAGTGAAGTGTGACGTCATCCATCGAAGACTGATTTCGAACTTATGTTCACAAAGGGTGGATACGCTGCGGAAAAGTCTGCAGTATATCCGATCCACAACCCACAGAGAAATAAATGACCGCTGCGCAATTGCACCGAAACTGCTGCAAATTCGCAGCAAATTCCGCATTCTAAAAGAAGAAAATTTGATACTCACCTCTAATCGGACTCCCATGGCAACGGGTCCCAGATGTTTCCGGCCGGTGTGTGCCTAGGTTGCCGTCTGTAATGACATTTCATCACATGTGATCGCTGCTGCCTGTGATTGGTTACAGCAGTCACATGCAATGAAACGGTATCACAGGAGGCAGCCTATGCACACACCGGCCAGAACAGCTGATACCAATTGCCATGGGAGTGCCATCAGAGGTGGGTAACGTCTTTTTTTTATGTGTTCAGTATAAATAATGAAAATCAAATTAAATTAATTGAAACTATAACAAATAAATTAATATGACCGACAGAAACGAGTCAGAATGACGTAATTATACCTGTGGCCTTTCTCTGCCTTTTTTTGTGGATACTTCTTGACAGCACAGCTACTTTTTTTTTTTACTTCATTGGAAAGAATCTAGTGTGTTGAAGGAGCTGGTAAGTAAGGCCGGATTTACACGAGCGTGTGCGTTTTGCGCGCGCAAAAAATGCGGCGTTTTGGTTTCAACTGTGTTTTTATTGAACATTTTTCAAAAATATACATATAACTTAGAGCAGCATGAAGGGCCATGCAATTCACATAGTAAGACAGTAACTTTCAATAGACAGACAAAACATCTGGGAAAAAACACAGGGGTTTAAGGGGGTGAGGGGGGGGGGGATAGTCGGAGCTCCACCTACCACCTAATCTTGAGTTCCCTGTATCCAATACTTGTCCCACGGGTCCCACACCACTTTGAACCTGTCCAGTTCATTGTCAATAGAGGCCGTCATATGCTCCATTGTACGTATTTCCCTAATTCTAGTTACTAAGTCGATGTGGGAGGGAGGGGTTGTCTGTCTCCATTTCCACGCTATCAACGTCTTAGCGGCTGTGAGAAAGTGTCGAAAGAGTCGAGCTGGTGATTTCCCCAAAGACCTAGGGGGAACATTTAGGAGGTAATGAAGAGGGTCTAAGGGAATATCCTGCTGCAACACCGCCAATGCCAAGTTCTTAACTTCCAACCAATACTGTTGTACCAGTGAACAGCTCCAGAAAATATGGAACAGATCACCTCTCTGACCTCTACATCGCCAGCAATCCGACGGAATACCCGGATTGAAGCTATGCAAAAAGGCAGGGGTATGGTACCAAAACATAAGGATTTTATATTGGTTTTCCTTATATGCAGTGCAGATGGAGGTTTTAGCTGCTTGCGACCAAATAATCTGCCACAATGAGAGTGGGATGGATTTATTCAGTAAGGCCTCCCACTTCAACATGTATCTATGCCCAGGCGGAGGGGAACCCTCCGGGGATAGCAATAATGCATAAATGGCTGAGATAAGCCCCCTAGTGGTGGTAGCATACCGACATAACCTTTCGAAGCTTGTAGGTGCAGTAACCCGCGTGGATCTAAAAGTTTGCTGCATGTAATGTCTAACCTGAAGATAGTGAAAGAACGCAGCGGAGGGAATATTATGATGTTTTTGAAAGTATGAAAACGGGTGAAGCTCTTGCGTGTGGGGATCAACCATATCAGCCAGGTGAAATACCTCAATTCCCGTCCACAATCGGACTATTCGGGAGGTAGTGCCCCCCGGAATAGTGGGAGTGTAGAGTACTGAAGTCAAGGGCGGGCAACCCGATGCCAAATGGAAGCGGTTTTTACAGGTTTCCAAATGCGGCGTTTTGCATGCGCAAAAGGTCCTCAAAAGCTCCGTGTGTCAGCTGCATATAATGCGTGGCTGCGTGATTTTCGCGCAGCCGCCATCATTATGACACTCTGTTTTTATGTTTGTAAACAGAAAAGCACGTGGTGCTTTTCTGTTTTCATTCATAGTTTTGACTACTGTAGCACGGAAGTACGTCCATGTGCCGTGCGCGGTTTTCACGCACCCATTGACTCCAAAATTTGCGAAAAACTGGCAAATATAGGACATGTCGTGAGTTTTTCGCAGCGCACATACGCTGCGTGAAAATCACTGACAGTCTGAACGGCCCCATTCACTAACATAGGTCCGTGCGAACAATTTGTTCATAAAGAAATTCTTAACAATACCAGACTTGGTCTTCTGAAACAGAAAAGGAATTGTGATTATAGATCAAGAGGAATGGGATAACATCTTTGACTAGGGTCTCTTTTTAAACTCTAATCATAGATTAATACAATTTCATGTTATACACAGGATATATTACTTACCCGCTCCATTACAAAAAATCAAACCAACAGAAAGTTCCAGTTGTCCAATATGCATGTATCCCCAAGCAGACTTTATCCACAATTAGGTCCAGAATTATTTGGACAGTGACACAAGTTTTGGCATTTTAGCTGTTTACCAAAACATATTAAATATACAGTTAAATATTCAATATGGGCTTAAAGTGCAGACTCTCAGGTTTAATTTGAGGGTATTCACATCCTAATTTGAGGAAGGGTTTAGGAATTACAGCTTTTTAATATATAGCTGCCTCTTTTTTAAGGGACCAAAAGTAATTGGACAATTATCCCAAGAGCTATTTAATGGGCTGCATGGGCTATTCCCTCGTTAATCCATCATCAATTAAGCAGGTAAAAGGTCTGGAGTGGATTCCAGGTGCGGCATTTGCATTTGGAAGCTGTTGCTGTGAACCCACAACATGAGGTCAAAGGAGCTCTCAATGCAAGTGAAACAGACTATCATTATGCTGAAAAAAAATGAAGAAATCCATCAGAGAGAGAGAGAGCACAAATCTTAGGAGTGGCCAAATCAACAGTTTGGTACATTCTTGGAAAAAAAATAAAAAAAAGTGCACTGGTGATCTCATGAACTCCAAAAGACCTGAACGTCCATGGAAGACAACAGTGGTGGATGATCGCAGAATCCTTTCCATGGTGAAGAAAAAACCCCTTCACAACATCTACCCAAGTGAAGAGCACTCTCCTGGAAGTAGGTGTATCAGTATCTAAGTCTACCATAAAGAGAAGACTTCATGAGAGCAAATACAGAGGGTTCACCACAAGGTGCAAACCATTAATCAGCCTCAAAAATAGAAAGGCCAGATTGGACTTTGCCAAACAACATGTAAAGATGTAGCCCAGTTCTAGAACAGCAGGAAACTTAGATCAACCCGTACCTGAATAATGGGAGGAAGAAAGTATGGAGAAGGCTTTGAACGGCTCATGATCCAAAGTACACCACATGCTCTGTAAAACATGGTGGAGGCAGTGTGATGGCATGGTGGGGGCAGTGTGATGGCATGGGCATGCATGGCTGGCAAAGGCACTCGGTCACTAGTGTTTATAGATGATGTGACTGAAGACATAAGCAGTTCTGAAGTGTTCAGGAATTTACTTTCTGCTCAGATTCAACCAAATGCAGTAAGGCTGATTGGACGACGCTTCACAGTACAGATGGACAATGACCCAAAACATACTGCAAAAGCAAGCCAGTAGTGTTTTCAAGGCAAAGAAGTGGAATATTCTGCAATGGCGAAGTCAATCACCAGATCTCAACCCGATCAAGACGGCTGCAGTAAAGGCCGGGCAAAGCATCACAAAGGGGGAAACCCAGCGTTTGGTGATGTCCATGGGTTCCAGACTTCAGGCCGTCATTGTCTGCAAAGGATTCTCTACAAAGTATTTTTAAAAAACATTTTAATTATGGTAATGTTAAATTGT
This sequence comes from Rhinoderma darwinii, assembly GCF_050947455.1. Classification (NCBI taxonomy): domain Eukaryota; kingdom Metazoa; phylum Chordata; class Amphibia; order Anura; family Rhinodermatidae; genus Rhinoderma; species Rhinoderma darwinii. Next base: position 92,228,281 of record NC_134696.1, read on the forward strand.
CCAATTACTTTTGAGCCCCTGAAATGAGGCGGCTGTGTAGAAAAATGGTTGCAATTCCTAAAGGTTTCACATGATATTTTTGTTCAACCCCTTGAATTAAACCTGAAAGTCTACGCTTCAATTGCATCTGAGTTGTCTCATTTGCAATTCAATGTGGTGACATGCAGAGCCAAAATCATGAAGATTGTGTCCAAATAATTCTGGACCTAACTATATTATCTGGGACTTTTTCAGGATGCAATCATTCTGGAGTGAGGTTACCAAGAAAATATGGTGTTCTGTTCAAGTGAATGGGACAATGCTGCAATACCAGGCACACCGATTTGGCATAGAGCTAAACTGGGGAGTGGAGTCTAATGGAAAGCCAGTTATTCACCCTTTAACCTCCATACGGATGTGTTGATTTGGCCGCTAGAATCCTTAGAGAAGTCTTTGTTGGCAACAGACGAAGTACAAAAACAGCAGACCAGATGCAAGTTCCTAACTCAGGCGTAGGTCAGGGCACACGTCAGACATTTATTCATGGTTAGCAGAGCCACTGTTAATTTGCTTCAGGACAACATGAGGACCCAAAAATCAAGCAGCCAATTTGAAACACGGAATCTTTAGATGCATATGTTTGGAGAACAGCCACACTTTGTCTCCAGGATGAAACTGAGGAGGAACCATGCGTTTGTCAGAATTTTTTTTTAAGTGAGTAACAGCTCTATTTAAAGATTCCTTGGCCTCTTGCCAGTTGCGCAAGAAATCTGCATACGAAATGTTGGCTGCTAAAACCTCAGAAAGGGTTGGAACTGGTAGGGGAACTCTATGATGCTGTCTGAAGAAAGAAGACTGAGTGGATTCACCAGTATGGTTATTATAGATATACCCTGCCAAAGGCAGGAGATTATTCTAGTCGGCTTGAAGAAAAGTCACAACGTTTCTGAGGAAGTTCTTCAGAACTTGGTTGATACGTTACACTTGACCATTAGATTGAGGGTGGTAGGCAAATAAAAATTCCAACTTAACTTCAAGTAACTTGGAAAGAGGACACAATAAGCTTAGGCAGTCCATGCAGGCAACATATGTGTTTAATGTAGAGCAGCCATACGAGTAGCTGAAGGAAGGCCAGGTAGTGAAAGTGTGCCATTTTAGAGAAACTACGACCCAGATCACTGAAAAGCCAGAGGAGCTTGGTAAATAGGTTATAAAGTCTATAGCGATATCAGTCCAGGGAGAGTCGGGAAAAGGCAAAGGAAGCAACGAACTCTGTAGGTTTATGATGTGAAACTTTGTTTTGTGCACAAGTGGCACAAGCTGCAAAACAACCCCTAACTCCTTGGCGTCATCCAATGTACTCTTACGTTCTATGTATTCCATCACAATATGGCACAGGCTCAGAAGTTGAGCCCGCACCATAAGTTCCGAACACCCGACATGTGCCTGCAATAGTCGGGATCAAAGATACCCAATCTCAGCCTCTCTATTGAATGCCTCAAGTTCTGCCTTTTCTATTGCCAGGGGCAAGGCTTAATAGTAGAGCACAGATAAAGGCAATACACTGCAATACATAATTAATGCACTGTATTTCATGAACGATCCAAAGATCTCATGCTTAATTCCCCTGAGCGGACTAAAATAAATTAAAAAAATGTTTAATGAGCTCTCGGATTGCCATGTGAGAAAAACAGAAATTAAAAAAAAAAAAAGACAATTGGCTAAAAGGGGTAATGTCCCAGGATAGAGAAAGCCACCAGTAGTGATGAGAGGCTAAATCTAGACTTTTACATATTCCTGGATTTTCAGTGGATTTAGAATAATGACCCCAATTAAGAATTTGTTTTCTTTGGTTAGGAGGAATAAAAGTCTTCCCAGGAGGAATATTGTTAAGCTGGAGCCACCTTCAAAATACAAGAGGGAACAATGATGCATTGTGGTTCAGGATCTTGAGCTTCAGAACCAAAGGAGTGAGATATGCATCAGCCTTGACGTTCTTATCTGCTGGTCTGTAATCGAGGAAAAAATTTAATCGAGAAAAGAATAAAGTCTAACGAGTCTGACGAGGATTCAAACGATGTGCCCTCTGAAGGTACAGTCCATTTTTATGGTTAGTGTAAATAGTGATGAGATAATGAACTCCTTCCAACAAATGTCTCCATTGTTGGAGGGCCCATTTGATGTCAAGGAGTTCACGGCCACTGATGCCATCATTTTTTTCAGCCATGGAAAAAAAATACACGGGAAAGTGTTTTAACTTTATCTCCTTTCTGAGAGAGAACTGCTCCTAGGAGACAAGGCATCCACTTCCAGAATAAAAAAATTGTTTGGAACCAGCCTATTGGGAACTGAGGCAGAGGAGAAGGCCTGTTTAGTGCTGAGGAAAGCGGAGTTGGCTTTGGGAGTTCAGCCATAAGCAATAACACCCTTTTTAATAAAGAGCAGAGATGGGAGCCAACAGAGAAGAAAATTGAGAAATGAATTGCTGATAATAATTGGCAATTCCTAAAAATTTACAATTATTGAGTCCATGGGGATGAGGCCACTCGCGTACTGTGGATAATTTTGCTGGATCCACTTGAAGTCCTTGATCAGAAATGATATAACCAAGAAATGGTAAACTGGATTTTTCCAAAAGACACTTCTCCAGCTTGACATATAGATGGTCCTCCCTGAGACACTGCAAGACAAAATGCACTTGTTTCCGATGAGCGTTGAGATCTGGAGAGAAAAAATATCGTCCAAATACGCAATACAACTGTAAAGGAAATCCCAGAAAATGTCATTAACAAATTCTTGAAAACAGCTGGAGCATTACAGAGACTGAAAGGCATGACCAAATACTTAAAGTGTCTGTGTCTAGTATTAAATGCAGTTTCACTCATCCCCTTCACGGGAATCAAATTAAATTGTATGCACCATGTAAATCCAGCGTGGTGAAAATCTTCGCTCCTTGCAGTTAGTCAAAAAGCTCAAAAATTAATGACAAATTATATTTGTTCTTTCTTGTGATCTCATTGAGCCCTCGATAGTCTATACAGGGCCATAAAGTACCATAATTTCTCTCAAAGAAAAAGAAGCCAGATTCAGGAGGGGATGATGATTTGCGAGTAAACCCCCTCTCCAGGTTTTCTTCAATATAGAGTGACATGGTTTCAGCCTCAATAAAGAACAGTGGATATACCCTAGCCCGAGGAGTGGAATTGGATATCAATTCAATAGCGCAGTCATAAGGTCTATGAGGAGGAAGAGTCTCAGCTTGACGTTTACAAAAGAAATCAGAAAAACTGGTATATGGTTTCTGTAAACAGTCCAAAACTTCTTCCTCAGGCTGAGGTCTAGGGGGTCGGGTGACAGGCAGAAATTCTTGGTGGCAACTTTCACCCCATCAGGTTATCTTGCCAAAAGTCCTATCAATAACTGGAGAGTGTTAACTAGGTAAAGCCCAAGAGAAGAGGACTGAGAGAATTTTTCAAAACATAGAAAGAAATTTGTTTGTGATGGAATGCTACTGGAAAGTTGGAGTTGAAGTCTCCCTGCTTCATCGGTCAATCCCCACAATACAGACACAGATTATTGATGCGCCATTTTTGGCGTTTTTCTATGGAGAGCTTAAGTCTTTCCACCTGCGATGGGTTGGTCAGGACAAGCAGAAGCAGGGGCAAGTAGAGGTTACTAAAAAGTAACAGACACGGTCCATTTCACATTGTCTCTTACGAAACCCAATGTCAATACGGTTGGCTAAGGAGATTACATTGTCCAAAGAAGCAGGTAGATCTTGACCTGCCAGTTTATCCTTCATCTTTGATGCGGCCTACCAGACCTTTCCAAAAAGAAGCGACAACGGCTTTATTATTCCATTGTAAGTCCATAGTCAGGGTACGGAATTAGATGGCATATTTACGTACAGATGAAGTGCCTTGGCAGATTTTGAGCAGGGAGACTACCAGACCAAGTTCTTCTAATATTTTTTTAAAAGTGGGTACGGAGGCTTGAATATCAAAAAGGTAAGACCAGGGAGTGGCAGGGGAGCTGTATAAAGAGCCCTATATGTGTATAGTGTTGCTGGCCTTATCATTGCCTCCAGCAGTATAAGGCTATGTTCACACGGGGTATTTTGCATAGTTTTTTTACGCGGAAACCGCGTCGCAAAACTCGGCAGAAACGGCCCGAGAACGCCTCCCATTGATTTCAATGGGAGGCGTCGGCGTCTTTTTCCCGCGAGCAGTAAAACTGCCTCGCGGGAAAAAGAAGCGACATGCCCTATCTTTGGGCGCTTCCGCCTCCGACCTCCCATTGACTTCAATGGGAGGCAGGAGAAAGCGTATTTCTCGCTGTTTTATGCCCGCGGCGCTCAATGGCCGCGGGCGAAAAACGGCGCGATAATTGCCGCGAAAATCGGCGTGCAGGGAGAGGAATATCTGCCTCAAAGTTCCAAACAGAATTTTGAGGCAGATATTCCTCCCCCAAAATACTCCGTGTGAACATAGCCTAATAGAGGTGTTATTAAATCACACACCCTGTAATGATAATGAGATGACTCTGCACAGTTTACACAGCAAAGCTAGGAAGTGAACTGCAGAAACCAGGAAAGGTCAGCCTATTGTGTGTTTTCCAGTGGCAAGTATGAGATCTGGAATATTTCAGGATTGTTTTAAATGGATAACCTGTGCCAGAGTTCAGACACAAGGATAAAGGGGTTATGGAGAAGATGACAGGAAACCCTAAGTGCAGACAGTACATTCTCTCTCTCGTGCACCCATCGCTTCCTGACGCCTATTTTCGCATTGAGTAGAGTACTGGCCTTCAAAAATGGAGCTTTTCATTTTCTAATGGCTCCTCCAGGCACACAATATTTGTGCATTGCTGGTTTTAAAATCTAGTGTCACCCACAGAGTTTTTTGTGCAATAAGTCAGGTCCTTCCCTTTTCACAAAAAAAAAAAGGAAGACCATACCGGTTCATGTGTGTTAAAATAAACACGTCTCCACTTCCTCTATGTCTCGTTTGCCAATCTATTACCAGAGCAAGACATTCTGTCATCTCTCCTTATTTAGATGGAATTTTGATGGCATCATGCAGGCATGTAACAAGAGGATGGAAGACTAAACTCAACCCCCTCCTGGGCGGATTTAGAGCACAATTGGTGAAAAAGGAACAAATTTATTGACTTCAGAAAACTCAATAATTTAGCTTAAGAGAACAGCAGCGGGACAATCTTCAACTTCGCATGGCAACAACAAACACCTGTTTGCTTTAGTGTGCATTGAAAACTATCCCAGGTTTTAAAAGGTATTGCAAATAATTGTCCACCGTCTCTTTAAAAAGAATGTTAATAACAGAAATGTCTTAGACTGTATTTACATATTGCGTTTTGTGCCAAAATAAACCGATCAAAAACACTTATTGGCCGCACGTTTTTACATGTGAAACATGCAGCAATACACAGTAAACGGTGTGCGGTTTTGCCGGCTGTTTTTACTACTGCATTAGTCCTCAATCTGGCGTTCACCTCCTCCCTGATCTGTTGATTGACCGCCTCACCATACCCCAGAGCCTTCTTCAAATGTGATTACTCTTGCTAACCGTCTTTATGGTCTCAGTTTTAGTGCCTATTCAGAAGAACGTATAAATAGTTAGTGCGACGTACGTTTTTTTAACGGTCGTCACACGGCTGCATGTATTTCTATGGGGCTGTTCACACGGCCAATGTTTTAACGGTCCGTGTGAAGGGCCCGTGAAAAAATAGGACATGTCCTATTTTTGTCCATTTCCACGGAGCCCTCAGTAGACTCAAGTCTAAGAGGGATCCGTGAAAATGGGTCCTGCACGGGTGCTAGTCGGACGTGAAAAACTGCAGTTTTTCATGACCGATTTCGCACACTTTCGTCTAAATATAGTCTCAGGCTAAAGAAAAGTAGTGTAGAAGTATCATCTTAATGCATATACAGTATATCTGGTGTAAGTCATCCGGTGGCCTTGGTCGGTCTCAACCACATTGATGTATAAAGTCCCAAATATAGTCGGCGACAGAACTTGAGGTGAAGCAAAACTTTTTTTAATCCAACATTTGATGTTTCGGCTAGCTATACTAAAGAATAAAAGTTAGCTGAAGTGTCGCATTTTGGATTAAATTAAGTTTTACTTCACATTAAATTCTGAGACTGAGTGCTGTGTGGACCATCCTTAACCCCTTAGTGACCAGCCTATTTTAGGCCCTAATGACCAAACTATTTATTTTTTTTCGTTTTTCTATAGTCGCATTCAAATAGCTTTTTACTTTTCCGTCGACATAGCTGTTTGAAGACTTGTTTTTTGCGGGATTAGTTGTACTTTTATCATGGCACCATTTTGGGGTACATATCATTTTTTGATTGACTTTAGTGAACTTTTTTTTTGGGGGGGGGGACTGAAAGTCCACCCTAGTTCTACGCGTTTTAAATTCATGCCGTTCACTGTGCAGCGTAAAAAACATGTTACCTTTATTCTATGGGTCAGTAGGATTACGACGATTCCACATGCGTAGAGGTTTTTTATGTTTTTATGACTTTTGCACAATAAAAACAAAGTTTTGATTGGTACTGTTTTGGGATACATGGGACTTATTGATTAACTTTTATTATGACTTTTTTGGGGGGCAATGGAAAAAAATAGCAATTTCGCTGTACTTTTTTGCGTTTTTTTACGGTGTTCACCTTGCAGTTTAAATTACATGTTAACTTTATTTTTTGGGTCATTACAGTCGCGGCGTACCATATATGTGTACTTGACACTTTTACTAAATAAAACCTTTTTTTCAATATAAAACTGACAGGCAATCTATTAGGCCATGCCTCTGACATGGCCTAATAGGCATATAGCCAGGGCAGGCCTGAGGGCCTTTATAAGGCCCCCGGCTGCCATGACACCACATAGGAGGCCCACAGCAAATAATTTAAATGCTGTGGTCTCTATTGGCCGAAGCATTTAACGGGTTAAACGGCCGCGATCAAAGTAATCTTCGATCGCTACCGTTGGAGCAGGAGACCGCTTGTCATCAGACAGCCGAGCACCCTCTCCAACCTGCACGGGACACCCATGCAGGAGTTAGACTAGGCTAGCGTGAAAATGCAAATTTGTGGTCACTAAGGGGTTAAGACGGCCTAAATTATAACCAGCTACAATTGATGGTCAGCTAGGTATAACATAATAAACACGCTGGTCAATGATTTTATTTTAACTGTGGGTTGACTCGGGGTCGCCACATTTATTTATTAAATAAATAAATTGTTTAAACACAACCAAAATAACTTTATTGACAAACAAGAAGTCAATTCAACAAACAATTAGCTTTCAGTCTATTATAGGCTCCGTTCTGGCGTTCCGTCTGAGCTTTCTGTCTGAATGGAGCCCTGACTGAAACAAACGGAAACCATAGGTTTGTCTCCATTGTGAAAGGGTTCCGTAGTTTTGACGGAATGAATAGCGTAGTTGACTACGGTATTGCTTCTGTCAAAACGACGGAACCCATGCACAATCAAGAGAAACTGAAATCATTTGCACCGGATCCGTCATCATTGAAATCAATGGTGATGGAAACGGAAACCTATGGTTTCCGTTTGTTTCAGTCAGGGCTCTGTTCTGACGGAAAAGCTCAGACGGTATGCCAGACGTGAACAAAGCCATACCTGAATATCGAGCAGTCCTTTGCAGGAGCTTGTCGGCAGATAGTTACCAAAACAACCGCCACTAAGGAGGACGTGTATTCCTAACTACACGATCCTCCGACCCCAGTTAACAAAAACAAGGCCCTTTCCACCCCATCTATCTCCAGACGTAGCGGTAGAAGTCGAAGAGGTGAAATTTTTGGTTCGGAATATGGGCGTTTCCATTTATTCTGGTTAAAACAGGGCGGAGCTTAATTGTCCCGATTTTGTGGTCCCATGTCCCCCATCATACACATTGGAGCCAGGAACAGAGTGGAGGGAAGGAGATGGAGCCTGGATATTTTTGTCAGTCAATAAGTGGTTGGCACAGGAGAAGGAACTTCCTGCAAAAGTGATCTGCGGCAGGCCGCTTCTACAAATGGAGATAAGCAGCGCCTATGTATCGCCGCTCATCTCTGCATAGTCAGCAAGTGACAAATTTGCATTGACATGTATGATATAATATTGTAATCTCATTGATGGAGAATGATTGTGGCGTGTAAAATAAGGAAGCTAGGCTTATTGATGCTGAGCTGTGGAGTCCTGGGGATGTTCACACACTATTCCTAGTCTCTGTATTCACACAGCTTTGCATGTCAAGTAACGCCATGTCTGCTCTTTTTGTGCTGACCACTAAATTATCAGCAATCCACATCTCAGCCCACACTCACTTACTAAACAAAAGTAATATTTCTTAGGGCTCCGTCACACTTGCGTATAAAAATAGGTCTGCGCACTACGGATAGTTTGTTTTACAATTTGTTTCTTTATCGTCTCCATTTTTTTTTCATATTTTGTTATGAGTTGTTTTTTTTTATTCGTATTTGTTCTGATTTTTTTCTAAGTGATTATTTTTTTTTTACTGTTTTTGTAATGTCGAACGATTACGGATGTAAAAAAAAAGGAACAAAAAACTCACAAGTACGGAGCATGCATCTTTAAACTCAACCCTTTGACTTCTAGGGGCTAAAAAATAATACCAATACAAATCCGTTGAAACGTGCTGCATCTTAAAAAAAACCAGAATGCGCATTAAAAAACACATTTTTTAAAAAATTAAAAAAATGGAAATGTGAATAAAACCCTTTAAATGTTTTAACACCGTTTTTTTAATTCAAAAAATAATAATTCACGTGGATCCAATATACAGAAATGTGAATGAGCCCTTATGATCAATAAATCCGTGGAGATAAAGCGGAGGACTTCCATCGCTCGTTGCTGGGTTTCTAGAAATCTATTGAAGTCAAGTTTCAAATAAATGTTAGTGGAGAATAAATAGAATTGCTCTTACGTTTCCAAGACGATCCAGCCTTTCATCAGACAATGCATGACGGACTTTGGTCGCAACCAGTCTACACCAAAGGTGGAGCAGCAGAGGATTTTTGGGATATATGTTTCACCTGGAAAAGTTTGGTGCCCATCCCCCACCTAGTAATTCTTAGGGTATGTTCACACGAGGTCATTACGTCTGTAATGGACGGAACGTATTTCGGCCACAAGTCCCGGACCGAACACACTGTAGGGAGCCGGGCTCCTAGCATCATAGTTATGTACGACGCTAGGAGTCCCTGCCTCTCCGTGGAACTACTGTCCCGTACTGAAAACATGATTCCAGTACGGGACAGTTGTCCGGCAGCGAGGCAGGGACTCCTAGCGTCGTACATAATGACGTAATGACCTCGTGTGAACATACCCTAAGAAAGATTCATAGTTCAGTGGTCCGATCTGCTACTGGTGGGTGACTGCCAGCTACTGTTAAAATCGTATGTATCCCCATTATAACCTTTGCGGTCAGTGTGAGTGGTGCCAACACCTGGGACCACATTCCCTACGTGCACGCCTTGGCTCCAGTGCTGTTATTACTATATGAAGCACTTTGTGTTTTCTATGTTGATTTGGCCTTCATACTGGTCTATATAAACAATGAGGGTCCGGAGATTTTAGGGTTACAGTTTCTCTTACATGGAAACTTTTGTCCATGAATAGCAAAAAAGTTGTTCTGTTTTGCAGGGTCAAACAATATATTTTTGACTCCCCAACTCCAACCGCTCGTGGCTAGGGGAAGTAAATCTCAGCGTGGCACACGGGAGCAGATTTATGATTGCTTTAAGGGAGCTCAGACAGCGTCAAACTAGACCAGACAGGCAGAAGATGCACCAAATCTATCACAGTGGGGCACGTTGTATGATAAACTTGGCACATGTTAGAAACTTTTCTCTCTTCCTTACGCCACGCCACCTCTTGGTTGGCTGAGCAAAGTTTTGCGCCCAAATTTTGGGGCATTTTAACCCACGCCCACTTTTCTAGACATTTTTCAAAACTGTCTCGTTAGGCGCAAAAAGTGTCTAAAACACATACGTCTGGCGCAATTTGAGCAAGAATTCAAATGAATTTAGACTAAAAAAAACCTTCCCCACTGTTACTTATATGTTATTTCTGCAGGCACAGGTAGCACCAAGGACACACAGGGCGGAAAGTACACAGCGTATTCGTCCTGGAAACCTCGCTGGAATTCAGTGAGATCTCTACAACGAACCATTCTATCTCTGTAAGGCTGGGTTCACACGACCTATTTTCAGGCGTAAACGAGGCGTATTATGCCTCGATTTACGCCTGAAAATAGGGCTACAATTCGTCGGCAAACATCTGCCCATTCATTTGAATGGGTTTGCCGACGTACTGTGCAGACAACCTGTCATTTACGCGTCGTCGTTTGACAGCTGTCAAACGACGGCGCGTAAAATGAATGCCTCGTCAAAGAAGTGCAGGACACTTCTTTGAAACGTAATTTGAGCCGTTTTTCATTGAAGTCAATGAAGAACAGCTCAAGATTACGGCCATCAATGACGCCTCGCACAATGCGAGTACGAGCAATTACGTCTGAAATTACGGAGCTGTTTTCTCCTCAAAACAGCTCCGTAATTTCAGCCGTATCGGACGCTGCCGTGTGCACATACCCTTAAGGCGACTAGTGCTGGATTTTATATACCTGTGGTAATGGGACTGAATGATACACCTGAATTCAATGATGAAGAGGTGTGTCCCAATACTTTTCTCCATATAGTGTATATCCAACACGGGTGGATTAATGGGATTTCACTGTACATATGGATTCTTCATAGCGTGAAATCCTCAGCAAATAGAGTTTGGAACTGTAGGGGGCTCTGGAGCTACAAGCCATGCCCCCCCCCCCTCCCCACAGGTCCCTTACATCTGTTTGCTAGGGATTGTTAGTGACTTGCAGTTCCACAAGTGACGGGATCAGCAGCTTTAACCTTTTCTTCCTGAACATTTGCATAGAAATCAGCATTCTGCACAGGACACTGAGTAATACCACTGAATTTGGAAATCCTTGTGTTACTTCCCCATTAGCACCTCCCTGATGTTGGACAGCCCCATACAGCCATGTGACAAAGAGCTATTCAGAGAATAGGAGGAGAAGGCTCAGAGACGGGTGGGAGGAAAGATCAGAACATCTAGTAAATTTAAGATGTCCTAAACCAATCCTACAACCTCTAGTCATCTATGTGACGTGCCCAGGATCAGGGGAATAGCAGGATGCCAGGATCTGGGTGATCGGAACACTGGCTGGTATTTGTTGCATGTGGTGTTTACAGATTGGATACAATGTATCTCCACATTCATCACAGTCATTGTGGGCTGCTGACAGGTAAGAGATGGATTGTTGATACATTTTATGATGTCAGAGCTATAATAGGCCATAGGGTATATCATGTACTGACTAGCTCATCTATTATTTTGGAAGGTGTCACATAATATTAGTAACAGATAGAGCAGAGCTGAATTTGTCCTTGAATTGCATATGTGCATTGTGCTAAATCTCTAAACTACAGTAAAACCGTTAGTACGGCCTGTTTCAGATGCTGTAATACGTATTATGGCTGCAAGACAAGGAACCCATCCTCCTGTGGGTGCACGGAACAGAGCATAGGTTTTTTAATTTATTGCCTGTTGCTTATATAGGGCCAGCATATTCCGCAGCGCTGTACGGAGATTGTCACCGTTCACTTCAGTCCCTGACCCTAATGGGGCTTGCAATCTAATTTCACGATCTCAGACGCACTACACACTAAGGCATCATGCATACAACCGTCTTCATTTTGTGGACCACAAAACACGGATCCTAGTGGCTTCGGTGTGCTGTCCGTTTTTTTTGCGGACTCCTACACCTGAGTGGGTGAGACGGACCGCGTATACGGACAAGAACTGGACATGTTCTATAAATTTGCGGAACGTTCACACGCTTAACAAAAAACGGCTGAAAATACGGAGCTGTTTTCAAGGGTAAACAGCCTCTGATTTTCAGCCATTTTTTTTGCTCCATTTTTTACAGTTGTTTTTGGAGCTGTTTTTCTATTATAAACGGCTCCAAATACGGCTCAAGAAGTGACATGCACTTCTTTTTACGAAGCGTTTTTTTACGCAGCCGTTTTTTAAAGAAGCCCTGTGGGAACGGAACGCCATTTTTACCATTTAAATCAATGGGCAGATGCTTGGCGGCATTCAGCACCCGCGTTTTTAGCCATTTTTCGGTGCATTTACGTCCCGAAAAACGTCTGAAAATAGCCTGTGTGAAGATACCCTATGGGGCCATGCATACATCAGTGTTTTTTACGGATCCATGGTTCTGTCCCACAAATGATATGACATTTCCTATCCCTGTCCGTTTTTGCGGACCCATGCAACCATTCAAGTCTATGGTTCCGCAAAAATAACGGGCAGCACACACAAGCCATCCATGTGCTGTCCACATTTTGCGGATAATGCTTGAGAAATGCGACCATGTAACCTTCCTATGGGTGCGGTCGACACACGGAAACAACGCGGCCATAATATACGGACATACAGAACGGTTGCGGAAGTAAATCAGAGGCATTATGGGCCCAAATACAGACACTAGGGTCACCGTGGAACATACCAGCTGTTATCCAGGCCATATCTCAGACACATACATTAGGGCCAATTAACCTATGCATATATTTTTGTAGTGTGGCAGGAAACTTGGGGAACCAAGAGGAAACCCATGCAAACACGGGGAGAACGTACAAACCCCATGCAGGTGTTGTACATCATCGCATTGTAACCCAGTGCTGCGAGTCACCAACTCTAACCACTGAGCCAACGAGCTGCCCACTGCGGTTGTCTTAGTTTGGTTCACTTAAAACGCTGGGGATGTAAAATGCAGCCATATTTCTCCATCTGAAACCGGCCTAGGACTTCATATCAGATGACGCTCAGCTCTGCTACATTTGTATATATATAGTACTTGGACCAATACTATGTATTCACTGTGTTTTCAGACACAGATATAACAGTTGTTATCATGATGGACATTTGCACCCAGGGCGTTAAAAATAGGGGTACATATTATAGGAAATAGTGTCTGAACACAATAAACTCCTTCAGTCCCTCGTAATGGGAAATTGAAATCTAATGACAATGTAATAACAATCAATTATAAAAAAAAACAACTGGTTTGGAAGATTTTACCGCAGGTCACTGATCAGATCTGAAGGCTGATTCTCTGTATGTGTAAAACGGGGCTTCTCTATTTCTAGAGCGGTGATATATCAGGATTTACTCTTATATGCTCAGTATATAAGGCGTGACAGCTATGCAATCTGGTAACGCATGAACTGGCAGGAGAATTAACATTACAACAGATGTCTACAATCTTTGACCTTCTAGGTGAAAGCTGAGGATTTAAGAGGATGCTGGGGCTTGTAGTTGAGCAGCAAAAAAAAAAAAAAAAAAAAGAGACGCCCTCAATGGCTGCCATTCTTATATTATCTTTCACCAAGAGGAAAGAGAGTCCATGATTGGGTCTGAATTTGGATGTTATTTGGTCTCTAGAATTTGGGAATTGCATCATGTGCGATTTTCTAATATACCTGCATTAGCAGGGAAATATTGTAACACATAGAAGAGCAACTCATGGCCCTTGACAAAGAGCTAATGAAACCCTTAAAATGACCATAAGTCGCCCTAGTTCCTCTTTCTTCCACCCTTCCTCATTATCTCTGTCTATGGAAGAGGCGCTGTGTGTTTCATTGTTTGAATTATTATGTATTCTTTATGTTATTTTCGTGTGGCACTTTTTATAGCAACTTTCATTCTAACACGAATGAGTTCGGGCCAAAAACGGTCCTTGTGTCGGCCGGATTTCCTGGCCCGACCGTGGTACAGGTGAACGGGACTTCTGCCATCATAGACATCTATGATGCTGAACAAAATAATAGAGTACGGAACAGTTCCGTGGGGAGGCAGAAACTCCTAGCATTAGAAATGTCTATGATGCCAGGAGTCCCGTTCACCTATACCGTGGTCGGGCCGGGAAATCCGTCCAACACACGGACTGTTTTTCACGGCCCGAACTCGGTCATGTGCAAGATCTGTAAGCATATTTGCCAGTTTTTCTTATGCTGGACTTGAAGCCATAATGACAGCCAGATAACTCCCCATTGCAGTGCCAGGCAGAGAGTGCCCCTATAAGCAGTGTCAGCTAAACAGTTTCTCATTAAAAGGAGTTTTCACACCACAGACCTTTATCATCTATCCACAAGTTAGGTGGTAAGTGTCTGATCACTGTGAACCCCACCGATCGTTATGATGGGGGTCCTAAACCCCCCCCCCCCCGTTGCTCCTCATTACACAACTTCGGTGAGGAGAGCAGCGGTCGACCATGCACTGTGCCACTCCATTCAAGGTCTGAGACTAGCGGAGTACAGTGCCCGACCATTTCAGGCAGCCCCGTAGATCTTGGATGGAGCAGCAGGGCACCTGCTTGACCGATGCTTCATTTAAGCTCTTCCTCACTGTGGTCGTGCAGTGACGAAGAACCGGGGCTCGAGACCCTAATTCAAGTGATCTATAAGGATCCCAGTGACCAGACACTTATTACCGATCCTATGTCCATTGTGGGAAAAACCCACTGCCAGTCAGTCTTCACATTTATAATACCAGCCAGAGTGCCCTCTTAATAACACTGCCAGCCAGAGAATGCCCCATAAAAAGGTTCCAGAGAGTGCCCTATAAACAATGTAAGGCTGTAAGGCCTCTTTCACACAAGCATATTTGATATCCGTATTCCACTTTTGCAGACCATAATACAGGACTAATGTTAATCAATGCAGCTATTCACATGGGCGTATAAAATACGCGTATATTTTAAAAAACGCAGCATGCACTACTTTGATCCATGTTGCGGATGTAAAATGCCTATTGAAGTGCCAACAAGCAGCTGCTCACAGGTAACTTTCTCCTGACGCTTGTCTATATTATTAGAGATCATCTCCAGGACAGTTCTTTGTTTGGTGGAGTGGTCAGTCCTTGAACAGTTTTGCGGTATACAGTACTTGCGCTTCTGGGGGTCTCAGAGCTTTGCCCTTTTTTGGGAAGCACCCAGACAATTTGAGATACGTAGCTGACAAGTACGACTGTAAGGTCTGTTTTCACAGATATAGATGTGTAATACATGTACAGTACTGTGCTAAAGTTTTAGGCAGTTGTGGAAAAATGCTGCAAAGTAAGAATGCTTTTAAAAAAAGAAGTGTTAATAGTTGTTTTTTTTTTGTTTTTTTTTTTTAAATCAATGAAAAAAATACAAAGTGAATGAAGAGAAATCTAAATCAAATCAATATTTGGTGTGATCAGCCTTTGCCTTCAAAACAGCATTAATTATTCTAGGTACACTGGCACAAATCATGGATTTTGTAGGATTATAGTCAAGTATATGATTAACCAATTATACCAAACAGGTGATAATGATCATCATTTTCATATATAGGTTGAAACACAGTCATTAACTGTAACAGAAACATCTGCATAGGAGGCTTAAAACTGGGTAAGGAACAGCCAAACTCTGCTACAAAGGTGAGGTTGTGGAAGACCGTTTCATGTTACGGGTCCACCATGGCAAGACTGAGAACAGCAACAAGACACAGGGTAGTTCTAATGCATCAGCAACTTCTCTCCCAGTCAAAGATTTCAAAGCAGACTGGGGTTTCAGGTCCGTCCAGAAGTGGTCTTCATGCAAGAATTGTGGCCACAAAGCCATAACTTTGACGTTGAATCAAGGCCAAGCAACTTAACTATGCACAAAAACATAGGACCTGGGGTGCAGAAAAATGGCAGCAGGTGCTTTGGACTGATGATTCAAGATGTGAAATATTTGGATGTAACAGAAGGCAGTTTGTTCGCTAAAGTGGTGGAGAGCAGTAGAATAATGAGTCTTTGCAGGCAACAGTGAAGCATGGTTTGGGGCTGTACTTCAGTAAATGGAGTTGGGAATTTGGTCAGGATTAATGGTGTCCCCAATGCTGAGAAATACAGGCAGATGCTTATCCATCATGCAATACCATCAGGGAGGCGTTTGATTGACCCCAAATTTATTGTGCAGCAGGACAACGACCCCAAACATACAGCCAATGTCATCAAGAACTGTCTTCAGCATAAAGAAAAACAAGGAGCCCTGGAAGTGATGATATGGCCCCCAAGAGCCCTGATCTCAACATGAAGAGACAGCCTGGATTACATGAAGATACAGAAGGATTTGAGGAAGCGACATCCACAGAAGATCTGCGTTTAGTTCTCCAAGATGTTTGGAACAATCTCCCTGCCAAGTTCCTTCAAAAACTGTGTGCAAGTACCTAGAAGAATTAATGCTGTTTTGAAGGCAAAGGGTGGTCACACCAAATATTGATTTGATTTAGATTCCTCTTCTGTTCATTCACTTTTTATGGAATGAAGGCAGACATTCGTCTCCTCGCCGGTGAGAATAAAACTCTTATTGGGATGAAAACTTGAATCATTATTAATAAGCATGGAAAATTCTTCTAACAATAATAAAAAAAAAAAAAAAAAAAACTATTAACACTTCTATTTTTGAACGCATTCTCACTTGGGCATCATTCTTCCACAACTGTCTAAAACTTTCTCAGAGTACTGTATGTATAAGTTGTGTGTCTTCATCTATATATTCTAGCCTATGTATTTAGATACAGGGCTAGGACCTTGAACTGAACCTTTGCTGAAAAACCGAGCTACAGCTCCGGTGGTGGATTTTTCAGTTTAGAAAGTAGCAGGGGTCTAAGCTCATAACTCCACTACTCCACAACAGTCATATTGACATATCAGTAGATCAATTGTAGCTGGATTTCCCCTGCAGTAGGAAAAACAGGACAAATCATCTCTGATGTCAGTGACCTATTTAACTGGACTCTGCTCCATGTTCGATATTTACAGACAGTACAACGATCCCTGCAAAGTTCAAATCTGTGTGTATGTGTATACTAGTCCTTCTCAATGAATTAGAATATCATCAAAAAGTTAATTTATTTCAGTAATTCAATTCAAAAAGTGACACTCGTATATTATATAGATTCATTACACACAGAGTGATCTATTTCCAGCATTTTTTTTTCCTTTAATGTTGATTATTATGGTTAACCGTTAATGAAAACCCCACATTTAGTGTCTCAGAAAATTAGAATATTGTGCAAAAGCTCAAGATAGTAGACTCGTGGTGTCACACTCTAATCAGATAATCAACGCAAAACACCTGCAAAGGTTTCCTAAGCCTTTAAATGGGCCAAATAATCTGGTTCAGTAGGTTACACAATCATGGGGAAGACTGCTGACTTGACAGTTGTCCAGAATACAGTCATTGACACCTTCCACAAGGAGCATAAGCCACAAAAGGACATTGCTAAAGAAGCTGCTGATCACAGAGTGCTGTATCCAAGCATATTAATGGAAAGTTAAGAGGAAGGAAAAAGTGTGGTAGAAAAAGGTGCACAAGCAATCCTTGAAAGGATTGTCCAGAAAAGGCCATTCAAGAATATGGGGGATATTCACAAGGAGTGGACCGCGGCTGGAGTCAGTGCTTCATGACCCACCACACACAGAAGTATCCAGGACATGGGCTACAACTGTCTCATTCCTTGAGACAACGTCAGAAGCGTCCTACCTGGGCTAAGGAGAAAAAGGACTGGTTTGCTGCTCAGTGTCCAAAGTCCTGTTTTCAGATGAACGTAAATTTTGCATTTCATTTGGAAATCACGATCCCAGAGTCTGGAGGAAAAGTGGAGAGGCATCAATCCAAGTTGCTTGCAGGCCAGTGTGATGTTTCCACAGTCAGTGATGGTTTGGGGGCCGTGTCATCTGCTGGTGTTGGTCACTGTGTTATATCAAGTCCAGAGTCAGTGCAGCGTCTACCAGGAAATTTTCGAGCACTTCATGCTTCCCTCTGCTGACAGCTTTATGGAGATGCGGATTTCATTTTCCAGCAGGACTTGGCACCTGCCCACACTGCCAAAAGTACCAATACCTGGTGTATTAACCACAGTATCACTGCGCTTGATTGGCCAGAAAACTCCCCTGACCTAAACCCCATAGAGAATCTATAGGGTATTGTCAAGAGGAAGATGAGACACCAGACCCAACAATGCAGACGAGCTGAAGGCCGCTATCAAAGCAACCTGGGCTTCCATAACCCCTCAGCAGTGCCACAAGCTGATCGCCCTCATGCCACGCCGCATTGATAATACCTCAGCAGTGCCACAGGCTGATCGCCTCCATGCCACGCCACATTGATAACACCTCAGCAGTGCCACAGGCTGATTACCTCCATGCCACTCCGCTTTGATAACACCTCAGCAGTGTCACAGGCTGATCGCCTCCATGCCACTCCGCATTGATAACACCTCAGCAGTGCCACAGGCTGATCGCCTCCATGCCACGCCGCATTGATAACACCTCAGTAGTGCCACAGGCTGATCGCCCCCATGCCACGCCACATTGATGACACCTCAGCAGTGCCACAGGCGGATCGCCTCCATGCCACGCCGCATTGATAACACTTCAGTAGTGCCACAGGCTGATCGCCCCCATGCCACGCCACATTGATGCAGTAATTCATGCAAAAGGAGCCCCGACCAAGTATTGGGGGCAGATACTGGACAGACTTTTCAGTAGGACAACATTTCGGTATTCAAAATCATTTTTGAAATTGGGCTTATATATTATTAAAATTTTCTGAGACACTAAATTTTGGGTTTTCATTAACTGTTACCATAATCCTCAACATTAAAATAAAAAAATGCTGGAAATAGATCACTCTGTGTGTAATGAATCTATAGAATATACGAGTTTCACTTTTTTAATTGAATTACTGAAATAAATTAACTTTTTGATGATATTCTAATTAATTGAGAAGGACCAGTGTGTGTGTGTGTATATGTGTGTATGTATGTATGTATGTATGTGTGTATACTGTGTATATATATATATATATATATATACATATACATTTCATAGCAATTTCAATGACCGAATGCTATGATCGACTGCCAAACTTTTTTGTTTGCTCTACAATTTCTACATACAGCTCAATTGTGCCACTGCATTTTTTTTCTTTTTTTTTTGCATGAGAAATGACCCCTTGAAGCGATGCCTTTTGTAACTACATATATTAATACTTTCTGAAAACTATGGAGGAAAAGACAATACTGAGCGCAGACCAGACTACCTCTTGCCTTATACATACTGGACTTAGTAATAAAAAGAAACAAAAAAAAGAAAATGCTAGTGAAAATATATATATTTTTTTAAGAGGCCTCCAAACAGTAAATAGACGTCTATGGTGCCGTATTGTACTTGTGTATGACTCTGGTATCATACAGAGGTTTTTACGTATAAACCGAACAGAAAGGCCAGGATCACACACACCTTTTATATGCAGTTTTTTGAGCCAAACAAAGGACTGAACATAAAAGAAAAGCGACACATTAGTCTTTTCTTTAAACCTTTCCTTCCTTTTGGATCCACTTCTGGGTTTTGCTAAAAAAAAAACTCTACAATAAAAAAAACCTTTAACAAGAACTACATCCAAACTGTGTGTGATCCTGGCCTTAATCAGTGCATGTATGCGGTATAAGGGTAGGAACACACACAGCGTATTCTGGGCGGATAGACTGTGTCAAGCAGTGCAGCGTATCCGCCCTGAACACCGCAGGGAATGCTGTCCGAAATCGCGCACCACACTGTTTATTCGGGCGTAAATTCCGCTGCGTAAATTATCGCACATACTTACCTCCTCTGACGTCCGCTCTGGCCTCCCTGGATGATGTTGCAGGCCATGTGACCGTTGCAGCCTGTGATTGGCTGCAGCGGTCACATGGCCTGCTATGTGATCCAGGGAGGCCGGACTGGATAAGAAGCAGGGAACTCTGGGTAAGTATAACTTTATTTTATTTTTTTCTTAATTGAATCACTGTGATTCCGCCGCAAATATCGCAACATACAGCATTCTGTTGCGGGTTTAAGCACCCCATTGAATTCAATTTGAAAACCCACAACAGAAGAGCTGCGATTAATTGACATGCTGCGGTTTAATTAAGATACCGCACAGCAAGTAGATTTATGTGCGTTTTTTTGGCGGCATTTTTCCGCAGTGCGGGAATGAGACTTGTTGAGATCTCACCAACAATGCTGCTACTGTGAAACACTGCAGATTTTCTGTAATTAATCCCTTATGGAAAATCCGCAGTGTTTACGCTGTGTGTGTTCGTACAGGGTGGATTCACACAGAGTGTAAATAGTGCAATTTTTTGGTGCAGTTTTATTTTTTTTAGCTAAAGCGAGAAGTGGAGTAAAGAATGGGAAATCTAAAGGAAGGACTTATACTTCTCCCTCCTGCCAGATTCATTTCTGGATATGACTAAAAAATAATAAAAAACAATAAAAATACTAGTGGTGTTAGTGCAGTTAGTGCATACTAGTGGCGTTAATACTAGTGCAGCCCTAGACCAGGAAAACACACACAAAAACCTGCACCAAAAACTGTTGAGAACAGCGGGTAAAAAACGCAGCGAAGAACGCTCGGAAATGAGCGCCGCTGGTTTTCCTGGCTCCCATTGATTTCAATGGGAGGTCATAGGCAGAACCGCGGCAAGAAAGGCCATGACGCTTTTTTTTCCCTGCGAGCAGCTAAAAGTCGTCTGAGAAAAAATGCCTCTGCCTCCTATTGAAATCAATGAGGGGAGATTTCAACCGTTTCTTGGCGCTGATTTTTACGTGGAAAGCGTGTCAGGCCTTAGAAGCGATGCTTCTAGTAGCGAAAAGCTCTCTAAAGGAGAATATCCCTGTGATACGGAGCTGTATGGAGGCATCATAAGGCAGAACGAGTAGCGGCCATGGTTCTGTATTATGTGCCATTGTAGAGCATCTTGTCACATAACTCATTATTATAATACTGACAATATAATACAATTAAATACGTAACAATCAGGGGAAGCAAATCACAAGCCTTATACTACAAGTACTGTATGGAACATCTGATAACACTGAACCGAAAGGAGAGACTCTGGAGTTAGAATGTAATTAACGAGGACTCTGTTAATTACATTTTACAGGCCTCGGGCTCCTCTCTATCTGTACCACTTCTTAAATAGAGTTTACCCCCATTACCCTGAGGGTTAAAACTATTCGGCATGTCTGGTGCATAAACATATTTCTATAATGCATTGATGTACTTACTGTAGAATTGAGGCAGACCATCTGACTGCCACGGTGGGTCTTGGAGAGAGGGGGCCAAGCTTTGGTTGGTCCCGTCCCGGTTGCTATTGTGGTGCAAGTACCTGTGCAAGACTCCCCTCTCCGGAGGAAATGCATTGTTCGCAAACACGGTGTAGGGAATTGTCCCAAGGGTCATAGAAAGATGTGAAGGGGCAAACAAACACCATGTTTCACTGTTGTCGCTCTCTAAAGTGCGCCAAACGCAGCAAAAATGGCGCCTGGATCTTTGGTCCGATCGCCAACCATAACGAGGGGCCCATTTTGATCTTTGCTCTGGGGCCCTTGCTCTTTTATGCACACCACTGAATATGACTGTTAGGATTTGGACCCTGTACGCCTAATTCATATGGTTGCATTTTAGGCGCATTTTAGAATCCATATTATGCTTGCTAGGTCCGCACCACCTTACATCCTTTTTTTTCCATATGGTTCTATGGTGATCCTTATCTAGCTATTCTACTGCTGTCTCTAATAGGCCTTATACTGGTAAGCAGCTCTGATTGGTTGCTATAGGCAATAACCTAGTCTTGTTGATAATGGGAAAACTGGGATTTGTGCCGATAGCAACCAATCAAAGCTCAGCTTTTTTTTTGCAAAGTAGTTGGATGACGAGAGGGCTCCCCAATCCACAAGCACCTCAACTGTAGCACACAGAGGAAAGGGTCAACCGGCACAAAGGTCTTACCGGCCTTTTCCCCTACAAGGAATGAGAATGGTGAAGTGCTTGCTCTCATTGGTTATGGGAACTTTTCAAGAAAGTAGAATCCAGATCCTCTCTGGCTGTTGACTGCTTCTTCTCATAATAGCGTATTGTAACAGGCAGGCAGCTGGTGCCATGACTACTCCGAGGCCCCCTCTGTTATGCAGCTTGTGAAGAACAGGTGGAGGAGCGGGTGAGAGATGGCGTTATAGAAGACTGCTTGTAATTCAGTGTTTGTGGACTGTAGATATGTAGTATGGTGTACATACTGAATATGGTCTGTCAAGAGAGGTGACTGAGGTGAGGCAATGCTGGGCCCAACAACAAAGGCGCAATAGATCAAAGACTAGATGGGTGGGATTTATGGTGGGATTCAGGGGTTAGGACACAATAATTACGTCTTGCTTTTTTTATTATGTTTGTACGCTTAAAGGGTTTTTCCAAGATAAAATTACTATATAATGCTTGTAATTTATTAATATAAATACATTTATAATATACTTACATTTTCCAAATTGGCCCCGTTTCCAGATGCTGCCGTGGGGTACTTGGTGAGTGACGTCACTCTCTGGCTGCTGTGTTCATCTTCAATTCTATTCTGGGTATACGACACGTCACTTGTGACGTGCCGTGTATGGGCTGTTCTGTTGTACCGCCCGTAACGGGCATGCGCGGTCCCTGATGTTATCTCGAGAAAAGCAGGGACCACGAGAACAGCAAGGACCACGCATGCGCGTTACGGGCTGTATATTTCAAATGTATTTATATTTATAAATTAGAAGCATTAACACACAGTCATTTTATCTCAGAAAACCCCTTTAAGGTAAAAAAAAGATATAAAGACTAGATTATTTCTACAGAGCACGGGGAACGATATAAGCTGACTAAAGAATCACATGAACACATTGTTGGCCCCAGTGCATGGGTGGGTCCCCTTTCCGGAATGTATTCCCCCCCCAACATTTGAAAATGAAAATGTTCACCCCCCCCCCATTCCAACAAAGCAATATGAAATGTTTACCTCAGATGCCCCCAACAGGGCCAGCCACATAGGCCCCCTCCTACCCGTGTGCTAGATGGCCACCAGATTGCTGAATGTCAACGATAATGCACTACCAGTCCTGGCTACCGGGGATCGGGAATTGGCAGGGGACTTTATGTCTTTCGTCTCGTATTTTTTTCTTCTTTTTTTTTTTTGGACTTCCCCCATTTCCAAACAGGAGTTGTCCTGGAGATATCCTAAAGAGAATTTCCACCCAAATAACCATCTATTAGTAAATCAGAAGTTAGAGCAGACAAGTTTGGTAATTTTTGTTTTTATTTGCTTCTAGATATTTTTCTCTGTTTCGTTAAGGCGGCCATTTTTGCAAATGTAACAACAGAAAGTGAAGCCATGTTGGTTGTCACTGGATTTCTCTCCTCAAAAACAGAAGACAAAACTGACTCTCTGAACTGGATAGAACATGCTGGTTGATGCTGTAATTCTCAGAACCTTTTTAACCCCTTCAGGACTGAGCCTGTTTTGGCCTTGAGGATGAAGCCGATTTTTTAAAATCTGACGTGCCAATTTATGTGGTAATAACTTGGGAATGCTTTTACCTATCCAAGTGATTTTGATACTGTTTTCTTGTGACATATTGTACATTATGTTAGTGAAAACATTTGGTCGATAAATTCAATATTTATTTGTGATAAAACACCAAAATATAGAGAAAATGTGCAAAAAATTTGCATTTTTCTACGTTTAAATGTATCTGCTTGTAAAACAGATAGTAATATCACACAAAATAGTTACTATTTCACATTTCCCATTGGTGTACTTTATGTTTGCATTGTTTTTTGAACGTCCCTTTATTTTTCTAGGACGTTACAAGGCAGGTTTGAAGAGATCTTGTGGTACCAAAACAGTGAAAACCCTCCAAGTGTCCCTATTTTGGAAACTACACCCTCAAGGAATTTATCTAGGTGTATATAATTTGGACCCCAATGTTTATTTGCTAAAGTTATTTGAATTGGTCTGTGAAGATGGAAATCTACTTTTTTTTCTGAAAAAACTTAGAAAGTTTACAAGGAATAAAGGAGTAAAAACACCCCAACATTTGTAAAGAAATTTCTCCTGAATACGGAAATACCCCACATGTGGTAATAAACTGCTGTTCGGACCCACAGAAGAAGGGAAGGGAAGGAGAAGGGAAGGAGTGTAATTTGGCTTTCGGGGCTCAAGTTTTGCTGGGATGGTTTTCGGGGGCATGTCGCATTTGCAAGGCTCCTGGGATACCAAAACAGTGGAAACACCCCAAAAGGGACCCCATTTGGGAAACTACACCCCTCAAAGGAGCACTCCAGTTTTTTTTTTATTGCAGCCTCCATTTGTACATTTGTGTTTCAGTGGGGTGCTGTGTGCAAAAATACTTACTGATCCCCGCATCTTGTCTTTTTCAGGTTCAGCGCCGCTCACGTGATCTCCGCTCGCCGAGGAATCCCCCGGCTCAGCGTTACTTTGCCGACACTGGCCGGGGATTCTGCTCCACGAGGAGCCACTGACGTCAATGCCCATATATGGACAGAGACCTAAGGGATTTCCCCCAGGAGCGGAATCCCCGGCCAGATCATCGGCAATGGGGATTCCGCTCAATGAGTAGCCACTGACGTCCCTGTCCATATATGGACCGTAATGTCAAGGGCTTCCCCGAGCACAGCGCTTAAAGTAGCACTGTGCCCAGGGAGTTCTCGGCGAGCGGAGGAACTCCCTTTGTTCCTCCTCTCTGAACTAATTCTGAAGCAGGGACCTGATGATTCCCTGCTTCAGAATTAGTTTGACAGTGGGACATACCCGCTGCCACCCGGGACAGCGGGACACCGCCCAGAATCCGGGACTGTCCCGCTGAATCCTGGACGGTTGGGAGGTATGCACAATATGTTGTGCCCAGTTTGTGCCACTGAAGACAAATACCTCATAAAATGTGATTCGGGTTCTCCCGCGTATGGCGATGTGGAGGTAAACTGATGTTTGGGCACACTGTAGGGCTCAGAAGTGAGGGAGTGCCATTTGGCTTTTGGAGCGCAAATTTTGCTTGGTCGTTCTGTTTGGAATTTTACTGGTATTTCACTTTATAATGTGGGTGCATTTGTAAGCTGTACGGAGTACATCAGGGCATAATAAGAGGATATAATAATGCGGTAAATAAATAATAATCCGCAGATGTGTGTCCGGTGTCTCACTGATAAATGGTGCCCAATCTTATCCGCTTTTGGAACGCTCTGCTGTGTGAGGGCTTATCTGTTGCGGGACAATCTGTAAATTTCATTCTTACCATTTTGGGGTGCATGCGATTTATTTATTTTTTGATCACTTTTTATTCCATTTTTTGGCAGGCGAGGTGACCAAAAACAAGCAATTCTGACAATGTTTTTTTTATAAAAAAAATTTACGGCGTTCATCCTGGGCTATAAATGACAATTTTACTTTATTCTGACGATTACGGCGATACCAGATGTATATAGTTTTTTTATATTTTGCGGCGTTTGCGCAGTAAAATCACTTTTTTATAAAATTTATTTTTTGTGTCCCCATATTCTGAGAGCCATAACTTTTTTATTTTTCAGTCAAAAAAGCTGTGTAAGGGCTTGTTTTTTTTTTTTGCAGGACGGGTTGTAGTTTTTATTGGTACTATTTTGGGGTACATGCGACTTTTTGATCACTTTTTATTCTATATATTGGGAGGGATGGTGAACAAAAAATTTTGATTCTTGCATAGTTTTTTACATATTTATTTTGCGGTGTTCACCGTGAGGGAAAAATAATATTATAGTTTTATAGTCTGGGTCGTAACAAATGGGGTGATACCAAATATGTGTACTTTATTTAACATGTTCATTTTTTTTCCTATAATAACTTCTATCTTTTATTTTTACACTTTTCTAAAGCATTTTTCTTACTTTTTTTTTTACTTTTTCTTTTTTGTCCCACTATGGGACTTGAAGACTTGCAGCTCTGATTGCTGCTAGAATGCATTACACTACCCACATAGAGTAATGTATTCTAACTCTCATTGTGACGAGAGGTTAATTGTCTAAATCAGCGGCGATGGGCCGCTGATCGGAAACAGGGAGAGCAGGGCAGAAACCCTGCACAGTTCACCGCCGCGCGGCAGTTAACTTTTAGAGAGCGGGCGTTACTTCACGTACAGGTGCGCGAAGCTACTGCTCACCTGGACGTTCATTTACGCCAAGGTACAGGAAGGGGTTGAAAAAGGAGAACCAATATGGCTGCACTTTGTTGTTGTTTTTTTTTTTTTTTTTTTAAATGGCCGCTATAACAAAAGCAATCAATATCAACATTTCTGTACGTAACCTTTACCCTGTCTTGCACTGTGCAAAAAAAAACAGTTTTTTTGCGCCAACATAAAGGTGCATGGTATCACAGTTTAAGCCACGCCCATGTCCCTTTAAGTCCCGCCTCTTTTCTAGCATGTTGAAAAATGTGTCTAATCTGGCGCGCAGTTTGTCCGCCATAAATCTAGTGCATTTTGAATAGTAAACCTACCCCACAGTTAAAGGCACAGTACAATATATTTATAATGCTACACTGGGCACAGAATACGATAACATGTAAAGTTACATAACGTCCCCTTTAAATTTGGGGATTTATCCCCCAGAATTTACAATGTATGAAGTATAATGTATGTTATCGGTTCATTTACTATAATCTGATTATCAAATGTGTGAGATTTCTGTGTATTTGTCATGTGATAACTGAGCGGATTCTGCTTTCTCTCGTAGTTCTCCTCGTCCTCACATTGGAGGTGACCAGTGCAATGCCCAGTATCCAGCTGATCCCCCAGTATCCAGTTATTAATGGATCTGTCACCCTGAGCGTTACTGGGATTACTGAGAGAATTGTGACTATCAACTGGTATAAAGGACCAAATACAAACGCTCAGTACAACATCCTGTCATATTCTCCTGGTAGTAGTTTCCCTCCATATAATGGATCTCAGTACCATCCCAGGATCACAGCTTTCAGTAACGGATCATTACACATCAGAGATCTAAATAGCACAGATGGAGGGAATTATATATTGAAGATACAGACAGCGATATCATTACAAGACATACATGTGACCCTGACCGTCTATGGTGAGTATTATGTCAGAAAATAGTTTTTGCTCCTGTGTGTGACTACATAAGCCGTACATTTTATATTTAGTTCTCATGAACTTTACCTAACACCGGCAATCCCCATATTGTAATCCGAAGTAGAAAACCTAACTCATCAATTGCAGAAATAACATCAACTGAGAACTGAATGGAATACAATACAATACAATACAGAGATGCTGAAATAGAAAAGCATAATGGAGTATGAGAGTATGAGGAAAGCTGCAGCAAGACGTACACCAAGTCTGAGGAGAACCCGGTTCTGTGATCCAGCTGCTATTTCAACAACGTGTGGCGGAAAAGGGGAGAACTGTCACAAACCTGCACACTGACCCCTCATGCAAGCGACACATGCTACACACACACGCAAACACTACATTATACACACACAGTACACACATATGTACTACACAAACAGGACACTACGCAAATAGTACACACACTACGCTTCACACACAAGGTATACACACAGAAGACTACACACACAGTAGTGGCTGCTACGGGGCCCGCGGCATGAGGGGGCCCGTGTCGCCCGCTGGCACGGGCCCCCACCATGGCCAGAGGCTCCCGCTAGCTGCCGCTATGGCTGCTACAGCGGGACGCCACTGAACACTACGGCAGAGCAGGGAGGTATCTCCCCTCTCTGCCATTAAACAAAATACATGTATCCCCTATCCACAGGATATCCACAGGACAGGGGATACATGTGTGATCGCTGGCATTGATAGGGAGAACGGGGGACTGAAAGTCCCCTGACGTTCTCCATCACAAACCTCGGACTTCCGGGGTCTGTGTTGGCAGCTCCGTAGAAATGAATGGAGCGCCGGTCGCGCTTGTGCAGATGCGTGACCAGCTGCCCTTTCATTTTTATAGAGCTGCGCAGACGCCGGAAGTCCGAGGTTAGTCATGGAGAACTTCAGGGGACTTTCCTTCCCCCGTTCTCCCTATCGCTGCAAACGATCACACGTATCCCCTATGTGTGTGGATAGGGGATGCATGTCTTTTGTAGGACACACTGTAGGTCGAATTTTTTTGGGTTGTTGGGGATGCTGAATGGCGTTCCCTACGGGGGGGCTGTATGTCGTTCCCTACAGGGGGGGCTGTATGGCGCTCCCTACAGGGGGGGGCTGTATGGCATTCCCTACAGGGGGGGCTGTATGGCATTCCCTACAGGGGGGGCTGTATGGCGTTCCCTACAGGGGGGTGGTGTATCGCGTTCTCTACAGGGGGGTGGTGTATCGCGTTCCCTACAGGGGGGGCTGTATGGCGTTCCCTACAGGGGGGCTGTATGGCGTTCCCTACAGGGGGGCTGTATGGCGTTCCCTACAGGGGGGGCTGTATGGCGTTCCCTACAGGGGGGGCTGTATGGCGTTCCCTACAGGGGGGGGCTGTATGGCGTTCCCTACAGGGGGGGATGTATGGCGTTCCCTACAGGGGGGGCTGTATGGCGTTCCCTACAGGGGGGGCTGTATGGCGTTCCCTACAGGGGGGGGCTGTATGGCGTTCCCTACAGGGGTGGGCTGTATGGCGTTCCCTACAGGGGGGGCTGTATGGCGTTCCCTACAGGGGGGGCTGTATGGCGTTCCCTACAGTTGGGGCTGTATGGCGCTATCTACAGGGGGGCTGTATGGCGCTATCTACAGAGGGGGCTGTATGGCGCTATCTACAGAGGGGGCTGTATGGCGCTATCTACAGAGGGGGCTGTATGGCGCTATCTACAGAGGGGGCTGTATGGCGCTATCTACAGAGGGGGCTGTATGGCGCTATCTACAGAGGGGGCTGTATGGCGCTATCTACAGAGGGGGCTGTATGGCGCTATCTACAGAGGGGGCTGTATGGCGCTATCTACAGAGGGGGCTGTATGGCGCTATCTACAGAGGGGGCTGTATGGCGCTATCTACAGAGGGGGCTGTATGGCGCTATCTACAGAGGGGGCTGTATGGCGCTATCTACAGAGGGGGCTGTATGGCGCTATCTACAGAGGGGGCTGTATGGCGCTATCTACAGAGGGGGCTGTATGGCGCTATCTACAGAGGGGGCTGTATGGCGTTATCTACAGAGGGGGCTGTATGGCGCTATCTACAGAGGGAGCTGTATGGCGCTATCTACAGAGGGAGCTGTATGGCGCTATCTACAGAGGGGGGCTGTATGGCGTTATCTACAGAGGGGGCTGTATGGCGCTATCTACAGAGGGGGTTGTATGGCGCTATCTACAGAGGGGGCTGTATGGCGCTATCTACAGAGGGGGCTGTATGGCGCTATCTACAGAGGGGGCTGTATGGCGCTATCTACAGAGGGGGCTGTATGGCGCTATCTACAGAGGGAGCTGTATGGCGCTATCTACAGAGGGAGCTGTATGGCGCTATCTACAGAGGGGGGCTGTATGGCGTTATCTACAGAGGGGGCTGTATGGCGCTATCTACAGAGGGGGTTGTATGGCGCTATCTACAGAGGGGGCTGTATGGCGCTATCTACAGAGGGGGCTGTATGGCGCTATCTACAGAGGGGGCTGTATGGCGCTATCTACAGAGGGGGCTGTATGGCGCTATCTACAGAGGGGGCTGTATGGCGCTATCTACAGAGGGAGCTGTATGGCGCTATCTACAGAGGGAGCTGTATGGCGCTATCTACAGAGGGAGCTGTATGGCGCTATCTACAGAGGGGGCTGTATGGCGCTATCTACAGAGGGGGCTGTATGGCGCTATCTACAGAGGGGGCTGTATGGCGCTATCTACAGAGGGGGCTGTATGGCGCTATCTACAGAGGGGGCTGTATGGCGCTATCTACAGAGGGAGCTGTATGGCGCTATCTACAGAGGGAGCTGTATGGCGCTATCTACAGAGGGGGGCTGTATGGCGTTATCTACAGAGGGGGCTGTATGGCGCTATCTACAGAGGGGGTTGTATGGCGCTATCTACAGAGGGGGCTGTATGGCGCTATCTACAGAGGGGGCTGTATGGCGCTATCTACAGAGGGGGCTGTATGGCGCTATCTACAGAGGGGGCTGTATGGCGCTATCTACAGAGGGGGCTGTATGGCGCTATCTACAGTGGGGGCTGTATGGCGCTATCTACAGAGGGGGCTGTATGGCGCTATCTACAGAGGGAGCTGTATGGCGCTATCTACAGAGGGAGCTGTATGGCGCTATCTACAGAGGGGGCTGTATGGCGCTATCTACAGAGGGGGCTGTATGGCGCTATCTACAGAGGGGGCTGTATGGCGCTATCTACAGGGGGGCTGTATGGCGCAATCTACAGAGGGGGCTGTATGGCGCTATCTACAGAGGGGGCTGTATGGCGCTATCTACAGAGGGGGCTGTATGGCGCTATCTACAGAGGGGGCTGTATGGCGCTATCTACAGAGGGGGCTGTATGGCGCTATCTACAGAGGGGGCTGTATGGCGCTATCTACAGAGGGGGCTGTATGGCGCTATCTACAGAGGGGGCTATATGGCGCTATCTACAGAGGGGGCTGTATGGCGCTATCTACAAAGGGGGCTGTATGGCGCTATCTACAGAGGGGGCTGTATGGCGCTATCTACAGAGGGGGCTGTATGGCGCTATCTACAGAAGGGACTGTATGGCGCTATCTACAGAGGGGGGCTGTATGGCGCTATCGACAGAGGGGGGCTGTATGGCGCTATCTACAGGGGGGCTGTATGGCGTTATCTACAGAGGGGGCTGTATGGCGTTATCTACAGGGGGGCTGTATGGCGTTATCTACAGGGGGGCTGTATGGCGTTATCTACAGGGGGGCTGTATGGCGTTATCTACAGGGGGGCTGTATGGCGTTATCTACAGGGGAGGGCCTGTAAAAAAAGGCACTATCTACAAGGGGGGGAGGGGTTGTGTGACACCCAGTGGAGGGGGGCCCCAGTCAAAAGTTTGCTATGGGGCCCAGTCTTTCCTAGTTACGCCCCTGAATCTAGCAGTCCATGCCTACAATGATATATTGTAACAAGCCCCACAACTGTGTGAGCTGGGCAAGGTCAGACTCAAGACTGTTTTTAGTTTCTGACTGTGAACAATAAAATGTTTCCATTCATTGACAGCAAGCAGATTGTTTTTCCTCTTAAAAATGATGAGGAATTCAAACACAAAGTAAATTAGGAACGTTTAGAACTTTTCATTATACATTGTGTAAGCTCTGTTTACCGGAATCCCCCCCCCTAAAAAAAAAAAAGGATTAGGCATAGAACTTCTGTTTAGCGTGAGACACTTTATTAAATTTACAAATCATGTCTGTTCTCAGGGGTGGGCGGTGTAGGGGCTACTAGTTCATGTTCTCTGTAATATATCGCAACATCCTATGTGCCCCTCCCCACGTCACTTACATCTTCATTAGTTCTCCAGGCTTTCTCTCTTAGGGTATGTTCACATGACCTATTTTCAGCCGTTTTTCAGGCCATATACGGACCGAAAAACGGGTGGAAAATCGGAAACAGAATGCCTACAAACATCCGCCCGACAAGCTCGCTTGGTATCTAGTGCAGGGGTTTTAGAATGCGCCCCAAACCCTTGGTCCCTGTAGCACAATGGCTCAATGGTTAGCACTATTGCATTGCAGCACTGGGGCCCTGGGTTCAAATCCAACCAACAACTGCATCTGCATGGAGTTTGTATTTTCTCCTGTTTGCTAGGGTTTCCTCCGGGTACTCCTGTTTCCTCCCACACCTCAAAAACATACCCAAAGGGGACAGTAAGTAAGGAGTGCTGTGGAATATGTTGGCGCTATATAGCTGTCGGATGTATGCTCTGTCATTTGATTATCTCATGTCTCTCCATTTCCCCACTAACTCCTAGTGTCTTTTTTTGTACATGGGAGCACAATGATTGGTTACAGTGGACATCTGTCAGACAACGTCTGTTCTTGTGTGACAGGAGCCTTTTCCTTGTCAATGCATTGAAGGAAAGTGCTCATCTTACCTCAGCACCTATAGCATTAACAGCAGATTGGATTTTGTCCAACTGGTTGTCCTATAAACTTCAACCCCCCACCCATAGAACCCTAGGTGGCAGCCTACTCCACCTACCCCTTATCATGCTCCTGATTGACACCATTGGTGGTATTTCACTACGTTTACACCAAATGAAGTATGAACATAGCCTACATTTTGTTTTGGAAGCATTTTTAGCAGGATGAAAATGCTAACATTGCCTGGGACTTACAGTGCAAATGCCAGTGAACAGTTGTCATAATGTGTGTCACAGTTGACCAGCAAGTATACACAGAAGACAGTATTAGTGTCCCTTTGTCACCTGAAGTTATCGGGTGTCACAAGAAGTATATACAAGAGCCTGTAGCTCTTGTATATAAAGTATCATATTTCAGAAAAGTTTACAGTTTACACTTATTATGACACCAAGTAGCTGCAGGGGACAAAGGCGCAATGGTAATATGGAGAAATAACCAGTATTATGTTGTGTATTCGTGCTGATCAGTTCCACCTATGGTGGAACAGGGTGAGATGAATATCACAGCGGTCCGGTTATGGTGCTGTTGTTGATTTTGCATCTGTCATTGCTTATCCTGGGAACTGCTTTCCAACATGAGGCCAATCACAGCTCCAGCGCCCATCACTCACGGTCACCGTGTCACTCAGAACATATGCCACTATGCTCCTCTGCTCCCTCTAGTGGCGGCTGAAGGCACACATAATTTTATTTTAATCGAGCTCTGTATCAGAAAAACCTGAGGTTGGACCGCCATGAAGATAAGTTAGGAAATGAAGGACAGTCCCTTTGAAGACTCCGTTCAGGAGTTTTAAGAAGGTCTGGAGATTCTTCTGACTCATCCTGGATATAAGAGCCACCAAATCACTCTCCCATTATGCAGTTGAGTTACTCATTTCATATTTTCTCCAAACTTCTCCTAATACATTAACCAGACTGAAATATCACACAATGCAAAGAAATTTAAATTAGGTCACCGTATATTCTGTTTGTTGGTCATGATACTAAGTCAAGGATAAAGCAAAATATGTATGTACTTTATCATTTATCAGTTTCTCTATGTTCTGGTTCCTCCATTCACAGAGCCGGTGACTAAACCTAAAATCACAGCGTCCATCACCCAACCCAAGGAAAATGACACATTGACCCTAACTTGTGACACCTCACGTGCTATGACGATAACGTGGAACAGACGTGGTACCAGCATCTCCTCTGAAACCAAATTATCTGGAGATAACAAGACTCTCACCTTCCCCAGTGTTCAACGAGAAGACTCAGGAGAATACAAATGTAAAGCTCAGAACCTTGTCAGTGAGGTCTTCAGTGATCCCTACACAGTTACTGTGGCCTGTGAGTAACTATAATAGTTGTACCGGTGTGAATATATATATATACTTTGTAATGGCTTTTAATAAAATCCAACACAACAGATCATCTGTCTTTGGTGGGACTCTTCAATAAACTTAAGGGTCAGATCACACTGAGTTTTTTTAAGCAGAAACCGCGTCGGAAAACGCGCCGAAAATGCCTCCCATTGATTTCAATCGGAGGCTGAGGTGTTTTTTTCACGCGAGCGGAAAAGAGGGCCCGCGGGAAAAAGAAGCGACATGCCCTATCTTCGGGCGTTTTCGTCTCTGACCTCCCATTGACATCAGTGGGAGGCAGAGAAATTGTATTTCGTGGAAAAACGCTGCGAAAATCGGCGTGCAGGCAGAGCAAAATCTGCCTCAAAATTCCAAACTCAGTGTGAACCCAGCATGATAAGGGGCAAAATGTTAGTGGTAATTTCTTCACAAAACATTCTGTGTTTTTATTTGTGAAAAAAAACATCAAAATGTAACAAATCTTGAGAAAATATTTTAAAAATTTAGAATTTCTCTGCTTGTAAGGTTGGGTTCACACTGAGATTTTTCCGGCAGAAAATCTTCCTCAAAATTCAGTTTGGAATTTTGAGGCAGATTTGGCTCTGCCTGCACGCCAATTTTCACAGCGTTTTTCAAGTTTTTTTCCCCCTCGGCCATTGAGCGCCAAGGGCAAAAAACGCAGCAAAATACGTTTTATCTGCCTCCCATTGATGTCAATGGGAGGTCAGAGACGTAAACACCCCAAGATAGTGCATGTCGCTCCTTTATCCCGCGAGACGGTTTTTCTGCTCGCGGAAAAAAAAAAAGCCTCCGCCTCCCTTTGAAATCAATGGGAGACATTTTCGGCTGTTTTTTGGCGCGTTTTACGATGCGGTTTCCATGTAAAAAAACGTGTCAAAAAACTCAGCGTGAACTGACCCTAAGACAGGAATGCCGCACACAATAGTTACTAATTAACATTTCTCATATGTGGACTTTGTTTTGACATCATTTTTAAAATGGCCTTCTTTTTTTTTTTAGGCCGTAAGAAGGCTTATAAGTTTTAGTAGCATATTGAACCCCTTAGATGCGGCGCTCAATAGCGAGCGCTGCATCCAAGTGGTGTTAAAGGGAACTCCCTCTCTCACGCCGCATGCATCGCAGGGTGCCGATGGTTTCTATGGCAGCCTGGGGGCCTTACAAATGCCCCCAGGTCTGCCTTTAGTGATTGCCTGTTAGGCTTTATACTTTATTATGAAAAAAAGTAAAAAGTTACTCATATTTGGTATCGCCGCGTCCATAACGAACCCAACTATAAAACTATTACATTATTTAACCCGCATGGTGAACGCCGTAAAAAATTAAATAAAAAACAATGCCAGAATTGCTGTTTTCTGTTCATCCTACCATCAAAACAATTTGATAAAAAGTGATCAAAAAGTTGCATCTACTCCAAAATGGTACCAAAGAAAACTACAAGTCGTCCCGCAAAAAAAAAAATCCCTCATACAACTTCATCAGTCGAAAAATAAAAAAGTTATGGCTCTTAAAGTATGGAGACACAAAAACAAATAATTTATAAAAAAAAAGTAGGAAAACATAAAAAAACCTATATAAATATGGTATTGCCACAATCGTAACGACCCGCTGAATAAAGTTATTAGGTTTTTTATACCACACGGCAAACGGCATAAAATTAAGACGCAAAAAAGAATGGCAAAATATCTGTGTTTTTTTTCAGTACCCCACTAAAAAAGTTAATCAATAAATTATATTATCCCCAAAATGGTGCTATTAAGAAATACAATTTGTCCCACAAAAAAAAAAAGTCCTTATACAGCTATGTCAACGGAAAAACAAAAAAGTTTTAGCTCTTTGAATGCGACGATGGAAAAACGTAAAAAATTGCTCGGTCAATAGGGTTTAAAATAACTTCGGTATTTAGGGGTTAATATCATAGTAAAAGAACCCTTTGAGAAAAAAATATTGTTTGATTGTGTCCTGCCTGATATTCTGGCTGAACTTGACCTCACAATATGCCAGCGTCCTGTGATTTTTTTTTTTACCTTTTACTTATTGCACCTGCTCCTCTTGTGTTTTGCAGATGGCCCGGATAAGGCAGTAATAGAAGGCCCGGTATATGTGAGGCCTGATTCTTCCATCATATTAACATGCTCTGCTGATTCTTTCCCACCTCCTGAATATCAATGGAAAGTCAATGACACCGTCTTAGAGGAAAAGACAAACAAATATGATAAAAGTAACGCTAAAACTGAGGACCAAGGAAAATACACGTGTGTGGTGAGGAACCCAGTGACTCACCGCAATGCCACTGTATATGTATCTGTGAATGTGACTGCAGGTAATTTATATTCTATACGTTTTTTTAGTATACTTTTTAATAGAGATATTAATGGGTCATTGAAGGGGAACTCAAAACATAAATTTTGGGTGAACATACTATGGGGACGTGTCAGTAGATCAAACGCAGTACAAGCGCTGCGGTCCCTTCAAAACAATTGATCGGCGGGCGTGCCGGGAGTCGGACCTCGACCGACCAGATATTGCTGACCTATCCTGAGGATAGGCCATCAATATTTTTGGGACTGGAAAACCCCTCTAACAATTTGCAGTTATAAGGCAACCTCTTGAAGATTTCTGTCTGTATCATGGAAGGTGACCACAAATAATAGAGCATATATACGACACATATTAGAAAGTTGTGAAGTCTAAATCTTTTAAAGGGTATCTAAACTTTTAAAAAAGATTTGACATGTCTTAGTTACATGTGGAAATAAGAGCGAAAAGCACGGCGCCACATAGTACAGGTCAATCAGATTAGGCAAGCTAAAGGTTGTGACATACCATGCTCACCTAGATATTGTGTAGGAACAATATTGAAAAGGTAATCACAAGGATGATCTCCAAGTGCTGCTGCCAAGATCCAAACCGGTTGACCGTACGGTCACCGCTTGACAAGATAATGGAAGAAAAATAGAAAAGGAAGGATCTTATAAGGCGCTGCAACGTGGCTGATAGAAAGTAGCCATCAGGGCCTGAGGAAGACACTGGTAGAGCGTTGAAACGCGTAGCCACCATTGTTTATATTAAATAGATATATTTGAAACTATTCCTCTCGCTATTTCCCGTATATTCGATCAGCCACGTAGCAGCGCCTTAGTTACATGTGAGAATTTTTGATTGGTGGGGGTCTTCGCACTGAGACCCCCACCGATCACTCAAATAAAGCGGCAGAAGCGCTCTGGTGAGTAATGTGAGTAGTTTTTGATTGGATTTCCTTGGAAAGCCGAGCGAGCAGTGTACGGACTCAATAGACTTTCTATTGAGTCCGTCCAATGCTCCGAGGAAAGCCAATCAGAAAGGAAGCGGCACAGCACTGACCAGACCTTTACTGATAGGAACCCATTGCTTCTACACCAGCTACAACCCTTAGGTGGCGCTATGTGTACTGACTGTGGCTGCTCCATGTGGCTAAGGGCCTATTCACACCTGCGTCTGTGTTTTCGTTATTCTGCTCCGTCAGAGTAGCAGAGGAGCAGAACAACGAAAATACCGGAAGCAGTGGTTCCGTTGCATGATGAACACCATCGGCACCAAAAGGAACCCATTAACTTTAATTATTCAGTCGGGTTTCTGGCATGACGTCTGTGGTTTTACTGGAAACAATAGCCCAGCATACTGCGCTATTTTTTCTGGTATTTTGGGCCGGATCTGTGGTGGAAGCCCCTAACGGAGCCTGCAACGTAGGTGTGAAGAGGTCCTCATACTCGATAGGCTCCATACACTGTAGACTAAGATTACAAAGACCACTTGATAAATTGTATACAAGAACATGGTGTCACCTGACCATATACTTTTCTTACAGCTTATTTTGCTAATCATTCCATACAATGTCCTCTAATTCTTTTACAGAATATGTAGAACCGAGTCAAATGGATTCAACAATGGTCATTGGAATTGTGGTGGCCATCTTGCTATTGATACTTATCGCAGCATTAATTTATCTGTTCATCATACACAAACGGCGCAAAACGTAAGTAGACTGAAGGACGACATTACTGGTGTTAGAAATGCTGCATAAAAGACCCTTTACTCTGCGAAAAATGAAAATGTTTTTCTAATTGCTTACTTTTTGCCACATTATCAGGCCCAATGCCTAAAGAACCTCTACTCCTGTGTCACCCCAATACAGCAGCTCCTGTATGTATTCTGTCCTTGTTCAGCCCTGTCATACGGACAGCTAAAAGATCGTCTGCATCAATGTCAATATCGTTGGCTGGCTTGAATAGTTATAACTTTATGTATATATAGTGAATTGGATCCACACCACATTTATATGTGAACAGGACAAGTAGGACACAGAAAAGGAAGTGTTATCATGGGGGCAAAGGAGTGTGGGAGCTGAAGACCTTGGACTGTAAATTCAAGCACTTCAAAATTGAATATTTTTCATATACAGTTAAAGAGGCTCTGTCGCCAGTTTAATTCTTCTCTATGTCCTACCTAATCTAATAAACGCTTTGATGTAGACAAAGTTCTGATCATTTTTAGATTTATGTAAATTATTCTAAATGCCCAACTGGGTGTTTTTTTTTTCCCTTTTACCAAGCGGGCGTTGTAAGGTAAAGTGCATGACGCTTACCAATCCGTGTCATACACTTCTCCTCATTCATGCCCAGCTTTATTCACAACAAAGCGTGATCTCACGAGATCTCGCTGTGACGTCACTTACTCCCGCAGTTCCTTCACCGCAGCGACGGGAGAATGACCAGACATTGCCTCCAACCGTGCCAGGACGATTATCTTCGTCAGCAGCAGTCCTGGCATGGCTGGAGGCGATGCCTGGTCATTCTCCCGTCGCTCCGGTGAAGGAACTGCGGGAGTAAGTGACGTCACAGTGTGATCTCGTGAGATCACGCTTTGCTATGAATGAAGAGAAGTGTATGACCCTGATTGGTAAGCGTCATGCACTTTACCTTACAACGCCCGCTTGGTAAAACGGAAAAAAAAACGCCCAGTTGGGCATTTAGAAAGAATTTACATAAATCTAAAAATGATCAGAACTTTGTCAATAATAATAAAAAAAAAAACAGTAGTTATCTACATCAAAACGTTTATTAGATTAGGTAAGAGATGGAGAATTATTAAACTGGTGAAGGAGCCTCTTTAATAAGGACTTCATCTAAAACTTCTAGTAAATGGACTTGAAATAAAAGAGCCATCCGTTTAGCTAAGTGAGAACTTAGACAATAATGGTAGTTGCCCAACAGAACTATCATAAGCACAAGGCTGTAACACTGTGAACCGACGCTACAAGTGTGTCGGCAATTCGCAGTATGAGCAGTAAAGGAAATGAAGGGGAAGCAGCGCTCGTACAAGCTCTGCGACCCCTTCAAAACAGCTGATCGGCGGAAGTGCCGGGAGTCGGACCCTGGCCCACCAGCTATTGATGGCCTATCCTGTATCTTCTTTTGCATTCCTTTACGTTTCATTCTCTGATGAAAACGTTGACTTTTTTTATTTTCAGGTCAAGTGACGCAAATTCAAAAATGAAATCATCCCGAAATGGTAAGTACCATATAACGCATCCTTGAATTAAAGAAGCACTCTAGGTTTTCTTTCCCCATAGGTCGTGTTGCTGTGCAGACCATAATATGCGGCCTTATTATTGCCGTGGAGGATTTTTTTTATTTATTGGAGGCCTATTTAACTATCGGTATGTCTTTGTAGCATGGTCGGAAACGTAGGAACCTGGAGGAAACCCACACAAACCCAAAGAGAATATAGATCGTCCATGGATACATCTTTGCTGTGAAGATGTTTTTGAAAGAAAAACTCGAGTGAGAACACACAGACCCCCCCCCCCCGTATTTTATTAGTGGACCTATAGACTAATGAGTTCTCCATTCACAGAACACGCGCTCCGATCACACGTGTTGCTTGAAGCTCCTACAACTCAATGCAACATAAGTACCAGGGCCTCCTTACGTATCCTGTATTATTTATAATACTGGCACCTTCTTACAGATGTAGCCATCTTTATCTTGACTTTTAACGCATTACATACTCAGGGTCAAGAAACTTTAACTTGACTTTTTTAAATAGTTTTTGTTGTGAGATATCAGGAAGTTATCAGAGTCAAGATAAAGATGGCTGTGTATGTGTCAGATGGGCCTGTGGGCCCACTCAGGCTCTAGGGCCCGGATGAAACTGCTATCTCTGCACCCCCCATAGCTAAGCCCCTGAATGCCATAAATAAATGGTACATGCTAATTTTTGTAATTGTTCCAGATTATAACATTGTCGCAAACTATGCAATTCCCTAATATAAACTTTAATCTGGCTCTGTGACTACAGGTTTGAATAAATGGCCCACAAGTGTGCCACCTCCTCTGCGTATTCTCCCCTAGAAGCAATACCCCCATAATACCGCATCTGATAGGTCCATGTCATATTTAAAATCGGAAGGAACATAGAGGTACATTGTCTACGGGTGCCGTATTACAGATCCATACGAAACATATCTTTAATACGTCTAAGCCTAAAATGGAATTTTACTTTAAACATCTCAACTTTCACGGAAATACATTGTCTCCTAAATACTGTTTACAAAGTGACGTGATACTCTGAAAGCCAAGGTTGTGCAAATAATGTAAGACTGAAATCAACATTAGCTAATCTAGCGATGGGCAGGACCACAGCTATAAGAAATACAGAGGTAGCAGTCACGCGGCCCAGGTGACTCACGGGCGCTCTGAATACACCAGTATTATAAATGGCGTAGGTGGGGTCTTTGTTACAGAGTTTGCATTGGGGCCCGGGAGCTTAACGTTATGCTTCTGGCGGTGGGACA
The DNA here is from genome assembly GCF_050947455.1 of Rhinoderma darwinii. Classification (NCBI taxonomy): domain Eukaryota; kingdom Metazoa; phylum Chordata; class Amphibia; order Anura; family Rhinodermatidae; genus Rhinoderma; species Rhinoderma darwinii. Next base: position 92,268,569 of record NC_134696.1, read on the forward strand.
GCAGATTGTGTAAAATACGCTGCTTGTATGCTGTATATGGAACCAACGTTTTTATTTTAAACTGGAAGTATAGTCATTTTCTATTTAGGAGGAATCAAGGCCATGTGTACAAATGACCTATAACATACAAGACCCCCTCCCCCGCTCCGATGTTCATCATGGTGCTGATTTATACGGTCAGTTTGAGCTCTGACCTGCAGGAAGTGGCTGTGCGGACAATTACCTTTTCACTTCCCATCCGATATAAAGGAAGGAAATCTCTCTTAAGAATTTTAGCTCCCAAAATGTAAAAAAGTTGTTGCTAACAATGTAAAAGGGAAACCACTCTGCTGAGTTGGTGTATCCAAGGCTACATCATGTTTTGACTTGTTTACTATAAGAAATGGTGAGTAGTAACTACTATATTAAAGTACTAAGAAGGTACTGCTTCTCCTTGCGGAGATCCAGCTGGTAGGGAGTCTTAAGGGCAATGCTTCCTGGGAAAAGTATGCAAATTACCTGTAGCTCTCCTGCTGAAGGAAGAAAACGGTCTCTCTAGTGCCACCTTTAGGTGACTACCCTGTAAAGTCAATTTATGACCCTTTATAATTCTGAACCCTACTCTGTTCTGATGAGGAGAAACAAATCTGAAACCATGCTGTCTACAGATGGGTGTCTCTGGTTTGCCCATTAACCCGAGTCGTGTTCCAAGGCTCTATGAAGGTACGGACATTGACTTGCAGAATAGTCATCTATAGGTGGCAATAGAGAGACCATTTTCTTCCTTCTGGATGTGAGCTATTTTGCATAATTTTTTTAACAGGAATTATTGCCCTTAAAGGGTTATTCTCATTTCAGAAATGTATGGCATATCCACAGGATATGCCAGAAAATGTCCGATAGATGGGAGTCCCACCTCTGAAATCCACACCTACCTCTAGACTGGAGCCCCCTGACCCCTGTCCTACCTTCTCCCATTGTCGTTGCTCTCCAGTCACTGAGTTACGAGGTGGCCAGCAATAAGGTAGCAGCATAGCTCGCTGTGCTACGCTGTTTCTGTAACTCACATTCACTTTTATGGGAGTTACGGAAAACGCGTAGTGCTGAAAACTTGGTGGTTTCCGTACTCCCCGGCCACCTCACAGATCCGAGGCTTTAGAGCAGCAACAGCAGTAAAAGGTAGGGCAGGCGTCAAGGGTCCCTTTCTAGGTATAGGTGCAAGTCCCAGTAGTTGGACCCGTGTCTATCGTAACATTTACAGCATATCCCATAAATGTCAGAGATGAAAATACCCCTTGAGATTCCTTACCATCTGGATCTCTGCAAGGAGAACCAGTACCTTCCAATATTTGTCTGGCATTCACACACTTGATGATTTATCCATATGTAGCTTGCTGGCGACAATCTAAACGTATTCCCATTCTCTGGTTTACAATGGACGCCATATTTAAAGAGCGCAAAATATTCATGGAGACTGGAATCTTGTGATCCCTACCAAGCATAGGAACATGTAATACCACTTGATAATGCAAATACACGCTTCCAGTTGTAAAGCCGACACCCTTTTTTTTAATCTATAAGGACTATTTTACTAACAAACATTATCTTACTGTATGAAAGAACAATTTAAGGGCACAATGTTTGCTTAGAAGGTTGAAGATATTCACCAAACTAGCATATTTGACAATTTCTTTATTTAATTGAATTAATTCACCCAGCAGATAATGGTTGTATTTAAGCTTAAAAGGGGTTTTCCCATGAGGGTTATTTATGACATATCCACAGGATATGTTATAAATGTCAGATAGATGTGGGACCCACCTCTGGGACCCGCACCTGTCTCTAGAATGGGCCCCCTAAACCCCGTTCTACTACTCTGTGTTGCTGCTGAGTTGTGTGATTTCCGACCATGAATTACAGAAACCGTGCAACTCGCTGAGTACGCTGTTTCTGTAACTCCCATAGAACTGAATAGTAGTTGCAGAAACTGTGTAGCTTGCGTGCTACGCTGCTTCCATAACTGCCATTCACTACTATAGGAGTTACAGAAACAGCGTAGCTCAGCGAGTTATGCTGTTTCTGTAACTCCAACCATGTAATCAGTTAGTGGCCGGGAGGCAGCGTGAGCACAAAAAGCTAGAACGGTTATTAGGTGACACCGTTCTAGAGATAGATGCAGGTCCCAGAGGTGGGATCCGCAACTATCTGACATTTATGACATATCCTGTGGATTTATCATAAATGGCCCTCATGGGAAAACCCCTTTAAAGGGGCTGTGCAAGATTAGACAAAATGGTCTACTTAGGCTACATTCACATGAGCGTGACAGATTTACATGCGTAAATCTGGTTGTGTGCGTTGTGTTTTGCATCCGTTTGCTTTGCGGGTGGCCTGTGTTTTTCACACACTCGCAAGCACTTATTTTTTTTTTCAATGTAATTGATGCGTGAAACACGGGCAGCACACGGCTGTGCATCCGTGTTGCTGTCCGTGGTTTTCACACACCCTTTGACTTCAATGGGCACGTGGGTGCACCAATATAGGACATGCAGTGAGTTTCACGCAACGGACACTCGCTGCGTGAAAACTCACGCATGTGTGAATAGTCCCATTGAAATCAATGGGGCCGTGTTCTGTGCATTGTTTCAACACACCGCACACGGACGAGATTCATGCTCGTCTGAATGAGCCCTTAATGTAGTGATCCTTATCATGACTCTGATAACTTTATGTAGCGTGGGGCAGCAGAGTAACTCCGTTGATTTGTGCTGTTGCCTTGTAGTCCAGGGACCACTGGGTTCAGTTCCAACCCAGGACAAAATCTCCATGTAGTTTGTATGTTCTTTCCGTGTTTTCGTTGGTTTCCTCCAGGTTCTCCGGTTTCCTCCCAAATTCTGAAAACATAGTGATCAATTTATTGGCCTCCTATTTAAATTGGCACTAGTATATCTGTCTGAGGGAATTTACATTGAGAGCCCCATTGGGGACAGGGACTGAGGTGACTGACAATCTCTGTATAGCGCTGCTGGATATTTTAGCACTATATAAGCAACATTAAAAAATAAATGGAGAGAAAACTGCAGTCAGGTGAGAATTTTTTATTTTTTTTCAAACCAGCAATCTGGTGGCTTTAAAGGGTTAAGAGTCCAAATTATTTTATTTTTTTTGGACTGGACTGATATTGTGTTAGGTAGAGAAAATGATTCGTGAACAAAAAATGTCCTCCTGGTCACAGACGAGCAGTGTGTGAGGACACCACCAAATAAAGCCCATATCTCAGGTTCCTGGACCCCTATGAGTGCACTGGAGGATGCTGGGAATAACTAAAGGACTTCCCAAACTCAAAAGTGTCATGTCCTATCTTGGAGTGGTGTCCACCCCTGAACGTCCATTGAAATCAATGGTAGTCGTAAAAAAGCATTCGTTTGGAGCGGCATTTGCTTATTTAGAAAAACAAAGGTATCAAATGAAGCCTAAAAAAGTATAAAAGAAAAAAGCATAAAAAAAATCTTGCAATTTAAAATCTGCCTCGAAAATCCGGAAGGAATTTTGAGGCAGATTATTTCAGCTTGGCAAAAAAAGTGCCACGGTCACATACATACGCTTATTCCTCCGTTAAATATATTAATAAATTGTCAACTGGGTGTTACCATACCCTAGGGTCTGTACCTAAAAGATCTTAGAATGGCAGCACTGATTGGAAATTGTCAGAGTATTTGGGGACACCTCTCTGTCAAGGGGAATGGTAACTCCCAGTTGTCAATTTATATATACATTTCCAGGAAGAATAACAGAGGAACAGCACAATGCAGAGTTTCAAGAAAAGATGCTCCAGGATTGTTCCTTCATGGGGGAATACAATTATTTAAGAAAAGAGACAAGTCTGAGAGGCAACAAGTCCTTTTTAGCAGCATGCAGTGCACAGAAAATCCACTTTTTTTTGGCCAAATTAACAAACCTAAAATCTTCTATAATTCCAATGAAGTTGTACAATATAATGAAATCTCACTTGTGTCATTGGTTTATAGACCGAAAAAGAGGAACCTTTACTTGTGACACAAACGTCTTACGTTTCTTTACACAACAGCTTTTCACTTCCTTTTATTTTCTTCTGAAATACAATGGGGGCGATGGCACAATGCTAGGACATGTCATCACTTTGTGGGAGTCTGGCTGCCGCTACCGATCCTGAGAATGAAGGGGCGGCAGCACTGCTTTAGCGCTGCGTCCCCTTTTAAACTATATCCAGCCTAAAATTATGAGAGAAGGGATTCATAATTGCAAATTTTTACTACATATTTAAAAATAAAAATAAAATTTGCATGATATTGAGCAGTTTTGGTCACTGTAGCTGTCCACAACTCAACATTAATTGATCTAATTTTTAGTGGTGGGAAGAAATTTCCCACCACGTGTCGGTCAGCTTTTCCCAAAACCGCTTAACAAGGGATACATTACGTTTAAAGGGATTATCCAATTTCGGCAAATTAATATACATTTTTTTGTATAGTTAAAAGTTATACAATTTTCAAATATACTTTCTGTATTAATTCCTCTCGGTTTTCAGGATCTCTGCTTGTTGTCATTCACTAGGAACCTTCATTGTTTATTTCCAGTGGATAAAATTCTGTCCATGGTCACGTATGGACACACAGGTGCACGGATCGTTAGAGTATGTATATCAGAGCTGTGTCATCCAACGATCCCAGAACCTGTGTCCATCACATGACCCTGTAATGAGCCGTGCACGTGTGTGTCCATCACATGACCCTGTAACAAGCCGTGCACCTGTGTGTCCATCACATGACCATGTAATGAGCCGGGCACCTGTGTGTCCATCACATGACCCTGTAACGAGCCGTGCACAAGTGTCTTCATTTTAAGTTAATGGCCACAACTGTCAGCGAGAGAAGTGCATGTAGAGGATCCTGAGCTTCAATGCAAAATCTACCAAATGGCCTCCACCTCCCATGTGCCGCTTATAATACTGGTGTTGTCTTATGTGGCAGAGGCCAGGGCCTGATGGCATTCAATGCCTCTGCCTCGCTATAGCTATGCACCTCGTCAGAGATCAATCTAATTCATAGAGTATCGGGCAGATCTCCGTGTTGGTCTCCCTATTGTACAGCGGCAGCGCTCTAGTTACAGCTAAACTATGCAAACCAGAGAGCTGCCAGGGTGTATGAGGAGTCATTGTTTAATAAGTGAAACCGAACCATTAACCTACTGAACAGAATGAAATTACAGCCAAGTTTATGAGTCTCTCCCACACAATAGCACATACAGGGCGTGTACGAACTTGAGATCATTCTGAATTGACAACATTTTTTTCCCTCCGAGACTCCTATTCAATAGCAATAATTATTTATTTGATTTTGCAGTTCATAAAAACAACAAAAAAAAAACAACTATTTTTTCACCCCCTTATAGACTATATTTAGGTATGTCATAAGGGTCATATTGGTAGGGCAATATTCACCTATAGGGTTCAATAACCCCTATTGGTTTAAATGGAGATTGACTGTGATCATATGGTCATCTTTTTATTAAGATCAACATGAGGACCACCAGACTCCTGACATCAATGGGGTCCTGAGCCCCTCCATTGGGATGCCTTTTGAAAAGTCTGTTATGCGTAACCTTCCATCGTGATATGATCCCAATATAAGCTAGAGGTGGTCAGCAAACTGTATATTGTGAGTCAAAATAATAACTAGCTGCAATTCAGGAGCTTCATACTGGCACAGGCCACCGAAAAAAATTTAAATGACCCCAGTACAACGCTACCTCTTATTGTCCATCCCACATCTCCAAATCCAGCCCTAGATACAACATTATCCCATAAGGAAAGCATAATCAATGTGATAATCTATAGACCAGTAATCTATGGGTCGTGTCATCAGTCACTTATTCTTGGGAGTTTCTCTACATACAGTAAAAGTAGGGTCACCCTGGCATGATCGAGGAGAAGACTGAATGATCTTTGTCTTCTGTCATAAGTTTTATATATATTTTTTTTTAATCTAACCCATAATGTAGGTTTTCCTATCCTAATGACTAAATATTCTCTCTTGTAGTGCAGTCGAATAAATGGTCAGAAGGCCTAGGATTGAATAATTGTGGTAGATTTTAAGGGGGTTTGTCCGGGATTAGAAAATAGGTTCTGATTTTTCAAGAGACAGCGCCACTCTTGTTCATGAGCTGTGTCTTGTATTGCAGCCTGCCTGAATGGGAATGAGCTGCAATACAAGACTCAACCTATAGACCAGAAAGGCTCTGTCTCTGGAAAAAAAAACAGACCTTTTGTTTTTAAAAAAACAGCCAACCCCATTATATTACATAGTCCTTACGCCACTGATGAGTCACTTGGGTTTTTTACAATATTTCAACATCACAAACAGCCTATATTTCCTATTATTCCTACATTACGTTCACAGTACCTGTTTATGACGAAGCTTAAATGAAGGAAGTGTTCTAATTACAGACATCTTATTATTTCTATACTTTGTTTTCTAATAGGTGAGATGGAAATTCCAACACCAACCACGGTAAGTAGACACAATATTATCATTACTAGTAATATAGACTTAGAATAGAGCGGGGGCTACATAACAATAATCAAAATTGGCCCCCTTTTGTGGTGCTGGGGTTTGCCACCCAGGGCAGAAGGGCCTGTTGTGTGCTTGCCCCTCCAGGAACCCTGGACCCTTGGGCCAGATCCCCAACTCTGAGGACCCCATAACGGCTGCATTGCTTGCCTTTATGGTATATACACTATTGGTAGGTGCCTATGAGAATCGTGTTACAGATAAGTCACACAGTTGACTTGGTCTGTTTTGCAAATTTTTGAAATAGAAGAGAGATGGGTCTAGTTACATAATTCAAAGCTTATGAAAACGGGAACTAACAGAGAGTTTGCAGTTGTTCTTTTCCTGAATGGGGGTTGGGATCTCCTATGCTCAAAATTGTACGAATGTGGTTTCACAATCCTATTATATCATGGCAAAAAAGTTAAATACCCTAAAACTCCACCATCCTATACCCAAATCCAAGCAGTCTACTTAAAACGACCTCACAAGTAGTCTCATTTGAATATGAAACTGATAGTTATAGTATTAAAGGGGTTTTCTGGGATGTGAATTTTTTTTATGACCCCTGCAGCCAATCAGAAGGCTCAGCAGACATATGTTGTATTTCTGGCATTATACAATTTGTCACCACTGAGCCCTGTGATAGGCTGCAGCGGTCACATGCTATGTGCATGTAAGCAAGCACTGGGAGTGCCGCCAGAGCAATAGCGCTGGATCGCCAGGGGCAGGGATGGGCAAGTTTTTTTTTTTTAATTTCATTTCTAGCCCCTAATAAAAAAGAATTCACATGCTGGATAACCCGTTTTATTTTGGTACTGTGTGGTACTGTTATGTAGACATTATGTGGATTCCAAAATGCCAATCTTTTTATTTGCAAGGAGATAAGCCACTGCCAGAGGAGTCTCACATCAGCTTTACTCCTTATCCCTATTGAAAACATGCATGCCTGACCGAGCAGAACGTGCATGTGTATGAGCGGGATCGGAGGATTAGCTATACGAAATATATGGCCAGCTTTAGACTGCCCCTCCTGGTAAGGGCGGGTTCACACATAGCGGAATTTCACTTAAATTCCGCTGCGGACACTCCGCAGCGTTAATCCGCAGCGGAGCCGTTTCTCCATTGACTTTCACTTTAATTTAGCAGTGTTCGTTTACACGATGCGTACAATTCCGCTGCGGAGCATAGGCTGCGGAGCGGAATTTGGTGTCCGCAGCATGCTCTGTCTGTTGCGGAGCAGTGGCGGACTGGTTGCGGACTCATGGCGGAATTTCTCCATTGACTTCAATGGAGAGTCAAAATTCCGCAATGAAGTCCGCAGATCTTATGTGTGCTGCGGAGCGTATTGTTTTTACTACCATGACATTTCTTCATTCTGGCTGGACCCATGTATTTCTAGGTCTACAGCCAGACTGAGGAAGTCAATGGGGCTCCCGTAATGACGGGAGCGTTGCTAGGAGACGTCTGTAAATAGTCACTGTCCAGGGTGCTGAAAGAGTTACGCGATCGGCAGTAACTGTTTCTGCACCCGGGACAGTGACTACCGATCTCAATATACATGTATCTGTAAAAAAATAGATAAGTTCATACTTACCGAGAACTCCCTGCGTCTGTCTCCAGTCCGGCCTCCCAGGATGACGTTTCAGTGTAAGTGACGGCTGCAGCCAATCACAGGCCAAGCACAGGCTGCAGCGGTCACATGGACTGGAGCGTCATCCAGGGAGGTCGGGCCGGATGCCGAAAGAGGGACGCGTCACCAAGACAACGGCCGGTAAGTATGAAATTCTTTGACTTTCACTAGGGAAAGTGCTGTCCCTTCTCTCTATCCTGCACTGAATAGGGAGAAGGGAAGCACTTTTCCTGCAGTCCGCAGCGGCCAGTCCGCATCAATTTTCTGCACATTTTGTGCAGATCCGCTGCAGAATCTGCAACGCAGATTCTGTGCGGCATTGATGCGGACAGTTGCGGAGGAATTCCGCCATGTGTGGTCATGCCCTTAGGAGGAGTGTCTGCAAATAGCTCTTCTTTCATGAAAACTTTATATCCTTGATGTGGTAATCATCTTCATTCAAGATGAAAGAAATCTGGAAAGGGAACTTTTAAAATGCACAGGAGTAGAAAAATGCGAAGCATTTGTTTCACGTTCGGTTGACTTCTAGTTCATGTTTTCCTCTTTTACTAGAACTCCGTTGGTCCCAAAATAGGAATGACACTTTCAGATCCTGATTTCTTTGTGGTTTCTGCTTCTGAGGAATAAATAACCTGTGTCCGCATTCATCTTGGCTAGAACATGGCTGCTACGATTAGTCCCGATCAACTTCCACTCAAACAGGTCCCTTTACATCAGGGAATCTTACAGACACCTACAACACTTAAAGCTTAGCCTACAATTGTACCCATCAAATACCACCCATAGCGCCAATTATGGGGCAGGAATATAACTTGCCATATCTCACGTCCCGCTATGAGCCTGCTTAGCCATTCAGCAGAAACCAGGGGAGTCACATGACCTCAGGGTATTCATTTAGTGTCCACTAGGCGGCTCTATTCCGGCTGCTTTGCCCGGCTCACTGTGATTGACAGGTCCACGTGTATTCAACCATATAATGGTAGTTGTTGTAGGAGCAAAAGCATATCCATTAATCATGTTGAAAATGACATGTTTGTATCTGGCGTTGCATACTTATATCTGGAAATATTTAATCGCTGGTGATTTATACATGTATTTTATTTTAGGAACAGCATGAGCTCCAGTATGCTTCAGTTGAGTTCTCCAAGAACATGCCAAGAAGACCACCGCAGCAACAGGTATAGTGTCTTGAGAATACAATATTTAATTGGCACATGAACCGTAACGTGTCGGCACCACGTATTCTATACATTAGTAGACACTCTTACAGTGATCCTATTCAACCAATCAGGTTGCAGCTTTCAGTTGAAACGGACGTCTGAAAAATGGGAGCTGGAATCTGGTTCCTATGGGCCAGTCACTACTTGCCCATAGGAACCAGAAGACATAGCAGAGCTAGAAAAAGTACAGAGACCTGTCTAATGATCATCTTATAGACTGGAAACTATAACATTCACTGCGTCTAGAGGAAAGAAGTTTTCCCCATCAGAATATACGTACAGTTTTTTTCACTGTAACAGCAGGAATTTTGAAACCTTTTCCATCATGCACTGTAATAGTACGTTGCGGCTCGCAGTTAACACAAGCCGCCATACTATTATGATGCTGTTATGGCTCGGGCTCAGGAGCTGTAATATACAGTCAACAACCGTTTCAATGGCAGTTTACCCCTTAGAGGCCTCTATTAATGCTGACTGCGGCATCTGTGTTTAGACATAGTGGGAAGGGCAACCTCTGTCATCCCAAAGGCACCACGTGATCGAGGGTATGAATGGGTTGCCATGGCAGCCAGGGAGCCTAGCAATGGCCAGAAGCAGGGCCTAATAAGCTGCCTGTCAGTTTTTACCTTGACACATATAATACATTGCAATACAAAAGTCCTGCAGTGTATTATATGAGCGATCAGTTGGTGAGATGTTCAAGTCCCTTGAAAAAAAAAAAGTGTGAAAAAAACATTTTTTTCCCCACACACAAAGCCCCGTTACAAAAGTATAAAAATGTCAAAAAAAAAAAAAAGGATACATATGTGGTATCACCGCATTTGTAATGATGCAATAAAATGAACACAATAAAATAAAAACGTTATAACTTTCAGGACGCAGACAAGAACAAAACAAAAATCGCTGCATCCTTAAGGAGTCAAAGAAACACTATGGGCAAAACTATTAGTGTATTATGACTAGTGCGGGCCCTCAGGGGGTGGGGCATGACAAAGGAATCTTTTTTTTTTACTATACTTTGAATCCTTGTGTGGGGCACCGCCCTCTTTAACTCTACATTAAGTATAACACAGTGTATACGTTTTGCCTGGCGTATTTCTTTAAAATTTTACAAGGAGCAGCTCTTGGAAGAAAACCTCTTTCTGTGCTGGTGATGGAGGGTACCTTAGACTAAACCCTGGATCTTTATGGTTTAAAAACTTGCATGGATTAAAGAGTGCATTTATACATCCTTGAATTGTCCTCCCATGGTGTTCAAGACATTGACCATCGGAAAAGTGAGGTCACAGTTTTTCAAACTGTTTTTCTTATTGCTCTAATACATCTAAAAAATAATATTCAGCTAATAGTCTAGGGAAAGATCTCCTATCATATTGCGTCTACAGCTCTTATGCCAACCTACATGTTTCCATGGTAACAGACTACAAACAAACCTTGTGCATAGTCTGATCCTGCAATCATATGGTGGCAGAGGAATTAGGGTAACACATAACTGCAGGATCAGACTACACAATGTTTGGGTGTAGCTTGTTACCATGGAGACACATAGGTGTGCAGAGGAGCTGTGGAAACAACACGGTAGAACATTTTTAATCAAAAGTATTTTACAAATTTAATTTTTTTAGTTTTTTTTAGTCTTCGATGCATTGTAACAAAATGGTTACAATCGTGCACATACTATTTGATTACACGCAATGCCCCCTGGGTACTTTCTTGTATTACCTTAATAAAAGTACAGCGGTTAAAGGAGTATATACTGTATCTATGGACTGCGATGAGTATATTCAGTGATATAGTAACCATTGGGTATATTTTTTTTCTCCTTTTAGAAACCTGAGACAATATATGAAAACCGGAGTCCCCAGGCACCACCGCCTTCGGACAATGTGGTATATTCCGAGCTAAAGTTACGCTGAAATCGGCTTCCCTAACATTCCTCCAAGTGCGCACCAGGATTTGCTGTACAATCTGCCTTGTCGACATTCTGTCGGATGCATAAATTATACACGCTCAGGATGTGAGCTTATTCCATTCTGTCCTGGCAGGACATGAGCTCGGCACTGGAGCGGAGCTGTCAAACTAAACTCAGGCCATTATACAATGTGAACTTTCCCGGTAGAGCTTTAGTTTGTGCTTTCTGCCTGTCTTGTGCCGCCCCCTAGTGTCCAGGTGAAGAATGGCAGCTAAATGTACTGATCTGTTTTACCCGACCTGTGAATTTTATTTTATTTTTTTACCTTAAAATGTATGTACTGTACAATTCCATGGAAACTGCACAATATATAATATATACTGAGTATTAATTCTAATTTAGATAGATTCATATGTACATGATCCCTACACTGGGCTACGTTTTACAAAATCCTACCCATTAACCAAGGGCGTAGCTATGGGGTACATAGGCAGCTGTCGAACCTGGGCCCTGGTGCCTTAGGTGCCAAAAGGCCCCTCTGTCACATAAATAGCACATGGTAGCAGAGGGGTTCTGTTACAAATTTAGCATCGGGGCCCAGGAGCTTCAAGTTATACCATTAACCACCATGGTTTGGATGTATATAATTTAGTATTATAACCTTAATAATATGGTGAACTTGGCAGCATGCCCAACATTTCCTCCTCTGCCACCTGATTACTGGCACGCCCCAGCTTTGCCAAAATTGGTGGTACTGGTCTCTCTTAAAGAAGCCGTTCTAAGAAATCTTCCCTTGGGATAATGAATTTTCATGTGGTTAGCACTTTGGTCAGCTCTGGTCATAGGATCTTGAGTAAAATGTGTATTTCTTCCTATTTATAAAGGCTTAATACCATAGGGTGGGAGTGGGCACTGCAGGAGCACCCAGAAAATTATAGGGGCCTAAAGCAGAACTACTCTGTATATAGGAGTTTTTTTTTCTGTCATTCTAATAAATCCTGTTTCCCATCATAGAGTACCAAGTACCAGGCCCGTAGGATGGGGGTGCGGTAGTGTCCATGATTCTTGCCTTGAGCCCCATTTATGCCAGTCCTTTTGTAATTGGTTGTAAATGTACTATAAGTATTAGGACAATTGTAAGCTCTATAGGAGCAGGTACCCCTATGAGTGAATGCACCACAACTATGGTATATGTGAGCACTATACTGTAAATATACAAGAATATAATTAAAATTATGTCGTTCTCTTTTAAAATAAAGTGTGAATTGGTTATTGTTATAAAAACCCTAATGTTGCATTTGATTAAAGTGCCTTAAAGGGGTGTTCCCATCAGAGACATTTATGACATATCCACAGGATTTGTCATAAATGTCAGATAGAAGTGGGTCCCACCTCTGGGACCTGCACCTATCTCTAGAACAGGGTCCCCTAAACCCCGTTCTACCTTTTTCTGCTCCCGTTGCCTCCCGGACACTTCCTGGTTATATGGTCGGGAGTTACAAAAACAGCGCAGCTCGCTGAGCTAGGCTGTTTCCGTAACTCCAATAGTAGTGTATGGCAGTTATGGAAGGAGCGTAGCATGCGAGCTATGCTGTTTCTGTAACTACTATTCAGTTCTATGGGACTTATGGACTTACGGGACTTACTTTCCTAATTCAGGTTCGGAATTCACCTGATCCTGCCGAAAACACAGAGCAGAAGAACGGGGTTTAGGGGGCCCCTTTCTGTAGATAGGTGCGGGTACTAGAGGTGGGATCCGCACCTATCTGACATTTATGACATATCCTGCGGATATGTCATAGTCGTCTCTCATGGGAAAACCCCTTCGAGGGTATATTCATACAGGATTGTAATGCCGAAGGCCATTACCGACCCTTGTTAATGTGCCCTTAAGGGATTTTTCAGCTTTTGCTTAAAAAATATTTTTTTTCGATTTGCATAACGAAAAGTTCTGCATCTTTCTAATATACTTTATTTCTCATTTTCTTACCATTTCCATATCTGCCTGCTTCCAGTGAATAGAATAATTCTTAATAAATACATAATAATGGTGAAACTGTGTCCTGATCATGTCCAGCAGACACAGGTGTACAGCTCATTGCAAGAGAAGTAAAGAGGATAATCCATTTTTGCTACAGATAATCCCTTTTTGCTCATGAGTTAGGAGTCCAGCAATCGGCTGTAATTTCTGTGGGAGCCTGGCAGCAAGTGTTCATTTCTCCTGCACCTCCAGAGGGAAAATGAAGGATTACTCAGCGTCCGTTGGTATAAAAAGACTGTCCTTAGCAAGAGACTCTTTAAGACCGTCTCTATTCTAGCTAATAGATAGGGGGTCTGAATGGGGACCCCCTTCATTATTCTAGAATTTGATAATGAAGTATTTAAAAATGGTGTTTCCTAAACAGAGAACCCCTTTAGTTAGACACGACCAGGACAAGGTTTTAGACTATAGTTGTGAACAAGACTGTTTCCATTAACTGACAGCAAGCAGAGATCTTTAAAATGGTGAATTGTGTATTTTAAAAAAGTTGCATGCCTTTTTATAATACATTGGAAAAGCATTATTTACATAAAATCCCATAAAATGTAACTATTTCTCTAGTTTTATAGAGACATGTCAATATTTTGGATCTGTAGGTTCTTGACTCATTTGATGCAAGCTTACAAAGGACCCCTGATAACTGATTGCGGAGGGTCCCAGAGCTGGAATCACTCTTGGACTTGGTCGGCAAGTGATTATCTATGAGGAAATGAAGGAAAAAAACAAAAACATTGTCTCCATTAACTGCCTGTGTAATATAAGCACCAGTCTGGTCCCTTTTTAAAGTGATAGCTGCTCTTTGTCACAAATAGTTCTCTGGTTGATAGGAGGAGTACCTGAAGGCAGATTTCCCATATTTTCCATCCATTTGTCATATTAGAACATATTTATAGGGGTTGTCTTAACAAGAGAGCATTGAGATATACATTTGTTTTACACTCAATTTTTTCTTTAAAGGGACCCTGTCCCTGTCTGATTTGCAGGCATCATGTTATAGAGCAGGAGGAGCTGAGCAGATTGATATATAATTTTGTGGGAAAAGGTTCAAGAAAAGTTAGAATTATTTAATTGAAATCCCTGTTCACTGTGAGTCCAGTGGGCGGTGCTACTCATTATTGACAACTCCGCCCACTGGACCCACAGTGAGCAGGGCTTTCAATCAATTAATTCTAGGTTCTACTGAATCTATCCCCGCAAAATTATATATCAATCTGCTCAGCTCCTCCGGCTCTATAACATGGTGCATGCAGATCGGAGATAATGTTGAATGTGACAGATTCCCTTTTAAACATTAGTTAAACACTGGAAAATATTTTCCTGTAAAATGATACTGGTGTATTAAATAATAGAGCTTTATATAAGTCAGTTTGTTCGACTCTCTATTCCTCGTTGTGATGTTATGTGATAATGTGAGAGTTTCGCTTAAATTTCCCTTCTCGTACAGTAAAACTAGAAGTGAGAATTGAGATCCAAATAAAGCAAAGAAAGGGGAAGTAAATACAGAAGACAATGAAGTGTATCAATAGTCAGTAGTACAGATTTATTTTATAGTATCTGGATCAGGAAGATGTAACTGACGAGAGTAGCTGAAGGAATATATGTACAATTAGGTCCAGAATTATTTGGACAGTGACACAATCTTCATGATTTGGGCTCTGCTGCCACCACATTGGATTTGAAATGAAACAACTGAGACGCAATTGAAGTGGAGACTTTCAGGTTTAATTCAAGGGGTTGAACAAAAATATCCTGTGAAACGTTTAGGAATTGCCACCATTTTTCTACACAACCTCCTCATTTCAGGGGCTCAAAAGTGATTGGACAAATTAACATTACCATAAATAAAATGTTTTTTTGTTAATACTTTGTAGAGAATCCTTTGCCTGAAGTCCGGAACCCATGGACATCACCAGACGCTGGGTTTCCTCCTTTGTGATTCTTTGCCAGGACTTTACTGCAGCGTCTTCAGTTGTTGCTTGTTTGTGGGTCTTTCTACCTAAGTTTTGTCATAAGCAAGTGAAATGCAGTAAAAAAAACTCCTGGGTTGATTTTGCCGTATGTTTTGGGTCATTGTCCATCTGTACTGTAAGGCGACGTCCAATCATCCTGCTGCATTTGGTTGAATCTGAGCAGAAAGTAAATCCCTGAACACTTCAGAATTCATCCGGCTGCTTCTGTTTTCAGTCACATCATCAATAAACACTAGAGACCCAGTGCCTTTTGGCAGCCATGCGTGCCCATGCCATCACACTGCCTCCTCCATGCCATCACACTGCCCCCACCATGCGATCACAGCGCCCCTACCATGCCATCACACTGCCTCCACCATGCCATCACACGGCCCCCACCATGCCATCACACTGCCCCCACCATGCCATCACACTGCCCCCACCATGCCATCACACTGCCTCCACCATGCCATCACACTGCCCCCACCATGCCATCACACTGCCTCCACAATGCCATCACACTGCCCCCACCATGCCATCACACTGCCCCCACCATGCCATCACACTGCCCCCACCATGCCATCACACTGCCCCCATCATGCCATCACACTGCCTCCACCATGCCATCACACTGCCCCCACCATGCCATCACACTTCCTCCACCATGCCATCACACTGCCCCCACCATGCCATCACACTGCCCCCACCATGCCATCACACTGCCCCCACCATGCCATCACACTGACTCCACCATGCCATCACACTGACCCCACCATGTTTTACAGAGGATGTGGTGTACTCTGTATCATGAGCCGTTCCAAGCCTTGCCTATACTTTCTTCCTCCCATCATTCTGGTCCAGGTTGATCTTAGTTTCATGCTGTTCCAGAACTGGGCGGCTTCTTTACATGTTGTTTGGCAAAGTCTAATCTGGCCTTTCTATTTTTGAGGTTGATTAATGGTTTGCACCTTGTGGTGAACCCTCTGTATTTGCTCTCATGAAGTCTTCTCTTTATGGTCGACTTAGATACTGATACACCTACTTCCAGGAGAGTGCTCTTCACTTGGGTAGATTTTGTGAAGGGGTTTTTCTTCCCCATGGAAAGGATTCTGCGATCATCCACCACTGTTGCCTTCCGTGGACGTCCAGGCCTTTTGGAGCTCACAAGATCGCCAGTGCGCTCTTTTTTTCAAGAATGTACCGTTGATCACTGTTGATTTGGCCGCTCCTAACATTTGTGCAATCTCTCTGATGGATTTCTTCATTTTTTTCAGCATAATGATAGTCTGTTTCACTTGCATTGAGAGCTCCTTTATCCTCATGTTGTGGGTTCACAGCAACATCTTCCAAATGCAAATGCCACATCTGGAATCCACTCTCGACCTTTTACCTGCTTAATGGATGATGGATTAACGAGGGAATAGCCCATGCAGATAATTGTCCAATTATTTTTGGTCCCTTAACCCCTTCCCGCCCTTTTTCAGATTTTCATTTTCGTTTTTTCCTCCCCACATTCCAAAAGCCATAACGTCTTTATTTTTCCATCAATATAGTCCTATGAGGGCTTGATATTTGCGTGACGAGTTGTAGTTTTTCGTAGCACCATTTATTTTGCCATATAATGTACTAGGAAATGGGAAAAAAAATTATTTGTGGGGTAGAAAATGAAAAAAACAGCAATTCCTCCATGGTTTTTGCACGCCGTTTTTACGGAATTGACTGTGCAATGAAAAAAATATGTTAACTTTATTCTGTGGGTCAATACGATTACGGCGATACCAAATATATATAGATTTTTTTCTATATTTTACTATTTTTACAAGTAAAAACGTAAGTGTAAAAAAGAAAATGTATTTTTTTGTGTCGCCAAATTCCGAGAGCCATAACTTTTTTATTTTTCTGTCGATTAAGTGGTATGAGGGCTTATTTTTTGCGTGATAACCTGTAGTTTTTAATAATACAATTTTGGTGTACATGTGACGTTTTTTGATCACTTTTTATTTCATTTTATTTGGGAGATTAGGTGACCAAAAAATAGAGATATTGGAGTTTACAATTTTTATTATTTTACGGCGTTCAACGTAAATAATGATACATTGTAATAGTTCACACTCTTACAGACGCGGCAATACCAATTATGTTTATTTATTTTTTACTATGCTCTAGGTGAAAAATGGGAAAAGGGTTTTTTTTTGAACTTTTTAATTTTTTAATTTTTTTTTTACATAAAAATAACTTTGTTTAACTAATTTTTACTTTTATTATTAGTCCCCCTATGGGACTTCAACCAGCGATCGTTAGATTGCTTGCACGATATACTGCACATATACTACAGAGCGAGAGACGCTCTAGATGAGTGTCCCGAATGGGGGACCTCCCCTGTTAATTCATAATTCAGTAATGGAGTGCCATAGCGGAATGCAGCTTGACTGGGGGAGAAGTAAGGAGGCTCAGAAATATTAACAGGTTAATGTTAGTTGTAATATTATTATAGCCCAGCAGGTGGTGTGTATGGGCACTGCTTGGGCTGGATTATAAAAGGAGGAGCAGGGGGAAGGTATTTCAATTGGCGCGCAGATGAAAGAAGTTGAGGATGAAGGTTAGCTCTGTAGTGCTAATTTATTAGTGTGGCCTCCTCCATGGATTATACCATAGATGCAGTCCGCGTTGCTCCACGCGAGCAGGAATGGTTACAGGCCTTGTTATTGGCCGCTTTGTCCTATAGCAGGGAGGTGGCTGCAGAATCTCCGGTCTAGGCTCGGGCCCGTTGTTTCAGGGTGATTGAATGCCTCATTCCGGAGGCTATCCCCAGTCAGGCGCCATTTAAGGAGCCCCACCAGGGACCCTCCCACCGCAACCAGCCAGAGGCGTTCTGCTATGGCGGGTTTGCGGTCGGGGAGGAATCCAATCCAATAGTAGGACTCAGCGGGAGGTGGGCGGGGGGCCACCCCTCCTCCACCTCCTTCTCATCAATGCCCAGCGGGGAGCAGTATGGCTGACTTCCCTGGCGAGAGGCCAGACGGGGAGGCAGTCCGGCAGGGGAGCGTCCCTGTCACAAGAGCCGCACGTGCCAAGTGACATGCAGCCTCCAGGCCTTATGATCCGTCGGAGCAGGGGGTAGCTTGGGGCTTACTGAGCTGGTACTCTAGCGCTGCGGCCTGGTTAGGAGTGCAGGAGGGCGTCTTTCACAACAAGGACAGGAGGTGGGATGCTCTGCGGGCTGATGTACGACTGGACGGCCGACAATTGAGCTTTGACAGGACAGAGATGCAAGTTAGTTGGCTGGGGCTTAGGGGTATGCTCTGGAGTAGAGTCCTGTCAGAAGTCCAGTTCTATGCTGGTCTGGATTTTCCACCTGATATTTTGCTAATGCACACTGGGGGTAACAATCTGGGATTTAGGCCCTCTAGGGAGATTGTAAGGGATATTAAATTGGATTTATTGCGGATGTGGTTGGCTTTTTCAAACCTGCTAGTTATATGGTCGGATATTGTTGCTAGACGTGCTTGGCGACAGGCTAGATGTGTGAATAGCTTGAATAGAGCTCAGGCAAAAATCAACAAGGAGGTCTCGCGTTTTGTTCGCCGGTACGGTAAGTTTGAAGTTCGGCATAGGCATCTGGAAAATCCATATCCGGAATTCCGCAGGAGCGATGTGGTGCACCTTAACGCCATCGGCATCGACATTTGGTGTTTGGGCTTGCAAGATGAGCCATTACTATCACTTCAGGTGTGGCGGGACGGACTACAGTAAGGGGTCACTGTTGTTGGTCTATGGCGGGGAGAAGGGGTCCTTGGAGGCAGAAAATGGGTTGTGCATCTTAATTTCTGGTGAACATACAACAAATGGAAGGAGTTCCCAGGAGCGGTTGGATAAGTGGTATTTGGTGCCCTTGAGCCCGGTCTGGACAGCAAAGGGTAAGGAGCTTTACCTCACTTAGAAAGTTGGGGTGGAAATGGAGACTGCCTCTTAAGGATTGTTTTTCCCAAAACATTTTGAGAGATAGAAAGGGGTAAAATGTTTGAAAATAGTTGGAATATTTGAATAACAATGTATGCATATGTTATTTATATTGTTATGAAAATTGATTATTAAGGTTATTTATAAAAATATTGGTTAATAAATGTGGCTGCTATGGCCTTTCACCACAACGGTAGTCGAGTCTTATTTCTAAAGGGGATGGTGGGGCCATGGTTGAGCCAACTATCAATTTTCTGTTTTTTAAGTCATGGGTATTTGAACATAAGTCGTTCTTATTCTTTCCCCTGTGTAACTTTCAGTTCACGGTATTAGTATAATCACATGAGAACAAGTGTTACTGCTCCCGTTAGACTCTTATAAACCTCAACCAAGGGAACACATTATTTAAAAAGCCACCTGCTCAATTACAGCATCCTCTAAGATGGTGCCGTTTGGTGTACACAGTAAATGAGCTCTGTTTTATCAACTTACACAGTTAAAGAGAACCCTTCACCTGCCCATACATGTGCAGCTGAGTGCAGCATGTAATAGGCAGGGCTGCACAAACCCTGAGGCACTTTAAAAAAAAATCCTACCCTCCTCTGTTATTTAGATATCGGCGCCGTTATATTTAAAGCCCGATATTTTAAAAACACCCTGAACTGTCAATGGGGCGTGTAATGGCAATCCGCTACGGACAGTGCCACAGGAAGAGCTGGAGAGAAGAGAGCGTGTGCGCGCGCGCACACAGCTCGTAGCTGTCAGCACATGCATGCGCATGCTCTCTCTCTTCAGCTCTTGGTAGACAAGAACAACAAGAGAGATCACACAGTCTTGTCCTTGTCTGCCGAGAGCTGAAGAGTGAGTGAGACAAGCTCTTGCTGTTGACACTGTCCGTAGCCGATTGGACAGTGTCACAGCGATGTTACACACCCCCTTGCCAATTACACGCCCCATTGATAGTTCAAGGGGTTATTTAAATATCGGGCATCAAAATATAATGGCATCGGTATCTAAATAAAGGTGGAGGGAAGGAAAAAACTGTAAAATGCCCCAGGGTTTGTGCAGCCCTGCCTATTACATGTATGGGGAGGTGAAAGGTTCTCTTTAATGTCATCAGGAAATCTAGCCTGAGCAGTTTTCTATGTAAATATATCCCAAAATGTTACCTAAAAAGTTTAGGATCGATGTAATGACAAGGATTTTATAAGAAAAAATTGGTTTCGGCCTGAATTCCATAATTAGCACGGCTTCACACAGCTGTAATATGCCCCCTGTAGATAGTGCATCCCATAGAGCCCCCTGGAGACAGTGCCCCACATACAACCCCCTGTAGACAGTGTCCCAAATATAGCACTCTGTAGACACATAGAGCCCCCTGTAGACAGTGCCCCACATAGAGCCCCCTGTAGACAGTGCCCCACATAGAGCCCCCTGTAGATAGTGCATCCCAAAGAGCCCCCTGTAGACAGTGCCCCACATACATAGTGCCCCCTATAGAGCCTCCTGTAGATACTGTCCCAATAGAGCCCCTGTAGATAGTGCCCCCATAGATAGTGCCCTATATAGATCGCCCTGTAGATAGCCATATTATGGAGGTAACATCCAGATCCTGAGCGGTTTCACTGAACTGAACTTAGATCACCATAGAGTTCTATAGTTGAGCTGTGAGGGGTCGTAATACAGATGTTAAATTGCAGCCATATTACAGACTTAGCTACAACTTTATGAGGTTATGGTGAATGTCCACCTTTTAATTCCATGTCATTTTAGGTCCAATATTCTGTGCTGATTAATTTCTTTAAATATTTTTACGGTGGTCGGAGCTTCTTTTTCCTTATTGCATAGCTCCAAATCCCCTGCATATAGAGTTACGTAATAAAACTGTAATAATCTGCATAAAACGTTGAGTAATTTTGTTAATTTATTACATTACATATTTTTTAATGATCTTGTTTGTATTAAGACTTGCTCACAGGAATGTTGAAATCATCTGTGTGACTAATACTGTAGTCCAGAGCTGCAGGCTTCAGACCTCACATCTCGCTGAATTCACTGCTAGTTCAGTATCTGTTCGGAGCTCTCTCTGGTGATATACTTTCTACAAAGTTATCTGGGAGCAGGACAAAGTAACTGTCTCCCTGCATTATGGGAGTTCGCCTGAACTGTTAAGGATGTCTATAACAAGCTTGCCGGCTGTTTCCAATAAAATTTAGCTAATTGTGATTGCAGCTCTGGAGTATAATACAGGCTGCAACTCAGGATCAGTACAAGATAAGTAGTGTCATGTTTGTATACAGTGACTCCACCAGCAGAATAGTGAGTGCAGCTCTGGAGTATAATACAGGCTGTAACTCAGGATCAGTACAAGATAATTAGTGTAATGTATGTATACAGTGACTCCACCAGCAGAATAGTGAGTGCAGCTCTGGAGTATAATACAGGCTGTAACTCAGGATCAGTACAAGATAAATAATCGAATGTGTTAACAAGGTTGCTCAAAGTTATATGTAGATTAACTCTATATATATAACTGTACAATGGTTTGTAGACGTTAGATTATTATTTTATTATCTTGGGTAATACTGCTGTGTTTTTGGTTCCCAGGATAATACTCCATTCTTTCCATGAACATTGGACTGCCGAAAGAGGGTGCTGTGTGCATTTGAAGTGTTGTCTCCTATTCCTGGCACATGTAGAGGATCTTATATTTGTTCTTTCGCCTTACGATGGTGTGTCTACAATGAAGAACTGGGAACTGGCAGGAAATATTTGTCTCTAGTGACAGACTTGATTTCCAATGAACAATGAAAGTATTTAATAATGCTCTTTGTTTTATTAAGCCTCATGTAAAAAATGATTTCGTTTTTTTTTGTGATCGTTGATCATCGTCATCATCTGATATATATATATATATATATAGTATACACATGACTGACGTCTCGCTGTCGTCTAGTCACTAGGGAACTGGTCTCATTACTTGTGGTTTCACAGTAGCTGAAATGCCACAGCCTAATTCAGCAACAAGAAAAAAAATAATGCAATAAGCCCTTGCATATGTTCTATAAGGCCATAGTAACGTCCAAGAGTGGTGTCCTCGCTCGAGACCCTCCACTATCAGCTAGAGGGGAGAGCCCCTTTCAAAGAGCAGCTCTAGCTCTGGCCGGGCCCATCTTATCAATGTATTGCATGGTTAGCTATTTATTTATTCATTCATTCATTCATTCATTCATTCATTAGTTGCATGTAATACTGCATTTCCCATGCTGTAGGAAAAATGTATGTTCAGCCTCAGCTTTACCCAGCGATATCACTCGTTCAGGTGTAACTTGGGTCTCCTGGGCCTCAATGCAAAATCTGTAACAGAACCCCTACCTACAATGTACCATTTATAATACTGGTGTCTTCTTATGTGGCAGAGGGGACTTTTGGGAAACTGCTATCTCTGCACCCCCTATAGCTACAACCCTGAAGCAAACTCTGCCATGCTCACCATCTTCCCTTCTGGGGAGAATTGCAAGATACAAAAATAGCATAGTATGTCCTGAGATTTAGATTGACAAAAACACAGCCTAGAACAGACAAAAAGTGGTGAAGAATCAATCAATCAATCAATCAATCAATCAATCAATCAATCAATCAATCAATCAATCAATCAATCAATCAATCACATGCCATCTTTCATCTTCGAACCTGTTCTACAAAATTAACTCCTGCAACCTTCTTGGTTGCATCCGAAAACCTCTCATGTGGAGCACTATCAACAGGGGGGGCTATATGTGGAGCACTACCTACAGGGCTATATGTGGACCACTATCTACAGGGGGGGCTATATGTAGAGCAGCATCTATGGGGGGGGCTATATGTGGTGCACTATCTACAGGGGTTACTATCTACAGGGCGATCTATGTAGGGCACTATCCATGGGGGCACTATCTACAGGAGGCTCTATAGGGGGCACTATTTATGTGGGGCACTGTCTACAGGGGGCTCTATGCGGGGCACTGTCTACAGAGTGCTCTATTTGGGGCACTGTCCACAGGGGGCTCAATGTGGGGCACTGTCTCCAGGGGGCTCTATGGGATGCACTATCTACAGGGGGCACTGTATATGTGTGTGTGTGTGTGCGCACGAGTGCTGATGCTGCCATCGTCACGGCATCACTGTCCATATATGGACAGTGATGTAAGGAGGAGGGAATGAGTCGCAGGCAGAGCGCTAGCGGCACTGTTCCGGGACTCCATCTCTGGGGAAGCCCCTGACATCACTGTCCATATATGCGCCTAATTCTTAATCGCTATTCGCTATTATACATCGAGCGAAAGCTAAATTCCTAAACAGTCCCCAGTACGGCTCAGTGCCTGACGAAAGTCTCTCGACTGAAACGTTGCACGTAAGCTACTGGCATCACAGAAAATCAAAATAAATAATTTTTTCACTTTCCAAGAGTGTGCCAAATACTTTCTTTGCAGTGATGTCAGGTGGAGAGAAGGAGTCCCAGGCGTGCTAGAAGCAGTTCTGCTCCAGGACTCTCTGGGGAAGCCCCTTACATCACTGTCCATATCTGGACAGTGTTGTCAGGAGCAGAGCAGTGTCCCAGGCAGTGGCGTAGCTATAGGGGTCACAACAGTCACAACTGTGACCGGCCCCTAAGCCCATTGCCACACAGCGCTGACTGCGCTGGTCCCGATTCCAACTGAATCTGCGTCTGCAGGCCGCACATTCAGTTGGGTTCAATGTGGATCCGCACAGGCAGGAGCGATGTAGTGACGTCATCGCACCTGACTGCGCCAAGTCACCCACAGCACAGTGCAGAGGAGGACAAGGATCTCCCCCACCCGTCGTGGGAACGGGGACAGGTAAGTAATTATGTTATTATTTTTCTATTAAGTACATACATATGGGGGCATTATACTGGGTATGGGAGGAGGGGGCATGGTAGCTGCTGAGGGGGCATTATACTGTATGGCGGGCATTATACTGTATGGGACGCTATGGGGGCTTTATACTGTATGGGGGCATTATAGTGTATGGGACAGCTATGGGGCATTATACTGTATGGCCCACATTATACTGTATGGGGCAGCTATGGAAGTCATTATACTGTATGGGACAGCTATGGGGGGCATTATACTGCGTGGGGCATTATACTGTATGTATTAGCTATGGAGGGTGTTATACTGTATTGGGAAGTTATGTGGGGCATTATACTGCGTGGGGCATTATACTGTATGTATTAGCTATGGAGGGTGTTATACTGTATTGGGCAGTTATGTGGGGCATTATACTGTAAGGGGCATTATACTGTATGGGGCAGCTATGGGGGGGCATTATACTGTATAGGTCAGCTATGGGAGTCATTATACTCTATGGGGGCATTATATTGTATGGGGCAGCTATGGGGGCATTATATTATATGGGGGGGCATTATACTTTATGGGGAAGCTATGGGGGCATTATACTGTATGGCAGCTATGGGTGGCCATATACTGTGGGGGCAGCTATAGGGGCATTATACTGTGGGGGCAGCTATGGTGGGCATTATACTGTGTGGGGGGGCAGCTATGGGGGCATTATACCATGTGGGGGCAGCTATGGGGAGCATTATATAGTAGTGGTCAGCTGTGCAGGGTATTATACTGTGGGGGGGGGCATTATACTGTGGGGGAAGTATATTGTGGGGCAGCTATGGGGGGCATTATACAGTGGGGGCATTCATGGGATCTGTCGGGCAAGGCAGTAGGGGTCTGGTGGTGTTGGGGAAAGGGATGGGTAGGGGGGCCCAAGCTGAATTCTTGCACCAGGGCCCATGAGCCTTTAGCTATGCCCCTGGTCCCAGGCAGAGTGCTAGTATTGCTCTGCCTGGGACTATGGCTCTGGGGTTGCCCCTGTCAACACTGTCCATATATGGACAGTGACATCAGGGGCTTCTCCTGAAGCGGAATCCACAGCTAGAGTGTCAGCAATGCTCTGGCTGGGGATTCCACACCTAGTGGGAACCCCAAAGGCCCTACCTACAGGAAGGGAAGCTGTGGGGTACTACCAGGGAGGGTGACTGTGTGGCACTACCAGGGAGGGGGGCTGTGTGGCTCTACCTGGGTGGGGGGCTGTGTGGCCCTATCTATAGAGTGCACTAAATTTATAGGGGTACAAACTGAGGGCCTAACTTCTATATGGGGGCCTAAACAGGGCCTAACATCTATATAGGGGCACAAAGTAAAGTTTTCTGCCATTTTACTGCCGCCGTGAGTTCCCCCGCAAAGGGGCCTACTAAGTCTGTGTCGCCCAAGGGCTGACATAAACCTGGAGCCAGCCCTTTATGTTGCCATTATAATCAGGGACACAGTGTATGGTGCTATTATAATTAGAAGTACAGTGTATGGAACTATTATATTTAGGAGTTCAGTTTATGGTTCTATTATAATCAGGGACACAGTGTATAGTGCTATTATATTTAGGGGCATAGTGTGTGGCAACATGAGAATTTTATCTTCGTTTATAGGTGCAGAAATGTTTGAAAAGTGAGAAGCTGAAGCAGGGGCGTAGCTAAAGGCTCATGGGCCCAGGTGCAAACTTTGAGTTTGGGCCCCCCTACGCATCTTCTCTCTAACTTTCAGCTGCATTACTGGGTCTCTAAAGTAACCCCTCAAAACAAAAATATATACATCAGAGACGAATAAAACAACTTTTATAACACGGCAGGCTTAAAGCGGCGCAGTTCTATGTATGATAGTATACCTAAATAATGAATTCACCAAATAAAGGTCATATACCAGCTCTACACAGTGAAAAATTAATACACTACAGTTGTATCCCGATTTCCCTTTTCTACTCTATCCAGGCCAGACCGGCATGACTTCTTCCAGCCACAACTTGTCTCTTCACACAAACTACAAATTATGCTGCTAGCCCCAATAGCCCTCTTAGTGCCCCCTCCACCTTAATAGTGGCCCCATTTGTGCCCCAAACTGTACTAGTGCCCCCTTTTGTTCCCTACAAAGTAATAGTGCCCCCACCACAAAATCATAATGCCTTTTTTGTGCCCCACAGTAATACCCTCCTTTGTGCCTTATACAGCCACAATACCAACTTTTTAACTTTTTTGCCCCCCCCCCCCCAAAGGGATTGCTGCCCCCTATGTCCTCCTACACAGGATAAATTCCACCTGGGCAGTTGATAAATTTTATTAATTGCAACATATTTAAAATGGTTTTCCCAGAATCATAAATTATTACCTATCCACAGTATATTTGATCATTCTCTTATTGCTGGAGGCGATCGAGAGACCAGGGGTCCCAAACCCTCTGAGCCTCCTCACTGCACCCCTGCAGTAAAGAGGAGCTTGAATGGAGCGGCTGTTGAGCATACGCCCGCCGCACCATTCACGGTCTATGACAATGACGTAAATAGACTTTGAATGGAGCAAGTAGAGTGCATGCACGATCACTGCTCCATTCAATGTCCTGCTTACAGTGAGGAGGAATGGGGGGGGGGGGTTTGGAACCCCAGTTCTCATGATTGGTGGGTGTCCCAGCGAAAACAAAATGATCACTTATCCTAAGGATAGGTGGTAATTTATGATTCTGGCAAAAAAAACAACTTTATAAACCTTTAGGAGCAGCCTCTTTATTTTTTATAGTTTCCAATGGACACTGGCATAGCAGAGCTGTGTGCTTCACATTACAGCACAGCTCCAGACCTCCAGTAATGTGCAATCATTCATGACCCATAGTAACCTCTAGCCCCCTTATCAGTGTCTTCCCGATAACTGGAGGCTGAGCTGTCCTGTAATGAATTATGACCCTCAGTAACCGCTTATCAGTGTTCTGTCTGCGCTGCTCTCACTGCTGAATCCTCCCGTTCTGTCCTCTATTTGCAGGATAGAAAGAACAGAGAGAGACAGCAAAGATCAAACAGTATAGGGAAAAACACTAAAGACAATGTAACTGCATGAGTAACGCCTGTCCAGAACTCACATGGATGTGGGGGAAACGAGCTGCGATGAGACATGAGCTTTTTCCTTACACAGCGCGCGGCAGTGTGTGTATCTAGACTCCTCCTCCTGTCTCCTCCAATCCAGTGCCTCAGAGCACAAGAAGGGAGGGGGAGTACACACGCTGCTGCACCTGCGCTGTGTAAAGATCGATTTTATCTAAGAAGCAATGATACGGACACTAAGTGTGGCGAGGGGGGCCCGTGGGCCCCCCAGGCTTAGGGGCCCGGTCGCAACTGCGACCGCTGCGACCCCTACAGCTACGCCACTGAGCTGAAGACATCGGAGCGGCATACTGCAGAAATGGGCTGTGGCCGGGAGAAGTCGTCATAGAGGCCCGTACCGGATAGAGAATAAATAGGAAAAAGAACAACTAGAATCTAAGAAATCGTCACCGATGAGTCAGTTAATGTAAATATATATTCTGCCTCTAATCAGTACTGTAGTCACTTTATGATCTGCAGCGAGATAATGGGTGGTATGATTGTTTTTTGCGAGGCTGCTAGTGATGTAGAACAGCCAGGTGGATTTCAAGCCTCAGGTAGCAGAAAAGCTAGAATCGCCCTGCATATGACATGAGACCCAGTGGTTATATCCAGTATTTCTTGCCCAAATTCTCCTACAAGTTCATGACTGCAAATAAAAACGAATCCCGAGGACCTGACTAATTGTTCAAAGTCCAACCTGAAAGCCAATGTCTTTTTTTTAACTTATTTTTTAGCATAAGGCAAGGGCTACACTGAGATTTTTATAGGCTACTGACTGATTGTAACTATTTAGATATAGCAGCAGTCCTCATGACTAGATTGAGTTGCAAGCAATCTTGTGGACTGCCGCTGTTAGTAGCGCTTCAAAGAGTCTAGGTGTAGCCCTGGTCGGGCCTAAATATGTCCAAAATGCCATGCTGACCAATGCTATAAAAAGTCTCACCTTTCACTTTGTCCTGTAGCATCTCAATGGGACTTAGATCCGGCTGTGACTTGACCCATTCCAGAACATCACTTTCTTGTTTTTAGCCAGTCCTTCGATGGAGTTACCGGTATGTTTGGGGACATTGTCATGTTGTGAGGTCCACTCTCGGTTGCTAATCTTCAATCTTCTGACAGCTGGTACAATAAAAAATTCATAGTGGATTCTATAATTATGAGCTGCCTGTGCCCCAAACCAAACATTTCCTTCACCATGCTTTACAGTGCTGGTATCAGGTTCTTCTGGTGAAAAGCTGTTTTGGCGTTTATGTCTATTAATACTTTAGCCTAATTACCTTTACCTGTTTTTCATCTGTCCAGAACATATTGGGGGAAATTTACTAATCAAAATGAGCCAGAGGTCCTGGTGTTTGTCTAGGGGTCCCTGGGCAAACTTTAGTCGTGCCCTGATGTTCTTCCTGAACAGTGAAGGTTTCCCCATATTTACTTTGTGCAGCCATTTTCTAATAGTTAGACTCGTGCACTTGAGTCATTCGACACTCGGACCCCCCCCCCGCAGTTCTTCAGAGACGAACTTAGATCATTATAAGATTATCTAAGTTCGGTTCAGTAGAATCGTAAAGGGGGCGTAAATGTTTTATGAAACTGTCAAGGAAGCCTGACAAAACCAGTCTAAGGCTATGTTCACACGGAGTATTTTGGGGGAGGAATATCTGCCTCAAAATGCCGTTTGGAACTTTGAGGCAGATTTTCCTCTCCCTGCACGCCGATTTTCGCGGCGATATTCGTGCCGTTTTTCGCCCGCGGCCATTGAGCGCCGCGGGAATAAAACTGCGCGAAATACGCTTTCTCTGCCTCCCATTGAAGTCAATGGGAGGTCAGAGGCGGAAGCGCCCGAAGATAGGGCATGTCGCTTCTTTTTCCCGCGAGGCAGTTTTACTGCTCGCGGGAAAAAGACGCCGACGCCTCCCATTGAAATCAATGGGAGGCGTTCTCGGGCTGTTTTTGCCGAGTTTTGCGACGCGGTTTCCGCGTCAAAAAACTCGGCAAAATACCCCGTGTGAACATAGCCTAAGGCTATGTTCACACGGGGTATTTTGCAGGAGGAATATCTGCCTCAAAGTTCCATTTGGAAGTTTGAGGCAGATATTCCTCTCCCTCAACGCCGATTTTCGCTGAGTTTTTCGCGCCGTTTTTCGCCCGCGGCCATTGAGCGCCGCGGGCATAAAACAGCGCAAAATACGCTTTCTCTGCCTCCCATTGAAGTCAATGGGAGGTCAGAGGCGGAAGCGCCCAAAGATAGGGCATGTCGCTTATTTTTCCGGCGAGGCAGTTTTACTGCTCGCGGGAAAAAGACGCCGACGCCTCCCATTGAAATCAATGGGAGGCATTTTCGGGCCGTTTTTGCCGAGTTTTGCGACGCGGTTTCCGTGTCAAAAAACTCGGCAAAATACCCCGTGTGAACATAGCCTAAGGGTCTTTTTAAACAGGCAGAGGATCGGCCGAACAAGCTTTAGTACGAACTCTCATTTCCGTTCATTGCCCCGTATAATTATGAAATCACAGAAAAATCAGCTGATCGAAAAAATTACAGAGTAAATCTTAACCTTTCATTAATAAATTGGGATAAAAAAGGGAAAATGATTATCCCTCCAAATAATCATGCAAAAAAATAAATAAATAAGGGTGAGGGGAGAGGGGTTTCTTCTTTTGTTCATTGAGTTGAGAGAACAAGAAAAACAACTGACCCCGGTATACCCTAGCAGGTCACCCTTCCTAGTCGGAGTAACGCCCCTACTCAAGGAACAACTCCAACCTGTACCCTAGATACCTTATTAATGGACTAGCCAATTCTTTATAGTGATATCAGGTACAGTGGGACCTAGAGAGGCAAGTGCACAAATAGAAAAAGCAAATATATGGCGCATTATTGTGTCGTGCTCCCATACAAAGTATGGGAGCCTGGACTGTAAAAATCGAAAAGTAGGACATGCTCCATAATTCCCGGCACAGTTCTACGGCACGGACACCCTTCCATAGCGATACGGAAAGGTGTCCATGGCCAATAGAACCGGACGGGTCCGTAATTGCGGACCATATTGTGGTCCGCAATTACAGAGTTTTATTTACGGTCTTGTGCATGGGGCCTTATGCTGTGGATTTTCTCCAATGAAATCCGTTGCGGAAAATCTGCAGTGCTTACTCTACATATGAACTTACCCTTATGATTAGATGAGGTGTCAAGGGGCACAGAGGAGCCGCTTTCAGTCAGTCCAGCTCACTGACGGATTCGGCTGACAACATCGCTCTGAAGCTTCTATGTACAGGAGATATTAAAATTTTCAATAAAAATATATTAGATAAGTGGATAAACAAAATGGCACCAAAGATATCCATAGCATTTAAAGAGGTTGTCCACTACCAGACAACTGATGACTTACCCACCGGATAAGTAATCAGTATTTGATCTATGGGGGTCTGACACACAGACTCCACACCGATCAGCTGCTCCGGTGGCCTCCGGGCACCCGACGTTCGAGCCGGATGCAGTTGGCTCCGGTCACAGAATGGCGGCCAAGCTGCAGTCCTGTGAATAGGTGCGGAGCTGCAGTCCTGCAGCACGGCCGCTATGCAATGTACGGAGACAACTGCTTCCAGCTCCGTACACTGCATACTGTGCAATGACATCCGGTTCCCACAGGCTACCGGAGCAGCTAATGGGTGCGGGGTCCGGGTGTTGGACCCCCACAGATTATATACGGTGGCTAGGTTATCAGTTGTCCGGTAGTGGAAGGCCCCTTTATGTAAGAAAAAAACGAATGTATTTCCTATTATTATTGACTAGTTGTGCATGGTTAGCGGGTAAGAGGTCTATGTTGGAGGAAGTACAAAGTAGCAGCCAGCATTTGATTATATTACAGCCACCATCGGCTAATAATTGACTTGTGGACAGTAATTATCATGAATTGTGTGTTAATGAGGCTTTGAAGCATGTTGTTTTTATCATACAGGGTCCAATGTACAGGACAGGACTGGTATTGGAGTTTCTTGTCCCATGGTGGCTCTCGTTCTATGTTATTCGAGATCAAGTAATCGTCCAGTGATGTCATAAAAAAAAAAACCTTATATGAAAAAAATACTGAAACAAGCCATTCGGGGTAGGGGGGGGAGAAAACTTAATGTATTCTCCTAGAGACAAACTGAAATATAGTTCACTCATTTAATAAATACTGACCGCATGGTATTTCACTTATAGGCTATGTTCACACTGGGTGGATACTCTGCGTAAAATCACACAGCGTATCCGCCTTGAGCGCCGCAGGGAATTCGGAACGAAAAACAGCTCCAAATTGTGGTGTACAAAGATGGCAGACCTGGGGGCCTTCATTAGGCCCCCAGGCAGCCCCCAGGCTGCCATGGCCATTTTCACCGGCTGATCACGTCGCAGTTGTGGAGCAATTATAGAGCAATTTAAATGCTGCGGTCGCGATTGACCACGGCATTTAAGGTGTTGAACGGGCGGAATCTAAGTGACCTTGATTGCGCCCATTGCCGTGAGGTGTCGGCTGTATAACACAGCTGTCACCCGCTGAATATGGAGCGAACTCAGCTCGTGAGCCCACTCCATACTTCCCCTTAACGGCTGTCACGTACCAGTACGTGACATGTCATTTAAGGGGTTAAATGAGTTTTCCAGTCCTAAGAAATTGAAGGCCTATCCTCAGGATAAGCCATCATTAGCTCGTCGGTTGCGGTCCGACTACCGGCAGCCCCGCTGATCAGCTATTCTACAGTCTTCTCCCATTCAATGCAATGGGAGAAGGCTGTAATACTGTGAACCGCCGCTACTGCTGTGTCGGAGATTCACAGTGTGAGCGTAAAAGAAATGAAGGGGAAGCAGCGTTTGTACGAGTGCCGTGGCCCCTTCAAAACAGCTGATCGGACCCGGACCGATGAGATATTTATATCCTGAGGCTAGGCCATCAATTTCTAGGACTGAAAAAACCCTTTTACATTGTGGTATTGTGTAAGGATACTGCATTTCTTTGTCGATTGTTTTAATGTTTATTATTTTATGCTTTCATCTTCCAGAATAGGCCACGAAGGGATGAGCTTCCACTTACACTACACCACATCATTATGATCTGGCTGGTGGAGTGAAGTCATATGGCACTTTTTGGGGACATCGCCCTTCACCACACACAATGACTTCCTTCTGTGATGCAGGGAAATTCCCACTATCCTGTTTCTCTGCTTTCCGCTAGAGCGATACGTAGTTAAGAATTACCGTGCTTCAGGCTCTCAAGGTTATTTTCCTTCATACAGTTCTGGCAAAAAAAAATAAAAAATGAGGCAACGAAAGGAACTTATTTAAATTATGTTTCTGAATTTTCATGACGCAAATGGCTTTATCGTTCTGATATTAATAAGTGAGAAGTAAAGGTGACTGGTGAATTTAGAGATCAGAACCGTAGATAATAACGCTGGACACCAAAAATAACAACCTTCTGTAAATATGCAGTCAGAATTTGCCAAGAGATAACATACATAAGTCACACCTGGATTTTTAAAGGGGAAGTCCACCTAAAAACAATCTTCTGATATGCTATAGAGGGTCTATGAAGGGTTCATGGAGCGGCCTTCTTTTTCTTAGAAGCTCCAAATCCTTTAGGCTGGAATCATATGTACAGCTTTTGGTGCAATTTTTGGGAGAAATGTAGTCTATATTATCCTTTTCCACAGGGTCCATGATCGGTCATGATCTGTTGTGATCTGTCACAGTCTGTTGTGATCCATCATAATCTGTCATGAGCCACAGTGATCTGATATGACCCTCCATGATCCTTCATGATCTTTTATGATCTGTGATTATTCAGTTGTTCAAGTAAGTGGTGTTTTTTTTACACCCATTGACTTAGGCTAGGTGCACACCATGTTCGGGCACAATGTATGACGGGAACATTTGAAACAGCCGCTGAACGTATACTCCAACTGTATGTCTGCCATTGACTTATTGGTTTTATTGAAAAGTGCATTTGACTTTCGTATTTCAACTACCACCAACCAAACGTATGCCATAAGGACACTCATTTGGCATACCTGTGGCTATTAGAAATCTATGAACAAATTCCTAACATATACGCCAAACATAGTGCTCAAACGCAGCGTGAATCCAGCCTTATAATGTGTTCCTCCGGTATTTTTCAGGTGTACGTGTGAATAGAGCCTTAACCACCACTGGCAGAGCCCCATTCTATTTGCCAGTGAGGCTCTCTGACATTACTCTTGCAGTATTACTAGTAATGTGAGAATTTTGTTGGAGATTTCCAGGTATTAAGTCAAGTTACGCTACAAGTTGTACTCATATAATACACAGTAAATACAGAAAATAGATAAAAGGTTCATTTTTGGTCATGAAGTGGAATGGTCAAGGATTCCTCCATTTCTGTTGTATTTCTAATAAACTCAGAGTCTCCGTAATTTAGTTTCCCTATAATGTAGCGACATGGAAGTAAGATTTTAGTATGTGTCTCCACTGATCTTTGATATTCTGTTATCTGCATCCGTCGAAAATGAGGAAGGAAAATTCTCAGGGTGATACGATAACTCGTGAAACTGCAAAAATAGTACCGAGAGATACCGAGGGGAAGAGTACATACCGTAACTAGTCCTGCTGAATACGATTTACATTCGAGTTTCTATATACTTATCACATTTCATGTTATCTGCTGTGTATTTACTGAGTAGTAATGATCCCGAACAGTAACTGAAATTCACTGATAAGGTCTTATTAGGTCACTATTGATGAGAAACTCGATTCTATTGTGTTACTATGAGTGATTCATAGACAGATATTGATAACTTAAGGTCCTCTTACACCAGTCAATTTTGCCGGTGCAACGAGCGCCGATCAACGAGACAGCTCGTTGATCAACGCTTGTTTGCTCCAGTCACAATGAGCTAGTATGGGGACGAGCGCTCGTTACTCCGATCGCTCGTCCCCATCCATTATTATCATGTTGGCAGCGCGTCTCCCTGTTTTCACAGGGGGACGCGCTGCCGACAACGTTAATATTTTAGTTTTTTTTAAACGATACGATCAGCAGATGAACGATCGTTTGCTCGTTAATCTGCTGATCACTGCCCTGTTTACACATGGCAATGATTTGCTATGAACGATCGTTTGACCAGTGTAATAGGGCCTTTACAGTAGATGTATAATAGGTGATCAATGATTGCTTGGTGGGGATCCGACCCCTTGGACCTCCACCGATCAGTTCAATAAACAATGAAAAAGCAGCAGCGCTCCAACGAACACCGCATCTCCTTCATTGTTAACACAGCGCCATACATATGTGTGGCAGTGCCTGGTACTGCAGCTCAGTCCCATTCACTTGACAAGGACTGAGCTGCATTACCAGGAACAACCACCTGTACTGATGAGTCCCTACACCTGTGTAAACATTGAAGGCATACAGAACTCGAAGGCACGCCACAGCCTCTTCATTCTTCTGATCGTTGGTGGGTCTCAAGGTCAATCAAACATTAATGGCTGATTCTAAGAATAGGCCATTAATAATTAAATCCCGATAAAACCCTTTATATATTAGACAGTCTGTCCAAACATCGTAGATACATAGAATGGTTAAAAAATAATCAAAATCAACCTATTACATTGCTGTGTTGATGATTGATAAGGTCTTTGTAATGTCGCCACTGTAGCATATAATTGGGTTCATATTGGTCAGCAGTCCCGAGTTTTACAAGGATGTCCTATGAACCGGTTCACAAAAAGGTAGATGTTGATGCAAATTTTTATTCAAAGGAACTTTTCCCGGCAGATCTGTAGAGCGGTCTATGGCTAACTTGTGATATTTGAAACTCCTTTTAGGGAAAACCTGTTCTTCAAACAATTGAGATATGGGAAAGTGCTCCTATGACTATTGTGTAACAATGATATCAATTCCTTATCATCTACATGTTTTATACTAAGGTTGAATAAGGATAAAAAATGTTCTGCCGGTTTCTGAACAAATATGTAATTGGCTAGAGGAGAAAGTCGGTAAAATGTTCCATCAAAGTCATCTGTGAAGATCATCATGGTCCAGTAGGTGGTGCCAGCTTTACCCATTCCTTGTAGGAGAAAGGAGGTGGCATTAGGCTCTGGCTTCTTCCCCCGCTATGATTACTCCCATTGCTTCAATTGTGGAGAAGAATAGCCTTGTCCTTTCAGCCGTTACAAAAGGATTATACAGCTAGCCTGACCTAGCCACTCTCTTCTGATGGGCCCCATAGCAGCTGTTCAGGCTCCCGCTATGGTACATGGACCATTAAATCTTTTTCATGTTTGTAAGAAGGTGACAGCAGTGAACTTAATGGATTTCTTTAATTGGAAGTATATGTTATAGGTTTCCTTCTTTTGCAAAAAGAATTGGTTGCAGAGATTATAAAATAGGTTCTGATTTTTCCATAAACAGCGCCACTCCTGACCTTGGACTGTGTCTTTTATTGCGTCTCAGGCACGTTTAGGAGAATGATACTGTTGTAAAACTTTCTCTGTCTAATAATAGGTGTGCAGGGCCAAAACTCAGGATGACATTTTTGAAAACGTTACTGGTTTATTATGGGATATGGAGAACATAGTGGAGGATTTGAATGTGTAATACTATATTTCCCCTGTAGTGGCCGCTGCAGTGCTTCTCCCAGTGCTGATCGATGGGATTTTAAAAGTTACACCTGCAGCAATTAGCTGTTTGCGAGATGACATCAATCTAAGAAGGGGTCAACCAGTTCGCACAATCCTTTTAAGTAGGTTATTAGTAACTTAACTTTATTTTTGTCCTTATTTTGGGCAGATCTCCATTGTAGCAATCAAAATGGTAAATCCTTCTCCATCCTAGGACTAGGGACAGATATTTATTTGCCTTTCATTCCTTCCAGGAGAGAAGAGCAGCATGAACTGGATATGAGCCAGTTCCTTGGTGTGTCAAGTAATTAATCTGATATTTGGCCTTTTTATTTTACCATCTAGCACGTAGAAAGCTTATTATACTCTAAACAAGGAAGTCTATGGTTGTTTTACAACGAGTTGTTTAACAACGTGACCATCTAGGTTAAATGCATTTAATTAAATTTATACTACTCTGCCACAGATTATGTGACAAAAAAAAGTCCTTTTATGTAAATGAGCTGGATCCTTATACATCTAAGGCTTCAAACACATCTGTGCCAGGGTCCCGTTCCGACATTCTGTCAGAGTTTTCCTTCAGAACGGGACCCATAGGTTTCCATTTCCATCACCATTGACTTGAATTCTGAAGGATCCGGTGCCAATGGTTTCCGTTTGTCTCCACTGTGCAAGGGTTCGGTCATTTTGATGGAATCAATCGCATAGTTGACTACGCTATTGATTTAGTCAAAACGATGGAACCCTTGCACAATGGACACGAACGGAAACCACTGGCACCGGATCCGTCACCATTGAAATCAATGGTGATGGAAAGGGAAACCTATGGTTTCCATTTATGTCAGTCAGTACTCCGTTCCGACGGAAATCTCTGACGAAACGTCGGAACAGAACCCTGACGCAGATGTGAACGAAGCCTAAGACTTATCATACACACAAGATAGCTGTTGGCTGAATACTTGCTTGGTCCACATTTATTTCCCCACAATTACCTTTCATCTAAAATACTGGAACACCCAAATGTGGACACTCTTGTGTCAAAAAGTGGACTTTTTTGAAAAACATAGATCTCCTGACGTTTGGTATAAACCCTTAGCGATCAGTTGTTACTTAGGCCGTCCATGTATGAACAAGATAGGCCCCCTTGCCCTTGCCAATAACGTAAAGCCGGGTAGGTAAATATTTTTTCATAATAATAATAATAATAAACATTTTTTATATATATATATATATATATATATATATATATATACAGTAGATAGATAGATAGATAGATAGATAGATAGATAGATAGATAGATAGATAGACAGACAGACAGACAGACAGACAGACAGATAGATAGATAGATAGATAGATAGATAGATAGATAGATAGATAGATAGATAGATAGATAGATAGATAGATAGATAGAGTATATATGTTCACAGGAGCGGAACTACTGTGATGAAAGTCATAATTGCTAGCACTTTTTCTTTCACCCTAGCAGATAATGGGGCCCAGGGGTAGACCAGCCTAAATACAGGCCGCTAGGGACATCACAATAGCTCTTTCTTCTCTGGATTTAGAGAATATAGTAGACATAAATGACACCCGTATTCTGCAGATAGAGAAGTTGTGGTGGAGCATGAATGATCTTTTTGATTGGTACTGAAATAAAATAACTGCTGTTCAAGTAAGGAAAAATAAAAATCAGTACGTCAGTACGTTTTTCTCCGATACAATGGATAACACTTCTCAAGGAAATGGGTGAAAACTCATGTGTTTAGAATGTACATTTTGTTTTTTGATTATTTTTTAGAAGGTGCACTTTTGATTTTTTTAGACTAATATAATATTGGTCTTCTTTAGAACAACTATTCCATGGGTAATAAATGGAAAATCCAATCTAATGAGAACAATAGACAATTGTCTACTCATGTGGACTTTAAAACAGAAATATCTAAAGAAAGAACTGATAGTAATATGAAAATCCTGAGATACAAATTGGAAAAACCCAGTGCTAAGTGACAAAGTCCATATGGAAATTATGGTCTCAAATATATCTAATAGAGATGAGCGAGTAATGTAAAAGTGACAGCAACATATATGGCTATGGGTAAATGGAAGGTAGCCGGTGGTAACGAGCAGCCTGTTTAAAAACACACTGAACTGTTTGATTTTTTTTTAATGCTTTTTTAAATTAAAAGGCGATCCAAATTGTATTGATATTTGGGGGCAGATGCCTGCCTGTGTTTATATAATTCAGAAGTCACACTGTTTATCTACTAAAAGTGCACTGTATTGTTGCTGATACTATTGTTGCCTTAGTTTGAAGCAGAACAATATGTAAAGTTTGGGTGGTACTATTATTAGCAATTCGATATATGCAAAACACAGAGCACTAGGATTAAAGAATGTAAAAATTGTATAGCTGCAGTAGCACCCACTCACAGCAATGGCTGGCTGTCTACCTAACACACTGACACTGGCTGACTCCTCTCTCTCTCTAAAATCTATCTACCAAATTATTGTAAATCTATATATTCTCATCTCCTCACTATGAAACACTCACTGGCACAAATCCAATATGTATCTGTATTCTGTGTTTTACTATCTCTCACTCCGTCTGACGTCCTCCCTCTCCTCTGTGTATCCCCACAAAGAAGCAGCATTTCCTGGTTCATCTATTTATAGTGGCTTTGACTCATATGACTGTCATCCACTGAGAGTCATCAGTGACTCACACCTATACCCCTCATGATTCATTGTGCTAGAGGGAGGGCTGCCTGCAATGCATTCTTCTGATCTGTAAAATTGCGGCCGCGTGGGACAAATCTCAAGATAACACTTTTTGATCATCTATTATAACCGGGTAAACAACAACTGCCCACTCAAATGTAGCATTAAAGTATATGGAGACCGTTTACATTTTTTGGTTTATAAAGGGGGTTTTCAAGCACGGGACCCCCGCTATTACGTTCATAAGCCCTAATAAGACATATTTGCTGAGGTTGTTTTTATGAAATAACTCCTTTATATACATTTTTTACCTTTAGATTTTCAAAAATGTCAAGAAAATTAAAAGATGTAATATTGTAGTAATTTTTTGTAAATAATTTAGAGAATATTCCAATTCTAGTAGGTAGACAACTGCAGTAGCTACAAAATTCTCAAGGCAAAAAATAGACATTCACATACTGGAAAAGCTCCATGCGATTACAATGTTCCCTTTTTCTAGTTGACTTCTGCTTTTCCCAACTGCCTCCATTATACAGAGTTTTCAGAACTAGTAGATTTCTCACGAGCCATACGGCTGGGTTCACACGACCTATTTTCAGGCGTAAACGAGGCGTATTATGCCTCGTTTTACGCCTGAAAATAGGGCTACAATACGTTGGTAAACATCTGCCCATTCATTTGAATGGGTTTGCCGACGTACTGTGCCGACGACCTGTCATTTACGCGTCGTCGTTTGACAGCTGTCAAACGACGACGCGTAAATTGACTGCCTCGTCAAAGAAGTGCAGGACACTTATATACATTATATGCAGGACACTTCTTTGCAACGTAATTTGAGCCGTTCTTCATTGAAGTCAATAAACAGCAGCTCAAGATTTACGAGCGTCACAGACGTCTCGCATAATGCGAGGAGGAGCTTTTACGTCTGAAGCGAGGCAGCTGTTTTCCCCTGAAAACAGTCTGTCTTTTCAGACGTAAAAGCCTCTCATCGTGTGCACATGCCCTAAATGTTAGTGAGACATTTCAGCATGTCAGTAGGTTTAGATTTAATTTATTTATTTATTATTTCTTTCTTTCATTCATTCATTCATTCATTCATTCATTCATTCATTAGTTCTTTCTTTCTTTCTTTCTTTCTTTCATTCATTCATTTATTCATTCATTCATTTGTTCTTTCTTTCTTTCTTTCTTTCATTCAATCAATCAATCAATCAATCAATCAATCAATCAATCAATCAATCAATCAATCAATCAATCAATCAATCAATCATTCATTAGTTCTTTCTTTCATTCATTCATTAGTTATTTCATTCATTCATTCATTCATTCATTCATTCCTTTACAATTTGAGGCGGAGAAACTCTGGAAAGACAATATTTATATAGGCCCTTCTTATGCATTTGTGTCTGAAATGATAAGAGATATAGATAAGGAGCCCCTGTGTTCTAATCCTATGAGGGCAAACCCATTGTTTTATCAAAAGACTATAGATGGGTTTCCCCATGACAGACTAAAATTCTGATCAATGGGGGCGAGACTGCTATGACTCCCCATCTTATCCTGGAGGTGTCCAGTACCCATTTCCAGCAGAGAAGAGGCCGTGCTTGCCTGGTCAATCTCCAATTAACTGAATAGGAGATACTGAAATGAAACAGCTGAGTGACCGCATTTACAGTAGTTGTTTCCATATAAATTGGAGAGTGACCGCTGGTGCCCCGAATTGGTAGAGGTACCAATGGTTGGAACCTCATCGATCAGACTTATATATGATACTGTATATTAAGTGGATTTGCCTTAAAAATCTTTTATGAGAAAGCCCTTAAATTCAGAGCATTTCTAAACACTATATGGAAGCATGTTTGGCTTTCATGACCGGAGCAAGCTTCTTCACATCATCCGGACATTCTGCTCCAGAATATGGTCGGCAACCGAAAGGATTTGCAGTTAAGACATTTTTGTTGAGCAGGATAAACCAACAGATAGGACTCTAGAAAATCACTGCAATAAAGACAAAAGTTTTGTTATGGATGAAGACAGAGAAACGTAAGAAATAATTTTTTTTCTCATGTTGTAAAACTCCAACTTCAACTCCCAACATGCTTTAGGCTGTCAATGCATGCTGAGAGTTGGACTTTCACCAGAGCTGGAGAGCTACAGGTTGGAGAACATCGGTTTGGATGAAGAATAGATCCTGCCCTTAAAGACTTGTGAACTTGGCACATTCACAATGTGTACCTTGTGGTGAAGTTTCGGTTGAGAAACTTGATTTGTTCATAGAAGTTATAAGCCAAAATTTGTAACACAAGGTATTTGTTTTCTAGGTGTCTACACAAGTTTCAGTCTCTTGTTAGGTTTCATTAAGTTTGTGTCATAAAGATAAGATCAAGGTGCTGTGAATATGTTGCGATGAGGTCCATGGATTTCCTCGAGGGGTCAGACAACTGCATAAGATATTTTCCCAGGCCAAGGAAACTCATGATCTTCTCATGCCACGTAGGGAAGAAAACTTTCAAGGTCTTTTTTTTTTTTTTTAACCACATATTGCCCCCAGACTAGCACTTTCCACTTTCTCACCTCATCATGGCTCATTGGTTTGTATTGTTGCCCTGCTGAGCTGGGGGGTCATAAGTCTCAACTGAGCAGGGCAACATCTCTATGAAGTTTTTATGTACTTTCCATGTTCATGTTGGGTTCTTCCAGGTGCTCTTGTTTTCTCTCTCAATACACATACATGTTGATAGGGTAATTGGTGTAATAAATGATCTCGTCACACAACAAAGATGTCTCATGACCTGCCTAAGTAGAGTCGTGTGTTAGTGAACCTTCCCTTATCCCTACCTATCCCTCCACCCCCACCTTTAGAAAAGACACGTGACACCGAGGTTGGATGTGAAATGGCCACAGCAGCCGTTTATTAATTTCACAGTTTTATAAAAACAATTTAAATCCGAAACGTTCGGATAACTAATTAGGAATCCACCAGAGAATTCCTCCTAATAATTCACATGACCCAACATGGGTCAGAATCATAAATAACAATTTAACGTTAACATTAATCCGAGCAGGGGAAGTCCTTGAAGCCATTTTAGATATTCCTTTTTAACACACCCCGAGTTAGCCATCTGCAACCACCACCAACCAATTACCTCCAGCCGTAAACCAGCTCGGAGGCACCGCTCACCTCTGCAGATGGCTCCAACCACCAGAAGACCACTTCAAAGGGATAACACCCGATGAAGGCTTCAAGTGATATACCTTCCACCAGAAGACCACTTCAAAGGGATAACACCCGATGAAGTCTTCAACCATGTACCTTTTTTGGGGGACGCATACCCCCGATGCGACCCCCCCACCATTTTGTACTGACTGGCCTCAAGGACTCCCCCCGCCACAGTGAAACAGGCCTTGACCACCTTAAGCCTGTGAGTTCTGCCACACCACCACCGCCCTTTCAATTCACTCTGCTATTGCCAAGCTCGACAGATCAATACCAACCTCGGTCAAATGAACCCCATCGCTCCTCCAGTAGTTCCCCACTCCTGACTCCAAATCCCTGTGCCGCACGCAAATGCCCCCGTTTTTAGCTACAAAACGGGACACCGCCCGATTAACTTTAATGCGAGCCTTATTGACTCTTTCCACTGACCTAGCCAGCCGCCAATGTTTCCTTGGGACAATGTCCGACCACACTATCACCAACCTGGAATAAGAAACCCACAAACACAACATATCGTGTTTAATATCCCGCACCAACTCACGAAAGGGGCGGACTCCCAAGTCATTCCCACCCACGTGCAATACCAAGACCTCTGGGACCCTATCAAGCCGGGCATATGTCTGGAATTCTGCTAACACCCTGCTCCATGACATACCTCTAAATCCCAGCCAATGCATAACCGCATCCTGTCGCGGAATGC
Organism: Rhinoderma darwinii; assembly: GCF_050947455.1. Classification (NCBI taxonomy): domain Eukaryota; kingdom Metazoa; phylum Chordata; class Amphibia; order Anura; family Rhinodermatidae; genus Rhinoderma; species Rhinoderma darwinii. Next base: position 92,311,094 of record NC_134696.1, read on the forward strand.
GCAACTGGCGACAGTCCGGGCGGACGTCCGCCCTCAAAGCCCCCCAATGCACGTAAGAGTGGCCCAGCAACCACACCAAACACGGAGGCGGATCTGAAACGGAAAAGAAAGTTAGATACCACCACACAAACATTTTTTAAGCGCTAACAACAAGACTCAAAACAGATGAGGTCGGACATAAGACCTAAATCTGTTTGACTCCCAACGACCGATGCGCCGCACCCCTTCATCATCCAACCCCCAGTGCCCTGCTTCTGTTGCTGCGCCAATCCTGAAGGAATGAGATGAATACGAGCCCGCCGCGACACCGACCGCCGCCAAACATTTTTTAAATACAGCTCCAAATTGAAATCTGGACAAAAATGACCCGTCCTCGTGACATAGCAATGGCAACTCTGGAGACCCCACTTGTGGCTTAAAACCCTGCATGCACGCTACCGGGCACATAGCCGAACCCGGGAGGGCAAACAAAACTATCAGCTTCCCCTTCCCTAATTGGTCAGTTTTTGACCGACGCAACCATACCTCAAGCCGATCTGCATATAGGCTCACCTCCCCCAGTCTCAACCCCCCTGCCTGCTTGGTACTCGGCGACACCAACTCGCCAATTCTAAATGCCCCAAAGAACGCTAAAGAAAAAGCTAACCGAAACAACTCAATCTCGGCCGAAGAACGACAGACCGATGCTAATGATCCGCCCAAAGAGCTAAGCAGAGAAAACGACACAGGCCTTCTACGATCCGCCTCGACCCTACCTCGGCGCAAACCCTTCAAAGCCTGTCCCACTAAAAATTCCTTAGATACATCCCGAAAGCCTCGCAACTTAAAACCAAACGCCACCGCAGACATGAAACGGTTAACCTTTGCCAATGAAAACCCCGCCTCCCAGGCGTCCCCTAACCAGTACAAAAGTGCCACAAACCTGTCTCTATCCGTGTTGACGTCACCCAACTCTCTTACCCACTCCTCCCACTGCCTCCAACAAGCAGAATAAGCACTCCACGTCGTGCGCGCCAAAGACCTTTCCAATCGTTCTACGGGACCGAGACCAGATCCCAAAGATGTTCCGGAAAAGCCAAACCGAGACGTTCCGCTCCCGGTGCCAATTGCCGAAACCGGTCCCACTGCGAGCGAGAAAGAGCATCAGCGATACAATTCCGTACCCCCGGCACATGCACCGCCACCACCCACGCGTTCAACGACAAGCACACCAACACTAAATGTCGCAACAACTGAACTACCGGAGGAGAGGACGCTGTGATGTTATTAATGGCCAGCACCACCCCCATGTTGTCGCAGTAAAAACGAACCTTCTTATCCCTGAGCCTGTCCCCCCAGATGGTTGCCGCAACCACGATGGGGAACAGCTCGAGCAGGGCCAGATTCCGCGTGAGTCCACTGGACACCCAGCTAGCCGGCCATTGACCTGCGCACCACGGACCCCCGCCGTAAGCTCCAAAACCGCCCGCCCCAGCTGCATCCGTAAAAATATTTAAATCACTCGTATCCTGCGCTGGAGCCATCCATAGCGAGCGACCGTTATACTGGCCCAAGAAGTCATCCCATACCTGCAGATCAGCCCGATGCTCCTCCTTGAGCCGCACAAAATGATGTGGCGCACGCACTCCCGCCGTTGCCGCTGCCAACCGTCTACCAAACACCCTCCCCATTGGCATAATCCGGCAGGCGAAATTCAACTTCCCCAGCAACGACTGAAGCTCACGCAGCGTAATTTTCTTTACCCTACAAGCCCGACGTACCTCCTGACTCAAAGCCCCCAACTTATCCGCAGGAAGACGACACTCCATTGCCACCGAATCTATTTCAATTCCCAAAAAACAAATCGTCGGTACCGGGCCCTCAGTCTTTTCTGGCGCCAAAGGGATCCCAAAATCCCTCGCAACCTTCTGCAGTGCATGAAGCAGATTACGGCAAACCGGCGAACCCCCCGGGCCGACGCACAAGAAATCGTCTAAGTAATGTATCAACGAGTCGACCCCGGCTACTCCCTTCGTCACCCACTCCACGAAGCTACTAAACGCCTCGAAGTATGCGCAAGAAAGGGAACACCCCATCGGAAGGCACCGATCCACGTAAAAAGCCCCATTCCAAAAACAACCCAACAGCCGTTGGCTTTCTGGATGAACTGGCAACAACCTGAACGCCGCCTCGATGTCGGTTTTTGCTAGCAGCGCGCCTGGACCCGCAGCACGAACTAACCCCACCGCCTTATCGAATGAGGTATACACTACGGAGCACAACTCGCGATCAATCCCGTCATTTACCGACGAACCCTTGGGAAACGATAAATGCTGAATCAAACGAAATTTCCGGGGCTCGCGCTTTGAAACAATACCCAATGGGGACACCACTAAATCTTTTATTGGCGGATCAACAAAACCGCCATGCGACCCAACGAAACTTCTTTAAACAATTTTTCCGACACGACCTCGGCATGCAAGTAGGCCGATTTAAGGTTCCTCCGCGTAACCGGGACCTCATAAGGAGGCGGAGGAATAATAAAACCAACACAAAACCCTTCGTAAAGTAACTTGGCCGCCGCCCTATCCGGATACTCATTTAGATAAGGGGCCATCCTTTCCACCCTCACCGGTGACAACCCCTTGACCAGCCGAGGAGGACTGGTTCCCTGACCTCTTTTTTCGCATACATTTTGCCGCCCCGTGGGATGCACCATTACACTCTGAACACACGTGCTTGAACTTGCACGTGGCCCCGAACTTACACTGGCCATCGTTGAATTGCCAGCAGAATCCCAACTTTGCCCCGCCGCCTTGTCCGACCTGACTGGACTGGCCCCCTTGGCCGACGCTCCCGGGAAAGGACTGCCTAACAGGAGCCGTAACCCTTAACCAGAGAGCAATATCCTTCTGGTCCCACCGAATCGCCGGCCGAACCGCTTTACGCTGACGGAATTGCTCATCGTATCTTAGCCACGCCTGCCCCCCGTACGCCCTATGAGCCTCCCCAATGGCGTCAAAATAGCAAAACAACGCCGAACAATTTTCCAGCGCCTTTTCTCCTATTACACTGGCTAATATGGCGAACGCCTGCGACCAATTAACGAACGTCTGCGGGATAAGCCTATACCGCCGACGTTCCTCCTCATCCTTCTTACTCTCGTCCCGCTTGCTCTTATCCAAATTGAATTTAGCAAGCGGCAGGAGAGAAAAAATCTCGACATATTCGTCCTTCCAGATACGCTCACGCACCTCCTGCTTTAAGTGCGCCCCCAACGGACCTTCGAAGCAAACATACACCTCCCCACGAGCACGATCATCAATACGCACCCGATCGCCTTCTTTTTGGGCCTCGGTCTGTACCGACACCGCCTCTCTAGCCGCCATCCCGGGCCGCGCCTGTAACGATCCCACTTCCCTGGGGCCTTCCCAAACTACCGCCGGGGACACCTCCGTAACTACTGGCGCCGCCGCCCTATCTAGACGCCCGACCAGCTCCCGCAAGCAACCCACTAAGTCCGCTAGACCCGCGCCGTCGCGCCCGCCCGCGCCACTACCGGCCACCGATGCGACGCTAGCAGCCCCCCCGCCGACACCCGACATAAAAATCGCTAGATACGACAAAGATGGAGTTATGCACTCACCGGGCTGCACAGGCGCTGTGTTCCCGTCATCCGGACCATCCTGACCTCGCCGATACACGTCCAGTTCACCTTCCTCCAGCTCCTCTCTCGCAGACGACTGGCCATCCCACCGACATCTCCGAAACGGGGATGATGATGCGCTGACAGATGGGCCGGCAACCTGCCGCCCGACCGCTGGGACCCAGACTTCCGACCGGACCTGTTGCCTCGACGTCGCTGCAGGTCTAGGCGTCCGTCTCGACGATCCCAATGAAGCCTGCCCCCTGGCCGGAACATCACCAGGCGGGGCGGCCGTAGCTTGTCCTCCAAATCTTGCATCTGATGGGGGAGGGGTGACAGGGAGCCCGGCCTGCGACTCCCTGATTACCGCCGGACCCCGTCGCGGCTGGGGATTCCTGCCAGGACGCAGGGCCTGGGACGAGGCGGCCCTCCCAGCTGCCTGGCCTGCAGCGTCCATTTTAGGGCTCCCCCTGCGACGCCGTGTCCGTGAGGCGTTCTGGCGGTCGGGACCGCCGGGAGCGACGGGTAGACCCGGCCTGAGTCACCGTCACCCCTGGCGACGCTCTCTGCCTCCTCTGAGCAGGAGCGGGTGTTGCTGACTCCCCCCCCCGCCGCCATATTACTGCTAGGAAGGGGGACGGGGGAGGGGAGCCTGTCCCCAACAGCAACAGACCTCGTATGCCGGGCCTGACGTGGCGATTCGGCGTCCGGGATCCTGGTAAGTGCCGCCACGGTCTCCTCCAACCATCCGGGACCGTGGTGCACAGCAGCGGCGCGCAGCCGCGCAAGTATATCAGCCTCAGACATCACACACAGAGCGGGGCAACGGGGAGCTTACTCGAGTGTGTGTTACTCCTCCCGCTGCTTCCGGCTCAATGCCGAAAACAGCGGGAAGCTCTGTAACGGCCCCTAACTCCTCCCTGTCCCTCCTTCACCTCCTCCTAACTCTCCCTCAATACTTAACCCTTTCCCTCCTAGGTCTGTCATGGAGGCTTCCCTCCTAAGCCCTGCAGGCTGCGTCCAGCCTCTTCTGACTCTGCAAAAAATACGGATAGGACGCTGAAGAAAACATTGGTCGAGCGCATGAGCCCTAACTTGTGGTTTGATCCAGATTGACTAAGCACCTGCTTGACCCCTTTGTACCTGAACTGGATTGTTACCTTCTACATTTATCGACCATGGCAAATTGCTGACTATTTATAAATTTGCCCCCTTTTTTTTGATCTTCTGACTACTCTTTTAACCCCAAGTGGTCCTTGAAGTAAAGGAACTGAACCTCTGTGCTTTTTAAGGTCTAGATGCGTGGACACTGTAAAAAAGAAGCAACAAAGAAAACACACTAAGAAAATATTTCTAGGACCATTAAATATTACGATCAGTTAACGCGATATTATGATTTTAGCAAATTAAGGTTATTCTTTGTGCAATGAAAATTTATATCAAATAGCATTCATTTCATTTATGTTTGTGGTTTGAACTCTAAAATAAGAGTTTTAAATCATGTAGTCTAAGGTCCAAAGTTAAAAGACTTCCTGTTTACATTTTGAGGAAATTGTCTTTTTGTGGAAAATTGCTTAAGTTCCCCAATAATAGATTGGTTTTTTAGTTGTAAACCAAGGACCCCTAGTTGTAGGCAATAGAATCACAGGAGGGTGAGATCATATAAACAGAGAAATCCCAGAGAGGTATCAGAGGTATAAAAAAAAAGTGAATGTCGGCCCTTGAACGCCACTGTGTTTCATATCGAAATAAGTTAAAAATTCTGTGCGGATTAAGTTCTTGATAGCGATCAGAGCTTTGTTTTTCTGATCCAGAGCTCGGAATCCCTTGCATTGTTATAGATTTAAAGTGTACCTTCACTTTCAGTAAAAAATTATTAAAGTGCCGTAGTGTGCACTAAAATCCTTTTTCTAAGTCATTTGTATTACTGATTTGGCTTCTGGCAGCAGCATGGACTGTGTGACTGCCGGTTGCTCATTACTATGCAGTTAGAGACAGATCGTCGTCCATGGCATCCGTAACGATCGTTAGCACTATAAGATTCTTTAACAATAGCAATTTTTCCTCCGCTAAGTCACGCCTCTAACACCTCTAATCCCCGCCCATATACAGCCAGTTCAGCCCACACAGTTTCATGCTCCCATAGCGTCTCCCCACACAGTATAGTGCCCCCATAGAGCCCCTACAAACAGTATAATGCCAATGGTGCCCCCACACAATGTAATTCCACCATAGTGTTCTTTTCACAGTATAATTCCCCCAAAGTGGCCTCTACACAGTATAATGCCCCCATGGAGCCCACACACAGTATAATGCCCCCATAGAGCCGCCACACACATTATAATGCCCCCATAGAGCCCCCACACAATGCATTATAATGTGTGCCCCCACACAATGTAATTCATCCATAGTGGCCTCCACACAGTATAATTCCCCAATAGCTGCCCCCACACAGTATAATGCCCCAAAAGTGCCTCCCACACAGTATAATTCCCTTATAGTGTCTCCCACACACAGTATAATACCCCGTTAGCTGACCCTTACACAGTATCATGCCCCCATAGTGGCCCCACAAAGAATAATGTCCCCATAATGCCCATCATACAGTGTAATGCCTCCATAGTGCCCCCCACACAGTATAATGCCCCCATAGTGGCTCCACACAGTATAATGCTCCCACAGTGGCGCCCACACAATATAATGCCCCATAGCTGCCCCCACACAGAATAATGCCCCCATAGCTTCCCCACACACACAGGATAATGCTGCATAGTGGCCCCCACACAATATAATGCCCCATATTGTCCCCATAGTATAATGGTCCATAGTGTCCCCACAGAGTATAATGCCCCCATAGTGGCCCCCACACAATATAATGCGCCATTGTGACCCCACATAGTATAATGCCCCAATAGCTGCCTCTACACCAGGGGTCTCAAGCACGAGGCCCGCGGACCGCATGCGGCCCCTGGGACTGTCATCTGCGGCCCACGGGACACAGAGCTGCTAGTACAGACTCTGCTCCTGGACTCTGGAATTCCCTGACATCGCTGTCCACATATGGACAGCGATGTCTGTGGCTTCCCCAGAGCCAGAGTCCCGTGCAGAGCGCTAGTATAGGCTCTTCACCGGGACTCTGTGGAATTCCCTGACATCGCTGCCCATATATGGACAGTGTGTCAGGGTCTTTCCCAGAGCGGAGTCCCGGGCAGTGCGCTAGTATAGGCTATGCTCCGGGACTCTGTAGAATTCACTGACATCGCTATCCATATATGGACAGTGTGTCAGGGTCTTCCCCAGAGCGGAGTCCCAGGTAAAGCGCTAGTATAGGCTCTGCTCCAAGATTCTGTGGAATCTTCGGGAAGCCTCTGACATCGCTGTCCATGCATCGACAGTGATGTCAGGGGCTTCCCCAGAGCAGGAGTCCCAGTGATGTCAGGAGCACAGCTGGAGTCCCAGGAAGAGCCTACTAGCGCTCTGCCCGGGACTCCAGCTCTGGCGTTGCCCCTGACATCCATGTCTATATATGGATAGTGATGTCTGGAACAGAGCTGGAATCCCAGGCAGAGTGCTAGAAGCGGCTCTGCTCCGGGACTCCAACTCTGGGCAAGCCCCTGATTATTCTCCATATATGGACACTGATGTTAATGGCTTCCCCAGAGTTCCGGAGCAGAGCCTATACTAGTGCTCTGCTCTGGGACTCCGGCTCTGGGGTTGCCTCTGATATCACATACCGGTCCAGGAGGATCCCCTGACGTCATTGTGTATGGATTGTGACGTCAGGGGCTCCAACAGTAGAAGAATCCCCAGCCAAAGCGGCGGCAACTCCTAGAGGGAGTTGCATTTAACTATATCTGCGTCCTGAGCACGCAGATGCAGTTGACACTGGGACATGCCACCAGCCGCCTGGTACATCGGGACAACGCCCCGAATCTGGGGCTGTGCCGCTGGATCCGGGACTGTTGAGAGGTATGCGATCTGTCCCCCACTGAAGAGTTATGAGCAGCCGGCAGCACAGACTTTACACAGTCCGTGCTGCTGCTAGAAGCCGAATCAGTAATACAAAAGATTTAGAAAAACTATTATAGTGCACACTTCTGCACTAAATTCATTTTTTAATTATAGTGGAGGTACGCTTTAAAGAGTTACTGCACTTTCATCAAACTTTTGAAAAGTCATAGAGACATATCAAAAGTTTGGATCGGTGGTGGTCCGAGTGATAAGACCATCACCATTGCTGAAACGAAGGTACACAAGTGCTTTGCTGAGTGCTTTGCACCTTTGTCTTTAATCAGCTCTCCTCGCCAGCCTGAAAACAGCTCACAAAGAAAGTCTATGTAGCTGTCTTCAATAGACAGGGAGCACTGATCACAGCCGAAGGTGTCCATCACTCAGAAATGCGCTATTGCACCTTCATTTCAACAACGGTGACGGTCTCAGCGCCTGAACCCCCACCGATCCAAACTTTTAAAATGTCTCTATGACATATCAAAAGTTTGATGAAAGTGCACTTACTCTTCAAATGATAATATTCTGGATATCTGCAGCCACCACTAGGGGGAGATAAGCAGCTTACTGCAAACTGTAATATGTAGAGCCCCTCTTTTCCTGTGACTTCGGTTAGGATCTTGGTACTCTTTTAGCTCCAGGACTTAAAGGGGTTTTCCCCTCAGAGACATTTATGACATATCCACAAAATATGTCATAAATGTCAGGTAGACGCTGGTCCCACCTCTGGGACTCGCAGCTATCTCTAGAACGGGGACCCTAAACCCCATTCTACTGCTCTGTGTTGTGGCTGACGCATGTGATTCCCGACCATGAATTATGGAAACAGCGTAGCTCGCTGAGGATCCGCATCTATCTGAAATTTATGACATATTATGTGGTTGTATCATAAATGTCTCTGATGGGAAAACCCCTTATGTGCTGTTGGTTATAGATAGAGATGAGCGAACTTATGAAAAGTTCGGTTCAGCTAGTTCGCCGAATTTCACGAAAAAAGTTCGATTCGGACCGAACTAGTTCTGACCGAACCTGTAATTTCCGTGCGCCGAGCATGCTACTGTCCAGGGTGCTGAAAGAGTTAATGGGCTGCACTAACTCTTTCAGCAACCTTGACAGTACCATGCTTGGCGCACGGAAAATCCAATTTTAATGTAATAAAAAAAAATAATAAATACGTTCATACTTACATTCCTCCTGTCCGGCCTCCAGCGATGACGTTTCATCCATGTCGCCGCTGCAGCCAATCACAGGCTGTAGTGGCGGTCACGCACGTCAGGATGACGTCAGAAGGCCGGCCTCCAGGGATGACGCTTCATCCCACGTGACCGCCTCTGCAGCCAATCACAGGCTGCAGCGGCCTCTGCAGCCAATCACACGCTCCTCTCCTGAAATACTCTATGCTGCCTTAAACTCTGTGGACAGGTCAGGATCCTGTTTCTTTTAAATGCTGCTGGGGAACCCGCTCGATCCACTATATAAGGCTGCGCTACAGTGCAGCAGTTAAAAGAAACAGGATCCTGACCTGTCCACAGAGTTTAAGGCAGCACAGAGTATTTCAGGAGATGAGCGTGCAGATTCAGTGCTGCTGTGAACTCTGCTCTTACCATTACGTAGCTCTCAGTCTGTTACCTCTCCTCCACTCCTGTCCTCAATAACACCTTCACATGATTGGCAAGTCACCACGTAATGGTAAGAGCAGAGTTCACAGCAGCACAGAGTATTTCAGGAGATGAGCGTGCGGATCTTGTGCGGGGTGGTGACTTGCCAATCATGTGAAGGTGTTATTGAGGACAGGAGTAGAGGAGAGGTAACAGACTGAGCTACGTAATGGTAAGAGCGGAGTTCACAGCAGCACAGAGTATTTCAGGAGAGGAGCGTGCAGATTCTGTGCTGCTGTGAACTCTGCTCTTACCATTACGTAGCTCTCAGTCTGTTACCTCTCCTCCACTCCTGTCCTCAATAACACCTTCACATGATTGGCAAGTCATCACCCCGCAAATGGTCTGCACGCTCATCTCCTGAAATACTATGTGCTGCTGTGAACTCTGCTCTTACCATTACGTAGCTCAGTCTGTTACCTCTCCTCCACTCCTGTCCTCAATAACACCTTCACATGATTGGCAAGTCACCACCCCGCACAAGATCAGCACGCTCATCTCCTGAAATACTCTGTGCTGCTGTGAACTCTGCTCTTACCATTACGTGGTGACTTGCCAATCATGTGAAGGTGTTATTGAGGACAGGAGTGGAGGAGAGGTAACAGACTGAGAGCTACGTAATGGTAAGAGCAGAGTTCACAGCAGCACAGAATCTGCACGCTCATCTCCTGAAATACTCTGTGCTGCCTTAAACTCTGGACAGGTCAGGATCCTGTTTCTTTTAAATGCTGCACTGAAGTGCAGCCTTATATAGTGGATCGAGCGGGTTCCCCAGCAGCATTTAAAAGAAACACGATCCTGACCTGTCCACAGAGTTTAAGGCAGCACATTGTATTTCAGGAGATGAGCACGGCCGGCCACGGGCAGCCGGTTGTTTTTCCGAGCCGTGCTCCCATTATAAAGTATAGGAGCACGGCCCGTAAAATAAAAAAATAGAACATGTTCTATCTTTTTAACGGCACGGGCACCTTCCCGTGAGAAAACGGGAAGGTACCCGTGGCTAACAGAAGTCTATGGGCACGCTATTTCGGGTCATAATTACGACCCGTAATAACGGGTGTTTTTACGGTCGTGTGCATGAGGCCCCGTAATGACGAGTGGCTACATGTGTGCACCCGTCATTACGGCAACGTTGCTAGGCGACGTCCGTAAATAGTCACTGTCCAGGGTGCTGAAAGAGTTAACTGATTGGCACCCTGGACAGTGAATTCCGATCAGAATATAGAGTAACCTGTAAAAAAAAAGACGTTCCTACTTACCGAGAACTTTCTGCTTCCTCCAGTCCGGTCTCCCGGCCGTTGCCTTGGTGACGCGTCCCTCTCGACATCCGGCCCGACATTCCTGGATGACGATACAGCCCATGTGACCGCTGCAGCCAATCACAGGCTGCCGCGGCCTCTGCAGCCAATCACAGGCTGCCGCGTCAGAAAAGAAGGTCGGACTGGAGGAAGAAGAGGGACTCGTCACCAAGACAACGACCGGGTACGTATGAAATGCTTTTTATTTTATTTTTAATCAGCAGCCTCTGTTCTCTATCAGTGATTGATAGAGACAAGTGGCTGCCGATTTGTATAATATTTTTGACCGGGTTTGGTCAAAACGGGTTCGGCCGAACACGGTGAAGTTCGGATTCGCTGCGAACTGAACTTTTCCCGATGTTCGGACCGAAACCGGGTTCGGTTGTCCCGGTTCGCTCATCTCTAGTTATAGAATATTTGATTATTTGAATTATTTTAGGAGTAATCTTAGTAAAATAAAAGAACAAGTGGTTAGTAGTAGCAACCGAGTTCTCAAAGTTTACCAGCCAGGCGACAATTCAACAGACAGCTGCAAAGGTAGAAACAATTAGCCAAACTGGTACAGAATCCAAAATGCAGTACAGGGGGCACAAACTTTAAGCAAGGGGAAATCTTGATGAGGTCAGTAAATGAAGAAGGTATCAGAACAGACGGATCCCCATGGCGTAGTCAATCAAAACTGGAAAAATCACGATGAGTGATGACTGGCAACTAATAAAAGCTCTAAGCAGTTCTGATTGGCCGAGCACTCACGGGCTGGAACACATGATCACACAGGTGCACAGCTCGTTACAAGAGAAAGCTCTGAAAACTATACTGCAACTGTAAGGCTGGGTTCACATGACCTATTTTCAGACGTAAACGAGGCGTATTATGCCTCTTTTTACGTCTGAAAATAGGGCTCCAATACGTCGGCAAACATCTGCCCATTCATCTGAATGGGTTTGCCGACGTACTGTGCAGACGACCTGTCATTTACGCGTCGTCGTTTGACAGCTGTCAAACGACGACACGTAAATTGGCTGCCTCGTCAAAGAAGTGCAGGACACTTATATACATTATATGCAGGACACTTATATACATTATATGCGGGACACTTATATACATTATATGCGGGACACTTATATACATTATATGCGGGACACTTATATACATTATATGCGGGACACTTATATACATTATATGCGGGGCACTTATATGCATTATATGCGGGACACTTATATACATTATATGCGGGACACTTATATACATTATATGCGGGACACTTATATACATTATATGCAGGACACTTATATACATTATATGCAGGACACTTATATACATTATATGCAGGACACTTATATACATTATATGCGGGACACTTATATACATTATATGCAGGACACTTCTATACATTATATGCAGGATACTTATATACATTATATGCAGGACACATATACATTATATGCAGGACACTTATATATATTATATGCAGGACACTTATATACATTATATGCAGGACACTTCTATACATTATATGCGGGACACTTATATACATTATATGCAGGACACTTCTATACATTATATGCAGGATACTTATATACATTATATGCAGGACACATATACATTATATGCAGGACACTTATATATATATTATATGCAGGACACTTATATACATTATATGCAGGACACTTCTATATATTATATGCGGGACACTTATATACATTATATGCAGGACACTTCTATACATTATATGCGGGACACTTCTATACATTATATGCGGGACACTTATATACATTATATGCGGGACACTTATATACATTATATGCAGGACACTTATATACATTATATGCGGGGCACTTATATACATTATATGCGGGACACTTATATACATTATATGCGGGACACTTATATACATTATATGCGGGACACTTATATACATTATATGCGGGACACTTATATACATTATATGCAGGACACTTATATACATTATATGCGGGACACTTATATACATTATATGCGGGACACTTATATACATTATATGTGGGACACTTATATACATTATATGCGGGGCACTTATATACATTATATGCGGGACACTTATATACATTATATGCGGGACACTTATATACATTATATGCGGGACACTTATATACATTATATGCGGGACACTTATATACATTATATGCAGGACACTTATATACATTATATGCAGGACACTTATATACATTATATGCAGGACACTTATATACATTATATGCGGGACACTTATATACATTATATGCAGGACACTTATATACATTATATGCAGGACACTTATATACATTATATGCAGGACACTTATATACATTATATGCGGGACACTTATATACATTATATGCAGGACACTTATATACATTATATGCAGGACACTTATATACATTATATGCAGGACACTTATATACATTATATGCGGGACACTTATATACATTATATGCAGGACACTTCTATACATTATATGCAGGATACTTATATACATTATATGCAGGACACATATACATTATATGCAGGACACTTATATACATTATATGCAGGACACTTCTATACATTATATGCAGGACACTTATATACATTATATGCAGGACACTTATATACATTATATGCAGGACACTTATATACATTATATGCAGGACACTTATATACATTATATGCGGGACACTTATATACATTATATGCAGGACACTTATATACATTATATGCTGGACACTTATATACATTATATGCAGGACACTTCTATACATTATATGCAGGACACTTCTATACATTATATGCAGGACACTTCTATACATTATATGCAGGACACTTATATACATTATATGCAGGACACTTATATACATTATAGGCGGTACACTTATATACATTATATATGTGGGACACTTATATACATTATATGCAGGACACGTATATACATTATATGCGGGACACTTATATACATTATATGCGGGACACTTATATACATTATATGCGGGACACTTATATACATTATATGCAGGACACTTCTATACATTATATGCGGGACACTTATATACATTATATGCAGGACACTTATATACATTATATGCAGGACACTTATATACATTATATGCGGGACACTTCTATACATTATATGCAGGACACTTCTATACATTATATGCGGGACACTTATATACATTATATGCAGGACACTTATATACATTATATGCAGGACACTTATATACATTATATGCAGGACACTTATATACATTATATGCAGGACACTTATATACATTATATGCAGGACACTTATATACATTATATGCGGGACACTTATATACATTATATGCGGGACACTTATATACATTATATGCAGGACACTTATATACATTATATGCAGGACACTTATATACATTATATGCAGGACACATATACATTATATGCAGGACACTTATATACATTATATGCAAGACACTTATATACATTATATGCAGGACACTTCTATACATTATATGCAGGACACTTATATACATTATATGCAGGACACTTCTATACATTATATGCAGGACACTTCTATACATTATATGCAGGACACTTCTATACATTATATGCAGGACACTTATATACATTATATGCGGGACACTTATATACATTATAGGCGGGGCACTTATATACATTATATATGTGGGACACTTATATACATTATATGCAGGACACGTATATACATTATATGCGGGACACTTATATACATTATATGCGGGACACTTATATACATTATATGCGGGACACTTATATACATTATATGCAGGACACTTCTATACATTATATGCGGGACACTTATATACATTATATGCAGGACACTTATATACATTATATGCAGGACACTTATATACATTATATGCAGGACACTTATATACATTATATGCAGGACACTTATATACATTATATGCAGGACACTTATATACATTATATGCGGGACACTTATATACATTATATGCGGGACACTTATATACATTATATGCAGGACACTTATATACATTATATGCAGGACACTTATATACATTATATGCAGGACACTTATATACATTATATGCAGGACACTTATATACATTATATGCAAGACACTTATATACATTATATGCAGGACACTTATATACATTATATGCGGGACACTTATATACATTATAGGCGGGACACTTCTATACATTATATATGTGGGACACTTATATACATTATATGCAGGACACGTATATACATTATATGCGGGACACTTATATACATTATATGCGGGACACTTCTATACATTATATGCAGGGCACTTCTATACATTATATGCAGGGCACTTATATACATTATATGCAGGACACTTATATACATTATATGCAGGACACTTATATACATTATATGCAGGACACTTCTTTGCAACGTAATTTGAGCCGTTCTTCATTGAAGTCAATGAAGAGCAGCTCAAGATTACAGGCGTTAAAGACGCCTCGCATAATACGAGGAGCAGCATTTACGTCTGAAACTACGCAGCTGTTTTCTCCTGAAAACAGTATGTCTTTTCAGACGTAAAAGCATCTCATCGTGTGCACATACCCTAACAAGCCCTACACCTGTGTGTCCATCATATGCTATAACAGATTTTTTTTATCAACTGGAAGTAAACAATAAAGATTCTTATTGAATGACAGCAAGCAGAGATCTTGGAAACTGTGAAGAAGTGACACAGAAAGTGTATTGGAAAATTGTATAACTTTTAATTTTCAAAAAATAATATTTATTTGCTCAAACTAGAATACCCCTTTAAAGTGTAACTGAACTTTTAAAAACTTCTGACATCATATTGACATATTAGAAGTTTTAATCGGTGGGGGTTCGAGCACTGAGATCCCCACTGATTGCTAAAATGAAGCGGCAGAAGCGATCAGGTGAGCAGTGTGTGCCGCTTCGTTTCTGATCGGCTTTCCTCGACTTTCCTCCGAGCGGTGTATGGGCCCAATAGAAAGTCTATGAGTCTGTATACTGTTTTCTTGGCTTTCCAAGGAAAACCGATCAGACACTAATCGGCACGATGCTCACCCAAGCGCTTTTGCGGCTTTGTTTTAGCGATCGGTGGGGGTCTCAGTACTCGGACCCCACCGATCAAAACTTCTGACATGTCACTATGACATGTCAAAAGTTTTTTAAAAGTTTAGTTACACTTTAAGTTAATAAATCCTAATCACTGTATAATGAAAAGTTCTGCAACTTTTTCATATACGCTCCACAGCAAATCTCTTCTTGTTGTCACTGAATGAAAACAGTCTGGTTTACATCCAGTGGCTGAAAACTATACAGATCTAAGGCTTCGTTCACATCTGCGTCGGTGTCCCATTCTGACGTTCCGCCGGAGCTTTCCGTCAGACCGGGACCCTGAACAGATACAAACTGACACAAACGGAAACCAGAGGTTTCCATGACCATTGATTTCCGTTTGTCTCTGTTGTCCCGTTCTGACGGAAAGCCCAGCCGGAACGTCAGAACGGGACCCCAACGCAGATGTGAACGACGCTCACATAGGAGTCACAGCTGAGGGTTTGCTACAATTGTATCTTGTCTAGGCAATGCTAGTATATTAGAAAGTTGCATAACTTTTCATTATACAATGATTATACTAGAAAACCTAGAAAACCCATTTAAATGGTAATATGATGATCCATTGTGTAAAATAATATGGCGATATTTCGCTATAGAATAAAATGTAGAGATCGAAGATTCACAGATTGCCAGGTGGCGGCTGCAGAGATTACAGCTATTCTTCTGGGGCTTATTTGGTTACAACTTGTAGAAATATTTGCATTATTCTTTGCCCTATTGTATAGCAAACTGAATGGGATGGGGAAGAGGGGAGCTGGAATTTATACGTTTTTGCTGATACAACGTACAGACTGGTCTCCATATACACGGAAGGAGCAACGTCACATCTTTGCCTCTTAATGATTAAACGCCATAGTCAGTAATATTAGAAACTTTCACGGAAGAAGAACCGATAATTACTGGATATGGTTTCAACTTTTGATTCCCCAAGACAAGGAAGTCATTTAAGCAGAGCATTAGATTACTGTAAATGATACCATAACATGAGAACTAGTAGCAGGGCTGGTCTCTATAATTTTTTTTTATATATAAAGAGGTTGTCAAAACCCATTTACAAATACCATATTGATTAATTCTGAGTTAGTAACGGGGGGTCTCATTTGTATCCTCTACGAATAAGCTGGAGCTGAGATCATCTACAAAGAACGTCTCACGCTCTGGAGGACCCAGCGTGTCTGTGCTTTACATGGACAGCCCATTGATTTTAATGGAAAATGTGTTATTCACAATTTTTCCTGTGGTGGCGCTGTAGGGGAATTGAACACTTTCTGCCAAGTTCCGCCACAGATTACAGCTGATTGTCGGGGGTCTCCGCAGCCGGGCACTTTATGATCAGCTTATAGTCGGAGAACCTTAAGTCTGTTTTTCCGCGGATCTGTTTTTTGCGGCCATATAAAATGTGAGCATGAGCCCTTAAATATTTAAAGCCTTTCCTCCTATACTTTACATCAAAAAGCATGTAGGAAAAAAAAAACACGATATTGTCCGAGCACTTAAATAAATACTTACAGTAACCTTATAATTATTGTTATTATTATTGTGTTTTTTTTTTCATTAACACCTAATGCACACGAACGACTATGTCGACCGAGTCCCGGCCGTGATCCATTGAAAGGTATGACATGGGCAACTTGAAAGCCAAGGCAGGAAAGTGCAGCTTATACAGAGGCATCTGGAAAGATAACGCCACATTTTTAAAGGTTCTATTGAATGTTCAGCTCAGTTTATAGCTGGGCTGATAACTATAGGGGGTTCAGAGGTAGCAGGCACACATGGGCCCTGGTACGTAAGGGGGCCCAAAGGCCACATGAAAAGGCTCCAGTATATATATATATGGCACAAGGTAGGTGGGGCATTGTTACAGATTACAGATTATTTTACAGATTTTTCAATGGGCCCCAAAAGATTTAAAGGGGACCTGTCAGTTCCTATTTGCCTGCTAAACTGGTCCCAGCGTTTGGTAGGTCTTGTAAAACTATGTGCCCACTTACATTCTGATTGCTTTGTATTACCTTGTTTGCCCAGGTGAAAGATTTTATTTCCATATGCTAATAACTCCACCAGTGCCACATTCGGGCGGCCCGTTTTCCCGCAAGTGCACCTGTTTTCGCCATCTTAGCCTGCTCAACTCCGCTATCTTGAAATAGCGTGCCAACGTCACTCCCGAGCAAGTAGGCCGAGTTGACCAAGCTAAAATGGTGAGGACAGGTTCCCTTGCAGGAAAAAGGACCGCCAGAGTAGCGGAGCAGAGGGAGCTCCTCCACTCGCCGAGGACTCCCTGGGCACAGTGCTGCTACTTTAAGCGCTGTGCTCGGGGAAGCCCTTGACGGTACTGTCCATATAAGGACAGTGACTTCAGTGGCTACACCTTGAGCGGAATCCCCGTTGCTGAATCTGGCCGGGGATTTCGCTCCAGGAGTAGCCACTGACGTCACTGTCCATATATGGACAGTAATGTAATTTAAAGTAGCAGCACTGTGCCCGTGGGGGGCCTCGTTGAGCGGAGGAGCTCCCTCTACTCCTCCGCTCTGAACTAATTCTGAAGCAGGGAGCTGATGGTTCCCTGCTTCAGAATTACTTTGACAGCGGGACATACCCCCGGCCACCCGGGGCAGTGGGACACCACCCGGAATTCGGAGTTGGGAGGTTTGCGATATATGAGAACGGTGAGTATCAAATGATATTCTCCAGACGCCACTAGGGGGTCTCCATGATCTACGTTTGGCAGAGATGTGACCTCTTGCGAAAGTCACTTTTATCAGTTTGCTGGCTTCCGATATCACCTATTACTAAACCTTTCCTGTGTACGAAGTAAAAAAAAAACATAAAAACAAGGAAATTGACGTGTAAACTTTATATAAACATGATGTTAGAGAAAGGGTCATATACATTGTACTGGATAATAGGGCATATAGACAGGAGCTTTACTTATGGCACAGCCCCTTTAAAGGAACCTAAACCTAAGGTCGCGGATACAATTGAGACCCTTTGTGAGGGCCAGGATCAGTTTATAACAGCCGTGCCGTCCGGATGTCTTTCTGAGAAACGGCTGTTAAAAACGAATCCATTGACTTCTATGAGGGCCGCCGGGCCGTGAAAACGTCCAAAAATAGAACATGTTCTGTCCTCTGACACAGTGTATAGAAAACGGTGACGGACATGTCATAAAAAAAAGGAAATATGAAGAAAAAGGGCTCAGTTTGCTGAGTATTTACCCTTTTGGATTTTATGGATTCTTTTTTGGAAGGTGAATATTCCAATCTGAACTGTTCTCCATAATAATCCTCCTGACATGTCTGTTTTTGTAAATACTTGTACTTCTCAGGAAATAACAATTCTGGAGCATCTTTTCAGAGAGCTCTACATTGTGCCATTCCACTGTTACTCCTCCTGGAAATGTATGAATAAATTATCATCTGGGTGTTGCCATTCCCCTTGTCAATTGGGTGTATCCCTATACAGCATGCAGTGGCGGATTGAGTAGACCATGGGCTGTTACCCAAACTTGGGCCCCCCTTCCGTACCGCTGCCCTGCCACGCCGTAACTATTTTTAACACTACCTTTTTGGGCAAGCATTAACAAATGGGTGTTATGATTCCCCTTGTCACAGGGCTGTGTCCCTACATACTGACAGTATCACACTGTGCTGGGACACATCCTCCTAACAAGGGTGTCATGGGGTTCGTTAAGTTAATACAAGATCAACAGAGCCAGTGACGACAGGGCAACTCCAACAGGGTTTATTGTATCCAATGCTGACAGGATAAGTCACGTTGAATGCAGGAACAACACACAGTCCACAAAATCAGGTAGTCACAGGAACATCTTCAGAGCGCCGGCCTCAGCTTCAGCTCTCCTGAAGGTCTAAATCCAGAAGATCTCCATCCTCCCCAGGACAAGCCCTTATAAACCCCTCAGGGGGAGGAACACCTTGGCAGTTTTTAGTCACCATCATTATAATGACTTTAGTTTGTGTCTCTAATGTCTGTATGTGAGTTGTGGTCCTTTGTACTATTATGTGTATTGCCACAGCCGGGATGAGGACACACGGGGGGAGATAATTGGATCACCTTTGTTTGCTGGTCTGCACCTGAGCTGAATATAACTGTGGTGTCTCCTGATGACCCCCTGTGGAGACTGGACAATGAGAACACTTTATGTCTTGTGGACTTCACCTCTGACTCGTCTGATTGTCCATAGGCTGGAGACAAGACCTATGGTACCTCATTACAGAGTCATTCCTCTCTGCTGAGGACTCACAATAAACCACACATAATGCACCATCACAACTGGGAATTATCTATCAGTCCTGGACTGCAGAAAGACTTTTTGTGAAAAACAAGGATTTCCTATAATAAACATGTCAGGAGAGGTGACAGATTCTCTATAAATCTAGTGACTCACAGGTGACGACGTCTCAGATTCTAGTCGTTTTTTCCCTCTTTTCTTCTCCATCCGGTCCGGAGCTCATGACGACTTCTCTCGGCCATGACTCATTTCTGCAGAATTTGCCACTCAGATGTCTTCGGCTCCTTACTTTTCCAACATTTCCACACCTATAAACGAAAATAAAGTTATTATGGTGCCACATACTGTGCCCCTAAATATAATAGCACCAAACACTGTGCGCCTGAATATAATAATACCACACACACTATAAAACACCACATACACACAGCCCCCTGTACATAGTGCCACACACAGCCCCCTGTACAGTGTGCCACACACAGCCCCTGTAGATATTGCACACCCACATAGATAGCGCCACACACAGCCTCCTGTA
Source organism: Rhinoderma darwinii (assembly GCF_050947455.1). Classification (NCBI taxonomy): domain Eukaryota; kingdom Metazoa; phylum Chordata; class Amphibia; order Anura; family Rhinodermatidae; genus Rhinoderma; species Rhinoderma darwinii. The sequence goes on from NC_134696.1 coordinate 92,331,576, forward strand.
GATATCACACATCCCCTCGTAGAAAGCGTTACACACAGCCCCTATAGATAGTGCCATACAGCCCCCCTATAGAGAGCGCCACACAGCTCTCCCCCTCTTGTAAATAGCACCAAAAAGCCCCCCTATAAAGAGCACCACACACATACCGCTGTGGATAGCGCTACACAGCCCCCCCTTGTATATAGTGCTAAACAGCCCTCACCCTTTGTACATAGTGTCACACAGCGCTCCCCCCTTGTATATAGTGTCACACAAAGCTCCCTGTTGCCCATAGCAACCAATCAGAATTCAGGTGTTATTTTCTACATTGTGTTGAAAAAATGAAACACAGATTCTGATTGGCTGTTATGGCAAGAAGGGCTGTTTTGATATTGAGGAATATCATGTCTGCCATTGAATATGATTGAGATTAGTCGCCATTTGATTTGCTGTGACAGAAAAATGTGACATTTTGTATAGAATTTCAGGCCTACCTGTTACCAATATACAAGGCTGCCTAATGAGCAACTTGAACCTACTGATATCTCTGAGGCACTAAAAGCAGCCATTTTGTGGAGTAAATTAAGATCACAAAATGGCTGCCTTGCAAGCCACTTGAAATTGGTGGCTAGAGGTCCTTTGTGGCTTATGTTTTGGGGATGTCACTTGGTTGTTGGTCACATTATGCTGAGTTTTATTCCTGCTCACAAAATGGCTGCCTCTCGAGTGTTTGTAGGCTTTACCACGTAAATTTTTGTAAAAAAAAAAAAAGATGTAAATAAGAAGCAAACCATTGTCGTGTATATTTATATGTTTTCGATAATACATAAAAAAATCACATACATCCACAAACTATTATTCTACCAGAATAAACTATGCAAAGTTACACGTGACTGCCACCTCCCATACAGTTGCGCCGCACTGCAACTTTGATGCAAGAATTGTAAAACTCAGTTATTGCGGGTGGAGTGATGGAGATTGGTAGATCAATAGATTTTTGGACATATTGCATAATGTCTGTTTGTTCCCATTCCTTATATAATAGTGAAGGATTGGCACCCTTCATGGTAGCGGAGTATGGGTTGCTGGGGGATGGGCAGATGTCTCACTGAATGTCACCCGCACTTCCGACCACCTGTGACCTCCATAACATGCAGTAAACCAGTGCTATTGTGACTAGTCAGATGCCTTTCCACAAGTAAAATTTAAACTTCAATCTGATTGCTTGACTTCTGCTTCGTTGTAGTTTTTTGCGCACCAACTTTTTGATACTTGCGCCATTGTGGAATTTTACATAAGATGTTTTTTTTCATACCAGAGGTGAGGGTGTTTAATGAGGGTCTTCTGTCCATGTCACTAGTACAGTAAGGCTGAAGTTTTTCACATCCGAGGTGCACCAGTGCGGGACGTGTTGTCACGGATCCCCCCTAAACTAGAGTCTATGGAGGCATAAGTGAGACTCAGTAAAATGGGACATGTCCTATTTTTTCACGGACCCTTCAAACGCTCCGTTGAAACAACGGTCGTGTGAACGGCCCCATTGAAATACATGAGTCCGTGTGACGGCCGTTGTTGATACACACACGACTCAATGAGCCCTAATTTTTTTAATTGGGCTTATATAATATTCCAATTTTCTGAGACACTAAATTTTGGGTTTTCATTAACTATTATCATAATCGTCAACATTAAAAGAAAAAAATGCCGGAAATAGATCACTCTGTGTGTAATGAATCTATATAATATAAGAGTTTCACTTTTTGAATTGAATTACTGAAATAAATAAACTTTTTCATAATATTCTAATTCATTGGGAAGGACTAGTATATATTCGGGAATAGATTTGATGTAATTTCTGAATATATTAGTATACATTTATCACATGTGATCCTAGAATTCAATCCTATTAAAATACAATAATGAGACATGTAATGTCCGGAAGTTCTGAATGGTAAAGTCATGTGACTAACCTGCACCATGAACAGCCATTGTGATGTCACCCAGCAGCCTCACCACACCTGTCTATTGTGATGTCACCCAGCAGCCTCACCACACCTGTCTATTGTGATGTCATACCTGTCTATTGTGATGTCACTGGGGTATAGAATGTGGCGCTGGGCACAGATCAGTCACTCATCAGCTGGATGTGACACGTGAGTACTGGATTTTTACTATGTCTGTGGATGATTCTGCTGTGTGTGCATTATAATTCCTGTACTAAGATTATCTAGATATTTGATCATTTTGCCATTATTGCTGGTTTAGAAGGAATCCCAGTGTCCCAGTATAATGAAGTCATAGCTTATAACTAGAATGTTAATATGGTCCCTCTCAGGCTATGGAGTCAGTCAGCTCTTATATTGAATGGATGGACTGTTATCATTTGCACTTGTAGAGGAGCAGTTCCAGTAATAACCACTAGAGGCAGAGCTTGATGGTCCGAGGCCAAAAGGCAAAACATCTGCACCAAAGGCCCCAACTCCATCTGGTGTCATGTATAGCACTGCTGTCACCTTCTATGCCCCACTTTGGCACTAGAGCCCAGGTATAACTAAAACCTCTGTACCCCTATGGCTATGCCAATGATAAGTATATATTATTATACTGATGTTTAGAAGGTTCCAGAATATTCTAGTATAGGTTTATTAAATGTGAAGTCTTACTATAAACCCAGTAATATGCTATTGTGATGTCACCGGAGTATAGAATATGGCGCTGGGCACAGATCAGTCACTCGTCAGCTGGATGTGACACGTGAGTACTGGATGCCTCGAAGTCACTAGAAAATAATATATTATAGAATTACATTATCGGCAATTCTCTAATATAAAGTTATTATTGGTAACATTTCCTTTATAACCAGGAGGGATCCTATAATAACCTGCAGAACTATGCGGAATATCAGGCGGCATATACAGCAGTCTGTATTCTGTCAGTTTAGGGACCCCAGGGGCCATGATATGATGTCTTTATCTCATGTCACCCTATCGGCCACAACCTGTATATAGTGAATAGATAGAAGGAACAGGCCACGGACAATGGATCCTATTCCCCTGCAGCAAAAATCTCCTCATCACATTTCTCTGTTTTCTCAGGTTCGCAAGCTGAAGTGATTTTGTGACGAAACGTCATGCGATTTATAACTTTTTACTATCTGCGGCTGCAGATAGTAATTCTTCTATGTGGAGCGGAGGTGGTGACATCTTGCCTCAACTGCTTCACTACTCCAGCAGACAGAGCCAGTATCTGCCAATATCCTGTCTCGCTGAAGAAGATGGAGGCCATAGACTGTCTCCAGAGGCTTCACAGGGGTTTCGAGCCCCTGACTGACACCGTGATAGGTAACTATTATCTGCTGCTATTTCTCATCACTCCTTCATCTTATACATAGAACATGTCATCTCAGTATTGAGCTATTGTCCTGCTAGACTGAAGCGTCACTTGTAGCATTAACAGCAGTCAGAGCAGGAAATCTCTTGTACATAATATTCACCCAGGAACCCCATCTCCATCATAGATCACTTTATACAATGTCTGCAGGACCCGGCATGAATCTCATGTGTCTTCTTCTCTTTACAGCCTTTTCCCAGATACAAAGGATCAGATTGTATCTGAAGGGCTTCGAAAAAGAAGTCAAACAAATCAGCGAATTATGTAAGTTCATTAAATCTCACATTTTTCATGAACTTCTTTTAAATTGTCAAAATTCAATGTTTATCTCTCTCTATTTATCTCTAATTTCTTTTAGACTTTCCGCCATCTTGGGTGGAACAATTTGAAATCAAAATCGCTGAATTTGTTAAAGGCGTAAAAGACCGTGCCGCAAGTAAGTAACTAAAGATCCTGAGATACAGACAGTACATGTTCTATATATTCTCCATCATCTCTTGTCTGCTCCCCCTCCCCCACACAACATAATTCAGCCTTAAAGAGGCTCTGTCACCAGATTCTCAAACCCCTATCTCCTATTGCATGTGATCGGCGCTGCAATGTAGAGAACAGTAACGTTTTGTTTTTTTTAAAAACGTTAATTTTTGGCCAAGTTATGAGCAATTTTATATTTATGCAAATGAGCTTTGAAATAGACAACTGGGCTTTTTTATTTCGTTATGTCCAACTGGGCGTGTATTGTGTTTTTAAATGGGCGTGTTTACATGTATGACGCTGACCAATCCGTGACCAGTCAGCGTCATACACTCCTCTCCATTCATTTACAAGCAGCACAGCGTTCTTACTAGAACGATGTGCAGCCAGATACACAAGTGTCCTGATAATGAATACACATGAAATCCAGCCTGGACGTCATGTGTACTCAGAATCCTGACACTTCTGACTCTTTTCTGTGAGATTCCAGCAAGCCACGCGTAATCTCGCGAGATTACGAGGTAAACGAGATTTTGTTTCCCTTGCTGGAAGCTCACAGAAAAGATTCAGAAGTGTCAGGATTCTGAATACACATGACGTCCAGGCTGGAGGTCATGTGTATTCATTATCAGGACACTTGTGTATCTGGCTGCACATCGTTCTAGTAAGAACACTATGTGCTGTGTAAATGAATGGAGAGGAGTGCATGATGCTGATTGGTCACTGATTGGTCAGCATCATACACTTCTATTCACAACGCCCAGTTAGTAAAACAAGTAAACACGCCCAGTTAAGAACACAATACACGCCCAGTTGGACATACGAAAAAAAACACGCCCAGTTGTCCATTTCAAAGCTTATAAATATAAAATAGCTCATAACTTGGCCAAAAATGAACGTTTAAAAAAAACACAAAAACTTTACTGTTCTCTACATTGCAGCGCCGATCACATGCAATAGGAGATAGGGATTTGAGAATCTGGTGACAGAGCCTCTTTAACCGTATCTATTCCTTCCATTAGGTCATACAGCGGCAGAATGCAAACCTCCATGCGGTGAGTAATGTCATCAGACAGGATGATACGTGTGACCTCCGTTATGTACATGGGGGGTCTTCATTTACCTCAGACATTTGACCCCTCTCTCTCTGTGTTTTTTCCCCAGGCCTTCAGAAAGAGGCCCGAGTCTTTAAATGCAGCCGATGTGCTGAGGAGGATTGCCAGCTCCCCGTGACCTGTCCCAGTAAGTTTCTATCATCAATTTATAAATCTCATGTAAAGCTGTTAGTTTATAGTTGTGTTAGACCATTGTTTCCCTTCTCTGTCTTTTCAGTTGAGGAAATCCATGTGATAGAGCTGGAAAAGACCATCATCAACTGCGGGTCGTCCTTTCCCCTTCCGGACTATGCGACAGTCGTCTGGAAGTACGCCAAAAACGTAAGTTTTTATTCAGGTTGCATTTATAACCGTTATATTACAGTACAAAGACCAACCCAAAATCCCCCCTCGTTCCTACTCCACATGTGAGGAATGTCTTCTCTGATGTCATCAACATTTTCATTTATAGATGAAGGCGACTGATTTAGGTTATTTTAAAGACATCTATAGTGGGGAAGACCTATTTGTGATGATTGAGCCTACACGAGCCAGCCACAAGGGGACTTATGCCTGCGAGGTCACGGATGAGGATGATGACATCATACTCCGCCAATTCTACTATCTAGATGGTAAGACTTCTGAAAGTTTAAAGTCTCTCAAATATTTTCTTTTCTAGAATATTCTGACTGGTCACTTAAATGTATATACTAGATCAGCGACTCCTCCCGCCTCTGCACTGCTCTTACAGTAAAGAAATCTTTCTGAAAATCTATGTCTGTCTATGATCCAGCGCTGTTTATACAGAAGACGACATTCTCATTATTTACTTCTATTTATCTTCTGTATTTCAGTGACACCGACTGATACAAGGGAAGCCTCCGAAGTAGAGCGATACTTCCGTCATGCTCTGGAATCAACAAAAATACCAGAGGAGAAGGAGGAGGAAATGGTTAAACATGTACCCTCCACCCTGGAGAAAATCCAAACATTCTTCCAGAGCTATATCCTCTATGCCATCTATGCCGGAGTCTGCTGCCTGATAGTGACATTATTGGTTGGAGCCCTGTGGCGTTATGCCCTCAGTGTGGACTAAGAAAAATAAATACAAAAACATCAAGAACCATCGTCCCGTCAGGGCATTATCATATGGAGTCAAAAACATCTGGAGTCAATAACAACAGACTCTCAAGAAACATCATGGGTATTCCTCAAGCCTGGACACGAACCCTATCATGAAAGCAGCGCACCCAAAAGAGACCGTGAATAATGTTCAGGATGAAGATAAGGAGGTCACCACCTAATCAAATCTAACCTGCAGCAAAACCATCGCTGCAGGGGCACAGTGGGAACCCCTCAAACCTGGACAAGATCTTTATCACCGGTCAAAGCTGCGCACTCTGAAGGGACCTGGAAATGTTCAGGAAAGTGAGGAGAAGAACAACACCCAAGTATTGAAACTATCTGTGCAGGCTTATTACCCAAACCCTACGGCTCAAAAACAAATAAAAAAAAGTAAGAGGCAAAGTGGGAACCCCTCAAGTCTGGACAAGACCCTTATCATTGGTCATTGTGGAGCGCCCTGTAGTGACCCGGAAATAATATTCAGGAACAAGAGGGAGAAAAACACCCATTTACATCTAACCTGCAGCAGAACCAACGCTGCAGAGTCACAGTGGGAACCCTCAAGCCTGGATATGACCTTTATCACCGGTCATAGGCGGCGCACCCTAAAGAAACCTGGAAAAGATGTTCAGAAAAAAGAGGACACCACCACCCCTTACCTGCAGCATTATATCTCTGCAGGGTTATTACCTAACCCTATTCTTATCCTAATATCTATAAAATAAAAACGAAAAAACTTAAATTGTGTTTTATTAAATAGCAACTTAAAGAGGTTCCCCAGCCTTATGTACACAGTCGAGTCCAATAATTATGACCACTAGGTAATATCCAGAGTAACCGTTGTGTGCAGTATGGACAGCAGCTAGACAGGCTGGCAGTGACTCAGTAAGGTGCTGGTAGGTGGTCTCCGGTATCTGGCGCCAGGCTGACTGCAGTGCATCCCACATTTGCTGGAGGGTGCATGGGGGAGGATCTATAGAGCGAACAAGACGATCGAGGTCCCACAGATGTTCAATTGGGTTCAAGTCTGGTGAATTAGGGGGACAGGGAAGTACTCGGAAGCAGAGGCATATGTAGGTGTTTAGCACAGGGGGGGCAAAGCACATCTGAGTGGGCCTCAACCCATTTGGCCCACAAAATGCATGTAACGCACAGGATCAAGCTGTTACCGATGGCATCTAAGGCTTCGTTCACATCTGCATGAGGATTCCGATCACGGGTTCCATCAGATATTTCCGTCAGGGGAACCGATGAACGGAAACCGAATGGAAACCATAGCTTTTCGTTTGAATTACCATAGATTTACTCTATTTTGGAAACTAGACCCCTTGAGGAATTCATTGCAGTTTTCATGGGGTGCATGCGACTTTTTCATCAGTTTTTATTCAATTTTTAAGAGGCGTGGAGACTAAAAAACTGCAATTCTACTTTTGTTTTTTTATTCTATTTTTGCACAATAAAATACTTTTTGTAAAAAAATCATTTACTTTTTGTGTTGCCTTATTCTAAGAGCCATAAAATTTTTATGTTTCCATCAAGAAAACCGGGCGAGGACTTGTTTTTTGCGTAACGAACTGTAGTTTCCATCAGCACCATTTTTAGGTACATGCAACTTTTTGATCTCTGTTTATGCCATTTTTTGGGAGGTGAAGTGACTAAAAAATTGTGATTCTGATATGGTTTATTGTTATTTTCTTTTATGGCGTTCACCGTGCGGGATAAATAACAAAATTATTTTGTAGTTTAGGCCGTTACGGACGTGGCAATACCAATTATGTATAGTTTTTTTTGTTTATTTATCTATTTTTATTAATAATAAAGGACTGATAAGGGAAAAAGGGGGATTTTTACTTTTATTACTTTGAAAACTTTTATTTTCTTATTTTGACACATTTTACTTTTTTTTTTTACTTTATTGCTTTGTCCCACAAGGGGACTTGAGGGCAGGAGGCCCTGATCGCTATTCTAATACACCGCATTAGAGCTGTCAGCTACTCACTGACAGCAAGCATAGTGGGTCCTGACTTTGTCAGGACCCCCACTAGGCTTCCGTAGATGGCGTAGCCGGAGTTCATTGTTAGGCGTCCGGTTGCCATAGCCACCATCGCCGGACGCTATCGCGTAGTGGGCTGTCGATGGTGGTTTAACCCCTAAAAAACCGCGATCGCTATTGAACGCGGCTTTTAAGGGGTTAATCAGTGGGGACACATGTGTCGGGAAGACGGACGATATGGCCGTTACTCCCGTGACGTACTATTAGGTCATGGAGCGCGAACGATACAGATACAGTTACCATTACCTAATAGTACGTCCAGGAGCAGGAAGGGTTTAATATAGGGAAACACATTCATAGATTACTCGATAGAGCACTCACAAATGACATCATTGATGAAAGCCTAAGGTAATTCTTATATGTACAATATCCTATAACACCCATCATATACATACTTCCGGAAATACACAAGTCCCTTATTAAACCTCCAGGGATATCAATAGTGTCTAGCATTGGGTCCATTTTTGGTAACATCTCTATTTTCTTGGACAGGATACTCCGCAAGCGATGGAGTTGCCCCCCTATGTACGAGACACCTCACATTTTTTGTCTAAAATCAAAGGTATATAAATCCCTATGACGGTCCTGCTGTGTTCGTTCGACATTGTTAGCTATTACAGGTTGATTGACCACAGTAGGGGACTGTCGGGAATTTACAAAGTTCCATCTACAAGTGAATACACACCTGAGTGCATTGAATTTCTCCTTTCACTATTGGAGGCTGTCTTGAGGCAGAATGATTTCCTATTCAGAGATCAGTTCTACATACAGCGAAGAGAGATGGCAATGGGCGCCAATGTGGCACCCACATAGGCCAACATTTATATGGCAACATTCTAGAGTGAGTCAGTCTATGTATCCCACCACTTCAGACATGTTCTGAAGTGGTGGAGATACATAGATGATATTTTTTTCATTTGGCTGGGCACCACGGCAGAATTGGATATGTCCCATGAGTTTATTAATAATATAGATTCGGATATCGAATATATAGTGGTACTGTCGACCACGTATATACAATTTCTGGATACCACGATAACAAAACTTGATACAAGATTGACAAACGAAATTTATATTAAACCCACGGACAGAAATAGCCTGTTGAAATTTGAGAGTAACTACCCAATACGACTAGTAAGGGCACTACCCTAGACCCAGCTGTTGAGGATGAGACGTATAGTGGAGAGCCAAGTAAAAAATGAGAATAGACTGGATGAGATGGGTGAGAAATTTGAATCCAGGGGCTATCCAAAAAAGCTTGTTCAACAACACAGGGATAGAGTGATGGGAATAGACAGAGAGCTCTCCTCCAGAAGAGAGAGTGACACCAGAGAGCTCTCCTCCAGAAGAGAGAGTGACACCAAAAAGAATATATGTAGACGGATACCATTCATATCCACATACGCGGAATCGAGCAACGACATAGCAATGATAATTCGTAAACATTGGCCAATACTTAAAAGTAATCTAAAACATGCCCCAGAGTTCGATTTACCACCATTAATGTCATATAAACGATCACATAATCGAAAGGACAGGTTGGTAAGAGCAGATGTTGGTAGCACCAGGGAGACTAGACACGCGTTCTTCGGAACTAAAAAGTTTGATTGCTTCCCTGTTTGAATTGTATCAACTGTTCGTATATTTTGAAAGGGGAGATTTTCACTCACCCTTTTAATGGAAAAGAGTTTCGGATCAAACATTAGCTGACCTGCACATCGGACCATGAAATTTATTTACTACAATGCCCTTGCAATTTGTTTTATATAGGAGAGACAACACTTGATTTTAAAACACGGATGAATAATCATAGATTCACAATCCACAACAAAAGATTAGATCTGCCGGTATCTAAAAATTTTACTGAGGCTAATCACACAGAAAAAGATCTGCGGTTTAGGATTATTGATCACATTGTAAAACCCAGAGGTGGGGGAGACAGAGGAGCTCAACTGAAGAGGCGGGAGTAAATCAACACATTACGAGATTAACTCTCCTTTTCTCCAGATGTGTACCTGAGTCGGATAATGGCTATTTGTATAGGAGTGGATTCTATTACGTGAAACAATGTTGAAATTAAACCAAACTAAATAATTTTGTCATAAATATGAAGTTGCAATTAGTTGCTTATTTTAAGTGCTGCAGCTGATGCGCCCCTTGTATGAGTTTCTTTTTAGTCCTGTAGGAGGATGATAAGTACACAGTCGATTATTTCAGATTGTGGGACACTGGTCACATGTCCAAACGGCAAAATTGCACCCTAATTTTACGAATTTGAGAAACGGTGCTGCTTCTTTACCTTTATTTATATATATAGACAAAAAAAGGAAAGCAGCAGGAAAATTTATATCTGGATGCTTAGCAAATAGTACTGATCCTTTGGACTAAATACAATTTTCAAAAGAAGATCTTGCAGCACTCCGAAAGACGATTAAAAACTGTAATTTATTTAGTCAACATCTAGAAAATGCAACGTTTTCATCCTGCAATAGGACCTTCTCAAGCACAGTGATACAAAGTTTTGCGGCAGTATATATACAAGTGTTACACTGGCATCATCAGCCTCATTATAATAAATTAAAACATTACATAACGTGCAAAAACTTTGTTACACAAATAGATTAAGGTATCAAAAAAGATCAAATTGATACATAAAGTGAAAGTGACAAGTGCATCATAATAAAAATATAAACATACAAACATATAATATGGAAAATACCTAATTAAAGGTTAATCAAAAAGTACACGGCTGTGTCAAAAGGTGGAGTTACAGGACCGCTCACCAATCGACGATCCAGGATGTTTTGAATATTCAGTACAATTAGTTTGTAAGATGTATCTCGTGAGGTAATCATTGTGATGTGTTCGGCGTTCCTGGATATCAAGTACGCATGCGTCAGCGAAAACCGGAAGTCACATGTTGCTATGCAACAGAGCAAACCGTAAACGCCATGCAATCACACGGGCAAAGACCGCGCATGACAAAACAAGGCCCGGTAAGCCTCTCACGTTGTCTAGCAACAAGATGTTAATAGAGAAACAAACCTAGTACGTGAGTCTACATGTTAGGATAGCCAGTTCATGTATTGTGTTGGAACGTTCTACTTGGGAAATATATATCGGGAAAATCCTCCCATCAAACTAAAGGATTCAAGAAAAGGTAAATGGCAGAGATATATGACAAATAGCAGTATTGTGTATATCTAGGTGACAAGATATACTATATATTTAAGGAACAGCAAAACAAAATTATGGTCCACACGTGGATACGAGGAACTATGTCCACATTTATGTGGTCAATACGAACCTCAATCCAGGTTCGTGGGAATCCCATAACCAACTTTCGTGGACATGGTACAACCCACTAAAACCACATAGAGTGTAACGGACCTGCAGAGCCTCAATGCTGAAACCATTAGCAAAAGGGAAGTACTGAGTACTATATAAAGAAGTGTAAATATCTTAACACAATTTGCCATAAATGAATAAAAGAAAACAATATAAGAGTATATACACAATAAAATGTCACACTTGCAGAACAATCCCAAAACATATCGAAAGAGATGACGATGAAGATTTTATAATGATTCCTGAACATCTATATGGCATATTGGAGAGCGGTCCTGATGTAAGGTTGCAATCTAAAAGAACAAACATATAAATATAAATTAGTATATTCAAAAAGACACAAGTATAATTAAACATAAAATATACATGTATCAATTACGAAAATGTATATAAATGTATCATAAACTAATACTGTAGAGGACATAGAGAGGATTGCTAGAGGCAGTGGGCAATTAAGAAGCAATCCTGGCCACATTGAATTCCACATTAAGACCATCAGGCCTCAATGTGTTCATTAGGAATACCCATTTTAATTCACGTTTATGAAGTATCATATGTCTGGCACCTTTCCAGGATGATGGGACATGATCTGAGATCATAACTTTTAAATCTTTCTCAGTATGACCCTGTTCGGAAAAATGTTTAGACACGGGCAAATCAAGTTTCTTCTTTCTAATAGGGAAACAATGGTTATTCAAACGTCTTTTTAATTCACACGTGGTTTCTCCCACATACAGTAATCGACAGGGGCACCAAAGTACATAAATGACCCAATTAAGAGTCACAAGTCAACGTAGATTTGATGTCATATTGGCTACCAGTCCTAGGATGTGCCCGACATCCAAGAAGAAATAAACAGTACATCACTTGCAACATGCTGAATTGACATACATTTTTGCCAGCATCTCTAACAAGGCTTATGCATAGTTCAGAAAATACAGATACTTGACATGTCAGTACAATAAACAAATACACAGTAGTGTACAAACATAAAATAAACCTTGAAAAGATGGACAATAATATAGTATATAATATAATAAAGTATACATAATACACAAAAATGATGTGTAGTGTATCACCTAGTAACATACATAAAGATCAAAGCCCTCTGGACCTATATTCCAGCCAAGGCTTCCAAACCTATAGAAACTGAGTATGCTTATGATCCTGCCAGCTGGTCAACTCCTCAAGACTACAAATCTGATGAACCTTTAGTAGCCATTGTGTTTTAGACGGAGGGGAAGTCTGTAGCCAGTAAAGCGGGATTAAGTATTTGACTGCCGCTAATAAATGGATAGCTAAATTCGCTTTAGAAGGTCTAAATTCCTGCGAAGGTAATGCTAAAGCGATCAATTCTATAGAAAAGGAAATACTAGAATCGCAAATCTTATTAATCTCCTGGCACACATCTTTCCAATAATCCGTGGCCAGCGGACAGGACCACCATATGTGATATAATGTTCCTGTAGACCCCTGACATCTCCAACACAATTTAGAATCAGACAAACCAAGATGAAACATACGCTCCGGCGTCTTGTACCACCTTGTAAGCAATTTATAATGACTTTCTTGTAATTTAATACACCTGGAGAATCCATGTGAATATCTCAGAATCCATTTTTGTTCTTGCTCAGCAAACTTCCCATTTAGTTCCATTTCCCAGGACAAAATAAAAGATGGAGTCGAAGGTGAACCGCCACTAATTAACATAGAATACAGTTTGGACAGTTTGCGTTTCGTCACTGATTTGGCAAGAAGTAACTTTTCAATGTCCCCTAGATCTCTGGTCCCTTTTTGAGAGGAGAGGAAAGAAGCACAAACATGCTGAACATGAGCCATTTGCATGAAATTCAAAGTATTAGGTAACACCAGAGATCGAAGCCTGTCATGGGAAGGAACGTTATTATCTTCTAACAAATCTGCAATAGTCACATGACCGAAAAGATTCCATATGTCCCCCGATGGAGAATCCATATATTTAATAGTGTAAGGTATCAAAGAAGCAGGCATTATTGGCGAAGAAGTCAGGTAAGTATGAGCTGAATGCCTATAGGAACTCCAAACCGATAATGTGCCTTTCAAGAGAGGATTCGTAATAGATTTTAGAACCTTCTAATCAGGTAGCCATAATAAGCGCAAGGATTCCCTCCCCAAAGCCAATGTCTCCACAGACGTGCACCAATGTAATTCCCCTGGCGATACCAAGTCAAACCATCTCTGAAGAAGAATGGCCCTATAGTACATCTCCACATCCGGTAGCCCCAATCCTCTCCATCCCTCCTCTGTGATAACATTTTATAGGATAAGCGTGGCCTACGCTGATTCCACAAAAAGGACGAAAAAAAACGCTTCACTATGAGAAAGAATCTTTTTCGAAGGTGAATTGGGACCATGGACATCACATATAAAAGAATCAGCAATATATATGTCTGTAAGAAGTTCTTCCTTCCCATCCAGGACATAATGGGTATATGGTAAGCTGTAAGTTGCGTCGATAATTTTTTTAAGAGCGGTTGATCATTTAGTTTATAAAGATCCTGTGGCTGACTAGGTATTTGAACCCCTAGATATTTAATGGAGTGAGGTGGCCAGGAGAAGGGAGAGTTGTTTTGTAAACATTGTGCAACTGTAGGGGACAGTGAGACGTTAAGTATTTCAGACTTGCTATAGTTGATTTTGAAGTTAGAGACACCACCATATTCCTCAAAAATATCTTGGAGTCGTGGTAAAGCCTGTTGGGGGTTAGTAACCATTTGAAGGATATCATCTGCAAAGGTGGCCACCAAATGTGTATGTCCCCCTATCCGCAGACCTGTAACCCTGTCTAGTTCCATTCGCTATGGAGAAGGAGGGGGAAAAAACACCGTTAACCCTTACTCAAGCAGATGGCTGATTATATAGCGAGAATATTGCTGTTATAAAGTGCTGCGGAAAAAGAAACTTGTCTAATACTTGTTTCATGAAATCCCAAGCCACTCTATCCAAAGCTTTTTCAGCATCCGTTGCCATTAGTAGTAGTGGTGTTTTTGAGTGTTTAGCATAATGGATAGAATTCAGCAATCTCATAGCGTTATGTCTACCCTCTCTTCCCCTCACAAAACCCATCTGATCTGGATTGATGAGCTTAGGTAGCAAGTTACCAATTCGAATTGCCAAAGGTTTAGCCCAAATCTTTAGATCAAGGTTGAGTAAAGAAATCGGTCTATAACTAGCGCAAAAAGAGGCATCTTTCCCCTCTTTCGGTATTATGGTTATGAACGCTTCTAAAGATTGTCTCGAAAAAGGAGTGCCCTATAAGAGAGCGTTACACATGTGAGTTAGGTGTGGTAGTAATATATCCTGAAACAGTGGCGGATTAAGTAGACCATGAGCCCTGGGCTGTTACCCAAACTTGGGCCCCCCCTTCTGTACCGCCGCCCTGCCGCCCCGTAACTATTTTTAACACTACCTTTTTGGGCATTAACAAATGGGTGTTATGATTCCCCTTGTCACTGGGCTGTGCCCCTACATACTGACAGTATCACACTGTGCAGGGACACATCCTCCTGACAAGGGTAATTGTCTATCAGTCCTGGACTGCAGAAAGACTTTTTGTGAAATACAAGGATTTCCAATAATAAACATGTCAGGAGAGGTGACAGATTCTCTATAAATCTAGTGACTCACAGGTGACGACGTCTCAGATTCTAGTAGTTTTTTTCCTCTTTTCTTCTCCATCCGGTCCGGAGCTCATGACGACTTCTCCCGGCCATAGCTCATTTCTGCAGAATTTGCCACTCAGATGTCTTTGGCTCCTCACTTTTCCAACATTTCCACACCTATAAACGAAAATGAAGTTATTATGGTGCCATATACTGTGCCCCTAAATATAATAGCACCAAACACTGTGCGCCTGAATATAATTATACCACACACACACTATAAAACACCACATACACACAGCCCCCTGTACATAGTGCCACACACAGCCCCTGTAAATATTACACACCCCCAGAGATAGCGCCACACACAGCCTCCTGTAGATATCACACATCCCCCCGTAGAGAGCGTTACACACAGCCCCTATAGATAGTTCCATACAGCCCCCCAGTAGAGAGCGCCACACAGCCCTCCCCTCTTGTAAATAGCGCCAAAAAGCCCCCCTATAAAGAGTGCCACACACATACCGCTGTGTATAGCGCTACACAGCCCTCCCTTGTATATAGTGTCACACAGCACTCCCCCTTTGTATATAGGGCCACACAGCACTCCCCCTTGTATATAGTGCACACAGCTCTCCCCCCTTTTGTATATAGTGCCACACAGCACTCCCCCCTTGTATATAATGTCACAGAGCACTCCCCCCTTTGTATACAGGAGCACACAGCGCTACCCTCCCCCTTGTATATAGGGCCAACCAGCACTCCCCCTTGTATATAGTGTAACAGAGCAATCCCCCCCTCCTTGAATATATACACAGCGATAGTCCCCACCTAAAGAAATATATACAGTTTACTTACCTTACCCCGTGGCGGCCTTTCCAGCTGGATGCGTGTGAATCCTCGGGACTAGACGCATGCACAGACCGACGTGATGCAGTACCTCATCACGCCGGCCTGCGCAGGGAGTCTTCCCAGCGCCTTATAGCCTGCAAGTCGAACATGACCGGCTGCAGCCTATAGTATTCATTTGTATCTAAGTCCTGAGGACTCAGATACAAATGAATGTGGCCCCCTCAGGTGCTAGCGATGCCACTGGGCATGAGTGGGCCCGTGCGATCATGTGTGGTTCGGCCGGCCATGGGCCCCCCGGGAGCCTTGGGCCCCGGGCGGGCGCCCGAACCGCCCTAATGATAATCTGCCACTGACAGCATGACACTGTCTATCAGTGCTGATGTTGTTAGAATATGTAAGGACACACCCAACTGACAAATGGAATGGTGACGCCCAGTTGTCATTTTATTAATACAATTCCAGGAGGAATAAGGGTATGTTCACACGGCTTAGCAAAATACGTCTGAAATTACGGAGCAGTTTTCAAGCGAAAACAGCTTCTGATTTTCAGGAGTTTTTCTAACTACTCGCGTTTTTCGCGGTGTATTTTACGGCCGTTATTGGAGCTGTTTATCGATGGAGTCAATGAAAAATGGCTCCAAAAACGTCTCAAGAAGTGACATGCACTTCTTTTTCGCGGGCATCTTTTTACGCGCCGTCTTTTGACAAAGACGCGTAAAATGACACCTTGTGGGAACAGAACATCGTAAAACCCATTGCAAGCAATGGGCAAATGTTTGTAGGCATAATGGAGCCGTTTTTACAGGCGTAATTCGAGGCGTAAAACGCCAGAATTACGTCTGAAACCACTGCGTGTGAACATACCCTAACAGAGGAACAGCACAAGGCACAATTTTATGAAAATATGCTCCAGAATTGTTATTTAATGGGTAGTACAAGTAGTTACTTAAACAGAGAGCGGACCTCTTTAGAAATAAAATGTAGAGGTTTGTAGATTACGACATGCTATAGAGCTTCCTGTGAAAATTGGGAAATAAGACGATGTTCTTTGTGGTTAGATCTGTTTCCTTGCAGCACAGGATTTTGCTCGTCTTGCTTTGGTCACACAACTCTGGTTTCTGTGCATTCTCGAAAAAAATATAAAAAATATATTGGATAAGGGGTTTTAATAATATAACACTAATAGCATTTATGGACTATCTTTATGTATGATTGGGGG
Source organism: Rhinoderma darwinii (assembly GCF_050947455.1). Lineage (NCBI taxonomy): Eukaryota > Metazoa > Chordata > Amphibia > Anura > Rhinodermatidae > Rhinoderma > Rhinoderma darwinii. The sequence continues at coordinate 92,348,751 of NC_134696.1, forward strand.
GAGTCCAACCCCTGTGGTCTTAACCAATCAAAAACAAGCAAGCGCAATGGCCTCTTGACTGCAGTACTAGATACAGTGCCCCTCTTGTCCATGTGGCTGTATCGAGTACTGCAGCTCAGCCACTACTTACTCTAATGGGCAAGAATAAATCTGGTTAAATAGTCCCTGCGTCTTATAGTCAAGGGATCCAGAAAAATTACACTGATGTTGACTGAATAAATCACAGTTTTTTTTTATAGTGTACCATGTGACCGTGATGTCATGTGAGGGGCGTTCCAGCCAGCGTGGAAGAACCAATGTAGAAGATCCTGGAAGACTCCGGGTGAGCTGCAGCGGGGGCCCGTAATGCATACCTCCCAACCGTTCCGGATCCGGCGGGACAGTCCCAGTTTCTCACAGCTGTCCCGCCGTCCCGGCGGTCTGCAAAATGTCCCGCTGAGTGCTGCATCCAAACAGCTGATCGCTGCTGACTGCAGCAGCGATCAGAAGAAGGCAGGAGTCTTGCGTCGGTGTTCTCACTGCGATCGTTGCCGACCCGGGAGTGGACCAGTCCAGTCACCTGACCTGTCATCTGACCTCACCGGTCAGGTGACTGGACTGGTCCACTCCCATGTCGGCATCGACACCAGTGAGAACACCGACGCAAGACTCCTGACTTCTGACGGTGAGTGACTTCAAAAGCAGAGCGGAGAGTGTCAGCAGTAGGGCCGGCTACCTCTACCACTCTCCGCTCTGGCGGCAATGTGGCACCTACAGGGGGACTGTGTGTGGAGCTATTTACAGGGGGGCTGTATCTGGCGCTATCTACAGGGGGGCTGTGTCTGGCGCTATCTACAGGGGGGCTGTGTCTGGAGCTATCTACAGGGGGGCTGTGTCTGGCGCTATCTACAGGGGGGCTGTGTCTGGAGCTATCTACAGGGGGGCTGTGTGTGGTGCTATCTACAGGGAGGCTGTGTCTGGTGCTATCTACAGGGGGCTGTGTGTGGCGCTATCTACAGGGGGCTGTGTCTGGCGCTATCTACAGGGGGCTGTGTCTGGAGCAATCTACAGGGGGCTGTGTGTGGAGCTATCTACAGGGGGCTGTGTGTGGAGCTATCTACAGGGGGCTGTGTGTGGAGCAATCTACAGGGGGCTGTGTCTGGAGCTATCTACAGGGGGGCTGTGTGTGTAGCTATCTACAGGGGGCTGTGTCTGGCGGTATCTATAGGGGGGCTGTGTCTGGGGCTATCTACATGGGGCTGTGTCTGGAGCTATCTACAGGGGGCCTGTGTGTGGAGCTATCTACAGGGGGCTATATCTGGAGCTATCTACAGGGGGCTGTGTGTGGAGCTATCTACAGGGGGCTGTGTCTGACGCTATCTACAGGGGGGCTGTGTCTGAAGCTATCTACAGGGGGCTGTGTCTGGAGCTATCTACAGGGGGCTGTGTGTGGAGCTATCTACAGGGGGCTGTGTGTGGAGCTATCTACAGAGGGGCTGTGTCTGGAGCTATCTACAGGGGGCCTGTGTGTGGAGCTATCTACAGGGGGCTATATCTGGAGCTATCTACAGGGGGCTGTGTGTGGAGCTATCTACAGGGGGCTGTGTCTGACGCTATCTACAGGGGGGCTGTGTCTGAAGCTATCTACAGGGGGCTGTGTCTGGAGCTATCTACAGGGGGCTGTGTGTGGAGCTATCTACAGGGGGCTGTGTGTGGAGCTATCTACAGAGGGGCTGTGTCTGGAGCTATCTACAGGGGGCTGTGTGTGGAGCTATCTACAGGGGGGCTGTGTCTGGAGCTATCTACAGGGGGGCTGTATCTGGCGCTATGTACAGGGGGCTGTGTCTGGAGCTATCTACAGGGGGGCTGTGTGTGGAGCTATCTACAGGGGGCTGTGTGTGGCGCTTTCTACAGGGGGCTGTGTGTGGCGCTATCTATAGGGGGCTGTGTGTGGCGCTATCTACAGGGGGGCTGTGTGTGGCGCTATCTACAGGGGGGCTGTATCTGGAGCTATCTACAGGGGGGCTGTATCTGGAGCTATCTACAGGGGGGTTGTGTGTGGAGCTATCTACAGAGGGGCTATGTCTGGAGCTATCTACAGGGGGCTGTATCTGGAGCTATCTACAGGGGGGCTCTGGTAGATATTTTTCCATTGACCGGTAGGAGAGTTACACAATCATGTCCCCATCATGTAACTCTGCTACCTGTCAATTGAAAAGTCATCCACCACAGGTTCTCCCTCTTGACTTTCATTGTTCTCCGCCTTTAGGTTTGTAGTGCAGTTGCTGCCGCCATGATGAGCAAATGTTATACCCAAGATAGGAAAAGTAACACAAAGACGACATAACGGGATCCATAATATCTGTGATATCCAGACAGTCCAGAGATCCGCAGTGAGAATGCGCGTGTTATTTGCAGAAGGATCTCGCCGTGATTTGATGTGTTGATGCGGGATATTGGGCGTGGTTAGGGGGCGTGGCTTAAAATGTCCCTCTTTCCGAATTCAAAAGTTGGGAGGTATGCGTAATGTATTGTATTGTGCTGTCTGTGTTTGCGGTGGAGAGAGGAGAGGGGGGCCGTTAAATTACAGCCTCCCTCCTCTCTCCACCGCAAACTGCACAATACACTACAAACTTTGAGGGTTCGCGAGGCACTCACCGAGGTCCCGGTTCCTGTTGAATTCAATGCTGGAGCCTTGCTCCAGCATTCACTGAGCCATGAGCGGCTCAACGGAGACAGGCGCGATGTAGTGACATCATCACGCCAGTCTGCGCCGAGTCACTCAGATCACAGGGCAAAGGAGGACAAGGATCCTCCACCCAGCGTGGGAATGGGGATAGGTAAGTAATTTCATTATTTTTCTAATATGCACATATGGCTGCATTATACTGTATCGGGGGCTGATATGAGGGGGGGGGCATTATACTGTATGGGGGCTGATATGGGAGGCACTATACTGTATGAGAGGCATTATACTATATGCGGAGATTATATGGGGGCATTGAACTGTATGGGGGCATTCTACTGCATGGGGGGACTGATATGCGGGGCATTATATTGTATGGGGGGCATTATACTGTATGGGGGCTGATATGGGGGCATTATACTGTATCTGGGGCTGATATGGGGGGCATTAGACCGTATCAGGGCTGATAGGGGGGCATTATACTGTATGGGGCTGTTATAAGGGGCATTATACTGTATGAAGAGCTCATATGGGGGGCATTATACTGTATGGGGGCTGATATGGGGGCATTACACTGTATGGGGGCTTATATGTGGGCATTATACTGTAAGGGGCAGCTATGGGGGGCATTACACTGTATGGGGGCAGCTATGGGAGCATTATACCATGGAGAGGCAGCTATGGGGGCATTATACTGTGGAGGGGCAGCTATGGGGGCATTATACTGTGTGGAGGGCAGCTATGGGAGCATTATACTGTGGAGGGGCAGTTATTGGGGCATTATACTGTGTGGAGGGCAGTTATGGGAGCAGTATACTGTGGAGTGGCAGCTCTGGGAGCATTATACTGTGGGGGGCAGCTATGGGGCATTTTACTGCGGAGGGCAGCTATGAAGGCATTACACTGTGTGAGGGCAGCTATGGGAGCATTATACTGTGTGGGGGCAGATATGGGAGCATTATACCATGGAGAGGCAGCTATGGGGGCATTATACAGTGGAGGGGCAGCTATGGGGGCATTATACTGTGTGGAGGGCAGCTATGGGAGCATTATACTGTGGAGGGGCAGTTATTGGGGCATTATACTGTGTGGAGGGCAGTTATGGGAGCAGTATACTGTGTAGTGGCAGCTCTGGGAGCATTATACTGTGGAGGGGCAGCTATGGGGTGCATTATACTGTTTGGGGCAGCTATGGGGGCATTATACTGTGTGGGGCAGCTATGGGGGCATTTTACTGTGTGGGGCAGCTGTGTGGCATTATAATGTGGAGGGATAGCTATGGGGTGCATAATACTGAATGCAGGCAGCTATGGGGGACATTATTCTGTGTGGGGCAGCTATGGGGGGAATTATACTGTGTGGGGGCATCTATGGGGGCATTTTACTGTGTGGGGGCAGCTATGGGGCATTACACTGTGTGAGGGCAGCTATGCGGGCATTATACTGTGTGAAGGCAGCTATGGGAGCATTATACTGTGTGAGGGCAGCTATGGGAGCATTATACTGTGTGGGGCAGCTATGGGAGCATTATACTATGGAGGGGCAGCTATGGGGAGCATTATACTGTGTGAAGGGCAACTATGGGAGCATTATACTGTGGAGGGGCAGCTATGAGGGCATTATACTGTATGAGGACAGCTATGGGGGCATTATACTGTGTGGGAACAGCTATGGGAGGCATTATACTGTGTGGGGGCAGCTATGGGGGCATTTTATTGTGTGGGAGCAGCTATGGGGGCATTACACTGTGTGAGAGCAGCTATGGGAGCATTATACGGTGTGGGGCAGCTATGGGAGCATTATACTGTGGAGGGGCAGCTATGGGAAGCATTATACTGTGACGGGTCAGCTATGGGGGCATTATACTGTGTGGAGGCAGCTATGGTGGGCATTATACAGTGTGGGGGCAGCTATGGGGCATTATACTATGTGAGGGCAGCTATGGGAGCATTATACTGTGTGGGGCAGCTATGGTAGCATTATACTGTGTGGAGGTGCAGTTATGGGGCAATATACTTTGTGGAGGGCAGCTATGGGAGCATTATACTGTGGAGGGGCAGCTATGGGGGGATTATACTGTGAAGGGGCAGCTATGGGGAGCATTATACTGTGGGATGGCATCTATGGGAGCATTATACTGTGTAGGGGCTGCTATGGGGAGCATTATACTGTGGAGGTGGCTATGGGAGCATTGTAATATGGAGGGGCATATATGGGGAGCCTTATACTGTGTGGGGGCAGCTATGGGGAGCATTATTCTGTGTGGGGGACAGCTATGGGGAGCTTTATACTCTGTGGGGGCAGCTATGGGGAGCATTATACTTTGGCGGAGCAGCTATGGGGGCATTATACTGTGCGGAGGGCAGTTAAGGGAGCATAATACTGTGGAGGGGCAGCTATGGGGAGAATTATACTGTGGGGGCAGCTATGGGAGCATTATACTGTGGAGGAGCAGCTATGGGGGCATTATACTGTGCAGAGGGCAGTTAAGGGAGCATAATACTGTGGAGGGGCAGCTATGGGTAGTATTATACTGTGGGGGGCAGCTATGGGAGCATTATACTGTGGAGGGGCAGCTATGGGGAGCATTATACTGTCGGGGCAGCTATGGGAGCATTATACTGTGGAGGGGCAGCTATGGGGAGCATTATACTGTGGGGGCAGCAATGGGAGCATTATGCTGTGGAGGGGAAGCTATGGGGAGCATTTTACTGTGGGGGGCAGCTATGGGAGCATTATACTGTGGAGGAGCAGCTATGGGGGCATTATACTGTGCAAAGGGCAGTTAAGGGAGCATAATACTGTGGAGGGGCAGCTATGGGTAGTATTATACTGTGGGGGGCAGCTATGGGAGCATTATACTGTGGAGGGGCAGCTATGGGGAGCATTATACTGTCGGGCAGCTATGGGAGCATTATACTGTGGAGGGGCAGCTATGGGGAGCATTATACTGTCGGGGCAGCTATGGGGAGCATTATACTGTCGGGGCAGCTATGGGGAGCATTATACTGTGGGGGCAGCAATGGGAGCATTATGCTGTGGAGGGGAAGCTATGGGGAGCATTTTACTGTGGGGGGCAGCTATGGGAGCATTATACTGTGGAGGGGCAGCTATGGGGAGCATTATACTGTTGGGGGCAGCTATGGGAGCATTATAGTGTGGTGGGGCAACTATGGGGAGCATTATACTGTATGGGGGCAGCTATTGGGAGCATTATACTGTGTGGAGGCAGCTATGGGGAGCATTATACTGTAGAGGGGCAGCTATGGAGAGCATTATACTGTGTAGGGCAGCTATGGGAGCATCATACTGCAGAGGGACAGCTATGGAGAGCATTATACTGTGGGGGCAGCAATAGGGGCATTATACTGTGTGGGGGCAGCTATGGGGGCATTATACTGTGTGGGGGCAGCTATGGGGAGCATTATACTGTGGGGACAGCTATGGGGAGCATTATACTGTGGGGGGCAGCTATGGGGAGCATTATACTGTGGGGACATCTATGGGGGGCATTATTCTGTGAAGGCAGCTATAGAGGGCATTATACCATGTGGGGGCATCCATGGTTGCTCTTGGACAAGGCTCACGCAGGGGTCTGGTGTTGTTGGGGAGGGGTAGGGGGCCCAAGCTGAATTCTTGCACCAGGGCCCATGAGCCTTTAGCTACGCCCCTGCACACAGTATGTTATGTTCTGCCCATGTTGTGGATTTAGATGGATGAGTACATCACAACCCAGCGTCTGATATAATATATAATGATAAATGAACGCTATGGGCAAGTTTTCTCCATATGTTTATTTACAGCGTGTTTGCCTTGATGAAAAAGCAAACAATACAAATGTCAACTCCTGCAGTCACCCGCTCGGCTTCATCATCATGGTTATCCCGGGTGATGAGGAAATGTCACCTTATTCACGGTCCTATAATACTGGAACAACAAGAACAGTGACACTGTGAGATAATACAATACAAGCAGTGCATTATTATAGGTATTAGCGTGAATTGCGGAAGATTTCTTGCAGAAATATCTGTGACTGTCCCATTCACATGAGTGAGGTTTGCAGAAATCGTTGCACCTGCTGCAGAAACAACCCCTTCCACATATATGGGACAGATTTTCACTTGCAGAAATTTCTGCAACAAATTTGCTGTATGTGACTATACAGTAGGTTGTTCACTAAGGGCAATTCCTTTTTTGTTAGGAGGGTCCCCTTATATCAAACTGATGACAGTGTGTTTTTCTGCTTAGACCTCTGGCGATCATCTGTAATCTGTGATGAAACCAGCACCAAGTGTAAAAGATCCCTGCAGCGCCACCACAGGAAAAACAAAACATTACATAATGCCTATTGAAAAAAAAATAATAGGCTGTCTGTCTAATGCATAGACCTGAGAGAGAGAGGGGGTTCTTGTTGTTCTCTGCTCTGGATGGGCGTTCTGACTGAGGGACCCCATCTATTAACTCGATCCCTTATACGATATTTGAAAATGGGTGTTCTAAACAAGACCCCTTAAATAAGGAAAGAACTGATGTTGTATCTTCTAAGTCAGTGGTCTCACAACTATGGTCTCTCCAGCATGGCTGTCTGGGCTTGCTGGGAGTAGTAGTTTTGCAACGGCTAAATAGCCACAGGTTCGAAACCATTGCATTTAGCGTAATAGGGGGGTGTAGCAATGTAATAGGTAAACCCTGGGGGCGTTGTAAAATTGGAGTGCTTTTTTAATTACTTTTTAGACTTTTTGTGCAGATGTAGCAGATATTAAATTATTCCCAGCAGCTATGTAAGCTCTTTATCACATCATGTCTAGTAATATTAGGAAATGTATCTGTATGCAAATTCCAAAAATTAAAAAAGAATCTACATTTTGACCACAGGTCATCATAAGCGATCACTGAGTAGTGGACTTGGTTTAGTAATGTGATCTGTATATTTATACTGGAACTTGGTGGCTTTATAAGAGCCAAGCTCAAAAATGTATGAGGCACATTCACCCTCAGGGGTAGGAGGAGCGCTTGTGGGAAAGCGTGATGTCACAGATCCGGGACAGGTTGTTTTTGTTCGCTAGGTTCCTGGCACAGAACTCTATGTAGCAGATTTATCTTGGAGCAAGTGCAACCAGATACGTTTATTACAGAATCGTCTATTTATTAACTCCAGTACTAGCAGCAGATATGACCAGGCACCCTAGACGAAGAGCTTTATGTCATGTCGCCTCTCTACTTTTTGTTTGGCTTATTTTTTGCTAGCCCTTACTAACACTAAGCAGTTAAGGTGGCATTCACACACAGGCTTTTTGTTGTGTTTGACCTAAATTATAATTAAAAAAAAAAGTGTGTGTATCTTGTGCTACACTTTTTGATAATAAAATAGGGATGCGACTATGGCGAAGACACTATGGTGACGTAACAATTGGTAGTAACCCTGCTGGTCTAGGATAATGAAGGGGTTAAAGTCAGCATGCCTGTGTTCTAAGGTAGGGAAGAGGTTAGTGCCAACATCTCTGGTAGTCTGTGGTAGTGTTTATTAATGTTCCTATGATTAGTACCCCCATACTCAATCAAATAACATCAAAGTACCCCCTAGGCTATAACCGTACACTGTGCACAGCATGAGCACAATGTGAGTACCTGCTACAGACATGGCATTTACCACCTGGGCTACACGTACCCGAGGTTGAGAACCTCTGGAATATTGAAGGAGTCAATACCAGCATCCCTTCTGCTCTTATGTACTGAAGTGGTCAATGTCAGCATCCTGGTGGTCTAGGGTAGAGGAGGGGGTTATTCATACCTTGTATCTGGTGATTTATTCACCTTTCCAGCGATGTATCTCCAGCTCCTAGCGAAAAGCTGATCGCAATGTTCTTATCGGATCAGAGTAGGTATAGAGAGGACTATGAGGCCGTGATTTGACAGCTGCACAGTTGTCTCTATGAATTGTCTCTTTAGTCAGGCATCGTGCTTCAAGAGCACGATGCCTGGTCTGGGGAGTCTGGTTCCACCAGAATATCTTGAATCCAGGGCCCAGCCAACGAGAGACTAAACATTCGGATGGAATGGCGTCTGACAATCATGGTTAAACCACGTTGCGTGCAACTCAATGATCTTCTGATAACACCAACTTCCACCTACAAAAAGGTATTGTAAAAAGCGGACAACCCCTTTAAAGACCGTTGACTTTGCTTACATAGATTATATGTCCAATCAGGGGAATATATAACATAGAGGCAGTCCATAGGTGACCATAAGACGTAATTGAGTTTTTCTTTGCCCGCATGCCATAAACCCCTTCCTCCATGGTGCCATGAACACATGCAGTTCCCGGCCATTTGGATACTAGCCCAAGAATGACATCACTTTTCTGTTTGGAAAGGGAAGAGTATGAGAACGCAGAAGGGATCTGGATGGTGGTTGTGGTGGCATGAACCAGATGACATTTAGATTTTTTTCTTACCTCTTTGTAAACCGCAGTGCACAACTACTGTGTGTAACATCCATGGTCGCAGACTGTCGGGATTACTCACCCCTCGATGGCCGCAACCATGGTCTGGTGAGCGCTGGCCCACATCTCCTCCCCAGGAAACACCAACACTCACTTCCGCTCCACTCTGCTGTGTCCTGTACCCCACGCGCCCGACGTTAAAGGACCAGTGCACGAACATGTAAAACATCATTAATTAGCCCGCGATCACCCTGGACTATAAGAAGGACCCTGCCCATTTACTCTTTGCCTGAGCGTTGTTGTGTTTTCCTCTGTTAGTCTTGCAAATGGTCCCTTAGTGTTATCCTGTTCCCGTTGTTCCCGTACCTGTATCCCGTGATGTAGTTGTTCCTATGCCCACTATAGTGTTGAAGTCAAGTTCTGCCACGTCTGCTGTGTTACACCACGTCTGGGGTCATCCGCCTCGTCTGCTGCATCACCTGCCGTCAAGATCCCATCTGTGCCTAGCCGTTGCTACTGTCTGGACTATCACAGGTACCCTTGTGCTTGGACTATATATAGTGACTTGGTACACTGTAGTTTGGCCAGCTGCCATCCCGCTAGAGCGGTACAGCCTAGTGGGTCCACACACCCACAGATCGTGACTCTGTGTCAATAAAATTTATGCTACTTTTATCATCCAGGTCCCTAAGATCTAGTATATTTTTGCTACTCAATGACAATTTGCAGAAGTAAATTCATGAGGAAATGCAATCAGTTACGGAGCTAATACATTTGCTGGAAAAATGACTGTCTGGTTGGATGACACAAGATGACACAATCACGAAATTGCACCTGTAACTGGGCTGTAATCGTTCTATGGAAAACTATTTCTAGCAGTTAGAACAGAAAATGTGCAATATCATTTGCTTCATGTTACATAATAAGTTGAACTACTGTCTTTATTAGCCCTTGAGAAATAACCTGTAGAAATGTGGAAAAATACTACATAAACTTTCATAGATATTAGTTATTTTACATTATCCTGGATGGCCCCCGGTTGACAGTTTAATATGGCCATACTATAAAGACAAAACAGAATCACCTTCTCCAATGCCCCCCATTAACCTCCATGTTAAGCTTTGCCAAATATTCACAGTAATCCCAGTGTCATGTCCATGGCCACGGGCCGCCAGGTTTGCTTACCTACTGATGGCCGCAGCCATGGATCAGTGAGCGCTGGTCCCCGTCTCCTCCTCAGGAGACGCCAGCGCTCACTTCCGCTTTGCTCTGCTGTGTCCCGTAGGCTGCACGTGCACGTTCGTGCCCACTCTTATAGGGCCAGCGCGCGCGCCTGTATTAAAGACCCAATTAGTCCATGAGCACCCTGGACTATAAGAAGGGCTCTGCCCCTTCCTGCATTGCCTGAGCGCTGTTGCCGTTACCCTAATTTATCTCTGCAAATGGTCTCCTAAGTGTCTTCCAGTTCCCAGTGTTCCCGTTCCTGCTACCTGTAACCTGTACCCTCAGTTATCCTGGTTCAAGTGCCGTATTGAGTTGGAGTCGCGCTGCGCTGAGTACTACGCCTGTCCTGCTACACCATGCCTGGTGTCTGCCTGCTGCCTAAGGGTATGTTCACACGTAAACGTCCCGAATAATGGCAAAAAAAATTGGAAGCAGAACGCCTCCAAACATCTGCCCATTGATTTCAATGGTAAAAACGGCGTTCTGTTCCAATGGGGCGTTTTTTACGTGTCTGTTTTTTAAAACGGCTGCATAAGAAAACGACCGTGAAAAAGAAGTGCATGCGTAAATAATGAGCGAAAAAAACGCTCATAAATTGACATGCAGTGCAGTTTTTTATTCCGCAGCATGTCACTTGCATTTGCGTAACCGCTGCTTTTTTGTTGCGGGTTTTCCCCATTGAATTCAAAAGGGAGGTAAAACCCGCGACATAAAGCAAATGTTGCAATTTTTGTGGCAGAAAAGCTGCGATTCCAACCCAAAAATCGCAACTCAGAAAAAAAAAAAAGATATTATACTTCCTCCAGGCCAGCCTCCTGGGATGACGTTTCATTCCATGTGACCGCTGCAGCCAATCACAGGCTGCAGATGTCACATGGGATGATATGTCATCCCAGTAGGCCGGGCTGCAGGGTGTCAGAGAGACGCGTCGCCATGTCTGCGTAAGGCGGGATTCACACGACCGGGTCGTTCCCGAGCCCGAGTGTCGGCCGGTAAAATCGGCCATTTTGCCCGGCCGGTTTTCATAAAGTTATGCATCCGTGCCGGGCCGGGCAGATCCGGACAGTGACATCAGCGGCAGCTCCTGAAGCGGAATCCCCATGTGTTTGGGGATTCCGCTTCAGGAGTTTCCCCTGATGTCACTGCCCAGATATGGACAGAGACATCAAGCTCTCTGTCCAGGAGCGGAATCCCCGAAAACACGGGGATTCCGCTCCTTCAAGGAGCTAAAGTGCGACTAGCACATAGCAGAGCGGGGAGATACCTCCCTGCTCTGCTATAGTGGCGTCGCTGCAGTAGTAGCAGCCGCAGCAGCAGCAGCAGCAGCAGCTGCTGCTACTAGCGGCGCCATCGAAGGTGTCGCCGAGCCAGGGTGCTTTTAACAAGCAGGGGAAGGGAGCCAGCGCAGCGCTCCCTCCACTTGCTGTACACCCCGGCCCTGCAACACAGTGTACAGCGATGCCATTCGTCAGAATGGCATCAACTCCTCCTCCTCACATGCACTCTGCGCTGTGAGGAGGAGGAGATAGAGCGCAAGCGCCGGGAAACCCGGCCATCACTCGGAACACATTCCGGTGATGGCCGTGTAATACCCGGCCCCATAGACTTCTATGGGAGCCGGGCGGCCGGGTGCCCGGGCAAAGGTAGAGCATGTCCTATTTTTTGACGGCCGGATTTCCCGGGCGTCAAAAAATCGGTCTTGTTAATAGCCCCATTAGGGGTCTATCATTCCTAATGCAGCCGGGTGCCGGCCGATTTATGAACGGCCGGCACCCGGCCGGGAAACCCTGCCGTGTGAATGAGGCCTAAGTATTTGTGTTTTGTGGTGCTGTGTGTATGTGTTGTATAGCCTCTCAATAAGTTAAGGTAATGCAGAAGGTTTACCTTTAGTTCTATGGAAAACCACAAATAACGCATTGTGATCTTGCCATAAGTTCCACCAAAGTAGCGAATATTGCTCATTGATAGACTCTGATACACCTGAATGTAAAATGTTTATGTTCGGCTCTATACCATGTTGACGTTTTCACTCTTTCTTCTGATTATATCGCTGTACCTGCTTCTGTGATACCCCCCCCCCCCTGGCCCCGCACCTTGCAATTGCTCTCTAATTCACCCAGACTTGGGTTCTGAAATATGAACATCTTCCAGATCCGTGTTGACATCTCCACTCCCATCCTTTCCATATAATCCTCTTCTCCATGATATTCTTGTTCTGCTGGTTCTTATGAATTTCCCCTCGTACCGTACCGGCCTCTTATCCTGTTCAGCGTTGTTTGCGGTGCTGTTAACAATCTTTCCCTCCTCTAGATAAGAAATTATGCAAGACAGGACATGTGTATGAGTTTGTTCTCCTATATGACCCGAAATGTTAAGCCACAGACAACGAAACCCTTTGTATTCTGAAACAAACTAGTGTTTTCCTGTGGTCCAAAAAGTACTAATGTGTTACCCTCCATAAAATTAAGGCCACCGTTCACCACATTTTTTGGGACATATGCTGACATTATTTTGGTGATGGTCAACAGGTCGGGCTGGATAGCTATGGGACGTACATATCAAAGTGGTTCATAATTTCTTCATGTCAAAAAGTGGTGGATACAATGGCTACCGAAGACCAGTCATATTAGGTTCGTCTGGAAACTCTACGGGCTTGATATATGGACAACAACCACTTGGCACCACCACATGGAAGCCATATAAACCACTGGTCAAGAAGGCACATAAATACCACTGAGGTCTGGGCACTGCAGTCATATCACTTGGTTACGCCAATGAACTCTATAAGTGTGACAGAAAATGTTAGTTCGTCGGCTGATCGAATCTTTTATGCCGCCATGAAAATGGTCATTTGTCGGTAGTAGAAGCAAACGATTACTGATCAACATGTCATTATTGTCTATCGGCACTTGTCCCCGGGCAGTGATCTGCCCATGTAAAGAGTAGGAGCAAAGTACATCTCCACAATGTTTATTCTCCTCATATTCTGATCCCATTATAACCTATATATAAGTTGTTTTTTGTATTGCTCTCGCTAGGACTGTCCGTAGAGGAGAGGGTAGTAAGATGGGGCTGTTTCCAGCTCCAGACCCACTGACTTAAGGTCTTTTTACACGAGCCAATGATTGGACAAATAATTGTGAATATGAATGCCCATTTCCTATCATTGCCCTATGTAAACCGCTCGTTCATCGGCTGATTTGCTCATTTACGTGGCCAATAAAATGGTCGCTAGTCGGCAGCACATCACCTGATATTAACATGGAGATGTGCTGCCGACATAATGGAAATGTATGGGGGTGAACACATGGGTCGCTCGTCCCCATACATAACCGATCATTGCTCCTTTTGAAAGGAGCAAACGAGCGCCGATCATTGATCGGCGCTCTTTTTTATATCGGTCCGAGTATAAGGGCCCTTACAGCTCCTAAATGAGAAATCTGATGAAGTCTGATTCAGGTTGACATTGTTGTTGTGGTAGGAAGCTTGACAGCTCAATAGTGACTACGTAGGCACTAAGTCCTAAATTCATCATGGTCTCCAGTTTCTTTGAAATTGATAGACTAATTATAGATTCATCACATGTAGAGTCTATACTGAGTATGTCTTGATTCAAGTTGTTAGTTGGGACAGTAAAGGAACACTCCAGGCAGAACTAGTATACTGTGCTATGCCTAGTGCAGGGTCTGACAGGGCGGAGCATGACACAGGAATTGAAAAAAAACCAGAAAACCCCCTAAAAAAATCTTGGTGTCATGCACCGCCCCATCAGGGCCTACATTAGGCATAACACAGTGTTTCAGTTTAGTCCTTGTTCCTTTAAATTCCTTTTATATTCACCCTTCAAGAAAGGTGATTTGTGAAAGTTGTGATCTTATCAATTTTCAGTCCACTGCATGTTTCGAGGACATTTTTTAGAAGCAATCAGTTCCCTTGTATAAATAAAGCTTTCATTTCTTTTTTTTGAAACGTCTGTCACGTCTAATCTACATTTTAATGCTCTTTTATTATAAAACAAAGCTCTTTAACTCTTTGGAGATTAGCAGCCGGATAGCGATTTGCACCTCATATGCCGGTAATGGAGACCGTTGTGATGCATAACTGTAGTTAGAGGGTTAAGTCTGGGCAACACTTTACATTCCATCCAAAATCTTACCTGCTTACAGCCCTACCCTTTATGAATCTAGAGCTAATGTGATTCTACCTAGGCTGTGAGTGGCAGATAACAAAGAGTTAGAGATTCACCTGTAAAAGAAGCCAAGGTAAAGATGAAGGCGGCCACAATTTTCCTGTTGTCCGCAGTTCTGATCTTATTCTACTGCTTGACCACTGAAGGGCGTCACAGTTCAGGTAACTTCTACTAGAAAGACACATTTAAGCTAGACAGGACGCTATGGGTCTATAGGACTTAATGGGATCTCTGGGATTCTATGGGTCTATGGGACTCTATGGTATCTCTTTGATTTTATGGGACTCTATGGGATCTCTTTGATTTTATGGGTCTATGGTACTCTATGGAATCTATGGGACTCTATGGGATCTATGGGATTTTATGCTTTAAGTAAAAAGCAATGGTTCACATGTTTGTCACCAGTATTTATGGCTTTTGGTTATTCCTAGTATGATACTA